>NC_057862.1:205524861-206154861 GCF_019393635.1 Dromiciops gliroides
TTAGATCAAGACTCCATATTCCTTAGAGGTAGATAGATAGCACAGAAGATAGAGTTGTGCCCCTTGGCAAGTCAATTAACTTCTGCCTGCCTCAGTTTCCTCAACTACAAAATGAGAATAAAAATAGTTATCTACCTCCCAGAGTTGTTATGGAGATTGAGAAATTAAATATATATAAAACACTTATATATATAAAGTCCTTGGAATGGAGTAGGTGCTATATAAAACTTGTTCTTTTCTCTTTCTCATTCCCTTATTTTCTGAAACTTAACAATGTGTAGTAACCCTAGCTGTCTTTCACTCCTAAATATAATAGCATTTCCTCAATCTTCATTCTTATTGATCACTCTGAAGCCTTAATCACTATCAATAACCCTCTTCTCTTTGATATTCTCTCCTCTCTAGGTTTTTATTATCCTGTTTTCTCCATGTTCTCCTCCTTCCTATAAAGAGTCCTTCACAGCCACCTTTACTCAGTCTTCATCCAGGCTATACCCAATTACTGTGGGTGTCACTAAAATTGCTGACTTGGGCTCTCTCTCCTAAAGTTTTGCTTGCTGATCTCATTAGTATCCATGGATTCATCGAAGCAAATAATTTTCACATCTTTTTACCAAATAATAACCTCCCTTTTGACCTCCAATCTCACATTTCTATCTATTTAACATTTTGATGTAGATAGCATCTGAAGTAGACTGACATCTTAAACTCAATATATCCAAAACTGAACATATTATCTTTCTCTCAACCTCTCCCTAATTGCTAGCCTTACTATTACTGGTGAGGGTACCATGATCCTCCAAGTTACTCAGGCTCACAACCTCAGTGTCATCCTCAATTCTGGCTATTGCTATCAATTCTAACTGTTTCTATCCTTTGATATTGCTACCACCCTGGTCCAGGTCTTTACAACCTTATGCCTGGACTATTGCAATAGCCTTCTGAGTGGTCTCCCTGCCTCATGTCCCTCTTCACTCCAGTCCATCTTCCATTCAGCTATCAAAGTTAGCTTCCTCTAGCACAGGTCTTACCATGCCAGTTCTCTTTCAACAAAATCTCTAGTCTTTCTTTTACCTCCAACAACAAATATGAAAGCATCTGGCTTTTAAAGTCCCTAATAACCTCTACCTACATTCCCTTCTTATACCCAATTCCCTTCAAAATGCATAGTGGCAACCTTAGCTTAAAAAGGCTAAGGTCCCCCACTGCATCTGTGGTCATCTCTAGTCCTCCTAATTATGTATCTTGCAAGTGGACCCAGATGGTTCCCAGAGAAGAGAGTAAGGTTGGTGACTTTGCACATCCCTGCCTCATTTAAATCCAATTTATTTCATCATTATCCCCTAACTACCCCCTCCAGTTCTTTTAGAGAAAGGTGAACAAATAATAAGTGCTTTAGCATAAAAGGCAAAGTGACTATTACAACTACTTTTGGAAGATGGTAGAGGAAGGGCAGTAAGGCCTCAGAACTCACAACACAATCACTCCAAAACACCACCAAATAATGCCATAGGACAATTGCTGGAGCAGCAGGATCCACAAAAGAATGGGCTGAGATTATTTTCCAGCCAAAGACAGCTTAGAAGGTCGGCAGGAGGGGGTTTCTGTGCCAGAGTGGCAATGGAGCTCAACCCTAAGGTCACATTTACACAGATCCAGTCCCAGGCAGGCCTCACCAGAGAAAGAGACACCTGGAGCCTCTGAAGCAGCTGCAGCACCATTGTCTTCTAGAACTAAGGTCATAGTCTGCTGAGAGGGCTGAGCAGAAAGATTACAGGTTTCTCTGCTGACATTGAGGTGGAACTTGGGTGTTTCACCCCTGCTTGGAACCAAGAAGTTTTCTTGATGGTGATTGGTGATTTTCTTGATTGACAGGTGGGTGAGGGGAGCAGGCTCATTGGAGCTAACAACCACAGCACACAAAATTTTGCTGCCTGGTTAATTAGAAAGTTGGTTTAGGATTATCTACCGACAAAAGAATAGGCCAGGAAAGTAAAAAACCTGCCCTCCTTACACACCACCTTAGACCCCCTGAAGCTTGGGACAGTACAACCTGGAAGTAGTGATCCACTTTAAGAAGGAGTTAAAAGTCAAGTAAAAGACTGTCGAGATGAGCATACAGAGAAAGATGAGGACCATAGAAAATTTCTTTAGTGACAAAGAAGATGGAGGTACATCCTCAGAAGAGGATAGCGACATCAAGGCTCCTACATCCAAAGGTTCCAAGAAAAGTATGAATTTGTCTCAGGTCATGGAAGTACTCAAAAAAGTCTTTGAAGACAAAGTAAGAAAGGTAGAGGAAAAAATGGAAAGAGAAATGGGAGTGATAAAGGAGGGTCATGAAAAAAGTCAACAGCTTGAAAAGACAAATTGGCCAAATGGAAAAGGAGGTACAAAACTCTCTGAAGAAAATTATTGCTTACAAATTAGGATTGATCAAGTAGAAGCAAATGACTTTATGAGAAACCAATACAAAATAAAGCAATTCCAAATGTATAACAAAAGAGGGCAATGTGAAATATCTCCTTGGTAAAACAGCTAACCTGGAAAATAGATCCAGGAGTTATAATTTGAAAATTATTAGACTATCTGTAAACCATGATCAAGGAAAGAGCTTTGACATCATCTTCCAGGAAATTATCAGGGACAATTACCCTGATATTCTAGAAGCAGAAGGTAAAATAAAAATTGAAAGGATCCACTGATCACCTCCTGAAAGAGATACCAAAAAGGAAAGCTCCAGGAATATTATTGACAAATTCCAGAGCTCCCAAGTCAAGGAAAAAATACTGCAAGCAGCTAGAAAAAAGGAATTCAAATACTGTGGAGCTACAGTAAGGATAAAACAAGATCTAGCACTTTCTACATTAAATGACTAGAGGGCTTGGAATATGATATTCCAGAGGGCAAAGGAATTGGGATTACAACCAAAAATCACCTACCCAGCAAAACTGTATATAATCTTTCAGAGGAAAAAATGGGACTTCAATGAAAAAAGAGGACTTTCAGGTATTCATGATGAAAAGACCTGAACTGAATGGAAAATTTGACTTTTAAATACAAGGCCCTAGAGAAGTATAAAAGGTAAATAAGCAAAGGAAATAAGGAGGTATGTTAAAAGGTTAAACTGCTTACATTCCTATATGGGAAGATGATAGATCTAACTGATAAGAAATTTCTCAGTATTAGGGCATCTGATAGAAATAAATTTAGATAGAGGGAACTGGTGGGAATTGATTATGAAGGGATGATATCTGTAAAGGATCTTTTTTTTGTTTATCTTTTTTTTGGTGTGGTGTGGTCAGAGGTGGGTGACAAGCTTGGGGACAATCAGTGCAAGAATGTCTTGTGACTGGGGCCAGATTGGGGCTCAGGTCTTCTTGGGTCCAAAATGGGTGCTTTGTTCACTGTGTCACCTACCTACTCGATGATGACATTTTTAGGGTAAAATTGAGGGGTGAGAGAACTTCACTGGGGGAGGGGAAAGGGGAAAGGTGAAATGGGGTGAAACCCCACATTAAAGAAACAGGAAAGAGCTTATGGAGTGGGCAGAGAGATGGGGGAGGAGCATGGTAGTGAATGAACCTCACACTCATCAGAACTGGCTCAAAGATCTTATTCTTTTCAGAGTTGGATGGAGGAGGGATTAACATAGAAACTCAATTGGGTGGAGTAACCTATCTTACCCTGCTGGAAAGTAGGTCGCAAAAAGGATAAGGAGGGAGGGGTGAAAGAAGGGAGGGAAGAGTGAGGGAGGGACTGTCAGAAGCAAATAACTTTTGAGGAGGAATAGGGTGAAAGAAGATAGATAATAGAATAAATATCATGGGGAAGGGAATAGGATGGAGGGAAACAGTTAACAAGACTAACTGTGAAAAAGAGAAAAGGAAAAATAATGTACAAAAAATATTTATGGCAACTCTTTGTGGTGGCTAAGAATTGAAGATTGAGGGAAGGCCCTTCAGTTGGGGAATGACTGAAAGAACTGTGGTGTATGATTGCAGTGGAATATTATTGTGCTCTGGTAAATGACAAGCAGGATGATTCCGGAAAAACCTAGAAAGACATATGAACTGATGTATACTGATGTGAGCAGAGCCAGGAGAACATTGTGCACAGGGACAGCATTAGGGTTCTATGAGCAATTGTGAATGACTTAACAACTCTCAGTAATAAAAAGATCCAAGACAATCCTAAAGGACTAATGATGAAATATGCTATCCACCTCCAGAGAAAGAAATGATATTGAATGAACACAGACTGAAGCATGCTACTTTTGAATTTTATTTTATTTTTTTACTTAAGTCTTTTTATATAATATGGTAATGTTTTACATAATTGCACATGTATAACTTATATCTGATTGCTCATCATCTCAGGAAAGGAGAGGATATGGAGGGAAGGAATCAGTGGTAGAATTTGGAAATCAAAACTTTAAAAATAAATAAATAAATAGACAAATAAATAGGAAAATAGATAAATAGATAAAAACAAAATATATAGTGGCTTGGTCCACTTTCTTACATTTCTTGAGTAAGAACCTCTATAACCTGATTCGATTCATTTATATCTGCTGTCCCTGATGCCTATAATTCTCTTCTTCCTCTTTTCCAAATCCTTTCATATATGACAAAAATTTGTTTAGGGCAGTTCAGTGTCTATACTGTCTCCTAAAACTTCACATTTTATTCTAATTATACTTACAATATAACCATTCTCTAATTATTAAATAATTTCACATGTGCCATATTCCCCCTTCAAGATTATGATTTTGGGGGGCGGAGCCAAGATGATGGAGAGGAAGCAGCAAGCTGCATGAGCTCTCCTTCTGTTCACTCAAATAGAACATTAAATCAAGCCTCTGGACAGATTCTGAAACTACAGAATCTGCAAAAAAACCTGAGAGACACAGTCTTTCAACCAGAGATAATTTAGAAGACTTCAGGAAATGTCGGTCTGACTCGGACAAAAGAGAGGCCCAATGCAGGGCAGCAGCCCAGTGCCAAGGGGGTAAGGGCAAGTCAGCAGGAGCTGCGGGCCACAGCCGAAAATCTGAGGCCCCTGGAACATGGCTCAAAAATCTGGTGGCCAAGAAGGACAGTGGAAAAAATTACCTGCACCAGCCAAGAGTGCAAGTTGCCAGCTGTAGGGCCACAAATAGCACAGACAGGATCAGGCGCCTGATCGAGTGCGCTCAGACGAGAAGTGCAGGGGGGCGAACTGCACACACTATAAAGGACTCAGAGTAAAAAGCCAGTCACATAGCACCTATACCCCTGAACAAGAAGCCCAAAACAGAGACCCTGGTGCCCCCAAAGCAGACCCCAACTTAAAAAATAAATAAATAAGCTGTGATAATGAGTAAGAAGCAAAAAAGAGCCCTCTCCAGTGAGAGCTTCTGTATCAATAGGGAAGAAGCCAACACAAACTCAGATGAGGACAATACCCTCACAATGCCTACACATGAAGCCTCACTAGGGAAGGTGAATTGGTCTCAAAAACTAAAAGCCTTCTTGGAAGAGCTCAAAAAGGATTTTAAAAATCAATTGAGAGAGGTAGAAGAAAAAATGGGGAGAGAAATGAAAGCAAAACAAGAAAACTATGAAAAAAGAATAAGCAGCTTGGAAATGGAAGCACAAAGATTGACTGGCCATATGGAAAAAATGCATAATTTCACTGAAGAAAACAATGCCTTAAAAATTCATTTGGCCAATTGGAAAAAAGGTGCATAATCTCACTGAAGAATACAATGCCTTAAAAAAATTCATTTGGCCAAATGGAAAAAAAAAAGTTGCATAATCGCACTGAAGAAAACAATGACTTAAAAATTAAAATGGGACAGTTGGAAGATAAGGAATCCATGAGACACCAGGAATCAGTCAAGCACAATCAAAAGAATGAAAAAATAGAAGAAAATGTGAAATACCTCATTGGAAAGACAACTGATCTGGAAAACAGATCCAGGAATAACAATTTGAGAATCATTGGACTACCTGAAAGCCATGACCAGAAAAAGAATCTAGAGACCATATTCCAGGAAATTATTAAGGAGAACGGCCCTGGTATCATAGAATCAGAGGATAAAATCATCATTGAAAGAATTCACCGATCACCTCCTGAAAGAGACCCCAAAAAGAAAACTCCAAGGAATATTGTAGCCAAATTCCAGAATTATAAGGTGAAGGAGAAAATACTCCAAGCAGCCAGAAAGAAGCAATTTAAATATCATGGAGCCACAGTCAGGATTGGTCAGGAACTGGCAGCTTCAACATTAAAGGACCACAAGGCTTGGAATATGATATCCCAGAAGGGAAAGGAGCTTGGATTGCAGCCAAGAATCTATTACCCAGCAAAACCTGAGCATTCTCTTCCAGGGGAAAAGATGGACATTTAATGACATTGGGGACTTTCAATTTTTCCTGATGAAAAGACCAGAACTGACTAGAAAATTCAATCTTAACATACAAGCCTCAAGAGAAGTTTAAAAAGGTAAACACGGGGAAAAAAAGTTACTCAATTAGGTTAAACTGTTTATATCCCTACATTGGAAGATAATACTCATAACTCTAAACTGTAAATGTATTTGGGTAGAGAGAAGGACTTTACACAGAGGGTATAAATATAAATTGTCTTTGATCTGATGATACAAAGAAAATTGAGGCATTAAAAAGGGAGTCTATGGGGAGGACAGGAAAGGGGAGGTGGAATGGGGTGAATTATATCATATGAAGAGGTGAAAAAAAAAACCTATTACAATAGAGGGAAAGAAGGGAGGCCGTGAACATTTTTTCAACCCTACTCTCATTAGATTTGATTCAAAGAGGGAAAAACATATACTTTCATTGGGATTCATTCTTTAGGGAAGCAAAAGGAGAAGGGAAAGGGGGGGGGACTGATAGCAGGGAGGACAAAAGCAAGGGAGAAAAAGGTAAAGAAAAGAGAGGGGGTGATAAAAAGGGAGGGCAGATTGGGGGAGGCAGTGGTAAGAAGTAAAACATCAGAGAGGAGAAGTAGGTTGAAAGAAGCAGGGAAAAGTACAAAGGGGGTAAATAGAATGGAGGGGAATAGACAGTCAGTAATAATAACTGTGAATATGAATGGTATGAACACTGCTATAAAACAGAAGCAAATTGCAGATTGGATTAAAAACCAGAATCCTACAACATGCTGTTTACAAGAAACACATTTGAAGCAGAGAGATACACACAGAGTAAAGGTAAAAGGCTGGAGCAGAATATATTATGCTTCAGCTAAAGTAAAAAAAAGCAGAGGTAGCAATCCTTATCTCAGACAAAGTGCAGGCAAAAATAGATCTCATTAAAAGAGATAAGGAAGGAAATTACATCTTGCAAAAAGGTACTATAGATAATGAAGTAATATCAATATTAAATATGGATGCACCAAGTGGTATAGCATCCAGATTTTTAGAGGAGAAGTTAAATGAGTTACAAGAGGAATTAGACAGTAATACTATACTAGTGGGGGATCTGAATCTCCCCCTCTCAGAATTAGATAAATCTAGCTGAAAAATAAATAAGAAAGAAGTGAAAGAGGTGAATAGATTACTAGAAAAGTTAGACATGATAGATGTCTGGAGAAAATTGAATAGGTATAGAAAGGAATATACCTTTTTCTCAGGCACATTTTAGAAAAACTGACCATGTATTAGGGCACAAAAACATCATAGTCCAATGTAGAAAGGCAGATATAGTAAATACATCCTTCTCAGATCATGATGCAATAAAAATTACATGTAAGAAAGAGCCAGGGAAAAGTAGAATGAAAGTCAATTGGAAACTAAATAATTTCCTTCTAAAGAATGAATGGGCCAAACAAAAAAATCATAGAAACAGTCAATAACTATATCCAAGAGAATGACAATAATGAGACAACATAACAAAATCTATGGGATGCAGCCAAGCAGTACTTAGGGGAACATTTATAGCTCTGAATGCTTACATGAATAACAAAGAGGAAGAGGAGATTAATGAATTGGGTGTGCAACTTAAAAAGCTAGAAAAAGAACAAATTAGAAATCCCCAATTAGGTACTAAACTAGAGATCCTGAAAATTAAAGGAGAAATTAATAAGATTTATAGCAAAAAAATAACTATAGAATTCATCAATAAAACTAATAACTGATTTTATGAAAAAACCCAATAAAATAGATAAAATATTGTTTAATTTCATTTAAAAAAAGAAACAATAAAACCAAATTACCAGTATCAAAAATGAAAAGGGTGATGTTACCACCAATGAATTGGAAATTAAATCAATAATTAGGAATTATTTTGCCCAACTGTATGCCAATAAATTTGACAATCCAAATGAAATTGTTGAATATTTACAAAAATATAAACTGCCCAGGTTAACTGAGGAGGAAATAAAATCCTTAAATAAAGCCGTATTAGAAAAAGAAATTGAACAAGCAATTAATGAACTCCCTAAGAAAAAATCCCCAGGGCCAGATGGGATTACAGGTGAATTCTACCAAACATTTAAAGAAAAATTAATTACAATATTACACAAATTATTTGGAAAAATATGGAAGAAGGAGTTCTACCACATTTGTTTATGACATAAATGGTGATATCAAAACCAGGGAAAGCAAAAACAGAGAAAGAAAATTATAGATCAATTTCCCTCATGAATATTTGTGCTAAAATCTTAAATAAGATATTAGCAAGGAGATTACAGCAAGTGATCACCAGGATAACACACTATGACCAGGTGGGATTTATAGCAGGAATGCAGGGCTGGTTCAACATTAGGAAAACTATTAACATAATCAACCACATCAATAAGAAAACCAACCAAAATCATATGATTATCTCAATAGATGCAGAGAAAGCTTTTGACAAAATACAGCACCCATTCCTAATAAAAACACTAGAGAGTTTAGGAATAGGTGGAGCTTTCCTTAAAACAGTAAACAGTAAGTACCTAAAACCATCAGCAAGTATTATATGCAATGGAGATAAAATAGAGGCCTTCCTAATAAGATCAGGGGTGAAACAGGGATGTCCATTATCACCCCTATTATTTAACATTGTCCTAGAAATGTTAGCTTTAGCAATCAGAGAAGAAAAAGGAATTAAAGAAATTAGAATAGGCAAGGAGGAAACACAACTATCACTCTTTGCAGATCATATGATGGTATACTTAAAGAATCCTAGAGAATCAATTCAAAAATTACTTGAAACAATTAACAACTTTAGCAAAGTAGCAGCATATAAAATAAATCCACATAAATCATCAGCATTTCTATACATGACCAAAAAAGTCCAGCAGCAAGAGATAGAAAGAGAAATTCTATTTAAAGTAATGGTAGGTAATATAAAATACTTGGGAGTCTACTTGCCAAGACAAACCCAGGAACACTATGAACACAGCTACCAAACACTCTTCACACAAATCAAATCATATCTAAATAATTGGAAAGATATCATTTGCTCATGGATAGCCAGAGCTAATATAGTAAAAATGACAATACTACCTAAATTAATTTACTTATTCAATGCCATACCAATCAGACTACCTAAAAATTGTTTTATACAGCTAGAAAAAATAATAACAAAATTCATCTGGAAAAACAACAAATCAAGAATATCCAGGGAAATAATTTTAAAAAATCACAGGAAGGTGGGTTAGCGGTACCAAACCTGGAGCTTTACGATAAAGCAGCAGTCATCAAAACTATCTGGTACTGGCTACGAAATAGAGTGGAGGATCAATGGAATAGACTAGGCACAGGAAACACAGTAGTAAATGACACTAGTAATGTAGTGTTTGATAAACCCAAAGACTCCAGCTTCTGGGATAGGAACTCAGTATTTGACGAAAACTGGAAGATAGTCTGGCAGAAATTAGGCATAGACCAACATCTGACACCTTATACTAAAATAAGTTCAAAATGGATACACGATTTAGACATAAGAGGTGATACCATAGGTACATTAAGAGAGAAAGGAATAGTCTACCTATCAGATCTTTGGAAAGGAAAACAGTTTATGAACAAACAAGAGATAGAGAATATTATAAAATGCAAAATGGTTGATTTTGATTACATTAAATTAAAATTTTTTTTTTACAAACAGAAGAAATGCATCCAAAACTAGAAGGGAAGCAGAAAGCTGGGAAAAAAATTTTATAGCCAGTACTTCTGATAAAGGTCTCATTTCTAAAATATATAGGGAACTAAATCAAATTTATAAGAATCCAAGTCATTCCCCAATTGAGAAATGGTTAAAGGATATGAACAGGCAGTTTTCTGATGAAGAAAACAATGCTATCTATTCCCATATGAAAAAATGTTCTAAATCTCTAATGATTAGAGAGATACAAATTAAAACAACTCTGAGGTACCACCTGACACCTGTCAGATTGGCTAAAATGACAAAAAGGAAAATAATAAATGTGCGAGAAGCTATGGAAAAATGGGAACACTAATGCATTGTTGGTGGATCAGTGAACTGATCCAACCATTCTGGAGACCAATTTGGAATTATGCCCAAAGGGCGATAAAGCTGTGCATACCCTTTGACCCAGCAATAAGACTTTTGGGTCTTTTTCCCAAAGAAATCATGGAAAGGGGAAAGGGACCCACATGTTCAAAAATATGTACAGCTGCTCTTTGCGTTGGCAAGGAATTGGAAGTTGAGGGCATGCCCATCAATTGGGGAATGGCTGGACAAGTTGTGGTATATGAATACAATGGAATACTATTGTTGTCTAAGAAAGAATGAGCAGGAGGAGTTCAGAGAAACCTGGAGGGTCTTGTGTGGCCTGATGATGAGTGAAATGAGCAGAACCAGAAGAACATTATACACAGTATCATCAACATTGAGTGTTGATCTACTGTGATGGACTACATTCTTCTCACCAATGCAATGGTACAAAAGAGTTCCTGGGAATTCATGATAGAAGAGTATCTCCAAATCCAGGAAAAAAAAATCAGGTTCATATCTTTGGATAAAGTGCCCAAAATATTGTCACTTAATAGAGAGAAATATTTGTCCACTGCACTGTACATATAAAGGAAAATCTCTGGTCACACAATTTGTGGAAAATGTCTTGATCTCTCTGAACACCAATCTGTGAAATGAGTCTAAAATTCCTAACTTATCTCACTTTGGTTGCTTAGGGTTTCAGCCTCAGCATGTCGAGAAATACATTGAAAATATAATATGTTAAATAAATGCAAAGAAATCATAGGTATAGGCCAAAGAGAATATGCCATATGCAAATATATAAAGAGCTCAATCTTAACATCTTTTAAAATATGGATCTAAATCATTTTCAATTGCTGCAGTGAAATTTATAATGATTTTGACATTGTGTCTCTGGTAAAATGTATGAGAAGGAAAGAAAAGTGATCTGGCCTAGGGAGAAGCAGTTTCATTAGCCCAATGAAGCTGATATTTATATATAATTGCAGTTCTCATCTAGCATTAAGATAACAAAGGCTCATGGCTTCTCTTTTCCCCAATTTATTCTCTTATTTCTGGACATTTCACTGCTAAACAGCAACAGTCAACCAAATATAGAGACCAGACAGATGAAGAAAGGACAAATGAAATCCAACTCAGTCAGTTAGTGGCTGTTCAGCAATACTTGTAAAAACTGGCTGGATAAGAAGTTTAGAAATAATAGTTTAAAATATATGGGCACATTATTTGTGGACTTCATGAGTGTGTGCTAAACTTCCTCACCATTAACATAAATGATAGAGTTGACTCTCCATGAAAAGAATAGCAGGTTTTCATCAAATGTCATAGACACTATCAATTAAAAAAAAAAAAAGGTGTTTCATTCATTTTACTCAGCTGATATTTCTCTCATGGGGAAAGGAGATGCCCAAGCATTATATCCAAGAAGGATAGGAAATTAGGGTTGCTAAGAACTGGAAGTGGAGAGCGTATTCAAGATACTGGGCAAGAGCCAGCACAAAGGTATAAAGACAGTTGGAGGAATATTGCATATGTTGCATATGAACAATAGCCAATAAGGACAAGTAATTTATCTGAGTCTTTGGTAATAATGTAAACCAGAGGAGTAAGTCTGGCCAGGAAGTGAAGGCTATGGAAATAAGATATTGCCTCTCTCCCTCAGGGAGTGGATCTTAAAGATAGATGAAAAGAAACATTACTGAAAACATGTCATTTACTACAAAAGTAGTGAGTGGAGCTCAAAGTATATCTGAGAGCAGCCGTGGTTAGAATCTAGTTCTTCTGAGAGATATTGGAGTTAGCAGAAGTCTTTTATTTTTCTTCCTTTTCTTTTTTTTCTCTCCTCATAAAAACTGGGAAGTTCATGTGATTTCATTTGAAGACAGGCTTAAAAGACTAAGATAAGCATAAAAGAATAGCCATCATTATTCTTTTTTCAGGGATTATTGTGAACCATAATGAAAACTCTGTGAACAGGGGTAAGCACTGTATCCTAGAATACAAATCAGTTGCATTTAAGTAACTCTCAATTAGTCATCTATATATATAATAAATTAGTCATATGTATGTATACATTCATATATAATATATATTAGCCATATATATTTATGTATGCGGATAAGTAGATATCTTCAAATAAGAACAGATTTAAAAAAAAAAACTTTCTAAAATGATCAAAAAGACCATTTTCCTTAAGGCTATGCTGATAAATAGAATTCATTTAGTAAATAATCTGTGATATTATTGGCATACTGTTCATTTTTTCCTCCAGTAATACATATCACCACTATTCTATTACCTTAGTTTATGTCTTTCAAGAATTTCTTGAAATTTCATAAATTTGAGTCCTTAGTAAACCTGGTGATGAGGTTGCCAAATTTAAAGTAAAGAAAATGCAATCTTTTGAAGACCTCTTACTTTTCATACTATTAATCCTCTACTTTCCACCTCCCCTCTCCCCTTCCTTGCTTCCTTCCTTTTCCTCCTCCTCCTCTTTATCTTCTTCCTCCTCATCCTCCTTATTCCTTTTATTCTTCACATATCTACTTTCTTTTACTAAATTTCTAAATACATCAATTTTGTTCAAGAAGGTAGCATTGCCTGTATTTATATAGATTAGGAGTGTAGGGACCAATTTTTAATTGGGGAGTGCTAGCTCAGTGGCTCACCACAATATTGGCGCAAGGAAGGAGACTGGCAGCCTCCCTAAAAACAGAACAACATTTATTTTAACAAGAACAAACTTAAAAACACACACACAAACAGGATCAGTAGGATCAAGGGAAAGGAAATAAAATGGGGAAAGGGAAATTATAATACCTGAAAAAATACCACTGCCCAGGAATCAGCTGAAAATATGCAGCAGAATGCCTGTCGCTTTCCAGCTTCCACCTAGAATGTCCAATTCTCCTCCCCTAAACCTAGAAATACCCACACACAGCCCCAGCCAATGGGATGGCCACTCTGACAGTCACATGACTGCCTTCAATAGGCTTCCAATCATTATAATTTTGCCAGGCCCATGTAGGTGTCAGTGAGTGGTGATGACGTGAGGTGCCAGAGTCCTGGCAACAGTTACAACCAGTGGCTGGAGCACAGTGCAGTTTGCAGGGCCCCAGGTCACTGTGAACTGAAGCATAAAAACCTCAAATAACAATTAATTCTTTACATTCCCCCCTTTGTTTCATCCAAAAACACAGGGTGTTTCCTTGATGGAACAATAAATAATAAACAATAAACAATAATTACATTTTAAAAAATAACAGAATATCATAACCAATGCTAACAAATAATATACTAATAACAATATAGGAAAGGGAAAATACATATTATAGATGATGTATATAGTAACAGATGTAAAAACAAAAATGTCCATTTAAAGTTCTTAAAATCTTGTTTTCGAAGGAGGGTTGAGATGTCATCAGGGGAACTGGACTCTGGTCTGGATTCTGGCTGTCTCTGGATTCTGGTTGTCTCTGGACCTGCTGGATTTTCCTTAATCTTTAGAATAGCATTGTCCAAAAATGTTCAAAATAAACAATGAAAGTTCTTCAAAATATACAAAACAAGTTTAAACTTTATATATATATATATGTATATATGTATATATATGCATATATATATGTATATGTATGTGTATATATATATATATATATATATATATATATATCATATTGGAGTCCCCCCTTTGGAGGATACTCATATCCATATGCAATACAAAATTGAGACAGTTATGACATTACTAACACTTTACCACTATATGTCTGGATCAAGGCCAAATTTAGTTATGTGTCCATGATGACACCTGAAAATGTTATGGAAAGGTTACCATACTACATCTCGTGGTGCATAGACATCTAATAATTTTGCCAGGCCCATGTACGTATCAGTGAGTGGTGATGACGTGAGGTGCCAGAGCCCTGGCAACAGCTACAACCAGTGGGCGGAGCACCGTGCAGTTTGCGGAGCCCCAGACCAGTGTGCATGGAGGCATAAAAACCTCAAATAACAATTAATTCTTTACAGGAGCAATTAATAAATAGGGTTAAACCCCAAACAATAGGGATTCCAATAAGGTCTAGGAAAATAAATATGAATTCCTAAATTGTCAAAAATTTTTGTTTGACATTTTTCTCATATATTAAAGTAAAGTTTATTATGACACCTACTTCATAGAGTTGTCATCTAAAATCCATAAGAACCAGGATTTCCAAGCACAGTTTAAAATATTTAATCATTATTTTGATCTTTATATTGTTTCATCCACATCCCCCACATATCCTACCAACTGAGCCTCCATTTCTCAGACTATTGCAACTTTATTAGTAATTCTCCTCTCTCATCCTCCATATTGAAAGTAATCAAAACTTTCCCCCCATGAACAATGCAAAATTAGGAGTGGTCCAGAGAGATTTTACAAGATACTGATTTGACGTATTTTAAAGGCTGCTTCAGAAGATTAAAAAAAAAATTAGAGATCCCATATTGTCATACCTCTTTATAAGGCACATGTACTTACCCTACTTCTATATCTTTGTCTTCTTACATTCAGAATTTTAAAAGGGTATTTTTCCTATTGCCTTTAAACTGTGAGCCATTTATTGATTCACTTGGGTTTTAATTGCTTGTTCTCAGTAAGTATTCTAATCTGAAGGGCCAAGCTCACTTCACTACTTCCAATTCCACTGGAGTCATAGAAATTAGAGATGCAAATAACTTGTTAAGTCACCCTTTTAATCCTTTCTCTATGCAGGACAATTCCCTATAGTAAATTTTTCAATTTTTTTTTTTTGTCAATCTGGGCTTTAAATAGTTGCAGCAAATGAGATTTCAAGGTTTTGTTTTTTTTTTCCCCCTCTATAAGATTGTATTCAGTCCAGGATTAGTATGGAAAACATAAGATATTTTCCCCCTGAGTGCAAGCTGATTTTTAGAATGAGTAAACATGGAGGATATTTCTGCCAGTCATTTCCAGTCTTTCCTAAATCTTTGGCCTAAAGTGGTAGTCCTTGGAACAGCAGAATTTGATTCAAGATGATCATTTCCCCGCTGTAACTTCCACCAGAATTAACTGTTGGGAAATGGACAATAATTGAACCAGTTGTGATGGTGTCACACTTTTGGATGATATGCCATGAACATACACACACACACACACACACACACACACACACACACACACACACGTACATCTACATATATACAACAATTCTGGAAAGGTAACCATCATGTCTCCATCACTATTATTTATTTTATCTATCTGTTCTCTAAATTATCCTTAATAATCCACTACACTTATCTCAGATAAATAAATTTCATATTTATATCTAGTTGAGTTGGTATCCTGTTTATAACTAGGTCCCAAATAGGATGAATAATGAATGAAGTCCCTTAAGTGATCACATATATTAAAATTAATGCTATCTAAAGTTATAATTATGTAAAATATGATAATTGGCTCTGTTCTAATGGAAATATGCAGTGAAAATTCTAATAATGTGACCAATTCAGGAGATTATTGGGATCTAGCTATATATATCTGAGAACCATCTATGATAGTTCCAGACAATGAACAAGAATAAATGGGTTGTGAGTTATATCACTGGGGAGTTTTTCTACATTCATGAGGCTGCAAAGTTATGGATATATTGAAGTAGTGAAAATGTGTATATATACTTTGGAGGTAGGAAAAGATATTTAAAAAGTGCTGAAGGTGGCTCTACATACCTTGTTCCAAAGCTCTCACCCCTAGAAATCATACCCATGAAAACCATTGCATGAGGCAACAATATATAAATTATAAACCTTCCATCTTACAGTTAGGAAAAATTTCTCTGAGAAATAACATTCTGTGAAATTCAGTTGAGTTTTGGGAAAATATAGTCACTTCCATAGCCAAGGAATATTTAAGGTGAGTTTTAAAAATATTGCATCATTATTTGTTTCTTACAGTGAAAACCAAAGTGATAATCACAGAATCTTTCACATATGTTTTATATCATATTAAAGTCATGAGAAAATAGCAGGGTAGTGATGAAATGGAGATGAAACCTTCATATTCACTCTCTTGTATCTCTTCAATACCTATTTACAGAGCATGGGATATCAGTTGGCATTTTATCTACTGATAATAAATGTTTGTTTAATTGAATAATTTTATAAAGGAAATAAATAGCTGAGCTCCAGATAAGTCAAATGGTTTGCCCAGTAATGTACTGTAAAAGGGTAACTTGTCATTCAGTATTGATTTTTCTACCATATTACTGCCTCAGAGCAGTTTGGGATGAGTTAGATGAATGATGTTTTAGCTATCCCTTCCATACCAACATTTAAATATGGGCTGGGAGAAGATCTCATATCTCTCATCTGTCTTTCTTTTTCTGTCTGTCTCTATCTCCCTTTTTGTTTCTCCCTCTTTCAGTCTCTGTCTCTATATCTCTCCCTTTCTGTCTCTGCCTCTATCTCTCTCTTTTCTTTTATTTCCTTTTTCTTTCTCCCCTACCAAACTCTCTCTTAAGATAAGTATGAGGAAAGTATTTTAGAAGTGTGATTCAATTAACTAACATGATGGAAAGTTCTTTTGACATTCAAAGAAAAGTGACAGATTGTTCCTTGAGAGATTAGGGATATATTATTATAAAATGCCTGAAGGTTTCATTTAGAATCAGCTAATAATTCTTTGTCTGATCCCTTTTCCCAAATATGTTCTGGGCCTTTTCTAACTCCTTGATTTGTGCCTAGAGAGCTCCTAGAAGATCACTGTATTCTCTCAAAAACCCAGGGAGTGTGGGCCACCTATGGTCATGGGAAATATATAAATGGTACAGTAGAGATTTTGCACACTCTTACCTAAATCACTTTCATATAATATGACAAAATTAGATTTCATATTTGGTTCATTCCTTCTTACCTTTACCCCATTTATGCCTAGTTATATCTTCTATTTTTTTGGAATATTTTTTTTTTGGAATATTTAACTTTATTTCCAACTCTCTGATGGTCTCAACAACTTAAGATTTAAAACTTCTTCTCCTGGTGTATTATGGTGGTTTGTTCTAAATCTTAATGAAAATGTTTACCCAATTTTGGACCTATGGTAATTATTTTTCCTAAAATTGATAAATAGCCCTTTCATCACCTTTTCTTTGTTCTAATTCAATCTATGTGAAATATAAGCACTCCTTCCTTACTAACTTTAAAACAATTTGAATTAATTTAATAGGAAGATTTTTGAATGAGTTTAGAATGCTGTTATAAAACATCTGTATAAAAAAAGTAATGGAATTACTTTTGGAAATACAACTTTTTTAGGACAAGGATGATGAAGAAGATGAGCCAATCGTCTTTTTTTTCCTTTCATTTAAGGGTTTTGTTTATTTGTTTGTTTTCTATATATAATGAATTAGTTTCTCAGTCAAGTGCATAAACTGCTCAAAGGCACTTTTGGAGTCTGCATTAGCTTATTCAGGCCACTAGGGTACTATTTTTGCAAATTACTACTTTAATTCACTAAGTGATATCTTAATGGCTTGAAATCATGGTAAATGTGGAAAGTAACTATTTTAGCCCCTTGCCTTCGAGAGAAACCACACTTTACTATCAGATAAGATTCTTTAATGGAAGGAATATTGGACTTGGAGTCAGAAGATATGAATTTGAATCCTTTCTGTGATACTTACTAGTAATGCAACCACAAGAATTTTATTCTACTCTCAGCTTCAATTTCCTCTTCTACAGAAAAAAAGGGAAAAAAGAAAAGAAATAATATTTTTATCATAGTCTTTCATGATATAAAGGACCCAAATACACTTTGGGGATTATACTATTTCATTTGTATCATAGCATCTATTCAAGGGCTATGAATATTTGTACATGTTACTACTTGATATACTGTGACTGACTTCCCAATTGAAAGAACAAAATTTAAAATATAACAAAGGATGATTTTAATAAAAGAAAGAAAAAGAAATGAAATATAGATGACTAAATGAATAGTCATAAATGCCAAAGATGATCGAATCTCTAGAGTCACATTTAAAAAAAACAAATGGGGTTCTCTTGTGTTAGCCTCTCAGCAAAAGTCTAAATTTATTCATTATACTTTGCTAGTCATCACAGAGGATAGAGTAAAGCACTCACTCTGTCTATCACCTCTTTTCCTTCTTCTCTTTATTCCACCCTGCTCTTTTCTATTTTTTTCCTCTCTCTCTCTCTCCCTCTTTTTTTTTTTTCCAGCAACAAACATTTATTTTCCAGTTACATGTAAGGGTAGTTTTCAACATTCATTTTCATAAGATTTAGAGTTCCAAATTTTTCTCCCTCCCTCCCTCCGTTTCCTCCCCCCTCCACAAGATCACAACCACATTGTATATGTATAATTCACAAGTGTTCTTTTTATCAGTTCATTCTATAGGGGTACATAGTAAGCTTCCTCATTAGTTCCTTGGGATTGTCTTGGATCATTGCACTGCTGAGAGTAGTTAAGTCATTCACAATTGCTCATTGAACCATACTGCTGTCACTATGCACAATGTCCTCCCAGCTCTGCTCACATCACTATATATCAATGTTCATTAGTCTTTCCAGGTTTTTCAGGGATCATCCTGTTTGTCGTTTCCCATTGCACAAGACCATTCCACTAAAATCATATAGAACAGCTTTTTCATCTTTCCTAAATTGATGGACATTCCCTTGATTCTGAATTCTTAGCCTCCACAAAGAGTTGCTATACATATTTTTGTACAATTTTACCCCTTTTCTCTTTTTCGTGATTACTATTGTTAATTGTTTCCCTTCCATCCTATTCCCTCCCCCATGATATTTATTCTATTATACATTTTCTTTCATCTTATCACTCTTCAAAAGGGATTTGCTTCTGTCTGTGCCCTCTCCCACTCTGCCCTTCCTTCTTTTGCCCCTCTCTCTTTATCCCCTTCCCCTTCTATTTTCCTGCAGGGTTAGAGAGATTACTCTACCCAATTGAGTGTGTACAGTGTGTACATTATTCCCTCCTTGAGTAAATTCTAATGATATTGAAGTCTTTGAGCCAATTTTGATGACTGTTATGCTCATTTACTGCCCAGATTTAATAGATTACTCCACCCAGTTTGGTGTGTCTGTTAGTCCCTCCTTGAGACAGCTCTGATGAGTTTAAGGACTTTGAGCCTTTTCTGATGAGTGTAAAATTCATTTACTGCCCTGCTCCTCTCCCCCACTGTTCCCCCACTCCACAAGCCTTTTCCTGTTTCTTTCACATAGGATTTCACCTCTGCCCTTCCCCCTCCCCCAGTGAATTCCCTTCACCCCTCAATTTAACCCTAAAGATGTCATCACCTAGCTAAATGACACAGTGAACAAAGCATCACCCCTGGACCCAGGGGGATCCCAGCCAAAACCCGGCCTCAGACACAAGACAGTCGCCCACTGTATGACTCCAGGTATGTCCCTCAGCTCCAATTTTTTATGGTTCTCTAGGGTCTTGTATTTGAAAGTCAAATTTGCCAATCAGTTCAGGTCTTTTCATCACAAATATCTGAAAGTCTTCTTTTTCGTTAAAGTTCCATTTTTTCCACTGAAAGATAATGCTGAGTTTTGCTGGGTAGGTGATTCTTGGTTGTAATCCCATTTCCTTTGCCCTTTGGAATATCATATTCCATGCCCTCCGGTCCTTTAATGTAGAAGCTGCTGAATCTTGTGCTATCCTGACTGGGATCCACAGTACTTGAATTTTTTCTTTTTGTCAGCTTGCAATATTTTCTCCTTGACCTGAGAGCTCTGGAATTTGGCTATAATATTCCTAGGAGTTTTCCTTTTGGGATCTCTTTCTGGAGGTGATCGGTGAATTCTTTCAATTTCTATTTTAGCTTCTTCTTCTAGAATTTCAGGGCAATTTTCCCTGAGAAAATCTTGGAAGATTATGTCTAAGCTCTTTCCTTGATCATGGTTTTCAGGTAGACCAATAATTTTCAAATTATCTCTCCTGGACCTATTTTCCAGGTTGGCAGTTTTTCCCACAAGATATTACACATTGCCCTCTATTTATTAATTTGGATTTGCTTTATTGTGTCTTGGTTTCTCATAAAGTCATTGGCTTCCATTTGTTCAATCCTCACTCTTAGGCAATTATTTTCATCAGAGAGCTTTTGTATCTCCTTTTCCATTTAGCCAATTTGACTTTTCAAGCTGTTGACTTTTTTCTCATGTCTTTCCTGCATCACCCTCATTTCTCTTTTGATTTTTTTCCTCTACCTCTCTAAATTTATCTTCAAAGTCCTTTTTGAGCACTTCTATGGTCTGAGGCCAATTCATATTTTTCTTAGAAGCTTTAGATATAGGGGCCCTGATGTTGACATCTTCCCCTTGGTCTTCCTTGTTACTGAAGAAACTTTCTGTGGTCCTCACCTTTCTCTTTCTGCTCATCTTGCCTTTCTTTTACTTGACTTTTAGCTCCTTAAAGTGGGGCACTGTTTCCAGGCTGCAGTATCCCAAGCTTAAGAAGTCCCAAGTGGTATGATTTAAGGAGAATAAGGTTCTTCACTCACCTGGCCTGTTCCCTGGTCCTTAGATGACCCCAGACCAACTTGATAATCAACTAGCTTTGTGTGTTGTGGTTGTTAGCTCTGATGAGCCTGTGCCCCTCCCCCACCTGGGCCACTGCTACCCAAGCCTACCTCCTGGTTCTCAGCAGGGGTGTAAAATCCAAGTTCTGCCTAAGCACCAGCATAGACCCCTGTAGTCTGCCCCCTGCCCAGGGCTCAGCCCAATCACTAGACTGTGAGCTTAGTTCCAGACAACATTGGCACTTCAGCTGATTCAGAGGCTCTGGGGGTCTCCTCTTCTGGTGAGGCCTTCCTGGGACTGGATCTTTGTCAGGGTGACGGTGGGGTTGGGCTCTTCTCCTTTATTAGCACAGCAGCTCCCTCCTTCTTACCTTCCAAGCCGTTCTTGGTTAGAAGACGGTTTCAGCACATTCTTCTGTGAGTTTTGCTGCTCCGGGCATTTTCTTATGGCATTATTTGGATGTTTTTTGGAGCGATCATGTCATGAATTTGGGAGCTCACTGCCTTTCCTCTGCCATCTTGGCTTTGCCCCAGAAG
Organism: Dromiciops gliroides; assembly: GCF_019393635.1. NCBI lineage: Eukaryota > Metazoa > Chordata > Mammalia > Microbiotheria > Microbiotheriidae > Dromiciops > Dromiciops gliroides. The sequence goes on from NC_057862.1 coordinate 205,546,406, forward strand.
TGGACTTTAGGTTTTTTAAGGGTTTATTGAAAGATAGTAAAAGAAAAAGTTTGAGAACAGATTTCTTATAGCCTGAAATCCTCACCTTCCTAAACTCCCCTGTGAAGTTCCCTGCCACCACACCAATGTCTCGCAGCCAAAGAGCTTTCCTCTCTCTTGATGACTCTTCCTAGAATCACTGTAATGGTATTATTCAGGCAAGAAGAGAACAAATCATTGGCTTCATTTTCCATGTATTTCTCAAGGAATATTCTATAATCATTTAAGATTGACCTTCCTTATAAAAAATAAAGGGGAAAAACCATTTTGAGTCCTGTTCCTTCCCCTGGCAGTTAGTATTTCCCTTTATTTCAGGAAGGAGATAGAGGTCATTATAAAGGACAGATTATTACCTGGAAAAAAAATCAAAATCCAAAATGAATCTCTCTTCCTTGTGTTGGTCAGTGTCCTGAACACTGTTCATAACAACTGAAAACAACTTTGTAGTGTAAATTTCTTGTTTTATACATTATTTAATATCTTTATATTAAAAACATTTCTTTTCTTCCAGCTGTTGCAGTCTTCTATGAGATAAATGTGATTGTTGGAGTTCTGAGAACTTGATAAATAATAATAATATCTTTGGAAGATTTCTATATTTCACTGGCATTGATGAGAAAATGATCAGCGACTTGACCTGGAAGGTACTAGAGAATGGCAGACAATGAAGTCAGGACATTACCTCAGCCTTGGTCCTCAGGTTTAGCATTTCTATCATTGGTTAAACCAAGGTCCAATTGGATCACTACTCCCCATAGCTCTGTGAACTGAGGATTTGCATTCCAGAGCTGTTCAATGCTCCTCTGAGATTCAGGTGAGGGGTTGATTGGAGATCATTATTTATTCCTTATTTATACCTATCATCTGCTCTCTGCCTTTATCCTTCCCTCTTCCAAGGTCTGGATGGAATGGAAGGCAGCCATGGTGTTTTTTTGTTTTCTGAGTTACTTACAGGAAAAGCAAACACCTTCAACAATGGTATCTCTTTACATAATATTTATTTTTTGCCTATTATTGATATGTCTATGACTATATTAAAAGTAAAAAAAGAATAGTTGAGTCAGTCAAAAACTTCTTCACTGGATATGATTGGTGAGATTTTAAAAAAGAGAGAACAAGTATGCTAGTGAAATTGATTTAATATTTTGAGGTTTTATAAAATGACTTTGGATTTTGCCTGTGCAAAATTCTTGGCATTTGAGCCACTTTTTAGATTGGTATGAGAGTATAAGAGGGGGGAGTAGTTTGTTATCTAGGGTAACATTCCCTTGAGACCCTAGTCAGTCAAAATGATAGATCCTAGGGCTGGTTAAATAGTCAAGCACAATAGAGATAATGAGGACAACCATTTGGTTTTGGTGATGAAATCATCTGTCTTCTCCCATCCTCTATTTGTTTAATCATTTTTCAGTCTTTTCTGACCCTTTTTGACCCCATTTGGGTTTTTTTTGGCAAAGATACTGGAGGGGTTTGGGATTTTCTTCTGCATCTCATTTTAGAAATGAGGAAATTGATGCAAATAGGATTAAGTGACTTGCTTAGGGTCACACAGCTAATGAGTGCCTGAAGGCCATAGTTAAATTTATAAAGGTGCATCTTCATGACTCCATTCCCCTTGCTCTATTCATTACACCATCCAGCTCCTCAGCTCCTCCTACCCCCATCCCCCAAAAGGAAAAGAGAATGAGTTAGGCAAAGAAAATCACACTTCCATGAAAAGGAAAGGGGTTCTTGTAATACTCAAGGTAAGGAATGATATTTGAACCTTACTTCACAAACTCCATCTGGTGAGTGAGTTGTACAACTTTCAAATACTCTTAGAAAATGCTGACATTTGAATTTGTACCTTGTTGGAAGATAGTCTTTAAAGTACCTATTGGCTCTATCAAATTAGATGATTCATTTTGTCTTTTGTTTATAGTCAATAGATAATAAGCATGGTGGAATCTTGTTATCTCAAAACTGTTATAAACTGATAAAATGCATTTTAAATGGTAAGGATGCAGAAAAAAAAGTTAGTCCAAGAATTAAGAAAAATAGAGGATAGACCTAGATTAGTTGTTTAAACAAGGGATTATGAAAAGAGTTAAGTATAGATGTATCACTAAAAATAGTTGCTAATCCAGTTTATCAAGGAAGAGAATACAATTAAAATAAGAACTCTTAAATTCTAACACCAATAATTTGGAAAGGGCTGGCTGAATTTAAATTTTATTTTATATTATAATGATTATACATATTTTCTATATATATGTACTGTATACATGCATACAAATATGTATATTTATCTGCATCTGTGTATCTGTATATATACACATAGACTTACATACACATGTATATGTACATACATATATGTACACACATATGTGCACACAGATAGACAGATAACTAGACAGTTGATAGATAGTTATTATTATTATTATTGTTACACTTTTTAACAATAATGTTAACGTATCCCATAAGGTCCAAAGAAGGTGCTATTATGGAAGAAATTAACATTGTAAATAATCTCAGGGAGGAAGAAATTTAACCTACTTAGGAGAATAAACTATTTTCGCGCACTTTAGTGATACTATTTGCATGCCACAAATTAATGTGCTAAATCTAAATGCCAAATTTGGACTAATTGGGGGAAGGCAAATTTCAATTAGTACAAGAGTTGAATTCTAGAGTATTCTTCAAGAAAAGCAGTTTATTACTTTAAAGTACTTGCAGTAACTCAAAGGAAGCTAAAAAAAAATATTACCTACCTAAGGTCCTGGAGGCCCTGTTTTGAGATGAAGATGAGAATGTTTTATTGGCACATTTTACACATACAAATAGGCGTGAAGAGAAACTTCATCTAAACACTAGAATTATCACAACACTCCAAATAGATATTAGAATGTGAGTGCCTTGAGGGGCAGAGTTTCTCTTTGCTTTTGTATTTATATATTAAGTATGTATGGGAGTATTTTATATTCATTCGTTATGAAGGGGCCAATTTTAATTGGGGAGTGCTAGCTAGGCGGCTCACTGCAATATTGGGGCAAGGAAAGAGACCCACAGCCTTGCTCAAGACAGAGCAGGATTTATTTAACAAGAACGAACTTTAAAAAAAAAACACACAAACAGGATCAGTAGGATTAAGGGAAAGGAAATGAAATGGGGAAAGGGAAATAAAACAAACTGAATCACACCACCGCCTAGGAATTAGCTGAGAACACACAGCACTGTCCTGTTGCCTTCCAGCTTTAAGCTAGAATGGTGAAAAAATTCCCTTCTTCCCAGCAGACCCCAGGCTAACCTCACATAGCCCCAAGCCAATTGGCTGGCTGCTCTGACAGTCACAGGACTGCCCTCACTGGGCATACAGTCATTATAATTTTGCCAGGCCCATGTGGGCGTTGGGGAGTGGTGATGATGTGAGGTGACAGCACCATGGTGACAGCTGCAACCAGTGAGTGGAGCACCTTGCAGTTTACAGAGGTGCTGTGTCTGAGCCCCAGGCCAGTGCGCACTGGGGGTGGTGAGATTAAATTCTAGCCAAAAGATGAGGTCATAAAAACTTCAAATAACAATTAATTCTTTACAATTCCTTCATCAATCCTTACATTTGTTCATACATTTACTACATATTTCTAATGAAAAGGATCTGAATTAATGAGGATTTATTACGGATCATAATTATTTGGCACAGTAGGTATAAACAGGACATTCAGTTATTAAAATTTTCTTAGCCTGGTTTAAGTTCCTATTAGGTAATAAAGCATATTGTCACCTAAAATAGTTTCCAAGTCAAAGTTTTCACTAATTCAGGGTAGTCTTTATGCTACTAATCAAAAGGATTAGTTTTCTGTAACTTACTTTTTGAAAAAGTTAAAGCAAAAAATGAAATTCAATTTGTTAAAGACAAAAAATAAAATGACAAAATATATTCCCAAAACAATAGAAGGGAAAAGGTAAATGTTTTGCCTTCATACAATTGGAAAAAGAAACTTGTTAATTCGAAATAGAAAATAACATCAGACTTGCACACACACACAAAAAAACAAAACACAGGATAAAATAGTAGAAGAGGGTCAGCTAGGTGGCATAGTGGATAAAGCACTGGCCCTGGATTCAAGAGGACCTGAGTTCAAATCCGGACTCAGACCCTTGACACTTACTAGCTGTGTGATCCTGGGCAAATCACTTAACCCTCATTGCCCTGCCCTCCCCCCCCAAAAATAGTAGAAGAAATGAAGTCATTACAAGGCAACTGACCATTTTCTTAGCACAGGGATTCCAAAAAAAAGAGTTCTGTGATCTCATGGCTGTAAAAAAGAAAAATCATATTAATTTTTTGTAAAGGGAAAAGACTTGTACTTGAAAATGTATACCTAAATTTTTAATATTACAAAATTTAGGGTAAATAAATTATACTATCATTTCAGAAAAAAATAGAATACATGGTTGTTCTCCACTGTTATACTGTGCAACATGAATCCTTTAAAGTATTTTATTCATTTTACATTGTTCACAGTTAATGATATTAATATTAACAATTAATAATAACTAACATTTATTTAGCATTTAGTGGGGCCAGGCACTGTGCTAAACACTTTACAATTATCTCATATGAATTTCACTATAACCCTGGAAGTTAGATATTATTCCTACTTTACAGATAAGGGAACTGAGGCTGAGAGAGGGTAAGTGACTAACCCTGAGTCACACAGATTAATAAATTTCTGGGGCTAGATTTGAAGTCTGAATTTCCTGATGCCAGGCCCAGAGCTTAATCCACTTATTATCCTACAGAACTCTCCCTTCTAACAAAGAATCATGGTTAAACAAAACAACTCTAATAATGCATTATTCATCTCATACTGAGAGTTTACCTTCTCTCTCTTTAGAAATAAAATTGTTGGAGGGTGGAGCCAAGATGGCGGAGGAAAGACATTAAGCTCACAGGACTCCTGATACAATAACCCAAAAATAGCAATAAAAAAACCCTTGGTGCAGAAAAACACGCGAAAATTCGCGCTGAGAATTTTCTATAGCTAAAGATAGATTTCAGGGGGCCGTGCTGGGCCACGAATAAAGCATAACCCTGCAATTGGGCTGACACACCAGACACCCACCAGAGGAATTTGCCCCAGTGCCTTGGAATCGGCTGCAGCACCTGCATCTTTTGGAACCGAACGTGTGGTCGGACTGAACGGCTGGCCCGGGGTGGTAAGTGCAGGGGTACCAGTGGATTGGGGGAAGGATTTGACAGTCCCACCCCACCAGGCAAGCAGGAAGAAATCCTGAGCAGCAGGAGACCCAGGTGGGGGAGGGGAGCAGGGGAGCAGGGGAGCAATCTCATCAGAAACTGAGAACCACACCACAAAAAGCTTTGCTGGTTGGTTTCTTAGTAAATAGGCCTGAGGTTATCTCCGGACCTGAGAACAGGCCAGGTGAGATTAAAGCCTGCCCTGCCCCCAACCCAAAACACCTGGGACCCTCTGAAGCTGAGAACAGGAGTGGAGCCTAGAAGCAGCCCCGCCACCCCACCCCCCAGTGGAGAGTTTAAAATCAAGTGAAAGCGAGGCCAGGCAGGCTGAGAAGAAGCCCAAACATCCCCCAAGCCATGCTGTAGCTTAAACAGTGTGTCCTGGAAGCAGCACCACACTTAAAGAAGGAGTTAAAAGCCAAGAAATAGTAAACGAGGTTGAGCAGGCAGAGAAAGCAGAAGACCATCAAAAACTTCTTTGGGGGAAAGGTAGACCACAATACAACCTCAGAAGAAGAAGATAATAACAGGGTCAAAGCTCCAACATCCAAAGCTTCCAAGAAAAATATGAACTGGTCTCAGGACATGGAAGCTCTCAAAAGGGACTTTGAAGAGAAAGTAGGAGAAATAGAAAGAAGATGTAGAGAAAAGGAGGAAAGAATGCAAAGGGAAATGAGAGTGATGCAGGAGAGTCATGAGAAAAAAGTCAACAGTTTGAAAAGCCAAATGGAAAAGGAGATTAAAAAACTGTCTGATGAAAATAACTGCCTAAGAATTAGGATTGAACAAATGGAAGCTAGTGACTTTATGAGAAACCAAGACACAGTAAAGCAAATCCAATTTAATGAAAAAATAGAGGGCAGTGTGAAATATCTTCTTGGAAAAACAGCTGACCCAGAAAATAAATCTAGGAGAGATAATTTGAAAATCACTGGACTACCTGAAAACCATGACCAAAACAAAAGCTTAGACACCATCCTCCAAGAGATGGTGAGGGAAAATTGCCCTGATATTCTAGAAGCAGAAGCTAAAAGAGAAATTGAAAGAATACACCAATCACCTCTGGAAAGAGATCCCAAAAGAAAAACCTCCAGGAATATTACAGCCAAATTCCAGAACTACCAGCTCAAGGAGAAAATACTGCAAGCAGCTAGAAAAAAGGAATTCAAATACTGTGGAGCTCCAATAACGATAAAGCAAGATCTAGCAGCTTCTACATTAAAGGACCAAAGAGCATGGAATATGATATTCCAGAGGGCAAAGGAACTGGGACTTCAGCCAAAAATCACATACCCAGCAAAACTGAGTATAATTGTTCTGAGGCAAAAATGGGATTTCAATGAGAAAGAGGTCTTTCAAGCATTTGTGATAAAAAGACCTGAACTGAATAGAAAATTTGACTTTCAAATACAAGATCCTGGAGAAGCATAAAAAGGTAAACAGGAAAAACACTTCATGAGGGATATTAAAAGATCAAACTGTTTACATTCCTATATGGGAAGATAATACTTTGAAATCATAAGAACTATCTCAATAAGAAATTCAGGGGCAGCTGGGTGGTGCAGTGGATGGAGCGCTGGCCCTGGACTCAGGAGAAACTGAGTTCAAGTGTGACCTCAGACACTTGACAATTAATAGCTATGTGACCCTGGGCAAGTTTCTTGGCCCCAGTTGCCTCACCAAAAAACAAAACAAAACAAAAATTCTTCACAAGAAATTCACAGAAGACAGGGCTGAACTGAATATGAAGGGAAGATATCTGTGAAGCATTCATGTTTTATTTTTTGAAGGGCAGATGGGGAGGGGTGTCTTATGTCTGGGGCTGGATTTGAGCTTGGGGGACCTCCTGGGTCCAGGGCTAGTGCTTTATTCTCTGTGCCAACTAGCTAATCCATGATGACATCATTAAAATAGGGTTGAGGTGTAGGAGGAATAAACTGGGGGAGGGAGAAGGGGAGAGATGGTCTAGGGAGAGGTATTTCACATGAAGGAAACAAGAAGAAAGCTTATGGTGGAGAGTAGATGAGGGGGAAGGAGTTGGGGAGTGAGGGAACCTTAATATCATCAGAATTGGCTCAAAGAAGGACTAACATACATACTCAAGTAGGTATAGTAATATACTTTTGCCCTGGTGGGGGGAGGGAGAAAAGGGGGGGGGAGAAAGGAAGGAGGAAAGGGCAGATTGGGGGAGAGAGCAGTAAAAAGCAAAACACTTTCAAGGAGGATGAAGATGTTCTGCATTACTGCACCAGTATGACATATTGAATTGCTTGATCTCATAAGGAGGGTTGAGGAGGGAGGGAGGAAGAAAAAATTTAGAACACGGAATTAGCTCAGGGACCCTGAATCTCATTGGAGTGGGCTTATGGAGGGAATAGCTTTCATACCCAATTGGGAGAAGCAATCTATTTAACCCTGCAGGAAAATAGATAGGGGAAGAGGACAAGGAAGGAAAGGTGAAAAAAGGGAATGCAGAGCGAGGGAGAGGATAGTCAGAAGTAAGGTACCTCTGAGGAGGAATAGGTAAGAAGAAGATAGAGTAAATGTCATGGGAAGGGAGTGGGATGGAGGAAAATAGTTATGATGATTGATTATTCTGGCAAAATGTATGGTACCTACCTTGCTGGGCTTTTGTGAAGAAGATTCTCTGTCAAGCTTAAGGTACTATATAGAGGTTGTGATGAATAGGATGCTATCGTGAAAACGTGGAGAGACCTACATGAGCTGAAGCAGAGTGAAATGTACTGTATACAAAATAACAGCAACAGTGGGGGATGATCTGCTGGGAAGCATGTGGTTATTTTCAGCAAGGCAATGATCCAATGTAACCCTGAGGGACTTATGAAGATTCCAGCCCATCTGCAGAGAAAGAATTGATAGTATCTGAAAACAGATGGAAACACATTTAAAAACTTTTTTTTCATTTCCTCTTTGACAATTCCTTAATCTGAAGTTGTTTTTTTTTTTTTTACTGTTTTCTCTCACAACTAGCTAATATGGGAATTTTTCCATGACTACTCATGTATAACTTATTTTGAATTGATTGAGTTCTTGTGGGTGGGGGGTAGAAATGGAGGGGGGAAGAGAAGTTGGAACACAAAGTTTTTAAAAAATTGATGTTAAAATTTTGTTTTTACATATATTTTGGAAAATAAAATTCTATTCAGAATAAAAAAAAGAAATAAAATTGTGATACTCTGTTACTAGTTTTTCAAAGTAAAGATTGTTCATAGAACTGGTCAGTTATGATGTCTTCCAATGTTGTTTACTTTCATATTATGGTGATGTTTTTGTAATTTGTTCTACTGGTAGTGCTTACTTTGCTCTACATGAAGAACTAGTTCAAATGTAATGAGGAAGTTTAGCAACACAATCTTGTTTTAAGCACATAAAGATGCATCAGATGATATCCTATGTCAATCAGTCTACTGAGAACATATATTCTAAGAGTCAAAGCTGATTACATTCAGTATTCACCATCCAGCACAGCACCTTATTCACAGTAGTTATTAGGAATTCTTTGTTGATTTGAATTGTATTAAATTGATTCAAATTGTTATCAGTGGGTGTCTGTGTGAAAATACATAACAGGGGATGTTCCCTAATCTCTATCCCTAAGCTTAATGATTTATGGTGGGCAAGAAAAACTAAAGAAGCAGAAACGAAAATAGAATTAATTTTTAAAAACATAGCCAAATTCAAATAACACTGCAATGTGGTATGACTTAATTGAAAATCCAGCCTCCTATCTTCACATTTCTTTAGACTCTGAGGGGCATTACTACCACTGAATCCAGTTCTAAATTTTTGCCTTTGTTAATCATTATGCATAACACCATGTCTCACACATATTAGGCATTTAATAAATTAATTTAGAAAATTTGAACAAGCTGGTGTACGTAGTAGAACCTGAATACAGGAAGATTTGTTGTAGAACCAAAATAAGAATGAGTGGCAATTCCAAGAATTGTGAACAGAATTGTATGAACTGTTTTGTGCACTGTTATATCACCCTACAAAGGGTAATTTAGGTGAAATATGCATTATGGTAGAATATCCAGATGTTCATATGGATGATTTTTACCCAACCTGTGGTAGAGCCTTCCAAATCTTATTGGTCTGATAAGCCACAGTTGGATTCACTGTATCTTGACTCCAATACAGTTAATCATTTTGATCCTCTTCAAGCTCAAAGGACAACAACCAATCAACCATGTAATTAAACTGATATGGGGTCTATGTCATGGAAGTATACAGAAGAAACTCTTGAAAGATCAACTCTAATTCAATTTCAAACAAACTGGCAAAGTTGTAAACCACTAGGTTATAATAGTAACAAACAGACTAACTTTGTAGATAGTAATTGCAAATGGGGTAGCTCTGTTTGTGGGCAGTTAGGTGGCACAATGGATAGAATGCTGGACATGGAGTCAGCAAGGCCTGAATTCAAATCTTCCCTCAGACATTTACTACCTGAGAGACCACAGGCAAATCACTTAAACCTGTTTGAATCAGTTTCCTCATCTATAAAGTGAGCTGAAGAAGCCATCTGCATGTACTACTTCAGTATCTTTCTTATGAAAACCCCCAATGGGGTCATGAAGAGTTTGACATAATAGATCAACAAGAAGAAGCTCTATTTAATAAAAGATTTCCACCTGAGCATGACTCAGAAGAAAAATGACATGATATCTGACTTAGCAACAAATGTCAGATATTAAAAGGGAATTTTAATTTTTAAACATAGTTCTAAGTGTCTTGATAGTCATAGTCATTAATATCAGCACCTCTAAATATGAAATCTATAATTGTTAATTATAATTGTGAATTGTGAATCCACAAACTAGAGTTTTCCTATGTCCCTGGTTGGCCATTGCCTTGATCAAAATGCATAAATCTTTCACAATTGTTGAATTTCTAGTGTAAAAAAAATAAATTTAAATAGCACTGCAATGTGGCATTATGGTAAAAATTGTTCCCTTAGTTCTGCTCACTTCACTCTGCAACTGCTCATACAAGTTTTCCCAATTTTCTCTGTCACTGTCTCTTTATTTCTTGTAACTCCATAGTTTTCAATTACATTAATTTAATTTGTTCAGCTATTCCCCAATTGATGGGTTCCTCCTTTCTTTCTAGTTCTTTACCAGCTCAAAAAATGCTGCTACAAATAGTTTTATAAATTGCATTTATTTTAGAAAAAAATGCTTAGTAATTATGAGCACTAAATTTCAACCAAAGTATGAGAGTCTATAATGGTGGTATTTTTTCTTTATTAGGACTATTTTAATTTTCTCAATTACATGCAAAATAATTTTAACAGTAATTTAAAAAAATATTTTTGAGTTCCAAATTGCCTCTCTTCCTTTTCCCCCTACCCCCTCATTGAGAAGGGAAGCACTTTGATATAGATTATATATGTATGTATAGTCATACAAAACATATTTCCATACTGGCTATACTGAAAAGGAGAACACATACCACAACAAGCAAACAAAAATAAAGAAATTTTAAAAGAGTATGCTTTGGTATGCATTCAGATCCCATCAGTTCTTTCTCTGGAGGTGGATAGCATTTTTCATTAAAAGTCATTCAGAATTATCTTAGATAAACATATTTCTCAGAATAGCTATGTCATTCATAGTTGATCATTGTACAATATTGCTGTTATTGTTTAGAATATTCTCCTGACTTTGTTCACTTCACTTTGTATCAGCTCATGTAAGTCTTTGCAAATTTTTTCTGAAAGTATCCTGCTCATCATTTCTTATAGCACAATATTATTGTATCACAATCATATATCACAACTTATTCATCCAATTAATGTCCTCAATTAATGGCCATTCCCTCAAATTCTAATTCTTTGGCACTACAATATGTTTGCATGTATGAGACCTTTTCCTTTTTCTTTTATCTCTTTTGGATACAGACTTAGTAGTAATATTTCTGGGTTGCAATTTTATAGTTCTTTGGACATAGTAATACATTTCTCTCCAAAATGTTTGAATCAGTTTACATCTTTACAAAGAGAGCATGATTGTCCTATTTCCCTCCCCCCAAATGTCCATATGTCCTCCAAAATTTGTCATTGTCATTGTCTATTGTATTAGCAAATCTAATAGGTATGAGGTGGTAGTGATTGCGCTTTCAATGTATAGATTTTTATTCAATTGGATAGATAACCTAAGAGCTAATGAGAAAATGAATGTGAATGACCACACTTTTTTGGCAGAAGTCTCCACTAGAATAGAGAAAGGTATGTGGGGGCAGCATATGGGAAATTTCAAAAGTGCTGGGGTTGTGGTGATGATGACGACGAGGATGATGATGATGCCCTTAGAAGGCAAAAAGAGGAAAACTACAGATTAGCTTTTGATGAATATTACAAAAGACAGAACTGTAGCCACTTTGCAATAAATATGTGTTTTGTATTATCATTCCTGATGCAACTTATTGATTTAGTAGCTACTCAGCATGAGAGGGTATAAAAGTCTCAATGCCAAGCTCTGCTACCATACTTTGAATTTGGCACATTTATTCCTCCCAATAAGTGCAGATATGATCAATTTCAGGAGAGCAATATAACATAGCTGTTCTTTAAGGCCAGTAAGATCCATCTCTTTCTTTTTAATTAATAAAGTATTTTATTTTTTTCCCATTACATGTAAAGATAGTTCTCAACTTTTGTTTATACAAGCTTTCCAATTTCAGATTTTTCTCCCTCCTTCCCCTCCCTCCACCCTCCCCTAGACAGCAGGTAATCTGATAGGTTATATATACTCATAATAACATTAAACATATTTCTACATTAGTCATGTTATAAGAGAAAAATCAGAGCAATGAAAAAAAACCTCAAAATAGTAAAACAACAGCACCAAAAACGAAAGAAATAGTATGGTTCATTCAGCATCTATACTCCATAATTCTTTTATTTTTCCTGGATTTGGAGATCCTCTTCTATCATGAGTTCCCTGGAACTCTTCTGTACCATTGCATTGGTAAGAAGAATATAGTCCATCACAGTAGATCAACACTCAATGTTGATGATACTGTGTACAATTTTCTTCTGGTTCTGCTCATCTCACTCATCATCAGCCCACACAAGACACTCCAGGTTTCTCTGAACTCCTACTGCTCATCATTTTGTACAGCACAATAGTATTCGATTGTATTCATATACCACAACTTGTCCAGCCATTCCCCAATTGATAGGCATGCCCTTAACTTCCAATTCCTTGCCACCACATAAAGAGCAGCTATAAATATTTTTGAACATGTGGGTCCCTTTCCCCTTTCCATGATTTCTTTGGGGAAAAGACCCAAAAGTCTTATTGCTGGGTCAAAGGGTATGCACAGCTTTATCGCCCTTTGGGCATAATTCCAAATTGCTCTCCAGAATGGTTGGATCAGTTCACAGATCCACCAACAATGCATTAGTGTTCCCATTTTTCCATAGCTTCTTGCACATTTATTATTTTCCTTTTTGTCATTTTAGCCAATCTGACAGGTGTCAGGTGGTACCTCAGAGTTGTTTTAATTTGCATCTCTCTAATCATTAGAGATTTAGAGCATTGTTTCATATGGGAATAGACAGCTTTGGTTTCTTCATCAGAAAACTGTCTGTCCATATCCTTTGACCATTTCTCAATTGGGGAATGACTTGGATTTTTATTAATTTGATTTAGTTCTCTATATATTTTAGAAATGAGGCCTTTATCCGAGTACTGGGCATAAATTTTTTTTTCCCAGCTTTCTGCCTCACTTCTAATTTTGGATGCATTGCTTCTGTTTTCACAAAAACTTTTTATTTTAATGTAACCAAAATCATCCATTTTGCATTTCATAATATTCTCTATCACTTCTTCGGGCATAAACTGCTCCCCTTTCCAAAGATCTAAAAGGTAGACTATTCCTTTCTCTCCTAATTTACCTATGGTATCACCTCTTATATCTAAATCATGTATCCATTTTGACCTTATTTTAGTAAAAGGTGTCAGATGTTGGTCTGTGCCTAAATTCTGCCAGACTATCTTCCAGTTTTCCCAGCAGTTTTTGTCAAATACTGAGTTCCTATCCCAGAAGCTGGAGTCTTTGGGTTTATCAAACACTACATTACTAGTGTCATTTACTACTGTGTTTCCTGTGCCTAGCCTATTCCATTGATCCTCCACTCTATTTCTTAGCCAGTACCAGATAGTTTTGATGACTGCTGCTTTATCGTAAAGCTCCAGGTTTGGTACCGCTAACCCACCTTCCTGTGAATTTTTTTTCATTATTTCCCTGGATATTCTTGATTTTTTGTTTATCCAGATGAATTTTGTTATTATTTTTTCTAGTTCCATAAAATAATTTTTAGGTAGTCTGATTGGTATGGCATTGAATAAGTAAATTAATTTAGGTAGTATTGTCATTTTTACTATATTAGCTCTGCCTATCCATGAGCAATTGATATCTTTCCAATTGTTTAGATCTGATTTGATTTGTGTGAAGAGTGTTTGGTGGTGGTGCTCATAGAGTTCCTGGGTTTGTCTTCGCAAGTAGACTACCAAGTATTTTATATTATCTACTATTACATTAAATGGAATTTCTCTTTCTATCTCTTGCTGCTGGACTTTGTTGGTTATGTATAGAAATGCTGATGATTTATGTGGATTTATTTTATATGCTGCTACTTTGCTAAAGTTGTTAATTGTTTCAAGTAATTTTTGAGTTGATTCTCTAGGATTCTTTAAGTATACCATCATATGATCTGCAAAGAGTGATAGTTTTGTTTCCTCCTTGCATATTCTAATTCCTTTAATTCCTTTTTCTTCTCTGATTGCTAAAGCTAACATTTCTAGGACAATGTTAAATAATAGGGGTGATAATGGACATCCCTGTTTCACCACTGATCTTATTGGGAAGGCTTCTAATTTATCTCCATTGCATATAATACTTGCTGATGGTTTTAGGTAGATACTGTTTATTATTTTAAATAAAGCTCCACCTATTCCTAAACTCTCTAGTGTTTTTATTAGGAATGGGTGCTGTATTTTGTCAAAAGCTTTCTTTGCATCTATTGAGATAATCATATGATTTTGGTTGGTTTTCTTATTGATGTGGTATTATCCTGGTGATCATTTGCTGTAATCCCCTTGCTAATATCTTATTTAAGATTTTAGCATCAATATTCATTAGGGAAATTGGTCTATAATTTTCTTTCTCTGTTTTTCTTTGCCTGGTTTTGGTATCACCACCATATTTGTATCATAAAAAGAATTTGGTAGAACTCCTTCTTCACCAATTTTTCCAAATAATTTTGGAATTAATTATTCTTCAAATGTTTGGCAAAAGTTACCTGTAATCCCATCTGGCCCTGGGAATTTTTCTTAGGGAGTTCATGAATGGCTTGTACAATTTCTCTTTCTAATATGCGTTTATTTAAGGATATTATTTCCTCTTCAGTTAACCTGGGCAGTTTGTATTTTTATAAATATTAATCCATTTCATTTAGATTGTCAAATTTATTGGCATAGAGTTGGGCAAAATAATTCCTAATTATTGATTTAATTTCCAATTCATTGGTGGTAATATGGCCCTTTTCATTTTTGATACTGGTAATTTGGTTTTCTTCTTTCTTTTTTTAAATCAAATTAACCAATATTTTATCTATTTTTTTTTCATAAAACCAGCTCTTAGTTTTATTGATTAATTCTATAGTTATTTTGCTTTCAATCTTATTAATTTATCCTTTAATTTTCAGGATCTCTAGTTTGGTACCTAATTGGGGATTTCTAATTTGTTCTTTTTCTAGCTTTTTAAGTTGCATGCCAAATTCACGAATCTCCTCTTTCCCTTTTTTATTCATGTAAGCATTCAGAGCTATAAATTTTCTCCTAAGCACTGCTTTGGCTGCATCCCATAGATTTTGGTATGTTGTCTCAGTATTTTCATTCTCTTGGATATAGTTATTGATTGTTTCTATGATTTCTTGTTTGGCCCATTCATTCTTTAGCATGAAATTATTTAGTTTCCAATTGATTTTCATTCTAATTTTCCCTGGCTCTTTTTTACAAGTAATTTTTATTGCATCATGATCTGAGTAGGATGCATTTACTATATCGGCCTTTCTATATTTGACTATGATGTTTTTGTGCCCTAATACATGGTCAATTTTTGAAAATGTGCCATGTACTGCTGAGAAAAAGTATATTCCTTTCTATCCCCATTCAATTTTCTCCAGCCATCTATCATGTCTAACTTTACTAGTAATCTACTCACCTCTTTCACTTATTTCTTATTTATTTTTCAGCTAGATTTATCTAATTCTGAGAGGGGGAGATTCAGATTCAGCTCCCCCACCAGTGTAGTATTACTGTCTAATTCCACTTGTTACTCATTTAACTTCTCCTCTAAAAATGTGGATACTATACCACTTGGCACATGCATATTTAATATTGATATTACTTCATTATCTATAGTACCTTTTAGCAAGATGTAATTTTCTTCCTTATCTCTTTTAATGAGATCTATTTTTGCCTGCACTTTGTCTGAGATAATCATTGCTACCCCTGCTTTTTTTACTTTAGCTGAAGCATAATATATTCTGCTCCAGCCTTTTACCTTTACTCTGTGTGTATCTCTCTGCTTCAAATGTGTTTCTTGTAAACAGCATATTGTGGGATTCTGGTTTTTAATCCACTCTGCAATTAGCTTCTGTTTTATAGCACAGTTCATCCCATTCACATTCACAGTTATTATTACTGACTGTCTATTCCCCTCCATTCTATTTACCCCCTTTGTAGTTTCCCCCCCTTCTTTCACCCTATTACTCCTCACCAATGTTTTACTTCTTACCCCTGCCTCCTCCAATCTGCCCTCCCTTTTTATCACCCCCCTCTCTTTTCTTTACCTTTTTCTCCCTTGCTTTTGTCCTCCCTGCTATCAGTCCCCCTCTTTCCCTTCCCCTTTTGCTTCCCCAAAGAATGAGTTAAGTTTCTTTATCCCAATGAACGTATATGTTATTACCTCTTTGAATCAAATCTAATGAGAGTAGGGTTGAAACAATGTTCACCCCTCCTTTATTTCCCTCTATTGTAATAGGTTTTTTCACCTCTTCATATGATATGTTCACCCCATTCTACCTCCCCTTTCCTGTCTTCCCCATAGCCTCCCTTTTTAACCCCTTAATTTTCTTTGTACCATCAGATCAAAGACAATTTATATTTAGACCCTCTGTGTAAACTCCTTCTCTCTGCCCAAATACATTTACAGTTCTTAAGAGTTATGAGTATTATCTTCCCATGTAGGGATATAAGCAGTTTAACCTAATTGAGTAACTTTTTTCCCCTGTGTTTACCTTTTTAAACTTCTCTTGAGGCTTGTATGTTAAGATCGAATTTTCTATTTAGTTCTGGTCTTTTCATCAGGAAAGATTGAAAGTCCCCTATGTCATTAAATATCCATCTTTTCCCCTGAAAGAGAATGCGCATTTTTGCTGGGTAATAGATTCTTGGCTGCAATCCAAGCTCCTTTCCCTTCTGGGATATCATATTCCAAACCTTGCAGTCCTTCAATGCTCAGGTCCTGAGCAATCCTGACTGTGGTTCCATGATATTTAAATTGCTTCTTTCTGGCTGCTTGGAGTATTTTCTCTTTCACCTGATAATTCTGGAATTTGGCTACAATATTCCTTGTAGTTTTCCTTTTGGAGTCTCTTTAAGTAGGTGATGGGTGGATTCTTTCAATGATGATTTTATCCTCTGATTCTATGATATCAGGGCAGTTCTCCTTAATAATTTCCTGGAATATGGTGTCTAGATTCTTTTTCTGGTCATGGCTTTCAGGCAGTCCATTGATTCTTAAATTGTCTCTCCTGGATCTGTTTTCCAGATCATTTGTCTTTCCAATGAGGTATTTCACATTTTCTTCTATTTTTTCATTCTTTTACTTCTGCTTGACTGATTCCTGGTGTCTCATGGATTCCTTATCTTCCAGTGGTCCAGTTTTAATTTTTAAGTCATTGTTTTCTTCAGTGAGATTATGCACCTTTTTTTTTCCATTTGGCCAAATGAATTTTTTAAGGCATAGTTTTCTTCAGTGAAATTATGCACTTTTTTTTCCCCATTTGGCCAGTCAATCTTTGTGCTTCCTTTTCCAAGTTGCTTATTCTTTTTTCATAGTTTTCTTGTTTTGCTTTCATTTCTCTCCCCATTTTTTCTTCTACCTCTCTCAATTGATTTTTAAAATCCTTTTTGAGCTTTTCCAAGAAGGCTTTTAGTTTTTGAGACCAATTCGCCTTCCCTAGTGAGGCTTCACATGTAGGCAATGTGAGGGTATTGTCCTCATCTGAGTTTGTGTTGGCTTCTTCCCTATTGATACAGAAGCTCTCACTGGAGAGGGCTCTTTTTTGCTTCTTACTCATTATTGCAGCTTATTTATTTTTTAATTTGAGGTCTGCTCTGGGGGCACCAGGGTCCCTGCTTTGGGCTTCTTGTGCAGGGGTATAGGTGCTGTGTGACTGGCTTTTTCCTCTGAGGCCTTTATAATGTGTCCAGTTCGACCTCCTGCACTTCCTGTCTGAGCATGCTAGGTCACGCCTGTCTTGTTCGTGGTCCTACAGCTGACAACTTGCCCTCTCAGCTGGTGCAGGTAGGTTTTCCACTGTCCTTCTTGGCCAACAGATTTTTGAACCAGGTTCCAGGGGCCTCAGTTGTTCGTGTGTGGCCCACAGCTCCCGCTGACTTGCCCCGACCCCCTCAGCGCTGGGCTGCTGCCTTGCGCTGGGGCTCCCTTTTTCCCGAGTCAGACCAACCTTTTTCTGAAGTCTTCTAAATTATCTCTGGTTGGATGACTGTCTCTCTGTCTCTTTTCAGGTTCTGTAGTTTCAGAATCCGTCCAGATGCTTGATTTAATGTTCTTTTTGAGGGAACAGAAGGAGAGCTCAGGCAGCTTGCTGATTCTTCTCCACCATCTTAGCTCCCACGATCCATCTCTTTGATAGCCAAGTGTGGTAGTTACTGTAGTAGCATGACATTGACATTTTGCAAACAGACTCTAAGTCGTGAACCAAGATGATCCATTTGTATGCTGTTATAAATATGCCCAAAGTGATGCTTTGTTTCCATTCTATACAGATTCATGTGATTGGTAGAATGACTAGTATCAGCCTACAGACCAGATTTTCAAAAACATTGTTATAAGATATCCATTACCATTAAAGTGCTATGAAGAAGTGGCTACCAGCTAATATTATACTCAAAATTCAGCTATCTGAGGAAAGGAGGCAACAGTATATAACCTTTGATTTGAAGCTGTTAGGAACATCTCTATGTTCTACAAACCTCCTCCCCATGGGATAGCAGTTTTGTCTACATTCCATTATTAGATTAATCTGTCTTTTGGGTTATAACCTTTTGATTTAGTGGATATATGATATAACTGGTATGGGTACTCATTCAACCAGAGGAGATCATAATTCATCCATGCCTTCTGCTTTTGTGCAGTTCGTGTTCATATTCTGCCATAAATCCTCCAAAGAAGATCTCCCTAATGTGTTGAAAATCTTCCTCTGGCTCTTTAAATATTTCAATGTAATACTCATACTTTAAATCAATTGTTATTCACTCTTAATGCATTACATATCCAACATTTTTGTCATATGTACATTTGCTGATACCTTTTACATGACTCCACATGCCTATGTCATTACAGGTAACATGTCACCACCTAATTGTTCTTCAAGTCTTTGAATTATATGTTCTGTGACATGACAAGTCTATGAATGACTAAAATTTATGTAGCTTCTTAAAACTAGAAAAACACTTTCCTTACAAAATTCTATGATATAAATATGAAATGATGTTCAATAACCTGCAATTATGTAACATTACTAGGGGAATGATGTTGCTAAAAATTATAGGCTAGGGAGTCTAGGAACATTGCATTTGGAAATACTGTTTTTTGTTTGTTTGTTTGTTTTTTTTAGTGAGGCAATTGGGGTTAAGTGACTTGCCCAGAGTCACACAGCTAGTAAGTGTTAAGTGTCTGAGGCTGGATTTGAACTCAGGTACTCCTGACTGCAGGGCCGGTGCTCTATCCACTGTGCCACCTAGCTGCCCCTACATTTGGGAATACTGAAAGAGCTATACATATTCCCAAATAGGATCAAGTCATTCTTCTATTCAGTTCTAGGAATTATCATCTAAATATAATGTAAGGACAAGATATATAACTGAATATCAGTGCATATATATTTCGGTAGATATTTATACATGTACATGTGTGTATATATGCATAACTGTGCACATATGTATGTGTGTTTGGATGCATACAACAGAGAAAGAGAGAACAGAAATGTCTTTTCATATATATTTATGGATTTATAGGAATAGAGGCTCTTCATGTTAAATTATGGGTAATATACATTCTTCATCTTATTTTTCTCTTTGTGAATTATTTTACCACTTTCTAATGAGAAGGGTTGCAACCTAATGTGGAAACCCTATATGGTTCAGGGCCTCAATCTAAACAGAAAATTATCTATAAATTAGAAAAGCTGGATGTTGTCATCATATATAAAGAATGATATTTTACTTTGCCCTTAAAAAATAAAAAGGATCATAGATTTGGAATTGGAAGGAACCACAGAGAGCCTTATGTCCATACTGCTCATTTTTCTGGTGAGGAATCTAAGGGAAAAAGAATAAGTGACATAGCCAAGGGTCACATTGCTGATAAGAACAATAACAAAAGCAACAACAAGTAAGGGTGATGATGATTTTAATTCTTAAAATGTAGGCAGATACATGTGCATGTGGATGTAAATATACATATGCATGTGCATATACACATACACATGCACACAGATATACATACACATATATATATATATGCTAAGAATTAATATTTTTATCTTGCTTCTTCAAGATCAATGGGAGATATACATATATACATATCTACCATTGATCTTTAAAAAGCACTTCATAAGTTATTCAATCTTTTTAACAGTTCTTTCAGGTAGGTGCTTTGTATTTATGTTTTAGTAGATGAAGAAATTGAAGCTAGTGTTAATGATTTACCCAGTCATACACCTAATGAGTGATTGTTTTAGCCCAGGATACTTTCAATCACAATGGCAAACATTTTTGGTCAACATAAATCTCCATTTCTTATATCCTACTTGATATTGATAATCAAAGCATTATTAATCAGTTAAATTTCTGTTTCATCTATCAAGGAATTTGCTATAATTTTAACATACATGGGAGAAATCTTAATAAATAGTATTTAAAGATATTTTTTGCTTTATCAAGTGAAATAAATTCTGTACATATGTATGCATGCACATATGTTTGTTTTTTAATCATCAACAATATTCACAGTAACTTATGTTCTTTAAATCTCTCAATTGTGCTACTATAATTATATATATAGTCTGTTATTCAGCAGGATCTGTGCAGACATCTCTGTATCTTTTTTCAATTTTCATCAGGGGTGCCTTTGATACATAGATAATTGTTATAAAGATCTTATAGAGAAGAAGTTACTCAGAGCACTTATGTGATACTAATGGCAGTTATGATCTTTTCTAATCTTTTGGACTCATCTCTGAGGTAGCTTGATAACACTTCTCCAAATACCTTTAAACTTTTTTCTCAAATTCACTATATTTCCTCTGCAAATATTTGGGTAGGTCCATGCACTCTTCTCAAACTTACTTTTCTTGCATATCTACTACACTTCCTCAAATGCAAAGAGAATAAGTTGGTTCATCTCAAATATAGTAGTTCCACTGACATTGATGAGTAGTATAGAAAAATTGGCAATTTTTTTCTATTCACATTTATTTGTTTTCCTCCTTCCAATTTCATCTAGAAATGATTTCTAATTTAGTTGTCTTAAGTCCAGCTTTCTGTAGCCTATTTTTTTCCTCTGATAATTTCTATGATTAAAGTGATTGGTGCCTGAGATGGTTTGTGATCTTTTTCTACCTGTTCATGTTGAATTTGGTAAATGTTACAATTTCCCAAGGAAAAAAAAATGTGTTTGTATGTGTTGGCTTCCCCCCCCCTCTTTTGTGTTTTCTTCTAAGTATTGACTTTGACCATTAAGAAAATCTGGACTCAGACATTTACTACCTGTGTGACCCTGGGCAAGTCACTTAAATCTGGAATTGCTATAATTACATAATGTATTTTTCTCTTATATTCCTTTTCATTTAAGTAGTCATTAATGATATCTTAATCTAACCAGTTGATAATTTTGCTATACAAGTAATTGATTTTGAATGGCTACGAACACGTTAACCAACTATTTTTCTTCATTAGGATATAGTCAGGTACATATTTTAGGACATACGTTATGCTTGCCACATCTAATCATTTCTAAATTTATTTTTATGAAACTACTTGTTATATAATATATTGATAATATCTAGCATTTATAGAGCACTTTAAGTAATTTAACATGCTTTATAATTAATAACAACTTATTTTTATAATAACTTTAGGAACTAGGTGATACTATTATACCTATTTATAGAAGAGGAATTTGAGGTGGACAGATATTAAGTGATTTGCCCAAAGTCACAGATTTAATAAGTGTTTAAGGCTGGAAAAATTTAGGTCTTTGTGAACCCTGATCCATTGCTGTATCTACTGTGTAACCTAGCTGTACCTTTAAAGGCTCTAGATGCCTTTGACTTCTTTCACTTCACCATCCTAAATCATTTTTCTCATTATATACTTTGACATCCTACCCTGTGTCCATTGAAGTCACTGAGTTGTACCAAGTTCTATGCTCATTTGGTTTGTACCTTCAAAATAAGTTCTTCATACAATGTTCCCATTTTATAAAAACTTTATAACATATAACAAGATAACAAGAATTGGTTCTCAGATCACAGATATCAGCATAGTTGTATTGTTGCTCATGTTATCATGAGCACTACAAGACAAGACTAAGTGTCTTATTTACCTTATGTATACTCTCAAAACAACTCTGACAACTCCTTTAGTCATGTATGACTCAATCTTCCATTTGATTGCAAATTATGCATTCTGATTTGATTTGTAATTAGAATAGCAATTTAAAAATTAGAGGATATATGTTATAGTTAATAATTAACCAACAGCAAATTAGTAGCTACCATTTGTTTAAGTGTTGTGGTATTTCATGGAGTGAGAGTAGACAAAAGTATATGTGTCATACATAATCTGAAGTTGATGAAATCCAATTAGGTTAAACTGTAGTGGTATCATATCCAGGGGTCAGCAAACTATAGTTTTATGGGTCAAATCTGGCTTCCAGACTATTTTTGTACAGACCTATAAGTGAATCAGTCTTAGTTTTGGGGTTCTACAAAAAGAGCTATTGACTTAGAGACTTCATGTTGTTGACCCTTATTATATACTATTAGAAAGCTAGAGGAAGACAATTGCCAGCCCATTCTTCTACAATGGGGAATTTGATATATTTATTTGGATAGCAAAGGAGTTTGGAAGAGATCTAGATTATGGGTTTTAATTATGAAGATCAGTCCTTAGAGGGATACCATAATAAAGGACTGTGAGTAAGCTAAGAGACAACTTGTGCAAGTTGGTATATTTCAAGGACAGAGAAGTGCGGGAAAATTGGAGGGAGTATACCAAAGATGAACTTCACTTACTTTATAATAACTAATAAAAAATCTTATGTTAGAGGTTCAACCCAAAGTAGAACACATGAAGAATTTTCCATTGGATTATAACTGTATTGGCTTATAGATTTCATTAGAAAAAATGGAAATTATTTTCCAATGGAAACTACACATCATACATTCTGGTTTGATTTTCTTTTTTTTTTTTTGTTCAGTATTTCATTATTTCCCAGTTACATATAAGGATAGTTTTCAACATTGGTTTTCATAGGATTTTGAGTTCCAAATTTTTCTCCCACTCTCCCTTCTCTCTCTCCTCCCCAGAATAGGAATATAGGTTATATATGTACAATCACATTAAACATATTTCCATGTTAGTCATATTGCAAAAGAAGAGTCAGGGCACAAGGGAAAAACTTCAAAAAAGAAGGGGAAAAACAGCCCCAAAGTAGAAACAGCATCATTTAATCTGTATTCCTAAACCACAGTTCTTTTTTCCTTGATGTTGAGAACATTTTCTATTATGAAGTTCTTTGAAATTGTTTTGGACCATTGCATTGCTAAAAAAAAGCCAAGTTTATCACCATTGTTCATCACACAATATTTCTGTTACTGTGTACAATGTTCTCCTGGTTCTCCTTCTGTCAGTCACATCAGTTCATGTAATTTACTCCAGGTTTCTCTGAACTCCTCCTGCTCAATCATTACATTGATTTTTTAAAACTTTGTGTTCTAAATTTTCTTCTTCCCTCCCTCCTCATCTCTCTCTATGAAATCCAGCAATTCAATATAAGACATATATGTGCAGTTATGCAAAACATCTTCTCATTAGTTAGGTTGTGAAAGAAAATAGACAAAATACCTTTAGAAAGAGGTGCTAACAAATAAAATTATACTTCAATCTGTATTCAGAAACCATCAGTTCTATCTCTGTTGATGGTTTGCATTTTTCATTTGCTGAGCTGTTCAGCTTGATCATCAGGTGATTGCAATTGCCCTCTTTTGCTGAGAAATATTCTCAATCTGTTCTTATGTGCATTAAGCTGCTCTGGGATTTTTTTTTATGGCATTATTTGGGAGTGAGTGGATGGGTTTAACTGGAGCTTGTGGGAATCACAGCCTTTCCTCCACCATCTTGGCTCTGCCCCCCACAATCCTGTGTTTTGATTTTCATGGAATATTTAATATATTCCATGGGACTAGTCTATTGACAAAACCTGATTATACCATCGTTTTCTTTTCCATGATTTGTAGATCTTGAATCAGCCCATACCCACTGCTTAGCATAATTATTGGAATGAAGTAGGTACTTCAAAATTTGGACCTGAATTAATTTAAAATTATTTTAAATCAATTAACTGTATCCTAACTAGATAGAACAGCCATCTCCAAGGCTATTCTAATCTAGGATCTGTCACTAAATCTGTGTTATTTTGGGTAACTTACTCTTCTGGGCTTTAGTTTCCTTATCATAAAATGGTAGTGTTGAACTAAAATAGGGGTTTCTTTACTTGGGATCCATCAATTTTTTTAAAGTTTTGTATATGGCAAGTATATTAAGTACACTTATAAATATATTTCTAAAACAAATATAAATTTGTAAAAATAAATGAATTACTTTTCTTTGTAATTCTATGTAGATTATGTTTAAAATAACATGTGAAATTCATTGTATAATTTTTTACTTTTTTATTACAAAGCATTTATTTTCTTTCCTCCTCTCTCCCCAGTCACTAGAAAGAAAAAAAGAGAGAGAGAAAGAAGGAAAGCAAGGAAGTAACAAAGAAAAGGACAGAAAGAACCTTTTATAAATCACATAAGCTGGGTCAAACTAATTCCCACATTGACTATGTGAAAAAAAATTACATATTCTTCATCTTAGTACATCAACTCTTTTCCATAAGATGGGCAATGTTCTTCATCACAACTACTGGGGCAATGCCTATTTGACAAAAAAAATAAATAAATAAAAACAAACTTCTGGGAAAACTAGAAAGAAGTATGGCAGAAATTAGATTTGGATGAATACCTCATGATTTGTATCAAAATAAACTCAAAATGGTTGTGCAACTTGTATATGAAAGGTCACAATATAAATAAATTAAAGGAATAAGGAAGAAATTGCCTTTAAAATCTATGGATATGGGAAAAGTAGTGACCAAATAATGGAGAGAGAAGATCTCAGAAGACGAGATGAACAATTTTAATATCAATTTTATTTTGTTCAGTAAAGTATTATTCTGGAAAGAGGTTCATAGTTTTCACTAGATTGCCAAAGGTATGATGACACAAGATAGACTCAAAAAAACTGGACTAAAAGTTGACTGTTTATTTTTTTCCATATTTAGCATATGTCTAAGGATTTTTTGTATGGCTATACAAAATTACTTTATATGCCATATCTTGTAAAAAATTCACTTTTGTAAAACTATGTACCATGAACACACACATTCCTACAGAACCATCAGGCATTTGATTTTCATCCAATCCAACATCAGTATGCTGTTGTTTATATTCCATTCACTTGCAGCTTTATTACACTACAAGTATCTAAGAATCATGAATCATATCCTTAGTAAATTTCTGAGAAAAGTATATATCTATACCACTTGGGTGTTCAGGAACAAATTTACTAAAACACATAGAACAATGATATTCAAGGATGGGTACATTTATTCACAGTGGTAAGATGCCCCATCTTAGGAGACAAGTAGCTTTTTTTTTTTTTTTTTTTTTGAGGTAGGGAGAGTCTTTCAGCTGAAATTAGGTTACTGAAGTACAACACAAAAGAACAATGAGAGCAGCTGGAGAAATGTGATTTTTAGGTTCTTTGCATGCATGACCTTTGGCATAGTAATTATAATATGATCTTTTCACACTTCATAAATGTAATGAGAACTAAAGAGAGACAACTCTTAATTTAAAATTTTCTCTTCAAGATTTTTGTTATTGTGGCATGGAGGAAAGAAGAAAGAGAGAGGGAAAGAGAGAGAAACAGAGAGATACACAGACAGACCTAAAAAGAGACAAAGAGTGTTACAGAAACATAAAGAGACTGGGAGAGAGACTTAGAAAGAGATGGAGAGACTGAGACAGAGAGGGAGATGAGACAGAGAAAGACAGAGAGAAAAACAGAGATAGGAAATATATGAATACTTTAGGTGTTAGAATGATAAAGATCAGTATTCAAGTTTTGTCTTGGATGTATTAGATGTGTAACTTTGTACTTAAATTCTTGTTGCTCTCAGATAATTCTATAAGAATATAACGCAATCTATAGATCGGTATTCCTAGAGGTTGTTTTCACACTGGAAGCTTTCTGCACAAATGAAATCACACACCATCCCTTATCCACTCTAAAAAAATAAATGAAAAAAATACATAAAATATAAGTAGACAGTCACAAATAAATTGTAGGATTCCTCCCACATTCCCCATACACCAACAAAGTATTCTCCACACTGTCTAGCATTAGGGGAAATAACACCAGACAGGCTACTAGTGGACCAAAACTCTAGTTCTGACTCAAGAATCACTTCATTATTTTTTAGAGACAAGGCATATAATAATATAATAATTACAATATTTGTCATTGTAACAATCCCCTTTTCCTTTGAAGGAAGGACACCTAACTTCTAGTATTGATTCTGTATTAACCAGCTGTCAGCTTGGGTAACTCATTGAATCATTCTATGCCTTTCTTTCTTTATTTGTAAAATTAAATGGTTTGAACCAAATGATGTCTAAGCTGTCTTTTTTTTTTTTTGGCGGGGAAATGGGGGTTAAGTAACTTGCCCAGGGTCACACAGCTAGTAAGTGTCATGTGTCTGAGGCCGAATTTGAACTCAGGTATTCCTGAATCCAGGGCCAGCGCTTTAACCACTGCGCCATCTAGCTGCCCCCTAAAGCTGTCTTATTAACAATAGCATTTTAACACATATTTTCTGTAAAATTTGGTATTGTTCCTTTTATTTTTAAGTGCTAAAATGACAAGAATGTAATTGGAACAATACATTAAACTTGGGAGGCATAAGCAGTAAGAGTTCTGTTGTACTAACTGAATTGTCTTATTAGGCCAAATGTTATATCACAGAATTAAAGTAAAATGGAGTTGAAAAGGGTATTAGTTTGGCCATCTAACCTAACTGATTCTTGCGGGGGAAAGAAGAGAATCACACTATAATGGATCAGAAAAATGGTCATCCAATCTCTTCTCTAAGACCTCCATTGAAGGGGAGCTCAGTAACTCTCTAAACAGGACATTCTAGTTATGGACATTTATAATAGATTTTTTTTTTTTGGTGAGGCAATTGGGGTTAAATGACTTGCCCATGGTCACACAGCTAGTAAGTGTTAAGTGTCTGAATCCAGATTTGAACTCAGGTCCTCCTGAATCCAGGGCCAGTGCTCTATCCACTGCACCACCTAGCTGCCCCAATAATAGCTTTTTTTGTTTTCTTATTCTCAAGCCAAAATTTACCTCCTTACAAATTACACTCATTGATCTTCATTCTTCTGTCTGGAGCCAAAGAAAAAATCTTATCCTTCTTGCAAAAGTAAACCTTCAAACATATGAATTAAGCTATCCTTTTCCTACCCTCCCCCTATCCCCAGAATACATACATATGTATACCACTCAAGCAAAGAAGCATGATTTCTGATCCAGGATTTGATATTGACCTTAGGCATATAATTTGATCTAAGACTAGGAGATTCCTTTCTGGTGTTCTACCTCAGAAACAATTCTCTCTTTTCTTACTAAATAATCAAATGCACTGTATTCTGTCCACTTTCTTAGTAAGGCAAAAATATTTTTTATGAAGATTCTTGGTAATATTAATTACTTATAGAAAGATATAGATATAAATATATGTTGAATGCAGCATATGTGCACAGAAAAAAACATATTGTAGCATAGAACTGTCAAGAGATATTTTTTTTAGATATCTGTCAATTCTACATGTCTCTGTCTTGTCTCTTCCTAGACTGCGTCTCTCTTTCTCTGATAATATAAAAAGGCCATATTCTCTTGTTCTATGTTACTTCTGCCTCATAAGAAGGAAATGAATCCTTTTGTTAATCTCTTCTAGCCATTGAGGGAAGATTCTTTTCCTCTTATTAATACTGTGGGCAATACTCCTAGTTTCATTCAATTCAACATGTATCTTTTTAACACTGTGCTAGTCACTAGTGGGGGAAAGACATACAATAAAGAGTATTGGGCTTCCAAAAACTGACAATTTCATTTAGGCTAAATAGACATTCTATTTTTTTTCAAACAAGTGAATCCTTTCACTTTCAAGCCCATATTTTCCTTTTCTATTTCTGTTCTTAATATCAGCAGTGTATATTTCTCTTGTGTCTCAGACCCACTGGGCCCCAGAAAAAATTTGGTGACGATTTGTGGTATTTAAAAATGATGCATGATTAGTAAAAACATATTGAGTATGCATCCCCTCAACATCACCCCCCCTGACACAAACATTCACATATACCTAATCTATACTCCGAGGCTTAATGTTATAATTTTTACAAAATAGTATTGTAGCTGTCAAAACTAAGATATATGTGTATATATGCACATAAATATATATATATATATATACATATATGTATATATGTCTACATCCATATCTACTCATACACACATACACATATATTTCAAAGCCTGCTCAGATTCAGAGGTAAGACATGATCTTTTTAAAAATATATATTTTTCCCTTGCCGTGTCCATCTTTTCCTACCTAGGGAAATCACCCCTTCAAAGGAAAAGACAGTAAATCTCTAAATCTCCATATTTACTCAAGTCCCTCATCTCTTCAGGGCAAAAGCTGCCAAGTCTATAGATTTACAATATTTTATGATAATGATTTCCTCCAAAGACTCACCCGAGATGAAAAGATAAATTAATTTATCTACTTCCAAATACCAGCTAAAGTTTAGATTTTACTCCAAATGCTGCTTTCAGAGCAGCCTGTGTGCTATATAATTCATCACTAGTGATTAAAATTTAAGAGCTTCTGGATATGGCCATCTTGAATTGGTCCAATCAAGGCTGTATTCATGGCAAAAAGGATGAGCTCCAATATGAAAATGGCATTCTCCCCATTACAACGCAAATGATGTATGCTAGAGGTTATAGGCTCAGGTTATGCTCTTTCTGGCTCCCATAACCAGTAGAGTCTCTCTCTCTGTCTCTCTCTCTCTCTCTGTCTCTCTCTCTCCTCATAATTCAGCACAATGAAAAATTTCTTTAGGTCCCTTTTTATTATTTTAAATAGTCCAATATTTTGGTTTCCTAATTCTTACTTTTTTCTTGATGTTTTCTTTTTTCAAACATGGTAAAAAGTTGACTTGAGTATCCTATAAAGACATGTAAAAATTTAACATGCCAATGGTCAAAAACTACTGTAATAGCATTGGTATATGACAAGGAGTTGTAAATAAAGCCTTTTATCAGTTTCTTTTATGAAGAAATCATTAAATTACCCATTCCTCCTTTTAGTTCTCTATTAGCTGGGACACAAACATCCTTCTTTGTTCTAGCTATTTTTCAGTTTCACTCATTGATTATATTTCCTTACCATATTCTTTGATGGTAAACTACACATTTTGAGTGATAGGCAGGTATGGAAATAGTTCTGGATTTGGAGTCAGTGGACTATAGTGACAAATCCTAGTCTTGTGCATGTTACTTAAGTGACTTTGAGAAACCTCTTTAGGCCTCAGCATATCTATATGCTCCAATGTAGGCAAAAAGTTCTTCCAAGAGTCATGAATGAGTAAATCATGAAATGAACCTTCTTTGCTCTTAGGATAAAATAATATTTAAAGTCATCCTAGTCATGTTTGCAAGATTATAATTTTTTTTATGAAAGACAATTTGTAAACAGAAAGGTTGAAGTAAAATACCATGCAAATCTGAGGGAAGTTAAGCTTCAAAAATAAGGCAGAGCAGGGGTGGGGTTGGGGATGGGAGTGGTGGAGCCAAGATGGCAGAGGAAAAACAGAAACTCACATGAGCTCTTCCCCAAACCCCTCCAGATACCTTTAAATAATGTCATAAGAAAATTCCTCGATCAGTAGAACCCCTAATTTTCTAGCCAAAGAAAATTTTAAAAGTTGGAAGAAAAGGTCTGTTGTACCATGTGAAAGTGGAATATAGTCTAGCACAGTCCCCACTGGCATGGACTGGGCCCAGCAAATCAGCAGCATGCTTTGGGAACTACTATCAGTAGCCGCAGTGGCTGTTTCTGGAGTTCTCAGACCCCAGATGATAAAGGGGTTGAACAACTGGTCAGATTACAAGGCTCTCTTTACTAGCACCAAAGCAGAACTTTGTTTTTTTGTCTGAACTCAGATGCAGGTTGTAGTTTTGGGTGGAACTCCCAGGGTGGTGAATAGTAGTAACATATCAGAACTTCTGCCTGAAGTGGAGTGGGGACCCTCCTTATAGTTCCAGGACAGAAAAGAGGGTATATGTTCACTCACAGAACAGATCAAAGGCCAGGAGAGTAGTAAATAAACCTCTCCTTAGATCATACCACCTTGGAAGGTATGAAACTCATAGGTCCCTAGAAGTATCTGAAAATAGCTATACAAACCCCTGAAACTTGGGACAATGCACCATCCACTCTGGAAGCAGAGTCCTTCTTTAACAAAGAGTTTAAAGTCATAAAATAGGCTAGGAAAATTAGGAAATAACAGAAAAATATCTGCCCATGGAAAGTTACTATGGTAACAAGGAAGCTCAAAACACATACTCAGGAGAAGATAAAGTCAAAGCTCCTACATCAAAAGCCTCCAAGAAAAATATGAATAGGTCTCAGTGTATGGAAAAGCTCAAAAAGTATTTTAAAAATCAAATAAGAGAGGGAAAAGAAAAATTGAGAAGAAAAATGATATTGTTGCAAGAAAAGCATGAATAAAGAGTCAACAGAATGGTAAAAGGAACACAAAAATATTTTAAAAAATAACACTTTAATCAGACTACACCAAATAGTAAAAGAGGTACAAAAAACCAATGAGGAGAAGAATACCTTGAAAAGTACAATTGGTCAAATGGACAAAGCAGCACAAAAATTCACTGGAGAAAAAACAACAACTCCTTAAAATGTAGGATTGGTCAAATGGAAAAGGAGGTACAAAAATTCACAGAATAAATTAATTCCTTAAAAATTAGAATTGAGCAATTACTCAAAATTAGAAATGAGCTAATGATTTTATGAAAAAATCAGAAAAACAAAATAAAACCAAAAAAAACCAAGAAGATAAAAAGTGATTCAAATATCTCATTGGAAAAAACAACTGACCCAGAAAAGAGATCCAGGAGAGATGATGTGAAAATTATTGGACTACATGAAAGCCATGACCAAAAAAAGATTAGACATCATCTTCCAAGGAATTCTTAGGGAAAACTGCCCTTATATTCTAGAACTAGAGGGTAAAATAGAAATTCCAAGAATCCACTGATCATCTCCTGAAAGAGATCCCTAAATGAAAACTCCCAGGAATATTATAGCCAAATTCCAGAGCTTCCAGTTTAAAGATAAAACATTGCAAGAAGTCAAAAAGAAACAATTCAAGTATTATTGAGCCACAATCAGGATATATTGAAGTATCAGAAGGCTTAGAATATTATATTCAGGATTGAAGAGGAACTGGGTTTATAACAAAGAATCACCTAACCAACAAAACTGAATATAATTGTTCAGGGGGAAAAATGGGCATTCAAATGAAAAAGAGGACTTCCAAATATTTCTGATAAATAAACCAGAGGTGAATATATTATTTGACTTTAAAATACAAGATTCAAGAGCAGCATAAAAAAGTAATTTAGTTTTACAGAAAAGAAAATGGAAATTATTGAATTAGAGGTGTTAGAAGACTTTGAATTTTTGTTTTAAGATGTGTTTGCTTATTTTTGTGGACAAGGACTAGGGCTTGGAAAGTATCACACAGGCTGTGTGCAATAGAATGAAGGTGAGCAAGTCTTGTGATTCTCTGATTTGTAATTGAATTGACTCCAAAATTTTTGTTTCAAAATGGCAAATGTATAAAGGAATTTATTGGCATTATTATTACATATGATTATTATTATATATTCTCCACTATTATATATGATTCATAAGTGAGAAGATGTGCTAATGGCCTTTATGTCTTTAGGAAGAGAAAACCTATAGAGAATTAACAAAGTAGATAAAGAGTGGCTATTTTCCAGATGATAATATGCAATTGGAAAGGTCATTCAAAGAACTGGTTCATTGAAATGCATGAATGCATATACACATATGTACACAATAATATATACCAATGGACCAGTTTTATTGGCTATCTTCCAATCACATATTGCCATCTGGACTATAGAAATTATGTATCATTTGGTTAAGCTTTTTCCTATAGTTTAGGCTGAATTAATTTTATTGATTTTGTCTATAAATATACATGTGTACATATCTAAGCACATATGTACATACCTATCAATATATATAAACCTATAGGTATAGCTATAGTCATAACTAAATCTATATTTATATCTATCTATATCTATCTAATCAATATAGCAATCTAATTTCTCTCTATGTGTATATATACATATACATATACATATACACATATACATACATATACATACATACATATATATATATATGTATAGGTTTTTTCAAACATATATATCCTCAATAGATACTGCCTATATAATGTGCTGAGCTTCAATATCAACAGTATGAAGAGAGTAGCTTTGATTGTATTTGGGGGCAAATGATACTTTTTTAATAACTCCAAATTTCTCTCAGAAACAAAGGCTTATAATTTGAAGATAAGAATTTAGTAAATGGTACAAGTGATTGAATACTACAAAGTAAAAATCAATAAAGTTGTAGGTGACTCAAATGACATTTGAAAAATACACAGTGATGCAAGTAGGTTGCCACACATTATTAATGAATAATTGCCCAGGAAAATTAGAATAGAAAATACCAAAGAAATACATGACCAGAAAATCATTTTGATCAGGCAAGTAGTGAAAGTGAGATATAATTGATGTATATCCAATCATAATTTATGTCATGTCTTAAGATGTAGAGAAATGTTCTAATCATATTGTATGTCTCCTTATAGGTTGTATGTGAGAACTTGCATAAAAGGTTTATCAGCAATATAAAGATAGGGATGGTCTGTGATCTTCAACATTGGCTACATCAAAATACTGAAATATTTTTTTAATGCTTGTTGTTGTTGCTGTTGTCCTTCATTTTTGAAGAGGACCAGTGACATCACAGGTGAGGCTTGTGTGTATATTGGATTTAAGTGAAGCAGAGTTGCACAAAGTTGTGGGCCTCACTCTCTCTCCCAGAACAATTGAAGTCCAGGGGCAAGAAAAAAGTCAAGATAACTGGAGATGGATTGGGGCGCAATGAATAACTTTGGTGTCTTTGATGTCTAACCAATCTCTAACTGTTCCACAGCATCTGCTTTTGCTGCCTTCATGGCCCATTGGGACAAATTATTCATATTTGTCCATTTCACTGGGGAAGTCTTCACATCCTTGGAGTACACACCCCCTTAACTCAGCAACAGTTTTGAGGCCTGTCAGTTACCTCCACTTGGTTTAGCCCATTTGCCAAAATGGTTTACTAAGATATGGCCACAAGTGAAAGCTGAGTGGCAGTTGGACACCAAATGTAGAAAGAAGCCCTAAAAAGGGCTCAGCAGTATTCACAACAGAGGTGTTTGTCTTTCCTGAACACTCATAATTCCTATAGTGAATAAAATATTGGACTTTGAGCCAGGAAGACTTGGGTTCAAATATCAACTCCCAAACTTATTTGCCCATGTGACAATAGACAAAACTCTCACAGCCAAGGGATCTTCTGTATAATGAGCATAACAATGCCTCCAGTTTCCACATTTGTAGGAGTTTTTGGGTAAGGAAGTACTTACAAAAAACATGAATACTCAGAGGATCATGAGGCAGGCAGATTATTATTACTCATAGGCATGCAAATGTGCAGTTTCCTCATCTGATAGTATTATACAACAGTGGATTGGGCATATAGAGGGAAGTTTGCCCCAACTGAGAGCCAAGATCTCCTGGGTCTCTGCCCTTATATCTGATTGTTGTTAGGCAGATTCACAGGAACTGAGTAGGAGGGGGAACCTCAAGACCAGTCAATCATTGTTTGAACTGGACTATGTGCCCTGTCCCCAGCCTTTATCAATCACAGGTCACTGTGATAAAGAAAATTTTCTAATATTGCATACCTGGATTAGGTGAAGTTTAATATTTCAGTGAGTTCTGAATCTGATAAGCATATCATAACAAGAATTTATCCCCAAGTTATTAGTTGTTGTAATGTTTTTATTATGGAAAAAAACAACTTCACAATATACAGTATATATAAATTTGAATGTTCAGTGAACTTCAGAGAAGGCATAAGTAACATATTTATTGCACTTCTACAAGGTGCTAAGCATTACATTAGTTAGTGGTTGGGAATCTATAGTATAGATAAGCACAATAATGTAACATACAAATTAATCATATGTGTATGACATTTATAAGCATATAAAACTGAGTATGGGTGATGGGGGTTCCAAGAATCCTGGAAGTTTTCATAGAATATTGTGTTGAAAAGATTAACTAGCTAGTTTCACACTCATTTTTGAAAGAATGAAACCAAAGCCCAAAAAGTTTTCATGATTGGCTCAAATTCACAGATAGTAAGAGATTCAGGAATAGAGCCCAGGTGTTCTGATTCCCAGCCCAATGTTCCATCCATTATATTATATAACTCCATTTGCAAAGCCTAAAGCTACATTCCTGTACTTCTTACTTCCTTGTACAAACTATGTGAAAAATTATGTCAATAAATATAAAATTTGGAAAGGTCTTGAGTTAGCATCTTATGTAGTCCCAGGCTTTTATAATAAAGAAACAGAATTCCTCCTTATAGGGATTAGAGAAATGAAGTACGTTCCCCAAAGTCACAGAACTAAAACTTAGAAGATCAGAAACTATAATTGAAATCTCTTGTTTACTCATCCATCACCTTTCCACAACACCTTATAGATTTCATGCATAAAGTAACAATAAAAAAAAAACAACCTGTTTCTTGGATGAACTCTTATAGAACTTATCATCTATTCTTCAAATATAGGGGTTCTATACATGTTATAGTTATTTTTGCATATGTCTTATTTTTACTAAATAAACCATAAGGTCCTTTTAGTCAGGGACATTGTTTTCCTATTTCTCTCTCTCTCTCTCTCTCTCTCTCTCTCTCTCTCTCTCTCTCTCTCTCTCTCTCGATGCAAGTATGAGATTTATTAAAACAAAGTATGTAAGTAAACTTTATAGTCATTGATTTTATTAAAAAGTAAAGAGAAGGGGCAGCTAGGTGGTACAGTGGATAGGGCACCAGCCATGGATTCGGGAGGACCTGAGTTCAAATCCAGCCTCAGACCCTTAACACTTACTAGCTGTGTGAGGCTGGGCAAGTCACTTAATCCTGCACACCAAGTAAATCCACAAAACACAAAGGACTCATAAGCAGATGTTGAGAAAGGATTAAAACATGAAACCATAGCCCATAATCCCCATTACACTCTGCCAGGAGATTGTTATTTCAATAACAAGAAATATTTTTATGGGGACTGTTGAAAATTAATTTCAACTTTACTTCAACTATATATTTTCTAAGCAATTTCCTCATGCCTCATAACTTCTGATATGCCAAGTGACAGTGTGGGATCATCTTGGAAGTGGTTAACTTCTCTAAGATGGATATAGCTTCAAAAATTCCTCTTAATTCCAGGAAATTCTTACCAAGGGTGTGAAGAACTATTCAACTCTTGCAGTAAATCCTTCTGTTTCTGATGATTGCTATTAGGTCACCTGTGTTCAAGAAAAAACAATACAGAACAAAAAGTAGATGGTGTCTTCATCAGTGAAGCAACAGCCATAAACACTTTGAAGTACAAGAGAATAACTCCCAGAGTTCCCCCATGCTGAATAGATAGGAGAGAGAGAGAGGGAGGGAGGGAGAGAGAGAGAGAGAGAGAGAGAGAGAGAGAGAGAGAGAGAGAGAGAGAGAGAGAGAGAGAATATCCATTTCCAAGGTGGTTGGTTTTTGTTTTGTTTTTGTTTTGTTTTGTATTTCTTTTTCTTTTCTTTTCTTTTCTTTTTTAAGATCTAATAAGTATACCACTCTTCATGGCTCAGATGCCAATGCTTTTTGACAAAATGCCTTGTTATATAGGTAAGAAGAAATACACAAAAATGAATGGAAAAAAGAAGAGAATTGTTTTGCCATCTTAAAGTATAAATCCTATAGGACTGAGCAACATAAATCACTTGAGGTAGCCAGGAAAGTTAGCTCTGCTTCACACACATAATGTAAGTTCATTTCCATAGGCTCATTGCCTAAGGTTTGTTGAAAACTATCTACCCAGCCAATGATGCTGCCAAACATTTCAAATATTTTTAGTCTGCACTTAGGAAGGTCTCAATTTATGAGATCTTTGGGGTTTGTACATGAAGGACTTTTTACAGGAAATTTGGAAACATTCAAACCATTTATTTGAACATGCCTAACCTTAGGTTTTTTTTTTCCAAAACAGCTCCAATTAGAACAGTAAATACAAACTAGAGATGAAAAAATAATTCATAAAACCAAAGTTAATCTAGTATTATTGCTATCTTTCTGACTGTTTCTACTCTTTAATAAGTTTATCATTGTTACCAAACCATGACAGGTATAATGTAGGTAGATAGATAGCAAAGTAATTAATAGATATCTCCAGGTACAACCATAATTCATTAATCTATGTATGCCGCATATTTCCCAGTCTAGTTACTTGTACATGGTAGATACTCAATAAATATCTGTTGAATTGAGACAGACACAAATTAGCAGGGTCTTCCTTTCCAGATTATAGAAAAATTCTCCTGGGCCATAACCGATTATAGTTTCATGGTATACTTGCTTTTTCAATATTATGGCATTTTCTTCTTGTTAGCATCTGCTTAGAGTAAGTTAACTTTCCATCCACCACACATTTTGTTTTTTCCTTGCCTTTGAGCTATAATAATCACTATTTCCACCAATTATAAGGGAAGATGCCACAAAATCATATGTATATGTTTTCTATCTAGCAGGTATTCATTGAAACCCTATTTTGTGTAAATTAATATTGTTTCTATGGGGTATTTAAGATAAGTGTGATAAAGACATGCAACATGAACCAAGCACTTTTATATACAGAGAAACTTTCTTAATGGGCTAGAGTAAATTGTTTTGTCAGTCTTTTAAAATATGAAATCAGCTTCTGATATGCCTTAGCTTAATTCTGAGATAGGTAGTGGTAATACAGACTATTTTAGTACAAAATAAAATAAAAAGTCAGAGGTCAGTTATTAAAGAATTTCCTCATAGACTACTTCACATGTAGATATCATGGAAGAATAACATTGCAATGAGAAGGCCCAAATATTTGTCACCGCACTATTTCTACAATGTGTAACTACAGCTTCCCCATGACAGAAAGTTAATACTCATTCTGTTGCTATTCTTTATTTTAATTTCATTTCTGGGTTAAATTCATTCCTCTTCAGTAAGAAAGTCAAACAAAATCAACAAACATCAATAAGAAACTGCAATAACACTGAACATCCACCAGGCTGGTTTCTTCAGGGACCCGATGTAATGACATTGTTTTCCAAGATGATATTATGAATTTCTGTTTACAGAAATAAAGATAATTTACAAAGGGGAAGTATAAGAGCTATCAACTAGTATAGTACTCATAAAGAAACTCTTAGCAAATCTGATTGTGGCAAGTGTTGAGAAAGGAAACAACTCTGACAATAATGGGATGCTTGTGTCCATAAAATTAGTCAAGATTCAAAGATATAAATGTCACCAATTTGCATAAAAGCTCAACTTTAAAGATTTAGAGCTGCGTACAAATGAAGACAGAAATAAGCACTACTATGGCAGTAACACTCTAATATAGGTATCCATTATCTAATGCTTATATAATGGAAGCCAAATGAGTTCGTTATTATCAGTGCCATTACACTGCATACCAAATGAACTCATCATACAGGCACACTTGCTTTAGAAACTATTACTGCACCATCATTGACAAGGGGAAAACATATATGCAAACTTCTTCAGATGACTAATTTGATTTCAGTGTTAACTTCTAATGTATTATTAATCAACAGTTCATTATACTTTTAGATAGCACTTAGTTTATTTGTGTTTTATTTGTACACAATTCATTTCCTCAGCAATCTCTTGCTCTATAGCTTTTGATTCCAATGCAAACAGTGTTGTACTCCGATCCTAAAGAAACACATATAAGTATCAGGTGCAATAATATTGATAGTCCACTGAAATATTTAGTTATGCCCAAATTGGGAAAGTGCAAAGCCATTTTTGCACAAAGGTTTTGGTTTTAGTTTGGTTGTTTTTTCTCTTCTAACTGACTTAGAATTTTACAAAGTAAAACTGCTGAGCTCTGACTTGGGACTATACTATCACACCATCAAAACACTTTTGAACATACTCAGCTTATCCTTTCAATTTTCATTGTTCAGAATTGGTTGCAGGGATGGTAATGCAATTTTCTTGCTGCATAAATCTATTTGAGCTGTTATTTTGATTTCCTGGGCCATACACAGAATACAATGCTTCAAGTAGATTCTAGTGCAACAACATTTGAAAAATCAATAGACAGTCAAGAGTTGTGCCGTTGTAGAACAAAGCCCAGCATTAAAGCAGACACATTTTCAAAGCTGGGGAAGCGGGAAGTGAGGCTGTTTGCTTGGAGAAAGAGGAATATTTATGGAGAAAATAATCTAGAAATTACAACTCACTGTGTGATTGTTATGGATAGCAAAAACCAAAATGTTAGTGAAGAAAGTCTGATCAATGTTGTTGGCCCTTGACAGAGGTAATCGCAGTTCCTAGCTCATTAGTTACTCTGCACTTGTGTACAAGGGCTGTCCACTTAAATGTCCTCAGTAAATGAGAAGCTGCTCGGGCATCATTTTGATATGCCATAAGTCATTAGGCCTACCTAGCAACATGAAGGATTGCTGACATTTTATATAGCTGTTCTTTCTAATGATGCTTTTAGAAATATAAATTTAGTTTATGCTTTTATAATTTCCATGGATCATCCTTATTCTGTAGATAATATACTGTATAATGGATGCTGTGACTCCCTTTCCCCCATCCAGGAAAAAAGAGACAGTTACTGTCTATTTTCCCATCTGGAAGTTCAAAGGTAAGCAATTTAAGTTGAAAATGAACATTAATCAATTCTATTACGTCTGAAAAGAATTAAATCAGCTGGAATAGGAAGATTTAACCTTCCCAAGTGAGAATTTTTCTCCCAAAGGAATGAGTTAAAATTGCCAAGGCACATTCTCTCTCTCTCTCTCTCTCTCTCTCTCTCTCTCTCTCTCTCTCTCTCTCTCTCTCTCTCTCTCTCTCTCCCCCTCTGCCTCAGGTTCCTTGTTTTTCAAATGAGGAATACAAAACCATGCACTGTCTACCTGATGGAGTTATGATGAAAGCATGTTATACCTGTACAATCCCACAAAATCCTGAGATATTATGATCATCTCATTTACTTTATATTTCTGGCAAACTCTAAGTATTGTCCTTACATAATTTACTATATGTAAAATATCTTTAATCAACTCTGAATTTCTTGTCAATTGGCTCAATAGACATTTTTCAAATTTTCTTCTTTTAAGAAAAAGAAGATGTTTTAGGTAGAATTTTTTTATTTGTTAATCCCACTTCATTCTTAGTCATGGGTTTACCATCTGAAATTCAAGGTTATAATCTAATTAAACTACACAGTTTTGAGCTGGTCATACATGCACGATTACAAACATTTTCAGATGCTAAATCTAGTCCCATTGGGAAAAGTTCTGACAAATCTATGAATATATAAGACCTTTCAGTAACTCAGTTAAGATCATACTAAAATTTAAGTGTATTTATAACAGAAAAACTTCTATGTTTTATAACTATAAAAGATCAGAGAAAGAATTTTCTGCAGCCATGATCATTCCATCATTGATAGCAGTTCTCCTATGGGGTATTGAGTATAACTTTCATTAGAATACATCTATTCAGATCTCAAACAAATTCAAAGTCATGAGGTTTAGTATTATTCTCCATAAGCTTCTGTACTAACTGGGTTCCATTTTGTTTGGCAGAGAGTAGCAATCAAGTATCAGTTTGGATTATCTACTACATGGAATAAAAGCAAAATCTTTATATAATTTCTAGAGGCTATATTAATGGTCATCTTCTCATTGGAAGAAAATTATAATTTCCTTTTTATAAAAAGTAACAATGTAGTCTGAAAATATGTGAATCTCCATTTTAATGTATACTCATTCCCCCAGGACCCCACAAAATTTTTATTGGGAAAACCAAATCTCTTTAAAGTCCTGGAGGCCACCAGATGGCGCTCTTACAGTTCTAAAGAATAGAGGTATTTTCTTAAAATTGAAAGGGAGGGGAAAAGAATGAGAGAGAGAGAGAGAGAGAGAGAGAGAGAGAGAGAGAGAGAGAGAGAGAGAGAGAGAGATTAACTTCCTTCCCCTTTCCCCCACCACTCATTTAGTTCTAAATTTGACTTGGAGATTGTTATACTTCTTTATCTGATACATGGGTCTCACCTTAGTTAATAATCCTAGGGACAATAGGTTCTGTCATTTAATGTATTAACTTATTGGTGAACTACATGTACTCCTAAGAGTGTTCAAAAACACAAACATATGTGAATTTTACCCTTTCTTTATGCACACACACACACTCACACAAACACATACACACATACACTCATCATACTAGTAAAATATGTTTGTATCTTGTGAGCATTAGGCACAGAGATCATAGAAACTTAAATATTAAGTGATGCATGAAGTCACAAACTCCAGTCCTCTTCATCTCTAGGCAGTACTGTACCTCATCCATTTTACAGAGGTGAATTCTTTATTTTTAAAAGTATGATGGACATGCTACATTCTCTCTCATGAAACCACCATTCTGACAGATAGCTCTCTCACATCCAGCCTAAATTCTTCCTGATGGTGACTGACACCCATTTATTCTCCACTTCAGTGGAAATAAGGTTCTGCATAGTAATAGGAATCTCTATGTAACTCACAAGTGCAAAGAAAATTTCAGATCTGGATAAAAATAATAACACAGTATATGACCATTTTATGGGTTAATATAGGTGGGGAAAACATTTCTAGCATTTACTTTCATTGATGTTTCACAATATTCTGGCCCATTGTAAGGAAATACATATGGAATGATTACAAAGTACAGAAAACCTGGTATATTGTTTCCATTTCCCTATTAATGTGTATATCTTCAATGCCAACTACAAATAACATAATAAAATGAACTCAAATACCTGAACCAAAAGGTTTGGATAATTATTTTCCACCAATGGACTCAAAACTTAATTTTAGCTAACATTTTTAGCCTGCCTTTCTTCCTAACATTTTACCATAGCTGCTAGAAATGGAAAAATAGATTAAGTTTGAGTTTTATCTCATTTGATTTTACCTGCTCACTCTCCAGTGGAGGTGCTAATAAGCAAATGGCAGGGTGCCAGCTATGTGCTAATGTCAGGGAGATAGGAGGTGCTAATGACCACTTGGCAGATAGGAAGAAGCTTAAAGGAAAAGAAGTGGATAATCAGTTCTAAGTAGTTAGAAGCTAATTGCAAAGACAGCATAAAAGGCTGCTATTATGCATAGTGCTAGGCACATTGTGGGCATTCAACTATGAAAAATAACTCACCT
The DNA here is from genome assembly GCF_019393635.1 of Dromiciops gliroides. Classification (NCBI taxonomy): domain Eukaryota; kingdom Metazoa; phylum Chordata; class Mammalia; order Microbiotheria; family Microbiotheriidae; genus Dromiciops; species Dromiciops gliroides. Next base: position 205,588,151 of record NC_057862.1, read on the forward strand.
CTCAATTTTTGGTACTAATGAAAAGAAAGGTGACTAAAAAAAAACAAAATGTAAATCATTTATTATATCTATCTTGTATCTTTCTACATTTGCATGAATATATGTATGAATACATAAATATATACATACATACAGTCCTATTCCACTTTAGGTCATACTATTCTGCTCTGATTTTCTTAAGATCTAACAAATACATTCAAACTTCTGTTAATTTTCTAAAATTTTTCTTCTCAATTAAAAAATCATCTGTAAGCGCATTATGACAAAACTTCCTGGAGTAGGAATTTAGATACCATCAAGATAGGAAGACTCTTAAACAAAGGCTAAATTATTCTTTTTTAAAATAAAAGTATTTTATTATTTTCCAGTTACATGTAGAAATAGTTTTCAACATTTGTTTATATAAGATATCCAATTTCAAATTTTCTCCCCCCCTCCCCTAGATAGCAGGTAATCTTATATAGGCTATGTGTGTGTGTGTGTGTCTATATAAACACACACACACACACACAATAACATCAAACACATTTCTGCTTTAGTCATGTTATACAAGAAGAATCAGAGCAAAAAGGTAAAACCACAAAAAAGAAAACCAACAGCACCAAAAACAAAAGAAGTAGTATGATCCAATCAGCATCCATATTCCACAGTTCCTTTATTTTTTCTGGATTTGGAGAGCCTTTTCCATCGTGTGTCCTTTGGAACTTTCTCATACTGTTGTATTGGTGAGAAGAATATAATCTATCAGAGCTGATCAACACACAATGTTGATGACACTATGTAAAATGTTCTGGTTCTGCTCATCTCACTCATCATCAGTTCATGAAAGTCCTTCCAGGTTTCTCTGAACTCCTCCTGCTCATCATTTCTTACAGCACAATAGAATAACATTAGATTCATATAACGCATCTTGTTCAGCCATTCCCCACTTGAGGTGCAACCCCTTAATTTCCAATCCCTTGCCACCACAAAAAGAGCAGCTATAAATATTTTTGTACATGTGGGTCCTTTTCTCTTTTTAATAATGTCTTTGGGAAAAAGACCCCAAAGGGGTATTACTGGGTCAAAGTGTATGCACAGATTTATAGCCCTTTGGGCATAATTCCAAATTGCTCTCCAGAATGGTTGGATCAGTATAGCTCCACCAGCAATGCATTAGGATTCCAATTTTCCCACAGCTTCTCCAACATTTATTATTTTCATTTTTGTCATATTAGCTAATCTGATTACTGTCAGGTGGTAACTCAGAGGTGTTTTAATTTGCATCTCTCTAATCAATAGTGATTTAGAGCATTTTTTCATATGGGAATATATAACTTTGATTTCTTCATCATAAAACTGCCTGTTCATATCCTTTGACCATTTCTTAATAGGGGAATAACTTGGATTCTTATAAATTTAATTTAGTTCCCTATATATTTTAGAAATTAAGCCTTTATCAGAAGTACTGATCATAAAAATTGTTTCCCATCTTTCTGCAGCCCATCTAATTTTGGATGCATTGCTTCTGTTTCTACAAAAACTTTTAAATTTAATGTAATCAAAATCATCCATTTTTCATTTAATAATATTCTCTATCTCTTGTTTGGTCATAAACTGTTCTCCTTTAAAAAGATCTGAAAGGTAGACTATTCCCTCCTCTCCTAATTTACCTATGATATCACCTCTTATGTCAATATCATGTACCCATTTTGACCTTTAGTATAAGGTGTAAGATGTTGGTCTATGCCTAATTTCTGCCATACTATCTCCCAGTTTTCCCAGCATTTTTTTTGGGGGGGGGGTTGAGGCAATTGGGGTTAAGTGACCTGCCCAGTGTCACACAGCTAGTAAGTGTGAAATGTCCGAGGCTGGATTTGAACTCAGGTCCTCCTGAATTCAGGGCCAGTGCTCTATCCACTATGCCACCTAGCTGCTCCCATTTCTCAGCAGTTTTTGTCAAAAACTGAATTCCTATCCCAGAAGCTAGAGTCTTTGGGTTTATCAAACAGAATATTACTAACATCATTTACTACTGTGCCTAGCCTATTCCATTGATCCTCCACTCTATTTCTTAGTCAGTAACAGATAGTTTTGATAACTGCTGCTTTATAGTGAGTTTCAGATTTGCTACCACTAACTCACCTTCCTGTGCATTTTTTTCATTATTTCCCTTGATATTCTTCACTTTTTGTTTTTCCAGATGAATTTTGTTATTATTTTTTCTAGCTATATAAAATAATTTTTAGGTAGTCTGATTGGTATGGCACTGAATAAGTAAATTAATTTAGGGAGAATTGCCATTTTTATTATATTAGCTCAGCCTATCCCTGAGCAATTGATATCTTTCCAATTATTTAAATCTGATTTGATTTGTGTGAAGAGTGTTTGGTAGTTGTGTTCATAGAGTTCCTGGGTTTGTCTTGGCAAGTAGACTCCCAAGTATTTTATATTATCTACCGTTACTGTAAATTGAATTTCTATTTCTATCTCTTGTTGCTGGACTTTGTTGGTCATGTATAGAAATGCTGATGATTTATGTAGATTTATTTGATATCCTGCTACTTTGCTAAAGTTGTTTCAAGTAATTTTTGAGTTGATTCTCTAGGATTCCTTAAATATACCATCATATCATCTGCAAAGAGTGATAGTTTTGTTTCCTCTTTGCCCATTCTAATTCCTTTTTCTTCTCTGATTGCTAAAGCTAACATTTCTAGTACAATATTAAATAATAGAGGTGATAATGCACATCCCTGTTTCACCCCCTGATCTTACTGGGAAGGATTCTAACATATCTCCATTACATATAATGCTTGCTGATGGTTTTAGGTAGATACTGCTTATTTGTGTGTGTGTGTGTGTGTGTGTGTGTGTGTGTGTGTGTGTGGCAATTGGGGTTAAGTGACTTGCCCAGGGTCACACAGCTAGTACACGGTAAGTGTCTGAGGCTGGATTTGAACTCAGGTCCTCCTGAATTCAAGGCAAGTGCTCTATCCACTGTGCCACCTAGCTGCTCCTGATACTGCTTATTATTTTAAGAAAAGCTGCACCTATTCCTAAGCTCTCAATCGTTTTTATTAGGAATGGGTCCTGTATTTTTTTCAAAAGCTTTCTCTGCATTTATTGAGATAATCATATGATTTTGTTCAGTTTTGTTGTTTATGTAGTTGATTATATGAATAGTTTTCCTAATATTGAACCAGCCATGCATTCCTGGTATAAATCCCACCTGGTCATAGTGTATTATCCTGGTGATCACTTGCTGTAATCTCCTGGCTAATATCTTCTTTAAGATTTCTGCATCTATATTCATTAGGGAAATTGGTCTGTAATTTTCTTTCTCTGTTTTTGCTCTGCCTGGTTTTGGTATTACTACCATATTTGTGTCATAAAAGGAATTTGGTAGAACTCCTTCTTCACCTATTTTTACAAATAATATTTGTATATTATACTTTGTATAATATAATATTAAATGTTTGAAAGAATTGACCTGTAAATCCATTTGGCCCTGGGGATTTTTTCTTGTGGAGTTCATTAATGGATTGTTCAATTCCTTTTTCTCATATAGGCTTATTTAAGGCTTTTATTAACTCTTCAGTTAACCTGGTCAGTTTGTATTTTTGTAAATATTTATCCATTTCATTTAGATTGTCAAATTTATTGGCATACAGTTGGGCAAAATAGTTCCTAATTATTGCTTTAATTTCTAATTCTTTTGTGGTAAAATCACACCTTTCATTTTAGATACTGGTAATTTGGTTTTCTTATTTCTTTTTAAAAATCAAATTAACCAATGGTTTGTCTATTTTATTGCTTTTTTCATAGAAACTGCTCTTAGTTTTACTGATTAATTCTATAGTTTTCTTGCTTTCAATCTTATTAATTTCTCCTTTAATTTTCAGGATTTCTAATTTAGTATCTAATTGGGGAGTTCTAATTTGTTCTTTTTCTAGCTTTTTAAGTTGTATGCCCAATTCATTAATCTCCTCTTTCTCTTTTTTATTCATGTAAACAGTTAAATATATAAAATTTCCCCTAAGCACTGCTTTGGCTGTATCCCATAGATTTTGGTATGTTGTCTCATTATTGTCATTCTCTTGGATAGTTATTGATTGTTTCTATGATTTGTTGTTTGACCCACTCATTCTGTAGAATGAAATTATTTAGTTTCCAATACATTTTCAGCATACTTTTCCATGGCTCTTTCTTACATGTAATTTTTATTGCATCATTATCTGAGAAGGATGTATTTACCATTTCTGCCTTTCTATATTTGACTATGATGTTTTTGTGCCCTAATACATGGTCAGTTTTTGAAAATGTGCCATGTACTGCTGAGAAAAAGTTATATTCATTTCTCTCCCCCATTAAATTTTCTCCAGACATCTATCATGTCTAACTTTTCACTTCCTTCTTATTTATTTTGTGGCTAGATTTTCTCATTCTGAGAGGGGAAGATTCAGATCCCCCACTAGTATAGTGTTGCTATTTTCTCTTGTAATTCATTTAAACATCTCCTCTAAAGATTTGGATGCTATACCACTTGGCACATACATGTTTAATATTGAAATTACTTCATTATCTATAATACCTTTAAAAAAGATGTAATTTCCTCCCTTACCTCTTTTAATGAGATCTACTTTTGCCTGTGCTTTGTCTGAGATAAGGATTGCTACCCCTGTATTTTTTTTACTTTAGCTGAAGCATAATATATTATCTTCCAGACTTTTACCTTTACTCTGTGTGTATCTCTCTGTTTCAAATGTGTTTCTTGTAAAAAGCATATTGTAGGATGCTGGTTTTTAATCTACTCTGCAATTTGCTTCTGTTTTATGGCAGATTTCATCCCATTCATATTCACAGTTATTATTACTGTTTATTCCCCTCCATTCTATTTACCACATTTATGCTTTCCCCCCTTCTTTCACCCTATTCCTCCTCACCAACATTTTGCTTTTTACCCCTGCATACCCCAATCTGCCCTCCCTTTTTATCACCCCCTGCCTTTTCTTTACCCTTTTCTCCCTTGCTTTTTCCCTCCCATCAGTCCCCCAACTTTCCCCTTACCCTTTTACTTCCCTAAAGAATAAATTAAGTTTCTTTATCCAAATGAACATATATATTATGCCCTCTTTGAATCAAATCTAGTGAGAGTATGGTTGAAACAATGTTCACACCTCCCTTCTTTCCCTCTATTGTAATAGGTTTTTTCACATCTTCATATGATGTAATTCACCCCATTCCACTTACCCTTTCCTCTTCTCCCCATAAACTTCCTTTTTAACCCCTTAATTTTCTTTGTATCATCACATCAGACAATTTATAATTATTCCCTCTGTGTAAAGTCCTTCTCTCTGCCCAAATACATTTACAATTCTTAAGAGTTATGAGTATTATCTTCCCGAGTAGGGGTATAAATAGTTTACCCTTATTAAGTAACCTTTTCCACCCCATTTACCTTTTTAATCTTCTCTTGAGTCTTGTATGTTAAGATATAATTTTCTATTCAGTTCTGGGCTTTTTATCAGGAAACCTTAAAAGTCCCCAATTTCATTGAATGTCCATCTTTTCCCCTGAAAGAGAATGCTCAGTTTTGCTGGATAATAGATTCTTGGCTGCAATCCAAGCTCCTTTCCCTTCTGGAATATCATATTCCAAGCCTTGTGATCCTTTACTCTTTTTTTTTTTTTTTTAGTGAGGCAATTGGGGTTAAGTGACTTGCCTAGGGTCACACAGCTAGTAAGTATTAAGTGTCTGAGGCCGGATTTGAACTCAGGTACTCCTGACTCCAGGGCCGGTGCCCTATCCACTGTGCCATCTAGCTGCCGCGATTCTTTACTCTTGAAGCTGCCAGGTCCTGAGAAATCTTGACTGTGGCTGCATGATATTCAAATTGCTTCCTTCCAGCTGCTTGGAGCATTTTCTCCTTCACCTGATAATTCTGGAATTTGGCTACAATATTCCTTAGAGTTTTCCTTTTGGGGTCACTTTCAGGAGGTGATTGGTGGATTCTTTCAATGATGATTTTATCCTCTGATTCTATAATATCAGGGCAGTTCTCCTTATTAATTTCCTGGAATATGGTGTCTAGATTCTTTTTCTGATGTTAGCTTTCAGGCAGTCCAGTGATTTTCAAATTGTCTCTCCTGGATCTGTTTTCCAGGTCAGTTGTCTTTCCAATGAGGTATTTCACATTTTCTTCTATTTTAAAAATTATTTTCATTCTGCTTGACTGCTTCCTGGTGTCTCTTCAAGTCATTATCTTCCAACTGTTCAATTTTAATTTTTAAGGCATTGTTTTCTTCAGTGAGCTTATGCATGTTTTTTTTTTCCATTTGGCCAAAGGATTTTTTTTGGTGGGACAATGAGAGTTAAGTGACTTGCCCAGGGTCACACAGCTAGTAAGTGTCAAGTGTCTGAGGCTAGATTTGAACTCAGGTCCTCCTGAATCCAGGGCCAGTGCTTTATCCACTGTTCCAAATCTAGCTGCCCCACCAAATGTATTTTTTAAGCAATTGTTTTCTTCAGTCAATCTTTGTGCTTCCTCTTCCAAGCTGCTGATTCTTTTTTTATAATTTTCTGGTGTTGCTTTCATTTTTTTCCCTATTTTTTCTATTAACTCTCTCAATTGACTTTGAAAATCCTTTTTGAACTCTCTTCCCATTTTTTCTTGTACCTCTCTTAATTGATTTTGAAAATCTTTTTTGAACTCTTCCAAGAAGGCTTTTTGTTCTTGAGACCAATTCATCTTCCCTCTTGAGGCTTCCCATGTAGGCAGTTTGAGATTATTGTTCTCACCCGAGTTTGTGTTTGCCTCTTCCCTGTCAACACAGAACCTCTCAATGGGGAGAGCTCTTTTTTGTTTCTTACTCATACTGCAGCTTATTTTTTTTAAAGTTGAGGTCTGCTCTGGCGGCACCAGGGTCCCTGTTTCAAGCTTCTTGTGCTGGGGTATAGGGTCTGAGTCACTGGCTTTCTACTCTGAGGCCTCTGTGGCTTTTGGATTTCTCACTGCCCTGGGCCTGCTGGCTGTGTGCTGAGATCAGTAAACCTGGTCATGCCTGTCCTATGGTTGGCCCTCTTGCTGGCAAACTGCCTTCTTGGCTGGTACAGATGCATTTCACCACAGTACTGCTACACCACCAGCTTGTTGAGTCAGGACCCAGGGGCCTCAGTTCCTTGGCTGTGGCCTACACCTTCCTACTGATTTGCCCTGACCCTCTCTGCACTGCACTGCACCTCCCTTTTGCCCAAGTGATACTGACCTTTCCTGAAGTCTTTTCAATTATCTCTGGTTGGAAGACTGTGTCTCTATGTCTCTTTGCAGGTTCTGTAGTTTCAGAATCTGTCCAGAGGCTTTATTTAATGTTGTTTTTGAGGGAACAGGAGGAGAGCTCAAGGGACTGGCTGCCTTCTCTCCACCATCTTGGCTCCCTCTCCCAGGCTAATTTATTCTTGAGGATGCATAGAAACTTAAATGAAAAAGCCACTTTGACTTGGGCTAAGCCAGTTTGCATATGGCTCTATAAATAGAGTCAGAGAGCTAACTACTTTACTTTTTGCAACTTCTTGGCCAGAGAATACAGACAATCTAAAAGGCAAGAGGGTTAGGAGGTTCTCAAAAGTGAAATTTCCATAATCTTTAAGAAATTATCCTGATGAAGAAGAAAATATGTGTATACATATATGGGTGGTATTATGAGGAAGTCCAAAGAAAGAGATGTGGATATCCTATGAACTCAGATTCAAAAAGGAGCATGCATAGTAGATAAAAGTAGGGACACATGCCTAAGGAAGAATGCTAATAATGACAGAGAAGCTTTAACACCTGAGTAGAGATATTTGAAAAATGCTAATGGTAAGAAAAACAGAAATTTAATTTGAAATATGTTTTAAAGAGCAAGAAAAATAAAGAAAAAGAATAAATACTCTGCTTGAGTTATCTAAGGAGAAATATTAAGAGATAATATAAAGAAAACATTTTTTTGCTTTTATATTCTACATCACCAAAAATTATATATAGAATGGGAAGAGTAATATAAACTTGGTTAAGAGAGTTGGAACTCAAGTTAGTTGAGGATATAGTAAGGGATCATTCTAATCTTCTATTCTTCTAATGAGAATAAATTACATTCCAAGGTGCTGAACAATCTCTGAGATATTTATATTATTTATCTTTGAAGAAGCACAGAGCAATGGAGACATTCCCAGAATACTAGAGAGGCAAGCATAATACCATTTTGAAATAGAAGATTGTTTCTAAAAAATTATACACTGATGAGATTTAGATAGATCCTAGACAAAGTTCCAGAATGGATTCTGTTGTGACAGTCCTTAGAAAGGGAATTGGTGATATTCTACTAATAGTGAAGCAACAAAATGGTTTAACATTACTGGAAAGTAACGTGTAATAAAGTAAAATATTTCACCAATATCCCACTACTGGGCATATACTCTCAAAGGAAATAAAGAATGGAAGAAAAGTCTGATTCTCAGCAAAAAAACTCATTGCACTTTTTTAGTAGCATCTGGAAACCATGTGTGTGCTCAGCAATTGGGAAAATGTAAAATTGGGATATGTGAATCTATTGTGCCATAAGAAATGATGACTATGAAGTCTTTAGAGAAATAAGAGAAGACCACAGTGAACTGATGCAAAATGAATAAAATAATAGGTACATCACAATGACTATGATATTGTAAATTGAAACAACAATAGGAGCAACAGCAAGGAAAACAATGTATGCAACTGTACCCTGTCATTACAATGCTCAAACTTCATCTTGAAGAAGAGAAAATGTATATTCCTTTCTTTTCAGAGGAGGGGAGATATGTAGGTGAAAATTTTAATTCATTTCATATGTTGGTTAGTTTTGATGAAATGTTTTTTTTTCCTCCTCTTAAAAAAATATCCGAAGTTATAACTGATAAGTATTTACAAGAGTTAAATTTAGAAATGAAAGTGATGCAAAAATATATAGCAATAATTTTAATTGAAAAAGAAAGGAGTTGTGATTTCTAGATAGTGGCATGCATAAGCAGAGAATGAATCATACCTGACTGACCTAATTTATTTTTTTAAGTACTGTTAGGCTTGTGGATCTGTAATTTTAGATCCTGAGTATCTGGATTTTGGCAATACATTGGACAAAAATCGCTCTTGAAATTATTGTGCACAATTCAACTTTGATATTTATCAAACACCTTATCTGTATAGGACATTAACTTAGTGAACTAAAAGTTTTGTATTAAGCATACTTCCTGCCCCTATTGACTTTATGAGGCTAGCTGAACTAAGTCCTTTGTGACTAAGACACAGTTATTTGTCTTCCAAGTGAAGCTGATGGCAATCTGAAACTGTCCAAAATTGAAGCTTGGTCAGGGAAATGGAAAGAATTAATAACACTTTAAGAATGTAAATACAATGCCAATCTTCTGGGGACAGAGCCAAGATGGCAGTGGAAAGTTAGTAACCTCTCAGAGCTTCACACATGATCATTCCAAAAACCTCCAAATAATGCCATAAGTTAAGCCCTGGAGTAGCCATACCCACAAAAGGACAGGGTGAGATCATTGTCCAGCCAAAGATGGCTTAGAAGCCATCTATCATAACAGAGTGAGAGCAAGGTCAGACCTGGGCTTCACCAACACATATCAAGTCCTAGGCAGGCCATACCAGAGAAAGAGACCTCCAGAGCTTCTGAATTGGCTGCAGCTGTGGCTACTTCTGAAATTCAGCTCACTGTATTGTGAGAGGGTTGTGCAGCAGGCCTAGGGGAGATTACAGGGGTCACTACTGGAGCTGAGGTGGAAATTCAGATGTCTTGCCCATGCTGTGAACCAGGGAGCAGTCTTGAGTGGTGGGCCTAGGTGGGTGATGCACACAGGCACACCCCCAAGCTAGGAACTATAGTGAGACAGAATTCTGTTTCCAGGTTAAAGAGCAAGAAAGCCTGAGGCTATTTACATACCAGAGCACAGGCCATGGCAGTGAAGCACCTGCCTCTATTTAAATCAATCCACCTGGAATGCCCTAAAGCTTGGGGCATTGCATCCTGGAAGTAAGACCCCACTTTAAGAAGGAGTTAAGGGGCAGCTAGATGGCTCAGTGGATAGAGCACCGGCCCTGGAGTCTGGAGTACCTGAGTTCAAATCCGGCCTCAGACACTTAACACTTACTAGCTGTGTGACTCTGGGCAAGGCACTTAACCCCAATTGCCTCACTAAAAAATAACAAAAACAAAATGAAATGAAACAAAAAAAGAAGGAGTTAAAAGTCAAGAAACAGGCTAGAAAAAAATGAACAAACGGAAAAAAATGTAGCCCATTGAACATTTCTTTGGCATCAAGGAAGATCAAGAAGATAACAACGCCAAAGCTCCTATATCCAAAGCTTCCAAGAAAAAATATGAATTGGGCTCAGGCCCTAGACATGCTCATAAAGGACTTTGAAGATAAAGTAAGAGAGGTAGAGGAAAAGAAGGAAAGAGAAATTAGAGTGATGCAGGAAAGTCATGAAAAAAAAAGTTAACAGATTGAAAAAACAAATTGAAAAGCTCTCTGAAAACAATAATTGCTTAAGAAGTAGGATTGAACAAAATGAAAGCTAATGACATGAGAAATCAAGACCCAATAAAGCAAGCCCAAATGAAAGAAAAAATAGAGGGCAAAGTGAAATATCTCCTTGGAAAAACAGTGGACCTGCAAAATAGATCCAGGAGAGATAATTTGAAAATTATTAGGCTACCTGAAAAGCATGATCAAAAAAAGAGCTTAGACATCATTTTCCAAGAAATTGTCAGGGAAAATTCCCCTGATATTCTAGAAGCAGAAGGTAAAATAGCAATTGAAAGAGTTCACTAATCACCCCCTTAAAGAGATTCCAAAATGGAAACTCCCAGGTGTATTATATTAAAGCCAAATTCCAGAGCTCCCAGGTCAAGGAGAAAATATTGCAAACAGCCAGAAAGAAACAATTCAAATACTGTGGAGCCACAGTCAGAATAACACAAGATCTAGCAGTTTCTACATTAAAGGATAAGAAGGCATGGAATATGATATTCTGGAGGGCAAAATAATTGGGATTAGAACCAAAAATCATGTTACACAGAAAAACTGAGTATAATCTTTCAGGGGGAAAAATGGGAATTTGATGAAAGAGAGATCTTCCAGGTGTTCATGATGAAAAGACCTGAACTGAATAGAATATTTGACTTTCAAATGCCAACCCTAGAGAAGCATAAAAAGGTAAACAGGGAAAAGGAAATTATGAGGGATGTGAAAAGGTTAAATTGTTTACATTCCTACATGGGAAGATGAAACTTTTATCTCATAAGAATGTTCTCAGTATTAGGAAAGATGAAAGGAATACATTTGGGCAGAGGGCACAGATTGGAATTGATTATGAAGGGATGATATCTCTAAATCATTTATTATTTGTTTATCATTTCATTTTCTGGGGCAACCAGGGTTGGGGGGCATGTCTAGCTTCACAGAGTTGGGGAGTGTCTTGTGTCTAAGGCCGGATTTGGGCTTGGGTCCTTATGGGTCCACGGCAGGTGCTTTGTCCACTATGTCACCTAACTACCCCATGATGACATCTTTAAAATAAAATTAAGGGGTGAGATGATTGCACTGGGAGAAAGGATAAGGGAGAGGTAGAATGGGGCAAAATATTTCACATAAAAGAACCAAGAAAAAGCTTATGGAGTAGAGGGGAAGATGGGGGAGGAGTGGGGGAGTGAATGTGCCTTACCCTCATCAGAATTGACTCAAAGAGGGAATAACATACACACTCAATTGGATATAGTAATATATGTTGCCCTGAGGGGAAGTGGGAGGGGAAGGGGATAAAGGGGGAGGGGTAAAGGAAGGGAGAGCAAATTGGGAGAGGGTCAATCAGAAGCAAAACACTTTTGAAAAGGAACAAGGTAAAAGAAGAATATAGAGTAAATATCATGGGGAGTGAATAGGATTGAGTGAAACACAGCAATAGTAACTTGAAAAAAATGTTGAAGCAGAGATAAGAGCAATGTGTGATGATGATGATGATGGTGGTGATGGTGGTGATTGTATTTTGCTGGGCTATTGTGAAGAAATTTTTTTGTCAGGTAAAGGTACTATATAAGTGTTAGATATTATTGTTGCAATAATCAACATCATGAGTATTTTGCAAGGAAATCTCCCTTTAAAGTATGATATAAATGTAATTTATTAAAAAAAAAAAGATGAGGGGGCAGCTAGATGGCGCAGTGGATAGAGCACCGGCCCTTGAGTTAGGAGTACCTGAGTTCAAATCCGGCCTCAGACACTTAATACTTAACTAGCTGTGTGACCCTGGGTAAGTCGCTTAACCCCAATTGCCTCACTTAAAAAAAAAAAAAAAAGAGAGAGAGATAGATAAATGATAGATAGATAAAAAAAAAAGGGGGGCAGCTAGTTGGCACAGTGGATAGAGCACTGGCCCTGGAGTCAGGAGTACCTGAGTTCAAATCCGGCCTCAGACACTTAACACTTACTAGCTGTGTGACTCTGGGCAAGTCACTTAACCCCAATTGCCTCACTAAAAAAAAAAGATGAGTAGGATGCTCTCAGAAAAACCTGGAAAGATTTACATGAGCTGATGCAAAATTAAATGTACTGTATACAAAAATAATAACAATATTGTAAGATGATCTGCTGTGAATGACTTAATTACTTTCAGCAATGCAATGATCCAAGACAACTCTGAAGTACTTCCAAAAAATGCAAACCATCTTTGGAGAAACAACTGATGGTATCTGAATACAGATGGATACACACACACACACACACACACATATATAGTTGTTGTTAGTTCCTTTTTCTAAAGTTTTTTGTCTGCTATGTTTTGCATGATGGCACATGTATAACTTAGATTGAATTGCTTGATTTCTTAAGGGGGAAAGCGGGAGGAAGGATGAGAATTTGGAACACAAAGTTTTAAAAATTGATGTTACAATTTGTTTTTACATGTAAGGTGGTGGAAAATTCTAAACAAACAAATGGATGAATGAATGAACGAACAAATAGACAGGTAAACAGATAAACAAATATATATATATATATATATATATGTATATATATATATATATATATAGTACATGTAAAAAAATGAAAAAAAATGCAATGCCAGTCTGTTCTCTATATTAGCATGGCAAATTGTGTAACCTAATATTTGCTTTAGTTACACTTCATTGGTCAAGTAGTTTCATTAACATCTACTTTGATTTTAGTCTATTTCTTTCCTTTCTTTGAAATTCATTGATGCTGAATAATAATATAAGACAAAAATAGTCATTCTCTTCCTATTCTTGATCATGACTATTAACTCAGCTTTCCATTTCCAGATATTATGTACTTGCTACTTAAATACATAACCTGTATCTTTATATGACTGACTTCTTCCTCTGGATCCATAAGACTGAAACTTTATTAGTATTAACTTGTCCACACTAACAAGAGTAATTGTTACTAATGTTACATCAGTGAAGCTCTTGCAAATATAATAGGTATAAATTCTTAATAATTTATTTGGCTAAAAAAGCTCATTTTAAAATGTTTATCAAATTTCAGGAAGGTAAGAAACTTAGGGGTTCAGCTTCTCCTAATAACAATCATTAAACCATTCATTAGTCAGGAATTCTTCTCATGGAGGTCCTGAATAATATGACCTGTCTGCTCAGGGAAGTTTACAATAAATCAGAAATCCCTTCTGAAAAGAGCCATGTGAGTCTCCTTACCTGGCAAGTGAGAGGGAAAAAAAACCAAAACAAAATGTGGATATGTTGATGCTTCTATCAGTAGGATTTTTAGTAAAGGACAGTAATAAGGCAAGTGAAAATGAGGACATGATACATAAAAGGGAATCTGCGTCAAGGTGCAAGAGCAATGTCACCAAGCAAAGTCAAAGTGGAACTAGACATCACAGTGGATAGTGTTGTACTTGGAATCAGGAAGAACTGAATTCAAATCCTACCTAAGACAATTTCTCTCCCTCTGACCATGGGCAGGTTATTTCCCGTCTGTCACCCTCATTTTTCTCATTTGTAAAATGGGAAATATACTACTACCTAAGTCAAAGGACTGTTGTGAATATCAGATGAAATAGAATATTGAATTTTTTAAAATTTCAAAGCATTATTTAAATACAATTCTCCTCCTTCTTTCCCTCCTCCTCCTCCTTCATTATTGTTATTATTATGTTACAGAGAAGCAAGACACTAGGGAATAGAGGGAGCAAAGGAAATGAGAACAATGATTCCATAAATGAACCAGGATGGGAAGAATAATCAACCTTTGCTCACTGTAGCATAGGTAAATGTTCCCACCTGCACATAATATTATTGAACAACTAACACATTAGGGAAAAGAATTAGAATGCAACAAACTCTCGACAGTCTTGTAAATAGATAAAATTCAATGACAAACTATTAAACAACCACTCTGTATCAGGGACTATTTTCAAAATTTTAGAGATGCGAAGCCAGAAATAAAAACAGTTCCTTATATCCTATGTTCTACTGAGGGTAAGCAACATATGCACTAATGAATTCAAAGTAATTCGGTGAGATTTCTTGTAAAGGGGCAAAGCAGAAAGTCCTGTAGGTGATAGGATTTGAAATTAAATTTGTATGGGATGTTTTAGATTAAAAATAAATTTATTTTTTTTATCATTTAGATTTCCAAATATATGTCTCTTCTAACCCTTCCAGGAATTAATTATCTCTCTCTCTCTCTGTCTCTCTCTCCACACATAAACATCCAATATAGATATTTCATATGTTATTATTATTGTTTTTACTTCATTATCAAAGAGAACCAATAACACTGCAAGCATGATTTTTTGACTTGTGCATGAATTGGATTTAAGTGAGGCAGGGCTACACAAAGTTTTCAGCTTCACTCTTTCCTCCAGAGGTATCAAAGTCCAATAGCAAGACAAAAGTCAAGATGGCTAGAAAAGCCCCATCATGCAGTAGGTGACCTTGACTTTTCTTAATTAAAGGATATCCCAGGTTTCAGTTTGTGTAAGGTTATTTTCATTTGATGACTGGGAGCTGGGTAAGAATTGAGTCAAAAAATGGCCAAATTTATAATCACAAGATTTCAAATGGGGAGAGGAAGACTCTCAGAGTTTCTGACCAGAAAAGAAAAAAAAAAACAACCTGCTATTTACACTCATTCTATGTCATCAAAACCTAAACAATGAGCCACTGAAACTTAGGTTGGGTGCTGTTACTGTCCATTCAATGAAAACCACAGTTGTTGTTTGTCCTTCCAGAGAGCAAGAGGAGGGTGATGTATTTACTTGTGTGTGAATTGGATTTAAGTGAGGCAATGAACTGACAAAGTTCTGAGCTTCACTTTCTCTTCCAGTCATTAAAGTCCAGTGACAAGACAAAAGTCATTCTTTGTGTCTGTGTATATGTATGTATTCTGGAAAACTAATCAATATGTCAGAAAAATATGACATTCTATATATTCATTCTCACTTCCTCTGTAAAAGAGTATATGCCAATAAATTTTATTTGGGGTCACATTTGTTATTTGTAATTTTGTAAAACAATATTTTTTTATTGTTTTCTGGTGATTTCTCCTCCCCCCCACCCCATTTACATTGTTGTAACCATTCTGATTAGTGTTTACTTGGCTGGACTTTCTTAATTTTGCAGCAGTCAATGTTAGTTTTCATGTGCTTCTTTGCAATTATCATTTTAATAATTTCTTATAGTAGTTTTTTTTAATTTTCATAATCCTCAATTTGTTTGTATTGCCTTGCTTTAGAAATATCATGTAGACATTGGTGTGGAGGATATACTGGAGAAGAAGAATAGTGCAAGCAGGAAGATAAATTTGGGAGCTTATAAGGGATGAAACCAAGGTAGTAGCTTATGTGAAAGGAGAAAATCATATGGATGTTGTAAATATGCGATAGTTGTGAAGACTAGTGCATTGAATTCATTCATGGAATTGGTGGAAAGGGAGATGTTAGAAATAAAGATAAATCCAATGTTATGAACTTTGGTGGCTAGAAGAATTGTCATGTTCTCAAAAGGAGTAGAGACATTAGAAAAATTTACAACTAATAAGATGAAATGTAATAGTTATAAAAGTAAAGTCCTGAATTTGGATTCAATAAATTTATTTTGCAACTACAGGGGCCATACGGGAAAGTATGTCAGGGGGAAATGGTATTTCATTGACCTCAATTTCAACTTATACTATTCAACATGTGATTTTGCAGTTTGAATTCAAAGTGATTGATCAAGATCCTCAATTGGTTATTTCCTACCTGTGTGACCTTTGCAAAATCATTTAATTTATTTGAGTTTCACTTTCTACAACTTTAAAATGAAAACTGAATTAGAGGATCTCCAAAGGTATCTACAATTCTAATAGTTTTTGTGTTTTGTTTTCAAAAAATGGTAGTGACATTTCAAGAACAAGAGAGGCAATGGTCTCACTCTGTTCTTTATATACCATATCATCTGTAGATGGATATATTTAGCATCTGACATTGTATTTTTGACATATGTTAACCATTTGTAAGATATCTAGCTGGTAGGGGTGCTCAAAATGATCACATGAAAAATAAATAAATAAATTAGAGTGTTTTAGTCACTAAGAAGACTTAGGGGGTAAAAAATGATTTGACTTAAATTTTGGAAGAAATCTCCCATGGAAGAGAAATTAGATTTATTTTATGGGGTCTTAGAGGCAGGCTGCAGACCAAGGGGTGTAAGTTAGAGTAAAACATATTTTCACTCAAAGTAAGGAGAACTTCTTTAATTAGAGTGAGATGAAAATGTAATTTGTTGCTTCCTAGAATAATGTGTTCCTTGTTCTAGAAGTACTCCAGCAGAGATTGGATAACCATTTGTCATGTATATAGAAATGACTGAGGCCTCATGAAAGTTCTGTATTGTTAGGTAATCTTTGGGGGGAACTCTCAATATTAAAAGTGTGATTCAATTCATTCATTTGATACGTTTGTAAATGTTGATTGCATCACATTGTGGAAAATCATGAATGCCAGGCAAAGGAGTTTGGAATTCATTTGGAAAGTAATAGGGAAATAGGGCTTTGAGAGGCATCTAAGAAGTGTGGCATTTAACTTACAGTTATGGATGACCAACCTTTTGGAGAAAATGCCTAGAGTTCTCCACCAAGTGCTATCTATATTAAATATCCCAGTTCCCTATCACCAGTGGAAGCCACCACTTTGTGGATGCAGCCTGGCAACTGATCTAACAGATGCTAAAAACACACCAACTGAAGACCTGGAGAGGTTAAGTTCTTAACAACTATTCCTTGACACTGTCACAGTTCAATATTAAAGTGTTCTCAAAAATTATGGGTGGAAAGGACTAGGTAGGGAGTGCAAACTAAAATACATGAAATCATAAAACTTATAGGACCCCCTTTTCCTATCTATTTCCAATCATATAAAAACTACCAATTCCTGAATTGCTTGCTCTGAAATATGGTTTTTAGGATCCTGAGAATGAAGTTAGAGAAAACAGTGTATATAGGCTTTCCTTAATGTTTACAAGTGAATTCTGCCAAACATTTAAAGAATATTTAATTTCAATACTATACAAACTGTTTTGGAAAATAAGTGAAGAAGGAATCCTACCAAATTCCTTTTATGACTCAAATATAGTGCTGATAACTAAACCAGAAGAAGCAAAAACAGAGAAAGATATAGAAAAACTTGTCTAATGAATATTGATGCAAAAATTCTAAATAGAATATTACCAAAGATATTACAGCAATTTATCACCAGAATAATACACTATTACCAGGTGGGATTTATAGTAGCAATGCAGGGTTGGTTCAATATTAGGAAAACTATCAATATAATTGATTACATCAATAACAAAACTAACCAAAATCATATCATATGATTATCTCAATAGATGCAGAGAAAGCTATTGACAAAATACAGTACTCATTTTTGTTAAAAAACACTAGAGAGCATAGGAATAAATGGAGCTTTACATAAGATGACAAATAGTATCCATCTTAAAACATCAGCAAACATTATATACAATGGGAATAAGTTAGAGGTATTCCCAGTAACATCAGGGAAGAAACAAGAATGTCCATTATCAGAAATATTATTCAATATTGGACTAGAAATGTTACCCTTAGCAATGAGAGAAGAAAAAAGAAATTGAAGAAATTAGATTAGGCAAGGAAGAAACAAAATTATCACTCTTTGCAGATGATATGATGATATACTTAGAGAATACTAAAGAATCAACTAAATAACTGCTTGAAACAATTAACAACTTTAGCAAAGTTGCAGGATATGAAATAAAGCCACTTAAATCACCAGCATTTCTATATATTACTTGCATAGTCCTCCAGGAAGAGATAGAAAGAGAAATTATATTTAAAATAATTGTAGACAATATAAAATATTTGGGAGTCTACCTTCCAAGTCAAATCCAGGAACTATATGAACAGAATTACAAAGCACTTTTCAATGCAAAGAAAATCAGATCTAAACAAATAGAAAAATATCAATGGTTCATGGGTAGGTTGTGATAAAATAATAAAAAAATGACAATTCTACCTAAATTAATTTACTTATTCATTTCCAGAACAATCAAACTACCAAAAAGTTATTTCATAGAGTTAGAAAAAAAATTAAAAATTCATAAGACAGAAAACAAGGTCAAGAATATCAAGTGAATTAAGGAAAAAAAATGCAAAGAAAGGTGGCCTAGCTATATCAGATTTAAAATTATATTATAAAGCAGCAACCATCAAAACTATTGGATACTGGCTAAGAAATAGAGAGCTAGATCAGTGAAATAGGTTAGATATACAAAACACAGCAGTAAATGAATATAGCAATTTCCTGTTTAATAAACACCAAGAATTCTATCCTCCAGGATAAGAACTCACTATTTGACAAAAAACTCCTGAAAAAACTGGAAAAAAGTACATCTTACACTGTATACCAAATTAAAGTCAAAATGGGTACATGATCTAAACATAAGGGGTGATACCACGGGCAAATGAGAAAAGGAAGGAATAGTTTACTTATCAGCTCTATGGAGAGGGCAAGAATTTATGACCAAAGATGAGATAGAGAACATTATGAATGCAAGTGGCACATTTTGACTACATTAAATTAAAAAGTTTTTCTCAAACAGAAACAGTGCCAACAAGATTACAAGGAAAACCAAAAGCTGGGAAACAATTTTTATAGCCAGTGTTTCTAAGGACTTAAATGAAATATATAAGAATGCAAATAATTCCCCGATTGAGAAATATTCAAAGATTATGAACAGGCAGTTTTCAGCTAAAGAAATTAAAGCTATCTACAGCCATATGAGAAAATGTTCTCAATCATGACTGATGAGAGAAATTCAAATTAAAACTACCCTGAGGTAACACCTTATACCTATCAAATTGGCTAATATGAAAAAAAAAGGAAAATGATAGACGTTGGAGAGGTTATGGAGAAATTAGAATACAAATTACACTGTTGTTGGAGCTATGAACTGATCCAACCATTGTATTTTTTTTGTTTTTACTTATTGAGAATTTAATTTTTCCCAAATTCCATGTAAAATCAAATTTTAACATCAATTTTTAAAATGTTGCATTCCAAATTCTTTCTCCCTCCCTCCCCACCCCTCCCTTTAAGAATTCAAGCAACTCAATAAAAGTTATAGATGTGTAGTCATGCAAAACATTTTCATATTAGTCAGATTGTGAAAGAAAATGGAAAAAAATTCAGAAAAAGGAAATAATAAAAATTATGCTTTAATCCGTAATAAGATGCCATCAATTCTTTCTTTGGAGATGGATTGCATTTTTCATGAACCCTTCAGAGATGTCTTGGGTCATTGTATTGCTGAAAATAACAAAGTCATTCACAGCACATCATCTTAAAATTTTGCTGTTATTTGGTATATAGTACATTTAATTTGCATCACCTCATGTATGCCTTCTAAGGTTTTTCTGAAGAATCCTACTCATTGCTTATCATTTCTTATACCACAATAGAGTTCCATCATAATCTCATTCCACAATTTCTTCAGCCATTCCCCAATTGATGGGCATCTCCCCAATTTTAAATTCATTACTTTAAAAATCTCTTCTAAGATACTGAGGCAGCTAGGTGGCAGGGGCAGGTAGGTGGTGCAGTGGATAAAGCAACAACCCTGAATTCAGGAAGACCTGAGTTCTAATTTGGCCTCAGACACTTGATACTAGCTGTGTGACCCTGGGCATATCATTTCACACTCGTTGCCCTGCAAAACAACAACAACAACAAAAACAAACAAACAACAAAAAAACAAAACAAGATACCAAACTAGTAGTTGGTATTACCAGATCAAAGAGTATGCATGGCTTTATAGCCCTTTGGCCATAGTTCCAATTTGCTCTACAGAATATTTGAATCAGTTTACAACTTTACCAAGAGTGTATTAATGTCTCATTTTCACCATATCCCCTACAACATTTGTCATTTTCCTCTGCTGTCTTTTATCCAATCCAATAGTTATGAGGTGGCACCTAGAATTGTTTTAATCTGAATCTCTCCAATCAATGGTGAGAGCATTTTTTTTTAATATGGGTATATGTGACTTTGATTATTTCATCTTAAAACTTCATATTGTTTGAGCATCTATCAATTAGAGAATGACTTATTTTTTATCATAAAAATATTTTATTATTTTCTAGTTCCATGTAGAGATAGTTTTCAGCATTTGTTTTTATAAGATTTCTGGTTCCAAATTTTTCTCCCTCCCTCTCCTCTCCCCAAGACAGCAAGCAATCTGATATAGGTTATATATGTGCAATCCCATTAAACATATTTCTACGTTAGTCATGCTTGAAAGAAGAATCAGAATAAAAGGGAAAAAACACCTCAGAAAAAAAAATTAGAAAGAGTATGGTTCAATCTCTATTTAAATTCCAGTTGGTTTTTTTTTCATGAATTTGGAGAGAATTTTCCATCATGAGTCCTTTGGAACTATCCTGGACCACTGTATTTCTGAGGAGAGTCAAGTCTATCACAGTTGATCAACACACAATGTTGTTGATACTGTGTACAATTTTCTCTTGGTTCTTCTCATCTTATTCAGCATGAGTTCATGTAAGTCCTTCCAGGTTTCTCTGAAATCTTCCTGCTCATCATTTCTTACAGTACAATAGGATTCCATTACATTCATATACTACAACTTATTCAGCCATGGCCCAATTGATGGGAATTCCTTTTATTTTTCACTTCTTAGCCACCGTAGAAAGAGCTTCTATAAATATTTTTGTACAAATATATTATTACAAATATATATTCTTCTCTTTTTGGGGATGTGAAAGTAACATTTTCTATTCAGCCCAGTTCTTTTCATCAGGAATACCTGAAAGTCCTCTCTCTCTCTCATTGAATTCCCATTATTTCCCCTGGAATGATTATACTCACTTTTGCTGGGTAGTTGATTCTTGGTTGTGATCCTAGTTCCTTTGCCCTCAAGAATGTCATGTTCCAAGCCCTACAATCCTTTAATGAAGAAGCTGCTAAATCTTGTGTTATCCTGACTATAGCTCCACAATACTTGAATTGCTTCTTTCTACCTGCTTGCAATATTTTCTCCTTGAACTGGGAGCTCTGGAATTTGACTATAATAATCCTGGCATTTTGCATTTTGGGATCTCTTTAAGGAGGTGATTGTTGTATTCTTTCAGTGTCTATTTTACCTTCCGGTTCTGGAATATCAGGGAAATTTTCCCTGACAATTTCTTGGAAGATGATGTCTAGGCTATATTTTTTTATCATGGCTTTCAGGCAATCTAATAATTCTCAGATTACCTCTCTTGGATATATTTTCCAAAGTCGGTTGTTTTTCCAATGAGATATTTATTATTGCTTTCCATTTTTTCATTCTTTTTTGCTTTATTGTTTCTTGATTTCTCATAAAGTCATTGGCTTTCATTTGCTCAATCCTAATTTTAAGTAGTTATTTTCTTCAGAGAGCTTTTTTATCTCCTTTTCCATATGACCAATTTGTCTTTTCAAGGCATTCTTTTCCACATTGGCTTTTTGTACCTCTTTTACCATTTAGCTTAGTCTGTTTTTTAAGGTGTTATTTTCTTCAGTATTTATTTTGTATCTCCTTTACCAAACTATTGACTTTTATTTCATGATTTTCTTGTATCACTCTTATTTGCTTTTCCATTTTTTTCCTCTACATCTCTTACTTTATTTTCAAAATCCTTTTTGAGTGCTTCTATGTCCTGTGACTAATTCATATTTTTCTTGGAAGCTTTGGATGTACAAGCTTTGACTTTATTTTTTTCTGATGGTGTATTTTGATTTTTCTTGTCAGCATTTTTTCTATTTGCTCATTTTCCCAGCCTTTTTCTTGACTTTTAGCTCTTTGTTAAAGTGGAGCACTTTTTCCAAGGTGGAGGGCACATTATCTGAAGTTTCAGGTGGGTTTGTGCAACTGTTTTCAGATACTTCTAGTCATTTGTAAGTCCTTAGTTCTTCCAAAGTGGTATGATTTAAGGAGAGATATGTTTACTACTCTCTTGTACTGTGCTCTGATCTACAAACAACCATGTTTTCTGCCTTGGAACTATGAACAGAATCCTACTCCATGATGGCTGCAGGCTCTTAAGGGCTTGTGTTCCTCCCCTTCCTGGGACCACCATCCATGACTGTGACCTGGATCTGAGTATGGGCAAAACAACAGAGTTCAGCTTCAGAGCTAGCAAAGATATCCCTGTAATCTCCTTCTGGCCAATTGTTTGAACCCCTTACTGTCTGTGGGCTGAGTTGCTGACAGCTTCAGATCTGGGGGGCTGCTAGAAGAGGTTTGGCACTGCTACAGGTAAGATGTTAAGGAAAAAAGACACAGAAAAATAGGATGGGATTGGAAGGGCCCCATGCACTCGGATGGAGACAAAAGGCAAAGTTTATTGGGACAATATGACATATATATACTTGAGGTAGGCAAAAGGAATGTCTTTGTGTGAAGTTCATGCCAAAAAAGGATGAGAGGATTGGTTCATTTATGTGCTGCAGTAGGTCATGTCAACCTTATCTATGATGAGGAGCATGTTTCTGTCATTTGAAGTTTCCTTGGCACCTATGCAAATGCCTCATCCTTGGTGCCCAGCAAATGCATCTGCATCTGGAAAGGATCATTGTGGTTTACAGCCCTCTTATCAAGGGCTAAGAGTCAGCTCATATTTTCTGGAAAGGGGAGGCCTGTCTGTGAGCTTTGCTCAAACAGTAAAAGGGGGACTTGGTTAGCCCCTAACAAGTTGCAGACACAGTTGCTCCCACTGCTGATTTCTCTAATTTCTTCTTACAAACAAAATCATATATCTTTGAGAACACAGTTTAAAGAAATACAAACTTCATGCCCCCCCTTCCCCCGAACACAATTATTAAAGTTAAAGTCCACCTAATCTTTCCTGGAGAAGAAACTTTTCTTTTTTCTGGTGCTTGCAGGAACCCCAGGTCTTATGCCACCCACAGGTTGTTGGAATTTGATCCCATCAGCCTTTGCTCTTGAGAGTGGGGCTCAGTTTGCTAGGGGCATCAGGAACACCTGTCCACTCCCTGTTTGTAAAGGAGAATGGATCTTTTCCCCTGAAGCCTTCCTCTGGCTGGAATATTCCACCAGCACTAGAACTGTACAAATGACTTAGTAGGAAAGGGCTTCTCATGATTCATTAGACAACCAAGAGCCTTCCAAGTCCATCAAAGGGGCCATGCTGAAGTCAGGGTTAGAATAGAGTGACAAGTGAGTTATTACTTATTTCCCTGATGGGTTTGGCTGGGCATGAAATATCATGTGATACTGGACTGCCGCTGTGGGTGGGGTGCCCTAATAACTCCCCCCTAGGCTAGGGAGCCAGCTGCTCCCACTGATCAGGTCCCTAGGACCCGGGAAGAGTAGTTAGCTTCCTCCTCTTGTTCCCCCCTCCCCCAGCCCCCACCCTCTGACCCTGGTCAGGATGTCAGAAGCTCAGGAAAGAACTTGTCTGGCCAAGCTAGTCTTGGGCCTGGACTCTGCCTCAGGCCTCAGGGCATTCTGCAAACCTGGCAGCCCTCCACAATGAGGACCTGGGTGTAGAGGGGGGCCCTTGCCCAACCATCCCTGGCTCCTGCCTGAGGTCCTACTTTCAGCTGAGATGGAAGGAGACTGGGGTCATGCCTCCTCCTTGAAGACCATCTCCCCTAAATCAGTAACATTCCTTTCCAGGTGTCTCCACTCTGTTCATGCTTCCTGCCCAGTCTTCAGACAACCTCTTGTAGGTATCAAATCAACAAAATAAGATTACAATAATTAGCAAATGGGCAAAATTAAATTCGGTGTTGGTGTTAAAGTGGAGAAATAGCAGGTTTATGTACTGCTAGTGAAGTTGTGAGTGGACTGAAGTTTCTTTTTTAAAGTTTTAATTTATTCTTGCCATTAGTTTAAAAAAAATGAGTTCCAAATTCTGTCCCTTCCTCCTTCCTTTCCCCACATATTAAGAAGACAAGCAATATGATCTCAATTGTGCATGTGAAGACAATCTTTTTTTATAAACAGTAAAGAACTTTGGAACATGATTTATAAAAAGATTATTTAAACATATGATAGTACTATTACTTGAAAAATGTTAAAGGGTATAGGGACAAGTTGAATGTACTGGAATATTTTGAGAAACATTACCTACAAAAAAATAAATGAACCATGTCCAGTGACTATATAATAGCTGAATAAAATATGGTGTATGAGTGTTTTATATGTAGTATGGCATAGATCACAAATAGGTAGTCTTGGAACTAGTAAGAGGGTTCTAATCCCATCCTTAAGATATTGTGGCTACATATCACCTAGACTCTCAGTGCCCCAGGCAATTCTCTAAGAGTTTAAATTACTAAGTAGCTACTAATTTGCATTAATAGAGGAGGTTCTTCAGTAGAAAGAGCATATAGTAGAATAACTGGTTTCTTCTAACCAATTTTGCCTACTTACCACAAAAAACAAACAAAAACAAATGAAAACCCCCCAAAACCTAATATGAAGCTCTAAAAAATAATTCATAGATTAAAATGAAATATAGGGTGAAGAAAACAGAAACAAATGAACACGACCCATTGACCCAAACTATGTAAATTAAGTCAATAATAAAAAATAAATTTAATATAAATACTGCTCAACCTGGGTCAAATTTGTTATTGCTCTATAAGTATTAATACACATGTTTTCTTTTGATTATCAACTAACAAATCACTGTAGCAGATGCTTACACTTCACTTTTGAACAAACTTTTAAAATTTTACTTGATTTTTTGGGGGGAGGTATATGCTTCTGCTTTGATTAAATAATGTAATAGTTAGATATTGAGAATCTGAACAAGGACTCTATGGTAGAAAGTGAAAAGATTTATGTATCCCTAAGGAGTTGTCACTGGCGGCCTCTGGATACTGTTGCTTCTAGAATCCCAAATGTTATCTAGGAGTAACTGCATAGACAAAGCAGTTCCCATCAAGGTACTATTCACTGGCTATATTGGTACTTTTGGGGGTCAGTTAGAAATCATATTTTGTTTTGTTACATAGGCATTTGTTTGAATATAATTGTTAGGAGGATTGGAACACAGTGAGATAATGTACCTCCAAGAAAATAAAGAAACTTAACAAGTAAAAACTAACAACAACAACAACAACAACAACAACAACAACAACAACAACAACAATAATAATAATAATAATAATAATAATAATAATAATAATAATAAAAATAGTCATTACAAAACAACAAAATATATTTTTCAAAAATACAAAGACATCATAATTGTGAGAAAACAATTATTAATAATATGTTTTGGGGGATGGGACTCTTTCTCTTCACCCCTACTTTGGAAGGTTCAGTGCAAAAACTTCAGATAATCTCTTTTTGGGACCAGCCTAAGTGTACAATAGAGGTGGAGAATAGATTGTTTGACTAGCTCAGTGAACTGATAGGATTAAGCTGAACTTATTTGGCCTTTGACTTTACTCCTCAGGGGGTCGCTCCCATTAGACCCTGATGTTATTACACCACAGCTAATTTTAATATGGACTACCCTCAAATCATGCCAACCAATGGAATTGAATGATGCTGGCCAATTAACTTTGATCAGTGTGTAAGGAGCTGCCTCTATCAAAAAGAGGAAAAAGAATGGACCTAGAGGGGCCTGCTCTTTTTTTCCCTGATCTCTCTTTTACTCTTCATGCATCCTCTTTTCTTGGCTCAATATGCTGGGTATGTAATTGCTTAGGCCTGTAAGTAGTGGGGAAGTTAGGGAGACACTTGGTCAATACTTTAATAATATATGATATTAATAAATGTTTACTACCAAAATTGGTGCAATAACCATTAATATATAATTTTGCTAGAAACAGTTGGCTACCCAATAATTTGAATAAACAAAATATAGAAAGATCTCTAGACCTAGCATCAAGAAATACCTTGATATTCATTTAAATTTTTTATTGACCATGACCCAGGTCAAGATATTTAATTTTTGTGAGCTTCCTCTATTTTTCAAAGTAACAATAATTATTATTGCTCCATATACCACAAAAGATTGTTGACTTTGTTTTGTTTTATTTTGTTTTGTGGGAAAGGTTCTTTGTCAAACCTGAAGTGCTAGATATAGATAAAATATTAATGTTAAGGAATCCTTACCAAAATATCTTCTATTGATACATACATACATACATATGTACATATATATATACATATATTTACAATTTTATTCTCATATTATCACTAATATAAAGACTAGAAAACATTTATTCTCCAAATTTCATTGAAAATCATTATATTTTATTAAGTCAATGAAAATGTTGCTGACACCATCTACAGACCATAATGGCTTTTTAGAGTCCTTAGATACTGTGATATCAACTTCTGTTTGGTTATTAAGTCTACTGATAGCCTGTCCCTAAAATGTGTTTCTCAAGGAAATAAGGCTGCCACCTAAAATATTAATACTGTAGTTAGAAAATCATCAAGGGAAATGTGAAGGGAAATAAATTGATCTTTGACTGGAGTCTGGAAAATAACTTATTGGGTATGTTATAGGGAGGATTCCTTTCAGGTATGGGTGGGATTAGATGGCTTGTGAATTTTCTTCCAACTTTAAAATTCTATAATTCTGTAATCTATTTAGAAAAACTAAATCATAAAGATACTTATTATGTTCTTAAAAGAGAGGAAAAAAGAAAATTCTATGTAAGAAAGGATCATAGTATTTTAAATTTAGAAGGGATTTTAGAGATTATCTGGTCACAAATTCAGAGAATCAAAGGATTTCAGAGTCTGAAAGGAGCCTGTCAGCCACCTACTTCAACTAATGCATAAAAAAGAAACTGTATAGTAACACATGGGTAATAGCTTGCATTTCTATGGTTCTTTAAACTTTACAATATAAATTACAAATATTTTATTTAATCCTCACTTCAATCGTGGTAAATAGGCTATGTTATCATCACCTTTTTATAGATGAGGAAACTGAGAATGACAGTTATTTAATAACTTGACCAGGATCAAACAGCTATTAAGTGTTTGAGGCTGGATTTGAACTCAGGTCTTCATGATTCCAGATACAGTGCCAACTCATTATGCTACCAACTTAACCTAAGAGAAGGGGAACAAACAACATCCTCAAACAGGCCATTTACTTTTGGCTAGTTCTAAATGGAGAAGTATAGTGTGTGTGTGTGTGTGTGTGTGTGTGTGTGTGTGTGTGTGTGTGTGTGTGTGTGTGTGTGTGGTGACTTTAGAGGAGTGATTTTTCCCTAATCTAATCGCATCATTTTATAGATGAGGAAATTGAAGCCCAGAGGGGGAAAATGACTATTTCTCACAAGAGTAGGAGCCAAGATTTGAACTTAGACTTTGTAACTACAGATTCAGCTCTTTTCCACTGCCTCCCTCAGAAAATCCCTTCGGGTAAACCCCAATACAATCCTAAATCCTAAAAATAAAGCTTATCAGAAAACTGCTAACTGATAAAACTCCTGGCATAAACATACTGCATCTGTCTAAAAGGTAATCTTAAGTATGCAACAGGCAGTAGCCTTTTATCATACATATTCATTTAAAGAATTCAGATATAATACTTTAGTGAATATTATGTTACATAGGAATGTTTAGAATGTATTGTTTTGACACTTCAATTCTTGTAATTGGTTTTGGCCATCATTACATAGAAGGACCCATAGAGCAAATGATGTTCAAGATTGTTTTCTTGTCTTTTTGAAAACACAATACATGTTCAGTAATTGTAACAACTTTATGCAAATGCCTATTTGATGAGGAAATTTTTATATAAATATCCTATAAGGAGTAGGGATATGGAAACATCGGCCTCTTCTTCTACAGGAACTGAATAATCCATATGCAAGGTTAATTATAAATTTTCTTTTTTTCTCCTTATTTTCCTCTTCTTTTTTCCTATATTATTCTCTCCTCCACATCCTATTTTTTCTACATTTTCTCTTCCTTCTCCATGTGGCAGCTAGATGGCACAGTGGATAGGACACTGGCCCTGAATTTGGGAAGACCTGAATTCAAATCTCACCTCAGACATTTACTGGTTGTGTGATACTGTGCAAGTCACTTAACCGCAATTGCCATCTGGAGTCATTTCCAGTCATTCTGATATCTATATTAATATCATCTATATCTACCCTCTCTATATATCTATATCTTGCCACTGAACCTAGATAGCTCTGAAGGAGAAAGTAAGGTTGATGACCTTTCATAGCCCTCCCTCATTTAAATCCAATTCACTACAAGTCATGACATCACCCTGATGTCATGGTCCTCTTCAAGAATAAAGGATAAACTTCTCCTCCTCCTCCTCCTCCTCCTCCTCCTCCTCCTCCTCCTCCTCCTCCTCCTCCTCCTCCTCCTCCTCCTCCTCCTTCTTCTTCTTCTTCTTCTTCTTCTTCTTCTTCTTCTTCATGGAATAGAAAGAAAGGGGGCAGTGGGATAAGCTAGGGATAGAATTAGCATCTCTATGCCTAGGGATCTCAGAAAAAAAATATCCATCTGTCTAGGAGGGCTTAGACATAGAATAGAGTAGAAATCCTAGTTTTTGTTATAATTTTAATAAATCTTATACTGAGATCTTAGGCAGCTTATTGTATGCATTATGCAAGATAGGAAATGCAGCTAAAAGATCCCAAATTAAGTGTTCTAGGCATCAGTACAATACATGCGATGTAGTCCATGGTTTTTGGGGAGGATAAAAAAACAACAATGTATTCAACAAAGACATGTTTAAAGGACACTGGAAGTTTCAGAGATTAATGAAAGCTAGGAAAGAATGATGTTTTTCTAAGGTACCATTGCAGCCAAGTGCCTAATTATGGTAAACTTCCATAAAATTTTCTAGGCAGGAGTGGTTTTGATTTTATGGCTACCTAGAGCTCATAGGCTAGGTGTCAAGCACTATACAAAGACAAAATTGAGAAGTAGTTAAAACTGGCCTTAGTATCCCAGCTGTCTCCTGATATTCTTTTCCAATGGTCAGTGGTCTCATGTTTTGCCTCTGGCTTCTCAGGATATTATATTATGTTGATTCAAAAAAGACAAGTAAGTAAGTGCCTATCATATATAAAGTTTTCCATTAATTCTATCAGTTTCTTGGCTTGTCCTTTGGGTAAATTAAAATTATTCTGTATCATTTAATGATTGATTTTATTTTATAATCGACCTTATTCTGTATCACTGATCCATTTTGTCAAGCCATATTTCTCCATCCTTGAGTTAAGATCAGAAAGGCAGTCTTTTCTCCAAGATAGATTAAAGGTGGAATTGATAGGAAAAGTTGTTATCATTCATGCCATTATCCTTTATGACATCTACATCTGCTTGTTTTCTGTAAGCCCCAACCTGCTTAATCTGGCATCATCCCCGCAAACATTTGTCTCTATCCTTTCCTGTCCTTTGCAGTTGGAGATTTGATCTCCTCCAAGAGCACAGTGCATCCCATGGTACTGATCTCCTAGTAAAGATTACAAGAAACAGAGGAGTCTCCTAAAATAATTAGCATTCCTTACTTATCAGAGAGTGGTATGATTGGCCCCTCTCTGAATGCTGGACCTGAATGCCAACCTACTTTTCTTATTATAGCCAATTTAATGTTCCTAAACTCCTTTCCTTTGTGTCAATAGAGAGGGTTGCTTGCCTTCCTGAGGTATCCAGTTTGACCTGCTTTGTTAACAGTTAAATGTGTCAGTGTTACTAAACTGATTTTGCTCACAGTATGTACTTCAGTGTAACTTTATTGAATTTACTCACAGAAGCATAATCTTTCTTGTCACTTTCATTCCACATACATGTAAAGTTCAGGAAGTATTATTACAAAAAAGGTTTCTGACATTGTCTTTGCACAGCAAGATACACAGAGAGATGAACAAGACATCTTCAGAGGTTTTAGAGATTAACAGGGGAGAGAAGACACATACATATATAGCTCAGATAAAGGGAAATACCTGGTAAGTGCCACAGACTTGGTATATACAAAGTTACATAGGAATTCAGAGACAAGAGAGATAATTCCTAGATAGGTGTGGGTTAGGGTGAGAGAATCCCTTGGAACGTCTGATGGGGGAAATGGCAATTGGATTGGGACTTGAACTGTGATTAAGATTTCAATAGATGCACTTGGGAAGTTTTAGTATATAAAGACAGGAGGGAAAGCAGTTCTGGAGACCTGACCTTCCCATTGTAGCAAGAAGATTTTAAAACCTGTTTGGGTTCAAAACTACTTAGAATAATTATCATGAACAACTCCCCAACACATTTTCCTTCTTTCAGATTTATGATTTATTATTTGGTTCCACAGCATAGTGAAACCAAGAATAATTCACTTAAAATAGAAAGCATTGTAACATTAAGGAAGCATTACAAGATGAACAGTATCAATATTATTATCATTGTCTCAAGCTCCTGACTCCTAGGCCTCAGGAAAGAAAGGGCAGAATCCTTTTGTTTTCTTTTTCTATATGCTCAATTCTACTAAGTAATAGGTTGTGAATCATACCTATCAGATTAAAAAAAAATATCTGTCTCTTGGAGCAATCCATCAGTCAACCAGCATTTTTTAAGGGCTCACTACAGTTCTGATATTGTGCTAATGACTGGGGATATAAAGACACAAATGAAATAGTACCTGCCTTCAAGGGGCTTTCATTGCATAAGGGGAGACGATATTTATCCATTTAAAAATATATAAATCAAAAACATATAAAATATAATTTTTGAGGGAAATGAACTAGTAGCTGAGAGGAATTAAGGGATTTGACATTTGAGCTGAACTTTGAAATACACAAGGGATTCCAAGAGGCAGAGGTGATGATTGAGTGTGTTGCAGACATGGGGAACAGTCTGAACTGAATTCCTGGAGGACTGTATACCAGAAATACTTAACATTGGCAAAATTCCCCCTACCAAAGAATATGAGAATTTGTGTATCATTATTTCATTCACCCAGCTTTTTGGTTAATTAGATAAAGTAATCTGTGTTAATGTGTACTAGCACAGCAAGTGCTAATGGTTAATGAGTTCCCCCTCCCATGTAAAATGTTTCCATTTTACCAAAGGAGTGAATATAAGTGCAGAAATTTTAAGAATCATGAGAGGAAGATATTTTGAGATAAGCTGACCTTTTATTACCCCTTAAAATCTGCCCTACAGGCAATCAAAACCAATCTTTATAGAGCCAGTGACATCAGCAGCCAGCTCTTTCTTATTGAAGCTGGCTAATCTCTCAGTGAATTTGGGCAGCATAAGGAGTTGATCTTGAAAACTTAGGTTGAATAAAATATTCTTTAGTTATTTTAATTAACCACATTCTTTGTCTTTGCTGTCTTAACTCACCAAATAATTCACTTCTTTTTCACTTTGACAGCGAATGTCTAGTAAAGCCACCTAATTGTGAACAAAGTTAATATTGATTCCTTTTTCCTTAAGGCAGTAAAAGACTTCAAAAACATAACCTTAATAATCTGTGCAATACTTTAATAACAGGTCTAGAATTCTACAAAACCCATTTTACTTATTGGAAAAGGTGAGTTATCAAAAAGGCAGTTGGCTAATCCTTGACAAACCAATTCATATGGGTACTCTATTCAAATCTTTGCCTTATAGACCCTAAAAATACTGAGACATGCAATCTAAATTGGTTCTTTAAACAATAAGGGATGCAATAGCTTGAGTGCTTGATTTAGGGTCAAGAAGAGATGAATTCTAACTCTGTCTCAGACACATACTGCTGCGTGACCCTGGGCACATTACTTATTTTCTCCTCCCTCGACTTTCTTTTCCACACAATATAGATTATAAAAGTCTCTACCCCACAATATTGTCATGAAAATCACCCAAGAAAACATATTATAAGCCCTTATATAAATGCAAGCTTTTAATTAATTTTTCTCTTCTTGTCATCATCATCATCATCACCACCACACCATATCATCATGTCTCTGTGTCCAAACTAAAAAGTTAAATAAATAAAAAATATCAGGTGGTAAATAAAGATTTCAAAACATTTAAAATAGAACTAATTCCTTTGTAATCAATGAAAATGAGAATATATGAATAAAGATTCAAGTCTTTCAAGACATTCTGTTCGTTGCTAAGACCCAGATATAGAAATTAGGCCCTTGGAAGATAAGAATTCCTATCTATTAATATCCAGAGACATTCTTCCAAAGTAAAGAAAACTTTTTAGGGCCATTAAAATCTAGATGAAGTGTCAGTATATTTTGAAAAATGGCAAAGTGAATGTAAAGTTCTATTTTCCAAATCAAGCTCAATTTTTCCTAGGCTCTACATCACGCAAGTGCTTTTTAAATGGGTTTATGCTTTGTTTCCTTTTTTTTTTTAGCTCAAGCTAAGGATATTCTCATACTTGCATTCTTATTTTTCCTCTTTTAAAGGATATGGAAAAGAGAGGAGGAGCCAAGATGTCAGAATGGAGACAGGAACACAGCTGTACTCTCATAACATTCCCTTCCAAACAATTTTAAAATAATGCCAAAAATCGAATTCTGGAGTGGCAGTAAGAACAAAAGGTCAAAGTGATACATTTTTCTAGTCTAAGACAACTTAGGAAGTCAGGAGGAAAGGTCTGTGAAATGAGGGTATTGGTTGGCCTGGAACACAATGTACCCCACTGGAATACCAGAGGAAGATTTTGAAGGCAACACAAGGAGAAGTAGTTTGAGGAGTTGTTAGCCCACAGTTGGAAATTCTAGGTAACAGTTCCAGGTCAACGAGGAGCAGTAGTACTTGTGATCATAGGAGATCAAAGCCCTTGGTCACAGTTACAGGGCTAAGAGGAGCAGTAGTACTTGTGATCACAGGAGATCAAAGCCCTTGGTCACAGTTACAGGGCTAAGAGGAGCACTAGTCTTTGTGACTACAATGTAACAAAGTCTCTTCCTGTGTAAAGACCAGAACACTGTCCAAGAGAGCAGTGATGACACCTCTCCCTAGATCATACCTAATTGTTAAAAGAGCAACAAAAAAAATGAATTTTGAAACTATGTCTCTTCCACCCTGGGAAGAGAGCCCAATTTTAATATATGTTAAAAATGAGAAATGGAAAAATGATCAAACAACAAAAAAGGTATCTCACGACAAAAAATCAGCAAAAGAGAAGATAATGTTACAAACTTAGAAGAAATGAAGTCAAAACAGCTACAAGCAAAGTCTCAAAGAAAATTGAATTGGACAAAAGCACAAGAAAAATTCCTAAGGGAAAAAAAAAAACACCAACCCTCAAAAAGAGTTTTTAAAATCAAATAGGAGAGGCAGAGAAAAAATTGGGAAAATCAATGAAAATGAGTCATGAAAATTATGAAAAGAGAGTCAACAGCTTGGGAAAAGAGGCACAAAAAATATTTAGAAAATAATGCTTTAAAAACCACAATTGGTCCAGTGTTAAAAGAGGCAAACAAATCCACTGAGGAGATCTTTAAAAGTAGAATTTGCCAAATGGATGAAGAGATACAAAAGCTCATTAAAGAAAAAAAAATCCTCAAAAATCAGACTTGGACAAGTAGAAGCTAACAACTTGATTATCAAGATAAAATAAAATAAATTCAAAGGAATGAAAAAAAGAAAATGTTAAATACCTTTTTGGAAAGAAAAAAAAACTGACCTGAGAAATAGATTGAGGAGGGAATTTTTGGACTACCTGATAGCCATGGGTTTGGGGCGGGGCGGGGGGGGGGGGGAAGAACCTAAACATCATATTACAAGAAACGATAAAAGATCATTATAAAATAAAAGATCCAGAGGGTAAAATAGAAATTGAAACAATCCACTGATCACTTGAAAGAGTTCACAAGATAAAAGGTCCCAGGAATAATATGACCAAAATTCCTGAGCTCCCCGTCCAAGGAAAGCATTGTAAACATGCAGAAAAAATAAATAATTCAAATATCATGGAACCATAGTCAGGATCACAGAAGATTTGGCACCTTCCAAATTGAAGAAGTAAGGGTCTTAGAACATGATATTCTGAAAGGCAAATGAGGTATAATTATAAACAAAAATAATCACCCCAGCAAAAGTGAGTATAATCCTTCAGCTTAAATATGAGCATTTAATTAAATAAATGACTTTCAAGCCTTCTGGAGAAAAATCCAGATTTGATTAGAAAAACTGATATTCAAACACAGGACTAAAGAGAAGAACATAAAAAGGTAAACAGAAAAGAGAAATCATAGGGTGCTCCATAGGCTAAGCTGTTTGCATTCCTACATGGAAAGATAATAGATGTAATGCCTAATGATATCATTATTGTTGTTCATCAGTCTTTTTCTGTCTTTTTTCCCTTAAATTTATTTATTATTTAGAATTTTTCCCCACCTTACATGTGAAAACAAATTGTAACAACATTTTTAAAAAACTTTTGTTCCAAATTATCTTTCTTCCTCCCCATCCCCCTCCTTAAAATCTTAAGCAATTCAGTATAAGTATTGAATGTGCAGTAGTGCAAAATTTAGAAGACAAAAAAACTTTAGAAAAAGGAACTACCAATACCAACAACAATACATACTTCCATCTGTATTCAGATACCATCAGTTCTTTCTTTGTAGATGGATTGCATTTTTCATACAACCTTTAGAGTTGTCTTGGATCATTGCATTGCTGAAAATTACTATGTCAATCACAGCAGATCATCTTACACTATTGCTTTTATTTTGTATATAGTACATTTCATTTTGAATCAGTTTATGTAAATCTTTACAAGTTTTTCTGAAAGCATCCTGCTCATCTTTTTTTTAATAGCAGACTACATTCATATAGTACATTAAAGGGATATTTACTTACAAAATACCCAAGAGGTTTATTATTGCAACAACAATAATAGCTAACATTCTTCACAATAGCCCAGCAAAGTAAGTACAATCATCATCATTGTCATCATTGTCATGCTCATATTACAATGCTCTTGCCTCTGCTTCAACATTTTTTTTCCTAGTTACTATTGCTAACTGTGTTTCAACCATGGTATTTAGTCTATTTTTCTGTCTTCTTTTACCCTTTTCTTCTTCAAAAGTGTTTTGCTTCTGAATGTCCCTCCCCTAATCTGCCCTCCCTTCCTTTACCTCTCCCCACTTATCCTCTTCCCCTCCCACTTCCCCTCAGAGCAACATATATTACTATACCCTATTGAGTGTGAATGTTATTTCCTCTTTGAGTCAATTCTGATGAGAGAAAGGCTCATTCACTCCCCCACTTCTCCTCCATCTTCCCCTCTACTCCATAAGCTTTTTCTTGCTTCTTTTACGTGAGATACTTTGCCCCATTCCACCTCTCCCTTTCTCCCAGTACAATCCTCTTATTCATTAATTTTATTTTAAAAATGTCCTCATGGGGCAGCTATGTGACACAATGGACAAAGCACCAACCCTGGACTCAGGAGGTCTCAACCCCAAATCCAGCCTTAGACACAATATATTCACCAGCTGCATGACACTGGGCTTGCCACCCCACCCTAACTGCCCCACCCAAAAAAGTATAAACAAACAATAAATGCTTTAAAGGTATTATCCCTTCATAGTCAATTCTCACCTGTTCCCTCTGTCTAAATTTATTGCTTTAGGCCACCCGATTACTGAGAAAGTTCTTATGAGTTTGACATATCATCCTCCCATATAGGAATATAAACTGTTTGACATTTTAACCTCCCTCATGATTTTTTTTCCTGTTTGCTTTTTGATTCTCCTCTAGGGTCCTGTATTTGAAAGTCAAATTTTATATTCCCCTCTGGTATTTTCATCAAAAATGCCTGAAATTTCTCTCTTTCAATAAATTCCCATTTCCCCCACTGAAAGATTGTACTCAGTTTTGCTGAGTAGGTGATACTTGTTTGTAATCCCAGTTCCTTTGTCATCTATAATATCATATTCTAAGCCCTCTGATGCTTTAATGTAGAAGCTGTTAGATTTTGTGTTATTCTGACACAGTTCCACCATATTTGAATTATTTCTTTCTGGATGCTTGCAATATTTTTGCCTTGACCTGAGACCTCTGGAATTTGACTATGATAATCCTGGGAGTTTTCATTTTGGGATCTCTTTCAGGAGGTAATCAGTAGATTCTTTCAATTGCTATTTTACCTTCTGCTTCTACAATATCAGGATAATTTTCCCTGACAATTCCTAGGAAGATGATGTCTAAGCTCTCTTTTTGATCATGGTTTTTTGGTAGTCCAACAATTTTCAAATTATCTCTCCTGGATCTATTTTCCAGGTCATCTGTTTTTCCCAAGCAACATTTCACATTGCCTCTATTTTTTCATTCATTTTGATTTGCTTTATTGTGTCTTGATTTCTTATAAACTAATTAGCTTCAATTTGTTCAATCCTGACATTTAAGCAATTATTTTTTTTTCAGAGAGCTTTTCCATTTGGCTTTTCAAGCTGCTTTTTTTCCCCCATGAGCCTCCTGCATCACTCTCATTTCTCTTTCAATTTTTTTCTCTACCTCTCTTACTTTATCATCAAAGTCCTTTTTGAATGCTTCTATGACCTGAGACAAATTCCTATTTTTCTTTGAAGCTTTTGATGTAGAAGCTTTGACTTTGCTATTTTCTTTGGAGGGTTTATTTTGATCTTCCTTGTCACCAAAGAAACTTTCTATATTCCGCATTTTTCCTGTCTGTTCACGTTCCTAGCCTGTTTCTTTACTTTTAAGTCCTTTTTACAGTGGGGCACACCTTCCAGGATGCACTGTCCCAAGCTTCAGTGCGTCATATGAGTTAAGGAGAGCCAGGTTCTCTACTTGTTTTTCCTATGCTCTGGTCTATAAATAATCCCTGTATTATTTGCTCTTTCACCCAGAAATACAATTCTGTTTCACTATGTTTACTAGCTCCAGTTAACCTGCTCCCCTTCTCCACTTGAGCTGTTGCCACTCAAGACTTCTTCCTGATGCTCAGCACAGATAAAGCAACCAAGTTCCCCCACAGTGCCAGCAGAGATCCCTGTAATTTTCCCATGGCCAACCACTCAGTCCTTTCTCCAGAACTGTGAGCTTAGTGCCAGAACAAGCCAGTGCTGCATCCAATTCAGAGACGCAGGAGGTCTCTTTCTCTGGTGCTGCAATCCTGGGTCTGGTTCTGCATGGGCTGCTGCAAGGCTGTGCTTCACTCTCAGCCTAGTACAGCAGACTTCCTGCCAACGGTAGAAGCCATCTTTGCCCCCCAAAATGATCTTACCCCATCCCTTTGTGGGTTTTGCTGCTCCAGGCACTGTTTTATGGCATTTTGTAGGTTTTTGGCATGATCATGTAGGAAGCTCTGAGAGGTTACTGCCTTTCCTCTGCAACCTTGGCTTCTCCCCCTTTTTCTGTCTTGTAAGACTCTTCATCACCCCATCTGGGTTTCCTTGAAAGAGATACTAGAGTGCTTTGCCATTTTCTTCTCCAGTTCATTTTACAGAAGAGGAAACTGAGGCAAAGAATGATAAGTGACTTACCCAGGATCACATAGCTAGTAAGTATCTGAGGTTATATTTGCATTCACAAATATGAATCTTCCTGACTCCAGGGCTAGCACTGTATCAACTATGCCACCTAGAAGTTAATAGTAGGGCACATGTGTGAGTTGACTGTGATGGGATTATTTTTTAAAAATAAAATAAAGGGCTGAAAAAGGGAAATTCACAGGTAGAAGGGAGATGAAAATGGTGGAAATTATCTCACATAAAGGATGCATGAAAGGAAGATCTTTTACAGTGGAAGAAAAATGGGAGGATGATGAGAAAGACTTGAACCTTATTCTCTTCAGAATTGGATGAAAGAGGAGATAACATGCACAGTCAATTGGGTATAGAAATTAATTTACTGAATAGAAGGGGAAGGACAATGCTAGAAAGAAAAGTCAATTAAAGGAGGTAGTGATGAGAAGTAAAACAGACTAAAATGAAGTAATAACAATACAAAAACAAAGCAAAATCATCAAATGTCATAGCATCCAAATTCTTTAGGGAAAAGTTAAATGAGTTATAAGAAAAAAATTAGTAAAATTTTACTAGTGGGGGACTTCAACTTTTCCCTCTCAGAACTAGATAAATATAACTGCAAAATAAATAGGAATGAGCTTAAGGATATGAAAGAATTTAGATGTTAGATATGATAGACGGGTAAAAACTGCATGGAAATAGAAAGGAATGTACCTTTTTCTCAGCTATACATGGCACTTCACAAAAATTGACCATGCATTAGGACATAAAAAACTCACAACAAAATACAGAAAAGCAGAAATACTAAATATAACATTTTTAGGTCATAATGCAATAAAATTACATTGAATAAAGAGCCATGGAAACACATTAAAATTATTTGAAAATTAAATAATCTAATCCTAAAGAATCAGTGGGACCAAATCATAGAAACTATAAATACTGTCATCAAAGAAAATGATAGCAATGAGAAAAAAAATAACATCATTTATGAAATGATATCAAACCAATATTTAGGGAAAAATTTATATCTCTAAAATGCTTACATCAATAAAATAGAAAAAGAAAAGTTCAATGAATAAAGCACACAATTAAAAAAAAAAAACTAGAACACAAAAAATCCACAATTAAGCACCAAATTAGAAATACTGAAAAAGAAAGCAGAGATTAATAAAATTAAAAGAAAACCATAGGGGTGGAGCCAAGATGGCGGAGAGGAAGCAGCAAGCTGCCTGAGCTCTCCTTCTGGTCCCTCAAAACGAACATTAAATCAAGCCTCTGGACGGATTCTGAAACTACAGAACCTGCAAAGAGACAGAGAGACACAGTCCTCCAACCAGAGATAATTTAGAAGACTTCAGGAAAAGGTCGGTCTGTCTCGGGCAAAAGGGAAGCCCAGCGCAGGGCAGCAACCCAGTGCCGAGGGGGTCGGGGCAAGTCAGCAGGAGCTGCGGGCCACAGCTGAACAACTGAGGCTCCCGGAACCTGGTTCAAAAAACTGGTGGCCAAGAAGGACAGTGGAAAAACCTACCTGCACCAGCCGAGAGGGCCACGAACGGCGGGATCAGACGCCGGGGTCTGGTGCCTGGCTGGCCGAGCACAATCAGACAGGAAGTGTAGGGCAGGGGATCTCCACACACCATAAAGGCCTCAGAGTAAAAGCCCAGTCACACAGCACCTATACACCTGCACAAGAAGCCCAAAGCAGGGACCCTGGTGCCCCCAGAGCAGACCTCAACTTAAAGAATAAATAAATACGCTGCAATAATGAGTAAGAAGCAAAAAAGAGCCCTCTCCATTGAGAGCTTCTGTATCAATAGGGAAGAAGCCAACACAAACTCAGATGAGGACAATAGCCTCAAATTGGCTACATCTGAAGCCTCACAAGGGAAGGTGAATTGGTCGCAAGAACAAAAAGCCTTCCTGGAAGAGCTCAAAAAGGATTTTAAAAATCAATTGCAAGAGGGAGAAGAAAAAATGGGGAGAGAAATGAAAGCAAAACCAAAAAACTATGAAAAAAGAATCAGCAGCTTGGAAAAGGAAGCTGAAGAAAACAAAGCCTTAAAAAATTCATTTGGCCAAATGGAAAAAAAGCTGCATAATCTCACTGAAGAAAACAATAACTTAAAAAATTCACTTGGCCAAATGGAAAAAAAGGTGCATAATCTCACTGAAGAAAACAATACCTTAAAAAATTCACTTAGCCAAATGGAAAAAAAGGTGCATAATCTCACTGAAGAAAACAATGCCTTAAAAATTAAAGTGGGACAGTTGGAAGATAAGGAATCCATGAGACACCAAGAATCAGTCAAGCAGAATTAAAAAAATGAAAAAATAGAAGAAAATGTGAAATACCTCATTGGAAAGACAACTGATCTGGAAAACAGATCGAGGAGAGACAATTTGAGAATCATTGGACTGCCTGAAAGCCATGACCAGAAAAAGAATCTAGACACCATATTCCAGGAAATTA
Source organism: Dromiciops gliroides (assembly GCF_019393635.1). NCBI lineage: Eukaryota > Metazoa > Chordata > Mammalia > Microbiotheria > Microbiotheriidae > Dromiciops > Dromiciops gliroides. The sequence goes on from NC_057862.1 coordinate 205,628,632, forward strand.
TTAAGGAGAACTGCCCTGATATCATAGAATCAGAGGATAAAATCATCATTGAAAGAATCCACCGGTCACCTCCTGAAAGAGACCCCAAAAGGAAAACTCCAAGGAATATTGTAGCCAAATTCCAGAATTATCAGGTGAAGGAGAAAATACTCCAAGCAGCCAGAAAGAAGCAATTTAAATATCATGGAGCCACAGTCAGGATTGGTCAGGACCTGGCAGCTTCAACATTAAAGGACCGCAAGGCTTGGAATATGATATTCCGGAAAGCAAAGGATCTTGGTTTGCAGCCGAGAATCTATTACCCAGCAAAAATGTGCATTTTCTTTCAGGGAAAAAGATGGACATTTAATGACATTGGGGACTTTCAATCTTTCCTGGTGAAAACACCAGAACTGAATAGAAAATTTGATCTCAACATACAAGACCCAAGAGAAGTTTAAAAAGGTAAGCAGAGGGGAAAAAAAAGTTACTCTATTAGGTTAAACTGTTTATATCTCTACACAGGAAGATAATACTCATAACTCTTAAGAACTGTAAATGTATTTGGGCAGAGAGAAGGACTTTATACAGAGGGTATATATATAAATTTTCTTTGATGTGATGATACAAAAGAATTAAGGGGATAAAAAGGGAGTCTATGGGGAGGAGAGGAAAGGGGAGGTGGAATGGGATGAATTATATCATATGAAGAGGTGGAAAAAAACCTATTACAATAGAGGGAAAGAAAGGAGGGGGGAACATGGTTTCAACCCTATTCTCATTAGATTTGACTCAAAGAGGGAATAACATATACGTTCATTGGGATAAAGAAACTTAACTCATTCTTTAGGGAAACAAAAGGGGAAGGGAAAGGGGGGGACTGATAGATGGGAGGACAAAAGCAAGGGAGAAAAGGGTAAAGAAAAGAGAGGGGGGTGATAAAAAGGGAGGGCAGATCGGGGGAGGTAGGGGTAAGAAGTAAAACGTCGGTGAGGAGGAATAGGGTGAAAGAAGGGGGGAAAAGTACAAAGGGGGTAAATAGAATGGAGGGGAATAAACAGTCAGTAATAACTGTGAATGTGAATGGGATGAACTCTGCTATAAAACGGAAGCGAATTGCAGAGTGGATTAAAAACCAGAACCCTACAATATGCTGTTTACAAGAAACACATTTGAAGCAGAGAGATACACACAGAGTAAAGGTAAAAGGCTAGAGCAGAATATATTATGCCTCAGCTAAAGTAAAAAAGGCAGGGGTAGCAATCCTTATCTCAGACAAAGTGCAGGCAAAAATAGATCTCATAAAAAGAGATAAGGAAGGAAATTACATCTTACTTAAAGGTACTATAGATAATGAAGTAATATCAATATTAAATATGTATGCGCTAAGTGGTATAGCATCCAAGTTCTTAGAGGAGAAGTTAAATGAGTTACAAGAGAAATTAGATAGTAATACTATACTAGTGGGGGATCTGAATCTCCCCCTCTCAAAATTAGATAAATCTAGCCAAAAAATAAATAAGAAAGAAGTGAAAGAGGTGAATATATTACTAGAAAAGTTAGACATGATAGATGGCTGGAGAAAATTGAATGGGGATAGAAAGGAATATACCTTTTTCTCATCAGTACATGGCACATTTTCAAAAATTGACCATGTATTAGGGCACAAAAACATCATAGTCAAATGTAGAAAGGCAGAAATAGTAAATGCATCCTTCTCAGATCATGATGCAATAAAAATTACATGTAAGAAAGAGCCAGGGAATAGTAGAATGAAAATCAATTGGAAACTAAATAATGTCATTCTAAAGAATGAATGGGCCAAACAAGAAATCATAGAAACAATCAATAACTTTATCCAAGAGAATGACAATAATGAGACAACATACCAAAATCTATGGGATGCAGCCAAAGCAGTGCTTAGGGGAAAATTTATAGCTCTAAATGCTTACATGAATAAAAAAGAGAAAGAGGAGATTAATGAATTGGGCATGCAACTTAAAAAGTTAGAAAAAGAACAAATTAGAAATCCCCAATTAGACACTAAATTAGAGATCCTGAAAATTAAAGGAGAAATTAATAAGATTTAAAGTAAAAAAACTATAGAATTAATCAATAAAACTAAGAGCTGGTTTTATGAAAAAACCAATAAAATAGATAAAATATTGGTTAATTTGATTAATAAAAAGAAAGAAGAAAACCAAATTACCAGTATCAAAAATGAAAAGGGTGATGTTACCACCAATGAAGTGGAAATTAAAGCAATAATTAGGAAATATTTTGCCCAGCTGTATGCCAATAAATTTGACAATCTAAATGAAATTGATGAATATTTACAAAGATACAAACTGCCCAGGTTAACTGAAGAGGAAATAAAATCCTTAAATAAACCCATATTAGAAAAAGAAATTGAACAAGCTATTAATGAACTCCCTAAGAAAAAATCCCCAGGTCCAGTTGGGTTTACGGGTGAATTTTACCAAGCATTTAAAGAACAACTAATTCCAATATTATACAAATTATTTGGAAAAATAGGTGAAGAAGGAGTTCTACCAAATTCGTTTTATGACACAAATATGGTGGTGATACCAAAACCAGGCAAAGCAAAAACAGAGAAAGAAAATTATAGACCAATCTCCCTAATGAATATTGATGCTAAAATCTTAAATAAGATATTAGCAAGGAGATTACAGCAAGTGATCACCAGGATAATACACTATGACCAGGTGGGATTTATACCAGGAATGCAGGGCTGGTTCAACATTAGGAAAACTATTAACATAATCAACCACATCAATAAGAAAACCAACCAAAATCATATGATTATCTCAATAGATGCAGAGAAAGCTTTTGACAAAGTACAGCACCCATTCCTAATAAAAACACTAGAGAGTTTAGGAATAGGGGGAGCTTTCCTTAGAATAATAAACAGTATCTACCTAAAGCCATCAGCAAGTATTATATGCAATGGAGATAAATTAGAGGCCTTCCCAATAAGATCAGGGGTGAAACAGGGATGTCCATTATCACCCCTATTATTTAATATTGTTCTAGAAATGTTAGCTTTAGCAATCAGAGAAGAGAAGGGAATTAAAGGAATTAGAATAGACAAGGAGGAAATAAAACTATCACTCTTTGCAGATGATATGATGGTATACTTAAGGAATCCTCGAGAATCAAGTCAAAAATTACTTGAAACAATTAACAACTTTAGCAAAGTAGCAGGATATAAAATCACTCCACATAAATCATCAGCATTTCTATACATGACCAACAAAGTCCAGCAGCAAGAGATAGAAAGAGAAATTCCATTTAAAGTAACGGTAGATAATATAAAATACTTGGGAGTCTACTTGCCAAGACAAACCCAGGAACTCTATGAACACAACTACCAAACACTCTTCACACAAATCAAATCAGATCTAAATAATTGGAAAGATATCAATTGCTCATGGATAGGCAGAGCTAATATAGTAAAAATGACAATACTGCCTAAATTAATTTACTTATTCAGTGCCATACCAATCAGACTACCTAAAAATTATTTTATACAGCTAGAAAAAATAATAACAAAATTCATCTGGAAAAACAAAAAATCAAGAATATCCAGGGAAATAATGAAAAAACATTCACAGGAAGGTGGGTTAGCGGTACCAAACCTGGAGCTTTACTATAAAGCAGCAGTCATCAAATCTATCTGGTACTGGTTAAAAAATAGAGTGGTAGATCAATGGAATAGGCTAGGCTCAGGAAATGCAGTAGTAAATGACACTAGTAATGTAATGTTTGATAAACCCAAAGACTCCAGCTTCTGGGACAGGAACTCAGTATTTGACAAAAACTGCAGGGAAAACTGAAAGATAATATGGCAGAAATTAGGCATAGACCAACATCTTACACCTTATACTAAAATAAGGTCAAAATGGATACATGATTTAGACATAAGAGGTGATACCATAGGTAAATTAGGAGAGAAAGGAATAGTCTACCTATCAGATCTTTGGAAAGGAAAACAGTTTTTGACCAAACAAGAGATAGAGTATATTATAAAATGCAAAATGGATGATTTTGATTATATTAAATTAAAAAATTTTTGTACCAACAGAAGCAATGCATCCAAAATTGGAAGGGAGGCAGAAAGCTGGGAAACAATTTTTGAGGCCAGTGCTTCTGATAAAGGCCTCATCTCTAAAATATATAGGGAATTAAATCAAATTTATAAGAATCCAAGTCATTCCCCAATTGAGAAATGGTCAAAGGATATGAACAGGCAGTTTTCTGATGAAGAAACCAAAGCTATCTATTCCCATATGAAAAAATGCTCTAAATCTCTAATGATTAGAGAGATGCAAATTAAAACAACTCTGAGGTACCACCTGACACCTATCAGATTGGCTAAAATGACAAAAAAGGAAGATAATAAATGTTGGAGAGGCTGTGGGAAAATTGGAACACTAATGCATTGTTGGTGGAGCTGTGAGCTGATCCAACCATTCTGGAGAGCAATTTGGAATTATGCCCAAAGGGCGATAAAGCTGTGCGTACCCTTTGACCCAGCAATCCCACTTTTAGGTCTTTTGCCCAAAGAAATCATGGAAGGGGGAAAGGGACCCACGTGTACAAAAATATTTATAGCTGCTCTTTACGTGGTAGCAAGGAATTGGAAGTTGAGGGGGTGCCCATCAATTGGGGAATGGCTGGACAAGTTGTGGTATATGAATACAATGGAATACTATTGTGCTGTAAGAAATGATGAGCAGGAAGAGTTCAGAGAAACCTGGAGGGTCTTACGTGAGCTGATGATGAGTGAGATGAGCAGAACCAGAAGAACATTGTACACAGTATCATCAACATTGAGTGTTGACCTACTGTGATGGACTATATTCTTCTCACCAATGCAATGGTACAGAAGAGTTCCAGGGAACTCATGATAGAAGAGGATCTCCAAATCCAAGAAAAAAAAAAGAAAGAAAGAACTGTGGAGTATAGATGCTGATTGAACCATATTATTTCTTTTGTTTTGGGTGCTGTTGTTTTTTTTTCTATTTTGAGGTTTTGCATCACTGCTCTGATTCTTTCTCTTGTAACAGGATTAATGCAGAAATAGGATTAATGTTATTATGTGTATATATATGTGTGTGTATATATATATCTATATGTATATGTATAGATATATATAGATATAACCTATATCAGATTAACTGCTGTCTAGGGGAGGGGGGAGGGAGGGGTGGGAGGGAGAAAAATCTGAAATTGCAAAGCATGTATAAACAAAAGTTGAGAACTATCTTTACATGTAATGGAAAAAATAAAATACCTCATACATTAAAAAAAAAAGAAAACCATTTAGCTAATAACATTTGAGCTGATTTTACAAAACAATACAGATAGATAACCCATAGATTTTATTTATTTATTTATTTATTGGTGAGGCAATTGGGGTTAAGTGACTTGCCCAGGGTCACACAGCAAGTGTTAACTGTCTGAAGCCGGATTTAACTCAGGTCCTCCTTACTCCAGGGCCAGTGCTCTATCCACTGCACCATCTAGCTACCCCTAATTTATTTTCTTTTAAAAAGACCACTAATGAAGATGAAATTAAGGGAATTATTAGAAGTCATTCTGTCCAATTATGTGGCAATAAGTCTGAAAATCTAAGTGAAATAAATGTATATTTACTATATATACATAAATATATACATATACATACATACATATATATATATATATATATATATACAGAGAGAGAGAGAGAGAGAGAGAGAGAGAGAGAGAGAGAGCCTAGATCAAAAGAAAAGAGAATAAAATATGTGAATAATTCTATCTTTGGGGGAAAAAAATCAAGCCACAAATGAGCTGCCTAAGAAAAAATATCCTAGCCCAGATGGATTCACAAGTGAATCCAACCAGATCTTTCAGCCAAAGATGGCTTAGAAAGTTGGCAGGAAAGGTCTCTTTTACTGGGGTGAGAGTGGAGTACAGATCCCAGTTGCACTACACTGCCCCAGCCCCAGCCGCAGTGAATCAGGCCTCCAAAATCTTGGAATCAGCTGAGGTAGCAGCTACTTCTGGAACTCAGCTCACAGAAGAGTGAGGGGTTTGAGTTGTCCAGGGGAAATTTCAGGGGTTTCTGCTGGTGCTGAGGCAGAACACTGTTGTGTTGCCTATGCAAGGAACCAGGGTTCAGTTTTGAGTGGCAGCTCATGTAGGGGATGGTGCAGGCACACCAGAGCTTGAAACCACAGTGAAAAACAATTCTGTTTCCAAGGTAAAGAGCAAGCAGTCCTATGGTTATTTACAGACCAAATGACAGGCCAGTGGAGTGTAGCACGTGCCTCTCATTAAATTGTACCACCTGGGACCCCCTAAAGATTGGGGCCATGTGCCCTGAAAGCAGTGCCCCACTTTAAGAAGGAGGTAAAAGTCAAGAAATAGGCTAGAAAAAATGAATAGACAGAAAAAAATGCTGACCCTAGAAAGTTTCATGGTGATAAGGAAAATCAAAATACAACCTCATAAGAAGATAATAAAGTCAAAGCTCCTACATCCCAAGGTTCCAAGAACAATATGAATTGGGCTAAAGTCATAGTGGTACTCAAAAATGACTTTGAAGATAAGGTAAGAGAGATGAAGGAAAAAATGGAAAGAGAAATGAGTGCAATGCAAGAAAATAATGGGGAAAAAAAGTCACCAGTTTGAAAAGCCAAATTGGCCAAATAGAAAAGGAGCTACAAAAGGTCTCTGAAGAAAATAATTGCTTAAAAAATTAGGATTGAGGGGCAGCTAGGTGGCGCAGTGGATAGAGCACCAGCCCTGGATTCAGGAGGATCTGAGTTCAAATCCAGCCTCAGACACTAAACACTTACTAGCTCTGTGACCCTGGGCAAGTCACTTAACCCCAATTGCCTCATACCAAAAAAAAAAAAATTAGGGTTGAGCAAATGGAAGCTAATGACTTTATGAAAAATTAAGACACAATAAAGCAAAACCAAAGGAATGAAAAAATAGAGGGCAATGTGAAATATCGCTTTTGAAAAACAGCTGACCTGGAAAATAGATCCAGGAGAGAGAATTTGAAAATTATTTGACTACCAAAAAAACACAATCATAAAAAGAGCTTAGACATAATCTTCCAAGAAATTGTGAGGGGAAATTTCCCTGATATTGTAGAAGCAGAAGGTAAAATAGAAATTGAAGGAATCCACTTATCACCTCATGAAAGAGATCCCAAAATAAAAACTCCCAGGTAAATTATAGCCAAATTCTAGAGGTCTCAGATCAAGGAGAAAATCCTGAAAGCAACCAGAAAGACATAATTCAAGTATGGAGGAGTCACAGTCAGGATAACAAAAGACCTAGCAGCTTCTATTTGAAAGAGCTTGGAATATGATATTCTGAAAGCACAAAGCAACAAGGATTACAACCAACAATCACCTATCTGCCAAAACTGAATATAATCTTTCAGGAGGAAAACGTGAATTCAATGAAAGAGAGGACTTACAGACATTCCTGATGAAAAGACTTGAGTTTGAATGGAAAATTTGCCTTTCAGATATAAGCCCCTAGAAAAACATAAAAAGATAAACAGGAAAAAGAAATCATGAGGGGTATTATAAGGGTAAACTATTTGCAGTCCTACATGAAAAGATGTAACTCATAAGAACTTTCTTATTTTTAGGGCAGGGTCATGGAGTATATTTAGACAGAGCACACAGGTCTGAGTTGAACATGAAGGAATCATATCTTTAAAAAATAAAATTAAGAGGTTAGAGAGAAATTCATTAGGAGAATGAGAAAAGAAAAGGAGAAATAGAGTAAAGTGTCTCACATAAAAAATCAAGAAAAAGCTTATGGAGTGTGGGGACTATGGGGGAGTTGGAGGGGAGTACGTGATACCCTCCTCAAAGATGGAATAACATATACACTGAATTGGGTAATCTATCTAATTTTGCAGGAAATTAGAAGGGGAAAGGGATAATGAGGGAGGGGTGAAAGAAGGGAGGGCCGATTGGTGGAGGTGGCAGTCAGAAGATAAACAACATATTGTAGGAATCTGGTTTTTAATCCAGTCTGGTATTCACTTCTGTTTTATGGCAGAATCCCATAAACATTCACAGTTATAATTACTGTCTATTCACCTCCATTCTATTTACCCCCTTTGTACTTTTCCCCCCTTCTTTCACCCTATTCCTCCTCACCAATGTTTTGCTTCTTACCCATGCCTCCCCGAATCTACCCTCCCTTTTATCCCCCCTCCCTTTTCTTTACACTTTTCTCCTTGCTTCTGCCTTTCCATCTATCAGTCCCCCCTTTTCCCTTTATCCTTTCACTACCCTAAAGAATAATCTAAGTTTCTTTATCAAAATGAACATATATGTTATTCCCCCTTTGAATCAAATCCAGTGAGAGTAAGGTTGAAACAATGCTCACCCCATCCTTCTTTCTTCCTATTGTAATAGGTTTTTTGCACCTCTTCATATGATGTAAATAACCCCATTGCACTTCCCCTTTCCTTTTCTCCCCATAAACTCCCTTTTTAACCCCTTAATTTTCTTTATATCATCACATCAAAGACAATTTATATTTATACCCTCTGTGTATAATCCTTCTATTTGCCCAAATATGTATACAGTTCTCAAGAGTAATAAGTATTATTTTCCTGTGTAGGGATATAAACAGTTTAATCTTATTAAATAACTTTTTCCCTGTTTACCTTTTTAAATTTCTCTTGAGTCTCATATGTTAAGACAGAATTTTCTATTCAGTTCTGGTGTTTTCATCAGGAAACCTTCAAAACCCCCAATTTTATTGAATTTCCATCTTTTCCCTGGAAGGGAGTGATCAGTTTTGATGGGTAATAGATTCTTGGCTGCAATCAAAGCTCCTTTGCCTTCCAGAATATCATATTCCAAGCCTCGTGATCTTTTAATGTTGAAGCTGCCAGGTCCTGAGCAATACTGACTGTGGCTGCATGATATTCAAATTGCTTCCTTCTGGCTGCTTGGAGTATTTTCTCCTTCACCTGATAATTCTGGAATTTGGCTACAATATTCCTTGGAGTTTTCCTTTTGGGGTCTCTTTCAGGAGGTGATTGGTGGATTCTTTCAATGATGATTTTATCCTCTGATTCTTTGATATCAGGGCAGTTCTCTATGATAATTTCCTGGAATGTGATGTCTAGACACTATTTCTGATCATGGTTTTTAGTCAGTCCAATAATTCTCAAATTATCTCTCCTGGATCTGTTTTCCAGGTCAGTTGTCTTTTCAGTGTGGTATTTCACATTTTCTTCTTTTTTCATTCTTTTGATTCTGTTTGACTGATTCCTGGTGTCTCATGGAGACATTATCTTCCAACTGTCCAATTTAATTTTTAAGACATTGTTTTCTTCAATGAGATTATGCACCTTTTTTCCCATTTGGCAAGATGAATTTTTTAAGAAATTCTTTTCTTCAGTTAATCTTTGTGTTTCCTTTTCCTGGCTGCTGATCCTTTTTTCATAATTATCTTGTGTTGTTTTCATTTCTTTCCCCATTTTTTTCCTCTATGTATGTCAATTGATTTTGATCTAGCACTATTTTTTTTGCAGGGCAATGAGGGTTAAGTGACTTGCCCAGAGTCACACAGCTACTAAGTGTCAAGTGTCTGAGGCTGGATTTGAACTCAGGTCCTCCTGAATCCAGGGGCGATGCTTTATCCACTGCATCATCTATCTGCCAAATTCCTGAGAAAGTAATTTAATTGATTTTGAAAATCCTTTTTGAGCTGCCTTACCATTTTTTCTTTTACCTCTCTCAATTGATTTTGAAAATCTTTTTTTAGCTCTTCCAAGAAGGACTTTTGTTCTTGAGACCAATTCATCTTTCCTTTTGAGGTTTCACATTATCCTCCTCTGAGTTTGTGTTTGCCTCTCCCCTGTCAACACAGAAGCCCTCAATGGTAATAGTACTTTTTGTTTCTTACTCATATTGCAGCTTGTTTTTTTTTTAAGTTGAGGTCTTCTCTGGGGGCACTAGGGTCCCTGTTTCAAGCTTCTTTTGCTGTGGTATAGAGACTGTGTCACTGGCTTTCTGCACTGAGATTTTGGATTCCTCACTGCCCTGGGCTTGTTCCTAGTATGCTGGAATGGCCAGGTCTGGTAGTGCCTGTCCTATGGGTAGCCCTCCAGCTGGCAGCCTGCCCTCTTGTCTGGTGCTGGAGGGTTTCACCACTGACAGGCTGAGCTACCAGCTTGTTAAGCCAGGATCCAGGGGCCTCAGTTGCTCAGTTGTGGCCTACAGCCAATATTAGAAAAATAAATTGAACAAGCCATTAATGAACTCCCTAAGAACAAATCTCCAGGACTAGATGGGTTTGCAGGTGAATTCTTCCAAACATTTAAAGAAAAATTAATTCCAATATTATACTAGTTATTTGAAAAAATAGGTGAAGAAAGAGTTCAACCAAATTCCTTTTATGACACAAATATGGTGTTGATACCAAGATTAGGCAGAGCAAAAACAGAGAAAGAAAATTACAGAACAATTTCCCTAATGAATATTGATGAAAAAATCTTGAATAAGATATTAGCAAGGAGATTATAGCAAGTGATTACCAGGATAATACACTCTGACCAGGTGGAATTTATAACAGGAATTCAGGGCTAGTTTAACATTAGGAAAACTTTTAACATAATCAACCACATCAGTAAGAAAACTAATCAAAATCATATGATTATCACAATAGATGCAGAGAACGCTTTTGACAGAACTCAACACCCATTCCTAATGAAAACACTAGAGAGCTTATGAATAGGTGGAGCTTTCCTTAAAATAATAAGCAGTACCTACCAAAGCCATCAGTAAGCATTATACATAATGGAGATAAGTTAGAGGCCTTCCCAATAAGATCAGGGGTGAAATAGGGATGTCCATTATCACCTCTATTATTTAATATTTTATGAGAAATTTTAGCTTTAGCAATCAGAGAAGAAGAAGGAATTAAAGGAATTAGAATAGGCAAGAAGGAAACAAAACTATCACGCTTTGCAGATGATTTGATGGTATACCTAGAGAACTCTAGAGAATAAACTCAAAAATTACTTGAAACAATTAACAACTTTAGCAAAGTAGCAGGATATAAAATAAATCCACATAAATCATCAGCATTCCTATATATGGCCACCAAAGTCAAGCAACAAGAGACAGAAAGAGAAATTTCACTTAAGATAATGGTTATAAAATACTTGGGATTATATTTGCCAAGACAAACCAAGGTACTCTATGAACGTAATTACAAAACACTTTTCACACAAATAAAATCAGATCTAAATAATTTGAAAAATATTAATTGCTCATGGATAGGCTGAGCTAATATAATAAAAATGACATTTCTACCTAAATTAATTAAGGCTATAAATTTGCATATAGCCTTTGAACCAGCAATACCACTATTGGGTCATTTCCCCAGAGATAATAAAAGAGGGAAATGGACCCACATGTACAAAAATATTTATAGCTGCTCTTTTTGGGGTGGCCAGGAATAGGAAATTGAGGGGATGCCCATCAACTGGGGAATGGCTGAACAAGTTGTGGTATATGAATGTAATGGAATACTATCATGCTGTAAGAAATGATGAGCAGGCAGATTTCAGAGAAACCTGGAAGAACTTTCATGAACTAATGATAAGTGAGATGAGAAGAACTAGAAGAACATTGTACACAGTATCATCAACATTATTTTTTGATCTACTGTGATAGACTAGATTCTTCTCACCAATACAACAGTACAAGAAAGTTCCAAAGGACTCATGATGGAAAATGCTCTCCAAATCCAGTAAAAAAGAACTGTGGCATATGGATGTTGATTGATCCGTACTATTTCTTTTGTTTTTGGTGCTGTTATTTTTGGTTTTTTAAGCTTTTACTTTTTGCTCTGATTCTTCTCTCATTACATGACTAATGCAGAAATATGTTTAATGTAATTGTACATATATAACCTATATCAGATTACCTGCTCTCTTGGGGAGGGGGGTAGGGAGTGGAGGGAAGGAGAAAAATTGGAAATTGGAAATCTTATAAAAATAAATGTAGAAAATTATCTCTACATGTAACTGGAAAATAATAAAATACTTTTATTTAAAAAAAATTAAATGATGAGCAGGTGAATTTCAGAGAAACCTGGAAGGACTTGCATGAACTGATGATGAGTGAGATGAGCAGAAAAGAAGAACATTGTACACAGTATCAACAACATTATGTTGATCAACTGTGATGGACTTGATTCTTCTCAGCAATGCAATGGTCCAAGATAGTGCCAAGGTACTCGTGATAGAAGATGCTCTCCAAAAGCAGAAAAAAAATGAACTGTGGACTATGGATGTATATTGAACCATACTATTGCTCTTGTTTTGGGCGCTGTTTTTTTTTTCTTTTTTGAGGTTTTTCCTTTTTGCTCTGATTCTTCTGTTATGGCATGACTGATGCAGAAATATGTTTGATGTTATTGTACATATATAACCCATATCAGATTGCTTGCTGTCTTGTGGGGGATGGAGGGGAGGGAGGGAGAAAAGTTTAAAACTAGAAGTCTTATAGAAACAAATGTTAAAAAGTATCTCTACATGTAACTGGAAAATAATAAAATAAATACATTTATAATTTTAAAAAATAATAAATAGGAGGTAATTAAGAGAGGAGACAAACAATGATGGTGCTTACTATGAAAGTATCAATAAGCAATATACACATATATACCTGTGTGCATGAAACCATACATATTGCACAAACATGTGTGCACACATGAATGCAAAGATACATGAATGTTAGATATACTTGCATGTGTAAATACGTGTATATATACAAACATACATGTATACACACACATACACACACACACACACACACACACACACACTTAGTGTTTAGGAATGAGGAGCTTATACTTCTGTGATCTGCCCTGGGCAAACCACATCTATAGTTTATGCTCAATTCTGGGAGTCACATTTTAAAATGGGTATCTGTAGAAGGAGAGATCTCTCAACCTCTCTTCCCATTCAAATTAGATTGTCTTTTCCTTATAAGTTACTGAAGCCAAACTCATGTTTTTGTTGGATCCAAAGACCAAAGTTTGAGACTACTGACATCCCTTTGGGGTCACTTCATATGAAGCAGCTGCCAGAAACACTACAGCCTGAGGGGCTCTGTTGTTTGTCTGGTGGGTCATTATGGTTAACTCAAGCAAGGGAGACTTGTCTAGCTGAATAGACTTTAAGTATTGTCAATTCTTTTCCTTGTTGAATATCCCTTTCTTGCTCCAGCTAAGCAAATTACTTTTTGTCCTCTCAAAAAAAAAAAGATTTACTAACCTGTAAAGAAAAAAAAGACTAAATTTGCCTTTTGTATTTATATTTTTGGAGAAATTTACTTGTTTTTAGAAAGAGTCTAAATTTTGGCATAATGATATTAAATTCAGTGGGACACTAGATTATCTCTTGTTGAGTCATAGGAAGGTGACAGGACAAGCAGGAACAATCCCTTGTTTAGTATTCAAATTAAAAAAATAAGTAGAGAGTCAAATTCTTGAGAAAGACTAGTATGTACTTTTGTTTCTATCAAGGCTGGCAGTACAGGGAATATGTTGGCTCAGCTACTTAAAGATGAAGACTGATTTTTAAGTTGGTTATTTCATATTACTATATCTACCACTTTTGCTCTAAATTCCCAAGGGATGATGAATTACAAATGCTATAATAAATGTGGATTTTTTTGAGTTAGTTTTGTAGAAAAATACTTATTTAAAGTCTTACTATAGGGAGGGTAGAATTATGAATGAAAGAAGGAAAAAATGTGGTTAGGTGGTCTAAAACTGCAAAGGTTTGTATAGTTGAGATAAAAATGCCATTTTTTTCAGTAATTCTCAGTGTGTTCAGATTAATCCTTTTGAAGATAACTCATCACTAATTCCTATATTATTTTACATTACTTTTCATCCTATTTCAGATATAAATAATGCAACTTTACCATAAAATGGGCACCATCCACAGTTGGCTCAGAAACAGGAAATTGTAATAACTGTATTTTTAGTTGTAATTCACAGATTAAGCCTAGTGGGAATTGCTTTATTCCATGTGAACTTTTAAGAATGATGCATTTTGTAAAATGGGTGTTGCTTTTTTCCCCTCTCTGATGATCACTGGAGACTAAAAGATAGAGATGGTGATAAAAGCAATGCTACAGACTTATACTAAATGAATAGCCTTGGATTTCATCAGGAAAGTGTTGATATAAGACCAACTCCCATGTCAATTTGGGGGAATTGGAGAGATATATTCTCTAATAGTTGAGTAATTTCTCTCCATACATTGACCAATAGTAAATCTTTTTAGATCACATTCAGCTTTATAGGCCCCTCTGGTAGTTCAGTTGCTGGCCCAGATTTATCAAGGTCTGACAGAATGCAATTGAAATCTTCCTGAAAAAATAAGACCTCTACCAAGAACAGGAAAAAAAATCTATAAATAGTCTCATCCTCTCATCATGAGTATAGAAGATTTTGAACTTAAATTTATATATATATATATATATAAATATAATTAGCTAGCTAGCTAAAGAGATAGAGATATATAGAAATAGAGGTAGAGATAGAGGCATATAGGTGTATATGTATATATATGTATGTGTATGACAATATATTTACTCCTATTTACCATTTGTGAAATTTTCCTAGGGTGATAAACACATGGGGTTTTCCTAGTCAAATGATCAAAATCTTTCATTTCCAAAATGTTTCCTTTTCCTTCTTTTTTAATTTTTATTTGATTTTTATTTTTTTGGTGAGGTAATTGGGGTTAAGTGACTTGCCCAGGGTCACACAGCTAGTAAGTGTTAAGTGTCTGAGGCTGGATTTGAACTCAGATACTCCTGAATCCAGGGCTGGTTGCTCTATCTACTGTGCCACCTACCTGCCCCTCCCTTTTCCTCTTAAAGACAGCAAGAAGTAATAGCTTCACCTTTTACCTTATAGACAAAGTCCTTAAATCAGAAAGGTGCCCATTTTTCTGTAGTCCTCTCCTAAGATGCTATCACAGTATTACTATGCCCATTATTGACCCTGGAAGAATTGTACCATTAGAAAAGTTCAAATAACATTACTACATCACTGATCCTATAGATCAGTATAGTTCATTTAATATTTTCAATTAAATTAGTTTATTATTATTTTTCCTCACGATAACCCTGGGAGTTAATCAGGGAAAGTATTATCAACCTCAGCTTAAAGGGAAGAAACTAATATTTGGAGAATTTTATTTGACCAAAGCTACACAGCTATTAATATCAGGGTTGGAACAAAATATAGATATTTTGATTACTAATCAAGTACTCTTTCCCCTACACTCTTCTGTTTCCTAATCCAATTGTTATAACAAATATTTGGTTGCCAATAATCAATCAATCAACACACAATTATAAAATACCTACTATGTTCTAGTCACTGTAATAGACACTGGGTATAAAAAAAAGGAAAATAAAATAATACCTGCATTCAAGGAATTTACATAATATTGGGTGTTGGGAAGAGGGAAATTAATACATATACACATTTACAGAATATACACTTCATAAATGCAATGTCATGTTCCCCAGGTAATTTTATCCTAATACGAGTCTAGCTGTCATAGTCTTATTATAATTCCACATTACAATCAACTACAGTCTTAAATTCTTTTACTGATTACATAAGATTTCTGCTTCATTCCTAAACAATATAATATATCAGTAACCTCTATTCTTGATTTGAAATGCAGAAATCTTATTAGAAGTTCTTATTGGTCTTTCCAAGATATCCTTGTCCAAATAAATGTCACATTGTCTCATTCCTAGAGCCCTTCACTCTTAGCAATCATAAAACTTCTAAAATATTTTCTAAAATAAGAACCAATGACTTTATTAATAGTATCCCTGTTATATGGGCATCAACTAATACTTGGAGATAATTCTTTTACCAAAATGTGGAGGATTTCCATAGACCTTTTCCTTTGCTGACTAATATTTTATTCCTTTCTTGTCCTTCCTTAAATAAGTAATTTCATCATATACTCTTTCCCAATAGTTTTCAAAAGATATGAATTTCTTTTCTGAAAACTCATATATTTATATCAGCAAAACAGAGAAAAGGTGAAGAGGTCTTCAAAAAGGCAATAATTTATTATTATAGAAATCATCCTGGGCTAAGCCCCTTCCTTGAAATAACTGCAGCACACAATTGTAGAAATTCAAAAGCAACAAAAGACTTACAGAACACCAGTCATAAAAATACTGACAGTATTAACATGCTAATGGTTCATCCTGAAAAACAACAACAACAACAACAACAACATAGTAATATCCACTTAAGTAACACTATATCTTAATAAGTAAGACCTTAATAATGAATTATTAATGTGGACAATGAGTCTGAGATATAGTGGAAGGTGAATATGAGTCAACATGTTGCCCCATTAGGCAACATGGCAGCAAACAGAACTAATATAATGTGAGACTGAATACCAGTTCTACTGTACTCTGTCCTGATCAGAACATATCTTGAGTATTCTGGACAATACAATTTAGAAAGGTCATTGACATCCTGAATAGTGTCCCAGAATGGTATCCAGAATAACAAAGGCTATGTCACCATTCCACATGAAAATCAATAACAAAAACTGAAGGTGTTTAGGCTAAAAAAGAAAAAAAATCAAACAAATAAACAAATGTAGGAATACATGAAAGAAATTTTAAAATATTTGAAAGACAGTTATGAGGAATGGGAATTAAACTTCTCCTACTTGTTTCCAGAGTATCAGAACTAAGAACAACAAAAGAAATTTGTAGAGATTCAGATTTCACTTCAACTTCTAACAATGAGAACTATTCCAAAGTGCCTTTAAAGGTAGTAAGCTAACCATCTTTTGGGATTTTCCCAAAAGATGGCTGAGCACTTCTCAGTAAAGTTTTAGAAAGGACTTGAGCAGAACAAAAAGGGTTTCCTAGGTGACCTCATTGATCCTTTCCAAATCTCCAATTCAGTGATTAAAAAAAAAGAAAGACAAGTTCCAATAATAATAATAATGATAATGATGATAGTAATTGGATCATCACTATAATCTTGAAGAATGCATGATGACACAACTTTGACAATAAGCTTTCTGATAAAATGTCTTAGAATATATCTTTGTGGTAACACAGTTGACTAATAATTGACTGATGGTAACATGATCTCCATTTCCAGGCTAATGAATTACCTGGGGCTGACCAAACATTGTCACTCCCTGCTTCTGACTATTTTGTAAATCTCCCAAACTTTCCCCTTTAAAGATTCCCAAGCTTTCTTTACAGATTTTTGCTTGTCATGCAAAGCAACTTACCTTATGAAACAGATGCCTAACTCCACCCATCTGCAATTTAATTATTTACTTTTCCTTAGTACCATATATAAACCCTGTTCCCAGTGCCCTCCTTGTGTACCCCATGACTTGTTCTGTGGCACCCTGTGCTGCAAAACACTTGCCCTGATTAAAGGCCTCAGTTTAGCTATATTGTTTTTTATTTAAATTCAACTTGACAATAGATAATTTATTTATTTATCTATATCCATACATCTATATCTATATCTAAATCTATCTATCTATCTATCTATCTATCTATCTATCTATCTATCTATCTATCTATTTGAGTTGGAAAAATCCATCCTCTTCTCAATAATTCTCAGGAACTCAGCAGCAAGGTGACAAAGGCTCTTTAATTTTCTTCTCATGAGAAGGAGGCACCCTAGTGTGCAGCTCATGGGTGCTCAGAAAGGGGGCTGGCAGGCCCTGTTTTATACCCTAGTCCCTAACATGAATGGACCCTCCCCTTTTTCATCAGTGGTCCGATTACTCAAGGGTTACAATCTATGCACAAAAACTAGCTAATAGGAATGCAGTATTCCTACCCCTCTTCCTTGTATGGGCATAACTCAGGAGTGGACCTTATACTTCCTTATATGGACACAACTTTGGAGAGGACCTTATTGAGACCAGGTCTCCTTGAACCATGTGACCTTGCTAACCTGAGGGGGAGGAGGCCTAAATTTGGGTCTAATGAAAATCGGGTATGCCAAGCCTTAAATATATATGTAAATAGTAAAAAGGCCCCAAATCAAGAAGATTTGGATATCCTTACTTGGGAGGGGAAACAGGGTTCCCAATAATAGAAATGAAAAGCATGTTTCTCAGAGAATATATTTCTGGCCTCTCTGCCTCTGTTTCTTTACTCCGACAGAAGGGACTTCCGGCCCAGACTCCTCCTCTCGAGTTTCCAGCTCATCAATTTAATCCTGGAGACTGGGTATTGATAAGAGCCTGTAAGAGCAACAAGTTGGAACCTGATTGGGAAGGGCCATTCCTGGTGTTACTTTTCACTGACATTGCAGTGAGGATTGGGGAGTGAAACTGGACTCACTACTTACTACTCTCAAGTAAAAGAGGCACCTTATCCAGAAGAAAAACCAGAGCCAAAACATGAGAAGTAGACTGTGAATAAGGAATCTGATTGACCAAAGGTGAAGTTTAAAACGATTTTAATGTACAATATACCAAGCCTGGTACAAAAAGGGGGAAGGGGATCTGAGACCTTTGTCCTACAAACAGGTCAGGAGGAATATGACTGACTGTTATATCCACAATGAGAGGAGACAACTACCCATTTATTTTCTCACAATCCCTCCTCTTTATTTTTGAATATCTGGCTCCTCTCATTCCATTTCTTGAATATTTCCTCTGCCTTTTGGTCTAAATCTGTGAATCCTATGCTATCTAGGCAGATTAGATCATCAGATGGCCCTTTTTGCCCCTCTGGGCTGTTTTTCTTTCTTGATTTAGACTCAGATTTGGAGAAATACTCAGATGCCATGGTGAAGGGGGTGGCCAGCCAAACCAACTCAAAAGTCCCAGCCCAGTTAAATCTTCCACCACAATACCACCATAGGTCAGCTCGGGGGAGGATCAGGGATATAAAAATCTACCGAGTTGTTCTCTGTTACTTCCCATGTTTCGACACAACTCATATTACCCAAGACCAGAAAACCTCTCACCTATCTAGATAGACAGACGGGATGGTTTCATGGGACTCCAACAAAATTTGGTATGATCTTTTCTGCTCTCCTTTTTATTACAGGGAAGAGTAGCTCCAAATCCCTGCAACTCTCACCCTTTGCCAACCATTCTGGTATAATTGAAGGAGACACCAGAACCCCTCCAGGCTAAAATGTGGATTTAGAGTATGGGCAGCTGGTCTTCCCAAAGTACTGACCCATTCCATCTGAGCATCTGAATCTCCAAACCCAGTCTCTGTCTCCGCTGTCTGTCTCACATCCTTAACTTCACTGGCCTATAACTCAGGAGTTTCAGGGTTACCTAATTTCCCTTCTGGACTTGGAGAGCTTATTTCTGGAGTCTTAAAAGGATAGAATCCATGGGATTTTCAAAGGATATTCCTATTTTTCCTACGGGATCAGAGGCCGATTTGAACTCAGTTTCTCCTGAATCCAGAACCAGTGTGCTATCCGCTGTGCGTGTGAAGAGAGGGAGAGAATTTAGAGCTGAATTTTTTTTAAATAAATAAAAAATTAAAACTGGCCTTACAGTATTGCTCCATATTCTCGAAATTGCCAAAGAAACATTTGTTTAACTACACACCACCTAACTGGCCAGTTCCTATATCTTAACTGGCCCTAAGTTATTATGAAGCATAGATTTCCTATATTCTGTTGACTATATTAACATAACTTTATTTGATGTTAGAAACTGGGCCTTTAATTTTTGTGACAAAAAGTTATGCAGACACAATAACTAGACCTTTTAGTTGCTTCATAATTAATCTCAAATTTCATTTGAAACAATGTAGGAATATTTTAGATGAACTCTATTATAAAAGTTGACCTTGCAACAAATTCTGATATTAAGACAGATGAGCAAATGAATGAATGAATGGATGAATGGATGAAATTCCTTTATGTAAGATTTTTGTCATTTTTCAGTCTTGTCTGACACTCCCTGACACCTTTTGGGTTTTTCTTGGCATAGATAGTGGACTAATTTGCCATTTCCTTCTTCAGCTCATTTTTAGAGATGAGAAAAATGAGGCAAACAGGGATAAATTATCTGCCCAAGGTCATACTGCTAATAAGTGTTGAACTCAAGTCTTTATGATTCCAGGTTGGCACACTATCGAGTGAACTACCTAACTGCCCTAGGTAAGATTTACTACAAATAGAATAAGGAAATCACTGGACATGACCAACACTAAATAACATAAAAATTAAATGTATTATATTTTGACAGAGAATGACTCATGCAAAAGTATTAAATATATAAAAGAGAGAGAGAAAAAACAAAAAAAAAAGAATACTATATGATGAGCAGGATGCTCTCAGAAAAATTTGGAAAGACTTACATGAGCTGATGCAAAATGAAATATAGTATATACAAATCCACTGTGAATGACTTAGCTATTCTCATCAACACAATGATCCAAGATAACTCTGAAAGAATAATGAAAAATGTGTTCCATCTCTAGAGAAAGAACTGATGGTGTCTGATTACAGACTGAAGCATATTTTTGCTAAATTTCTTTTTAAGTTTTTTTGGTCTATTTTCTTTCACACATGAATAATATGGAAATGTTTTGCCTGACAACACATGTATAACTTATATTGAATTACTTGAGTTCTTTGGGGGGGTTGGGGAGGGACAGAGGAAAAGAATTTGGAACACACATTTTTAAAAATGGACATTAAAATATTTTTACATGTAAGTGGGGAAAATAAAATTCTTTACAAAAAGAAATGATGAAGGGTATGGTTTAAAAAAAGTAAGAATTGTATTAACTGATGTAGAGTTAAGTGAGCAGAACTAGGATAACGTATTCATTTTTTTTTCACTTATAGGTACAGTGTATGAAGCTGCATATCTAGAAGTTTGAGCCATGGGAATATTGCAGGCAAGATTCCGTGCCAGACATACAACCTGAACAGCAGGGAAATCCTGAGAATTCAGGGTCTCAGGCACAAGTCTAGGGAGTTTGGTTGGACAAAAACTCCAAAGGAATTGAATTAGGTTGTGAACCTGATCTCCCTTCCCTCCCCAGGAGGAATTATATCTCCCTAGGAATTGGGAGCGGGGAGGGAAATTAAAAATCTAATCTTAACTTTTAAATGGTTAAATGGAACTGAGGCATTGAGTATTTCTAAACTGAGGGAACATTATCACTGGAGGCTTAAGCCAATTGTGGAGAATAGACAGCCTCTAACCTTTTAAAAAGTACCAGAGAACTATGGGGGAGGTTCAAAATATAACATACCTAGCCCTCAGGACCAGGTATTTAGATAAGGAAGCTGATGATTTCATGCTTAATTATTATATTATCTTCACTTATTCATGCACTTATTCATTTTCACTCGTTCATTAGTTCAATAAACAATTAGTGCATGCCCCTACATGTAATAATTTAGGGGTTAGGAAGATAAATTAAGATGAAGTCCTTAATTTAAATTCCTTAAGGGACGTATGAATTTAAATAAATACATTTCTCATTGTGAGTTATCTGTGCAATACCTAGAAAGATGATAAACAAGTAATTCATAAAGTTTTTTTCATATAACAAATTAGTGACATGCAGTCTTTCAGTATGAGTAAGGTAAGTCCCTGTGTGTTCTTTTATTTTGAGATTAGATGCCCCCCCACCCCCAGGGATGGGGAGAGGGAATGTCAAAGTTGTGTATATGTATGGTGGAGATATACTCAGAGGTAGGACATAAGGATTGGGGCTGGGATAAGTAGTTGGACCTTTAGAAGTGTCCTTTCATAGATTTTGAATGATGAAAGCAGAAAGAACTTGTGTTGATTCTTTCATCTGAGCACACCCTTCATGATCACTTCATAATATACTGAACATGGAATTCAATACTTTCTTCACTTTTGAAATCCTTAATACCCTTCACAGACTGAAGGTGGCCTTGGAATAAAGATTACTTGATATGCTATTCAATGATCCTAATAGAGAAACCAGTCTAATACTGACCACATGCAAATGCTTGTTCAGGAGATATTCTTGTCTTTGACAACAACTTACCTCCTTATGCAATGATATAGTCATTGAGAGAAAGTCAGGAAGCTTATTTATATCAAATCGAATAATGTGTTAAAAGCATTTTATAAAATATAAAATACCATAGAAATGAGAGCTATTAAGTCATTTTACTTACAATGCTCACTGCATTTATATTCTTAAGGATTAGAAAAAATTTCAATTAATACTTTGTTAAACCTTGCAAGAAGCTGTCATGTCATTGGTATGGATGTTTATTCCACAAATGCAGAGGATAATTTCTCTCACTCAACCTCCAGAACTTATTAGATAAGCTTTAAGTGTTTTTGTGGCCAAAATATTTTATCAATTGTCACCTAGCCTCCTGGTTATGTTTTCAATAGTCAATTACTGGTATGACAGATATACAGTCTATCATCAAGACTGATTGTATTAAAAATAAAACACATACATAAACATGAAATGATAGTTAATTTCTTCCAAAGTACAAATTGATTATAGGAAGCTTAGAGCTAACAGACAAACAGAAAGAAATGCTGTATAAGCAATCTGTGACTTTCTGACAGCTCATCCTAAATTGACCCCAAATTGTTGTTTTTTAACATACATTTATCACTTTTAAATGTGCTAATTGTGTTGCAAGCATTGCAGCTGGGATTAATTTGGGGAGTTTGAATTGCCTTCTCTACAGCTGGTGAACACTGAAGCAAAACTGTGAAATAAGCTTAGTTAAAAGAATTAGATATTTTGCAGTGTTAATTATTCAACCCTTTCCTTCAGTTTTCTTTCTAGGCAGTCCTGGCCCTGAAATATGGGAAGGGATTACTTTTTCACATTTTATCAGTGGAAGAAGTGTTATTAGTTTACAGAGATGCTATTATGTCTACCCTCTGTCATTTACATCTTTCATATGCATAAGTGTTTTGGGAACTTCAATTCATTCTCCACCATTGATTTAAATCAAGGCCACCTACCAGTCAACCATTTTCTACTGGAACTGTGTCCTGGAGTATATTCTTTTTCCCATTTCCTCTGCCTCTATTAAGTACAACATGTTTTCTTTTCTAAAATACATTTTTGAAAAATTCTTGAGGGGTAGAGACAAGATGGTGATGCACAGGCCCTAAACCAGGTGAATTATACTATCATTCCTCCCAAGACAAATTTGAAATAATGCATGAAGTCAAAGTTCAAAGTGCCAGAGCCAACAAAAGGCCAGCAAAACATTTTTCTAGTCCAAGACAACTTAGGAGGTCAGCGAGAGAGATTTGTGTCACTGTACCAGAGAGCTTTCCCAAGCATGGGAAGAGCACCAGTAGTGGACCTTGTAGGTGGGTAGTACAGCATCAGCTTTAGGAGCTCTCAGCTTAGAGATGGCAAGGGGATTGGACACCTGGTCAGAAAGAGATAGCAGGGGACCCTTTGTTGGTACTGTGTGTAAATGATGGTGATTGGCCACCTAATTGACCAAAAACAACTATGGGTCACAGTACCAGGGCAGAAAGGATTGCTTATGGTTGGTCACAAGTGACCAGAGGCCTTGGTCTTAGTTCCAAGGGAGAGAAGAACACTAGTGCCTATGATTGTAGGAGAGCAGGGGACCTGGCCACAGTTGCAGGGCCAAGAGGATCACTAGTATTTGTAGCTGCAGATAATAGCCCAGGAGATCAGTGAACACATTTCCCTCTGGATCACAACACCTGGGAAGCACCAAAAACTTAGAGAACCGGACAACTATCTCTGAAAAAAAGAAGCATGAAAAGTCCTAAAGCTTGGCAGAGTGATTCCCTAGTCATAGCCCAACTTTAACATAAAGTTCAAAGTCAAGAAATAAACTGGGATAATGAGCCAAGAACAAAAAAAAACTAACTTGGCAATAAAAAGCTTCTATAGTGACAGAAATGTCCAAGACATAAGCATAGAAGGAAGACAATGATGCAAAAACAGCAATAATCAAAGCCTCAAAGAAAAAATAGTAATTGGCCAAGGGCAGAAACAATTCCTGGAAAAATTAAAGAAAAAGGTGAGTAGTGGAGAAAAAAATTGAAAAGGAATGGGGAGCAATGCAAGACAATCATAAAAAGAGAATTAGAAGCTTAGTAAAACACACACACTATTACTAAAGGAAATATCACCTTAAAAATAGAATTGGCCTAATGGTAAAAAAGAAAGGCACAAAAAACTTGTCATTGGGGTGTCCTCCCTTTGTAAATTGATATTTTTGTGACAGTCAATTAAGCCATATTTTGTCTAAATTCTCACCTAGCCCTTAGTCCTTGAATGAATATTGCCTCAGACAAACTGAGGCCTGAGAAAGATCTTTATTTGGAAAAAAAAGCAAGGTCATCTACTACATTCCAGTCCAGAGCCAGTTATCTTGACTTTTATATTAACACTGGATTTCCGTGACTCCGAAGGAAACAGTAAAGCTGCTTTTTGCAGCTCTGCCTCTCATAAATAAATGTAATTCATGCCAAAGTAACACTAATGCATTGTTGGTGGAGTTGTGAGCTGATTCAACCCTTCTAGAGATCAATTTGGAACTATGCCCAAAGGGTTTTGGGACCGTGCATACTCTTTAACCCAGTAATACCACTACTAGGTCTGTATCCCAAAGAGATCATAGAGAAGGGAAAAGGACTCACATGTACAAAAATATTTACAGCAACTCTCTTTGTGGTGGTAAAGAATTGGAAAGAGAGGGAATGCCTATCAATTGGGGAATGGCTGAAAAAGTTGTGTTTTATGAATGTAATGGAATACTATTGTGCTGTAATAAATGATGAGCAGGCAGATTTCAGAAAAACCTGGAAAGATTTAAGTGGACTGATGCTGAGTGAAGTGAGCAGAACCAGAAGAACATTGTACATAGTAACAGTAACATTATCTGATGATCAACTGTTATAGACTTAGTTCTTCTCAGCAAAACAATGATCTAAGACAATTCCAAAGAACTCATGATGGAAAATGTTCTCCACATACAGAAAAAAATAACTGTGGGATCTGAATGCAGATTATACTCTACTGTTTCTAATTTTTGGTTGTTTTTCTCTCTTTTTTGAGGTTTTTCTATTGAGTTCTGATTCTTCTTTCACAACATGACTAATGCAGAAATATGTTAGGGGAGGGAGGAGGGAAGGTAGGGAGGGAGAAAAATTTGAAACTAAAAATTTATGAAAACAAATATTGAAAACTATCTTCACATGTAACTGGAAAAGAATGAAACGATTTTATTATTTAAAAAACAGTGAAAAAAACTAAAAAAAAAAAGAATATAAGCAAGGAAAATCTATGTTTTACAACATTCTGGAAAAGTAGACCTGCTAGCTTTATAGCAATTGCCTACTTTCCAAAATTGGATTTTTATTACTAGAGGTATCAAAGAAGAATATATATGAAATGAACTCATTAGAAAAATAAAATCATGGTTTGAGTTTGATATTTGATTTCTTAAAAAAATACCCTTAACATTCTTTCAAGTACAGCAGTAAAAAGAAATAGTAGTCCTGATCCACCTTATAAAAAAGAGGATGAGATCATATGCTTATAATGATAATAATAAAGAAAAATGGGGGCTTGAGCAGAATAAATATTGTTAACAACTCGAACAGGAAAATAAATATTAAGTTTTCTTTGAGTATATATATATATATATATATACATATATATACACATATATATGTATATATATATGTATGTATATATATATATATATATATATATATATATATATATATATATATATATATATATATATATATATATATATATATATATCAGGGCAATGAGGGTTAAGTAACTTGCCCAGGGTCACACAACTAGTAACTGTCAAGTGTCTGAGGCTGGATTTGAACTCAGGTCCTTCTGAATCCAAGGCCAATACTTTATCTACTGTACCACCTAGCTGCCCCCGAGTATATTTTTAAAATAAAAAAAAAATATGCTGTGTATAGATTACATGAATGTGTATGTTATTCAGGTTTTGTTTTTGTTTTTATTTTCTCCAGCTGTCATGTATCTTATTAAATATTTACTTGCTTTTGTATGGCTATTTGAGTTGATGAGACACATCATTAATTCAATACATTATTCTAAGTAGTCCATAAGCAAAGTGAATAAGATTAATGTAAGAAGAAGATATAAGAAACATAGAAACAACAGAATCTCCTATGATTGTAGGAAATTGTGTTTTTTTCCAGAAAGATTGACAAGGTATGTAGAGTAAAAAAAGAAGAGGACCAGGGTGTTGGCAAGAATGTTATTGAAAAAGTAGGAAAACACCCAAGATAAACAGAATTGTTTTTTTTAACCTTGCCAAGTATGTTTATTATATATCAGCCAAGGAAGAAGGGACAAAGTAATGATGGAGAACAATAAGCTGTCATCCCATGCCACTATCATGAACCAAGGGACAGGATGTTGAAAAGTTTCAAAAGTGTCAAAATCATAGTTGAGCAGAGTAATATAGCAGAATGAGAATACTGTACTCTTTCCCCAACCCTGCTTCTGTCACTTAGTAATTCTGAGTATGTTTGTTTCCCAGGAGATAATTTGAAGATTTGGATGAGAGAAGGGTGTAGGGATGTGTGTGGGGAGTGGGGTGTGGTGGGGTGTTGTTGGCATTGGTGGTATGGTCTTATCGTAATCACAGGCCTGGGAGGATGAAAATCTAAGAAGCAGAGGAAGGAAAAGGGGAAGAGAAAAAAATAAATAAATAAAAAGAGTAGAACTATGGAATATTTAGGATAATCACTTGGATCATTGGATTAGAGAAGGAACAGAGGCATTTAGAAACTTAGGAGAGGAGAAACTCAGAATTATCTCTTTCCTCAGAGAATAAAGAACAAGGTATATTCATATTTTAAAAAAAAGTCACATATCTGGCATAGTACTGTATGACCAGTAATTATCTTACATTCTGGTGTTGGCAGGAATATTATTGCAAAGATCGTTCATGTGGTATAGGTTAGGTGAAGAGGTAAAACCATAAGAGAGCTGCTGGCTTGAGAGAGAAGATAGGATTCAGGAGAGTGGAGGTTGTGATAAGCTATATAAGTGTGCTAAGAAAGGAAATTGTATTTCCTCAATCAATAGCTCATTAGAATGTGATATAGCCACTGTCACCAAGAATCCCTTCCTGAAAACTTTACATTTTCATTTTAGTTGAAGGTTTTCATCTGACTTTTAGTGCCATCATTCAAACTGAAAGGGTTCAAATCCAATAATATTCCCTTGGGCAAATATCACAAAACTTAAAATTTCTCAAAACTTACACATTGTTTTAATTCATTATTCCCAAGTTGTTGGTCTCATAATTTGTTATAGGATTTTTCTAGACAATGACACATCAGTTTTTCATGAAAAGAAATTATTTTCCTTACATATGATAACTCTCCTTTCATCTCAGTGAATTTAGATATATACAGAAATACACACATGTACAATATTGTCTCTATGACAAGTAAGGACATTCATTGGAATACTATTTGATATATGTTTCATTACTTATTCCCAGTGGTGTATACATTTCTGGCACAGCCAGATCATGAAAAGTAGCCCTCCTTCTTGCGTATGGTGATTGTGACAGGTAAAATGTCCTTCTGGTAATGTTTGTGGCTCGAGGGGACAATATATATCCTATGGAGAATACTGGAGAAGATTTATCTGTGTTTAACATTTCTAAAATTGATTTTTATATCACCACAAATGTGTTCTCATTTATCTTCTCCTTGATTCATCTCATCCTTTCACAAGCTGCTTTTATTTTAAATCTGCATTCAATGGGTAAGTTAGGGGGAACTGGTACCATTTGTATATTGCTTCCTGAGAATCAATAGAAGGGTAAAATATCCCTCTTAGACTTGATTTGCTTTTTCATCTGGTCCTTACCAGGAAAGGTGTCAGAGGTCTATGTATAATGAAAAAGAAACCTATTATATTGCCATTTTAATTCTTGCTTACCCTGCTGAAAGGATTTAAGTTTATTGTTATCTAATAAATCTTAAGGCAACAGTGAATTGTTGCTATTCTATATTTCTAAATGCAGCTCAGATGTCCAGGAGCACTCGAGTTTGTTTTTAACATAGAACCTCTATGTGATTACAAGGTGGGGGAAGAATTGATGAGAAAAAATATTTACACAGTTTCTCTCTCTCTCTCTCTCTCTCTCTCTCTCTCTCTCTCTCTCTCTCTCTCTCTCTCCCTCTCTTTCACACACACACATACATACACACACACACTCAAACACAAAAACACACACAAACATTTTTAAATACTCAGAGATAACCTCAGTGAGCTGGGCTGTTCTCTAGGAAATTATTGTTTTCTACCAGCAACCATAGATTCTTTGAATTAGTACTAGCAGGGCAGTCTTCATTACACCCTATGATTAGGTAGAGTTCTTTGTGAGAGGGTAGAGCCAATAGGAACACAGGTGTGAAAAATACCCTCTGGCAATGAACATAGCTGTACTACAGATATCTGGCTTTGTCTGAGTATCTTCAAATTTCCTGAGAATTCCTTCAAGAGTTTTCCCAAATACAGACAAAAATTACTTGAAAAACTCATTCTTTCATTCATTCATTTAATCAATCAATCAATTTAACATTAACTGGAAGCCTACTATGTGCAAACATATATTATGTTTGTTTACTGAGAGTATATTATGTGCAAAGACATACTTTGTGTGTTAAACTCTTAAGAGTACAAAATAGTAAATAAGGTATAGATACTAAACTCCAAGCGCTTGCAAACTACTATAGGGATATAAGACATGTACAAATATCACTAATATGCAAAGCAATATATTTTAAGTATTTTTAGGAAGCAACATCTTAGAGTGGAAAAAAAAACACACAACCCTACACCTCTTTTCTGAGGACCTGGGTTCAAGCTCAAGGTTCATGATTTGTTATTTAAATTGGGCCTAAAAGAAGTCATCACAAATCAAGTCAACATTCATTAATTAAGCACTTACAATGTGCCTGGCACCACTAAGCTGTGGGAATACAAATAGAAAGACAGTCCTTGCCCTCAAGAATCTCACATGCTAATAGAGGAAGACCACACTGGAAGCAGAAAAGGGGAAGGTGCAATTTAGTAGAAAAATAACTGAGTCTGAAACAACCACTCTAGTATCTTTACCAAGAAAACCCCAAAATGGATCACAAAGAATCAAGGAAGACTGAAGCAATTGAAAAACAACAAAAGGTAATTAATAATGCTGTGTTTTCCCTTGTGGGTAACTACCCATATGTTTGTAGACAATTATGTGAACCTGGTCAGAAATTTTCTACAAAATGCATAAATCTTATTTTTTTTAATTGTTGCTGACTTTTGTTTTCTTTCATATTATCCCCCAATACCTATAACAAATTAAATTATATATAAATTAAGAAAGGTATGGAGGGAATTTAGTAAAATTAACCAACAAGGCAACTAATTTTGACATTTTTTACAAAGTTCCATGGCCAAAGATACTAACCTCTGCAAAGAGGGAAGGGAGATATATTTTTCTATTTTTCTCCTCTCTTTTTCACTGTTTTCTTGATTATCTAAACTTCAGGAGATCATAGACAAAAGTGATGGACAGAATGTTAATATAAAAATTAAATTTTAAAATGTGTCATACATATTTTTTGGACCCCCAACTGTTAAACGGCACACTCTTGTCTATGAGCTTTGCATAGTGATTGAGAGAACTTAGATTTAGTGAAGCATTCCACTGAGCTTATGTAAATCTGTATAAAAAAAAAAACATAGAAAAGGGCTTGCTATGTATACATTGGCCAAGTTCCCAATACCTCACTTATGGCCCATTATATTCATTAAACTTCACCCCTCTATTTTGATATACATAGGCATCACTTTACCCATTTTCTTATTGCCTTAGCCACAGCAAGATTTTTGTGTCTATGTGTTATAAGAATACAGTAGGACCCCCAAAAATCTAAAGATCTCAACCCCCAAGACCGAAAGAAAAGCAGCTTTCTCTCCCATCTCAGGTATGAGATGTGGCAGGACATGACCCCAGTATGCTGAAAAGTAATATTAAGGTCTGCAAGTGGTTATGCAGGATATGGTTGGATGGTGCATATTCTACTGATACCCTGTTATGAAAGATCCCCTCTTATTTATCCAGCCCAAGTCTTTGCATTTCCCCTTGTCTTATAATTCCCTTACCTTTTTTTGGTTTTGTAAAGATACAAAAGACCATTCTTCTTTTACTCCAGTGGGACAGTCACCCAAGTGATCTGTTCCTGGCCATATTTCTCTCTCCTAATAAATCTCTTTTTATTTTACAATATTTTGGATGGGCTTCCAATTCTGTGAGTGACCTAGCCCCCCAATTCAGCTTGCTAATACCCCCAAACACATGTCCAAGCAGACTATTCAAGGCTACTTTTGGGGTCCTTTCTGAAGAGTGGTTATTAATTGTTTGCTCTCAACCCAGATTCAAGACCCTAGAAGGAGGACTACAGTGGAATGACCTGGAAACCTATGTTTGACCCCAAGTTCTTTTTATAAATGACTTGGATAAAGGCATAGATGGCATGCTTAACACATTTCTGTATGACACAAAGGTGGTGAATACAGGCAAAAATATTGGATAACAATCAATATCCAAAGAGATCTTGATAATCTATAACACTGGGACAAATCAAATCAAATGAAATTTAATAAGGATACACCATATACTTGTGGGTGTAGAATGAATTAAGTGATTTCAAAGAGCATTTAGTTCAATCCCCTCTTATTATTAATGGGAAACTAAAGCCTAAAGTAAGCAGCTAGGTACTAGAACTGAGAAAGTGCAGGGTCTGAAGTCAGAAAGACTCACCTTTCTGAGTTCAAATTTGGTTTCAGATAACTTACAAGCTGTGTGACACTGGGAAAGTCATTTAACCTTGTTTGCTTCAGTTACTTCATCTGTCAAATTAGTTGGAGAAAGAAATGGCAAAACACTCTAGTATCTTTGGAATAAAATTTCCAATGGGGTCATGAAAAGGCAGATCCAGCTGAAACAAGTGAACAATATAAGCCTGGAGTGGTGAAGGGACTTGCCCACTGTCCCTCCAGAACTAGACCCCACATCATCCCCTGCAAAATAAAATCTTTCCCTTGACCTTACCATCCTCTTAGACTATCATCTACCTTCTCTCCCCTCCCTTTCACATCTGAAAACAAAGAAAACAACAAAAAAGAAAAATAACCACCAAAATGCATACCAACCCCCCCAAATTTGTCTACAAATTGCATCTGCTTCTCTCCTCACACATTTATCAACCTATTGCAAAGTGGCTTACGATCTGATGAATTAATTGAAACTGCTCCCTCTAAATTCTCTCTCTCTTTTTTTTTTTGGGGGGGGGGAAGGGGGGCAGGGCAATGAGGGTTAAGTGACTTGCCCAAGGTCACACAGCTAGTAAGTGTCAAGTGTCTGAGGTAAGATTTGAACTCAGGTCCTCCTGAATCTGGAGCCAGTGATTTATCCATTGCGCCACCTAGCTGCCCCCTCTAAATTCTCTTACTGACAAATTCAATGACTATATTTCTATCAATCCTCATTTTTCTCAGCCTTGCTGTAGAAATTGATACCATTAATACCATTAACTACTTTCTTGGATCCTTTCCTTTTTCTTAATTTTCATGACACTAATCTTTCTATTGGTTCTCTCTCGGGGTCGTAATTAATTATATTTCATAAGTAAGATTTTATAATATTTATTACTATTAGTTCAATATGTTCTGAGCTTTGGGGCAATTGGGGAATTTAAATTTTTTTTCCCTTCTGTATATATATGTGTGTGTGTGTGTGTGTGTATGTTTACATATATGTATACACACATACATATATAGTTATAGACAGAGAAATTAGGCTTATCTCTTTTATCTTTAATATAATTTCTCAACCTCTTTCTTGTTGTTCCATTAGTATCTAGGTTCCCTGCATTTTTTGCCCTTCTTTTCCTGTTGTGGCAAGCATCATTTCTCCTACAAAGACCACTGATAGTGAGTTTTTTCTTTTTTTTAGGACTTGAATTTCTCTTTATTTATACAAAGTACTGGTAGATCAAATAGGCTGGTGTCCAGGACACTGTAATGCATAATGTGGAAGGGACATCAGGCAGGGTTGTGGTCTCAAGGGAAAAGCTCAGTTCTTGGAGTGGCTGCCAGCTCAGGATAGGTCCAAATTGCATGTAGTAAATATGGGAGGGACAGATGCCTAAAAAGAAAACAAAACAAAAAAAAAAAAAACAAAACCAGACCAGAGCCAAGGCAGGTCCCAGGCCGCCAGTTCTGACTCCCCTCCCCCACTTTAAACAGGGGCCACCTTCAGGACTGGGAGGGGGCAGCCAAATACAGCTATATATCTATATTCTCATCCCCTACCTACAGACAGACAGACAGAGCAGCCCCCAGGGCGCTAGCATTTGGGGGTAGCACTGAGAGTACAACTCTGTGTACAGAGTTGGGATAAATGAAAATTCCTTGTTGATGGTATATCCTCTGTTCTGCTCCAGCCCTGGGTGAGCAAAGTCCTTAGTTTGGCATTGATCTAAGCCAACCACTCCTTCTTTGGATCCTGGGGAAAGGGCCCAGATAGGGGGTAGTTAGAGGCAGCTTTATGGTTCTGGAGTAGGGGACTGGGCTGCCCCCCCTCCCCAGCTTCTATCTTCCCAGGCCCCTTTTTGCTAAGTAGCTGAAGGTCTCTTGGGAGGCATAAACGACGTAGAGGAAGCCATCTTCATCCTTTTCCTGCTCATAGATCTCTGAGATAGGTGTGGAGACGTTGACCATACTGTGCTGGTTCAACAACAGGAAGAAGACCTGGGTGGGGTTAAGTTGGAGTCTTCGACATATGATCTTCACTAATTCACTCATGTTGACATGATCAGGGACAAGAAATTTGTTCTTGTCCATGACACGCTGATGTTTTTCCCTTTGTATTGCTCAATGATCAGGGGATCTTACTGGGGTGCTGCTCACGGATCTGCTTCACTTCCTTGCATCTTTCAGCAAAGCTTCACAGCTGCTTGAAAGGCCGGTTGGAGGGCATCGCACCAGGGTCCTGGTTCAGGCAGGGGTTGGATAGAGTGGGAAGTTCAGGGTCAGGTGTCAGGGTGTCGCCACTGCTGCTCCTGTTCTCTCTGGAGCGGGCACATGCTCATTCAGGTTCTCCAATATTTGAGTTTTTTCAACCGCTTCTAGTTGGAAGGTTAGGGACCTCATTGGTTCCCAAAGTAGATTAAATCTTACCATGGGAAGTCTAACTTTGCTAGGTTTTTAGTCCTGTTTCCCTTGGGCATAAAAGTTCCTTCACTTCCAACTGGTTCTCTATCTCTCTGTCTTAGTCCTCAATGGTTTAATTAATGGTATTAAAATATTTAGCCCATAAAGAATTGACGATCAAGCTCAAGGAACCCTTTGGGAAGTGTGAGCTTGGGTGAATCAAAAACAAGGGGGAATGAATATGCTATTTGCCCACTGCAATCCAATAATAACACTATATTTTATATATCTTTCCTGATGTAGAAAAGCCTTCCTTAGGTTATTTTTCATATAAACAGTACCTTTTTATTGATTCAAATACTTTTACATGTATTTATAGTCATAGCAGCTCTCTAGATAAGGCAGCTACTATGTCCATTTTATAGGAAAGGCAAACAAAATATAGAGATGTTTTAACTCATACAAATCACACAGTTCACCTAAAATAAAATCTATAACATAAATGGTAGACTATGAAGTTTTTTTTTTTCTTTTCAGTTTGTTAATCTGTTATTCATAATGGTCCTGAGAAGGAAATTGTGGCAAAAAAGAGCTACCTTGATACAAAAAACAATTAGTAATAAGGCCACAAATGAATAAAATTCTATGTGGAACTATAAAACAACTTAGATGTCAGTTAGGTCAAGCCCTACATTTTATAGACACAAAAACTTCATCATTAATGAAATGACTCATACAAGTTCACATGGCTTAGGTAACAGGAGAGTACTGTAGAACTAACGTTTTCTTGCTCTAACTATAATATTTTTTTCCACTCTACCATGGATGAGTTAACCTCACAGGAAGTTGCTGGTGACACCAGATTGTTTAAAGCTGGTATAATCATTCTAATTACAGAGACTCATTCTATTAAAGTCATAGACAGTTGAATTTAATGAGTAAATGCTGTAGTCTGAAATCTTTTTGCCAATAATTATTCCTATCTTGACTCACATACTTTGTTCTCATTTGCCACATTTCTTCCTAACCATCTTATCTGTAGAAATGCTGCTTTTATTAGAAAAATATCTGAAATCATATATTCAAGTCTGTTATGCTTGCAGGAATTAACTTTATAGTGCTTATTTTGAAAATTAATCAAATTTTTAGCCTGGACTATTGATAGATTTCATTTCTCATAATGAGATGCACCCAGAGTTCCAATATTGTGTACCATTAAATAGGGTTTTTATTTATTCATCATTTTCATTATGAGTAATCTTCATGCTCAATATTTTAGTCATCTGAATAAATAGCAAAATTATACTGTACAATGTCATGAAAATGAGGTTAGTCTGTGTACAAGTCAAGTGAAAAGATCTTCTATCATCTCAACTGAATTTGTGAACTAATAAATAATGTAAGAGGAAAAAGATTGGCTGCTGAAAATCAATTCCACTATCTAAAGTATATCAATAAGTTGGAAATGTAGAGAACTTGTAATAAGGGCATGAGAAGAGGGAGTTGGGGATCATAAAATGCTGCAGTATGTTGCAAGCTAGAATTTCATTAGATTTCATATTACCACATCACTTCAGCCCAAAAGAGCATGATCGGGTGCAATCTTTAGTAAGGTGTAAATCTCTAGGAAGCACCTGGTATAAATAAGCCTGTCAAAGAAGATTTCAGAATTAGGGGTTGGGGTGTATGTTTGTGGGGGGAACGAAGGTGTTTTTAAGCTTATCTGTAAACCCTCTTTGATTTCATGACTGTGCAGTCTCCCAAATGACAATTTCATGACATAATGCTTTTTAATCTGTCTCTTGGATAGGGAAAAAGGGGGAAGGGGATAATGTTGCCACCTACACAGGGTAAAACTGATTCTTCTTCTTCTTCTTCTCCTAGTACTGTAAAGGCCCTCAGGTCTTAGTCTTTTGGCTTCATAGAAAAATATTATTCTTTTGTTTGTCTTTGAAATTTCCTGTTACATTTTCCTACTATGGTCTAGCTAGGTGGTAAAGTGGATTAAAGCACTGGCCCTGAAGTTGGGAGGACCTGAGTTCAAATCTCACATCAGACACTTACTAGCTATGTAACCCTGGGAAAGTCACAACCCCAATTGCCTTAAACATCTGGGGCCACCTTCACTCATCCGGTTGTATATCTTGCCATTGTACTAGATGGCCCTGGAGAAAAGACTGAAGCTGGTGACTTTTCATAGCCCTCCCTCAAATCCAACTCCATGCAAGTTATGTCATCACCCCAGTGTCATGGTCCTTTTCAAGTATTAAGGACAAACAACAGTTTCCTACTCCTGTTATCTAGCAAACTCTGGATGGACAGTTGTCTAGGTGTGTTATTTTTTTAACTGTTTTGCTTTTTGACCATCAAGTAAAATTTAATCTCAAATAGAAATTCTTTGTTTTAGCAGTTCCACCCAATTTAGGCCAACAATTCATCTATAGGTAGTTGCCTTAGAAATTTCCCTGGGGACAGTGAAAAAATGAGTGATGTATTCAGGGTAACACAGCTACTTTGCATCAGAGGCAAGACTTAAACCTAGGTCTTCTACATTCCAAGTCCAACCCTGTATGTATTAAATGCATTTCTCATATACTTATTTAAAATAGGCAAACACCTGACCGCAGAATAGTAGACTACCAAATGACCCATTCACTTAAGTGAACAGGGGATCAAATTTAGCTCCTCCTCAAAGCATTGGGTCTTACTTATTAATATGAAGACAAACAAAAAACAAATGGGTGATTTTTATCTCCAGTGGGATCAGATAAGAGATATTGGTTGGTCCCAATTAATAATATGAAAACAAAGAAACAGAAACTTGACTGATTTTCAGTTCCTGAGTTGTCTTGTTCAGAAAACAGATTTTGCTTTGGAGTCAGATAACTGGAATTTGAATTTTCACTCTGATACTTGCTAAAACTACTGCTAGGAATAATAAATGATATTTATACAGGCAATTGCTACCCATGTAAGCTTAGGGAAGGTACAATTTTTCTGAGCCTCAGTTTCCTCACCTAAAAATTACAAGATTACAGTGAGGATCAATTGAAATAATTTACATGAAATGCTTTGCAAAATGTAAAGCCTGTATAAATATCACTTTTCTAAATCAAAATTAAGAGAAAGGTTATTAAAAACATTTTTTTAAAAGAGAGAGGTTATTAGAACTTGCTCAGCATTACCTGGTCTTCAAAACTCAAAAGAAGTTTTCAAAGATAGAGATACCCTCTCAGATAAGAACAATGGTACTCTGCATTCTAGTGGCACATTTCATTTATCAAACTACATTATCTCAGTTGAAATAAAATACTATGATTATTCTTCTTTAGAGCAATTCACTTTGAATATCAGAAGACTAAATATCTGCTTGGAGGTAATGAAACTTTCCCAAAGTACAGCATAACTATCAGCATTTAAAGGGGTGAGGCATCAATTCTCACTTTCAAGCTTTTCCCTTCTCTAAAAAAGCTAATTCATTTCTCAGACTTAATGTCCTAATCTGTTGAATGGGGATACTGGGAATAATGCCACATGTTCCCTATTCACAATGAAGTGCTTTGGTAAAAGATGCAAAAAGATAATGAGATAGAACTTATTATAAAATAAGTTATTTCCTCTTTCGAGAATAACTGTCACCTTAATACTTCCAGTTCCAAACAATGTAGATGGCTTCTTCTTTCTCTCTCTTGTATTCAAACGGTATTTAAGCATTTGCACATTATAGGTATATGTTTAAGTTTCTATTAATTTCCTGTTTGAATCTTCTTTCTCCATCGATGAAAAGCCTTGTGAAGAAAAGATGCATGGGTGATCTCTGAAGCTTCTTAGGGCTTTGATGATTTAATGTATTTTTTTAATATTTTATTGATGGTCTTTTCTATTTTTATCTTGGTCATTTTCCAATGATGCCTCCCAATCCCTTCCCCCCTCCCCTTTCAATAAGTATAGGCTAGCAGATTCACTGGCAAGGTCTGAAATTGCAGGCAGTACTCCACCAATTGAATCCACTCATATTTGAAAGCTCTAACCCCACCCTGCTGATTGGTGACTTGACTGGATCCATTGCCTCATTTAACCCACCATATCTTCTGGGGGCTTTATATACCAGACCATGATTCAACTACATATCCCATACTCTCACTTACTCATGCTATCATCATTTCACCATCTGTCCTCCCTTGAGCACCTCTCTCCTTTGTGTGTTTTCTCCCCTATTATAATATAAGATTCATGAGGACTGTGACTATACTTTTAAAATCTTTGTATTCCCTGTGCTTAGCAGAGTTCTTAGAACACAATGTTTAATGCACCCATATGCACATACAGAGGTATGTATGTATGTATGCATATGAGTATATGTACACCCATACATATACACACTATACACATACATATGTATTCATTTATATTATTCATTTAATTCACGTCTCTGAGAGGAAGAAAACATGATTCACCATTAGTTCTCTAACGTCATGAATGGACATTGCATTGATCTAAATTCTTTAAAACATACTTTTCTTGACATTGTTGTGATGGTTGTGAAAAATCTCCCGGTTCTTCTTATATTATCTTTTTTTTTTATTTTTAGCAACATTTATTTTATTTTCCATTTACATGTAAGGGTAGTTTTCAACATTCATTTTTGTAAGATTTAGAGTTCCAAATTTTTCTCCCTTCCTCCCTCCCTTTCCTCCCCCCTCCATAAGATTGCAATCAGGTTATATATGTACAATCAACAAGTGTTATTCTTATCAGTTCTTTCTATAGGGGTGCACAGTAAGCTTCCTCATTAATTCCTTGGGATTGTCTTGGATCATTGCACTACTGAGTGTAGTTAAGTCATTCACAATTGCGCATTGAACAATACTGCTGTCACTATGCACAATGTCCTCTCAGCTCTGCTCATTTCACTATACATCGATGTTCATTAGTCTTTCAAGGTTTTTGGGGGATCATCCTGTTTGTCATTTCCTGTAGCACAAGACCATTTCACTACAATCATATAACACAGATTTTTCCATCATTCCTCAATTGATGGACATTCCCTTGATTCTCAATTCTTAGCCTCCACCAAGAGTTGCTATAAATCTTTTTTGTACAATTTTTCCCCCTTTTCTCTTTTTCATGATTACTTTTGTTAACTGTTTCCCTTCCATCCTATTCCCTTCCCCATGATATTTATTGTATTATCTATCTTCTTTCATCCTATCACTCTTCAAAAGGGATTTTCTTCTGTCTGTCCCCTCCCCCACTCTGCCCTTCTTTCTTTTGCCCCTTTCTCTTTATCTCCTTCCCCTCCTATTTTCCTGCAGGGTTATAGAGATTACTCCACCCAATTGAATGTGTACATTATTCCCTCCTTGAGCCAATTCTAATGAGACTGAGGTCTTTGAGCCAATTTTGATGACTGTTATGCTCATTTACTGCCCAGATTAAATAGATTACTCCACCCAGTTGGGTGTGTGTGTTAGTCCCTCCTTGAGGCAGCTCTGATGAGTTTAAGGTCTTTGAGCCTTTTCTGATGAGTGTAAAATTCATTTACTGCCCTGCTCCTCTCCCCCACTGTTCCCCCACTCCACAAGCCTTTTCCTGTTATTTTCATGTAGGATTTCACTTCTGCCCTTCTCCCTCTCCCAGTGAATTCTCTTCACCCCTCAATTTAACCCTAAAGATGTTATCATCTAGCTAAGTGACACAGTGGACAAATCATCACCCCTGGACCCAGGGGGATCCCAGCCAAAACCCAGCCTCAGACACAAGACAGTCGCCCACTGTCCGACCCCAGGTATGTCCCCCAGCTCCAATTTTCTTTTTTTTTATGGTTCTCTAGGGTCTTGTATTTGAAAGTAAAATTTGCCATTCATTTCAGGTATTTTCATCACAAATATCTGAAAGTCTTCTTTTTTCATTAAAGTCCTATTTTTTCCACTGAAAGATATTGCTGAGTTTTGCTGGGTAGGTGATTCTTGGTTGTAATCCCATTTCCTTTGCCCTTTGGAATATCATATTCCATGCCCTCTGGTCCTTTAATGTAGAAGCCGCTAGATCTTCTGCTATCCTGACTGGGACTCCACAGTACTTGAATTCTTTCTTTTTGGAAGCTTGCAATATTTTCTTCTTGACCTGAGAGCTCTGGAATTTGGCTATAATATTCCTACGAGTTTTCTTTTTGGGATCTCTTTCTGGAGGTGATCGGTGAATTCTTTCAATTTCTATTTTAGCTTCTTCTTCTAGAATTTCAGGGCAATTTTCCCTGAGAATATCTTGGAAGATGGTGTCTAAGCTCTTTCCTTGATCATGGTTTTCAGGTAGACCAATAATTTTTAAATTATCTCACCTGAACCTATTTTCCAGCTTGGCAGTTTTTCCCAGAAGACATTTCACATTGCCCTCTATTTTTTTATTCATTTGGATTTGTTTTATTGTGTCTTGGTTTTCCATAAAGTCAATGGCTTCCATTTGTTCAATCCTAATTCTTAGGCAATTATTTTCATCAGAGAGCTTTTGTACCTCCTTTTCCATTTGACTTTTCAAGCTGTTGACTTTTTTCTCATGTCTTTCCTGCATCACCCTCATTTCTCTTTCCATTTTTTC
The DNA here is from genome assembly GCF_019393635.1 of Dromiciops gliroides. Classification (NCBI taxonomy): domain Eukaryota; kingdom Metazoa; phylum Chordata; class Mammalia; order Microbiotheria; family Microbiotheriidae; genus Dromiciops; species Dromiciops gliroides. Next base: position 205,668,543 of record NC_057862.1, read on the forward strand.
CTCTACCTCTCTAACTTTATCTTCAAAGTCCTTTTTGAGTACCTCTATGGCCTCAGACCAATTCATATTTTTCTTGGAAACTTTAGATATAGGGGCCCTGATATTGACATCTTCCTCTAAGGGTGCCACTTGGTCTTCCTTGTTACTGAAGAAACTTTCTGTGGTCCTCACCGTTCTCTTTCTGCTCATCTTGCCTTTCTTTTACTTGACTTTTAGCTCCTTAAAGTGGGGCACTGTTTCCAGGCTGTAGTATCCCAAGCGTAAGAAGTCCCAGGTGGTATGATTTAAGGAGAATCAGGTTCTTCCCTCACCCGGCCTGTTTCCTGGTCCTAGATGACCTCAGACCAACTTGCTAATCAACCAGCTTTGTGTGTTGTTGTTAGCTCCTATGAGGCTGTGCCCCTCCCCCACCTGAGCCACTTCTACTGGAGCCTACCTCCTGGTTCTCAGTAGGGGTGTAAAATTCAAGTTCTGCCTTAGCACCAGCAGAGACCCCTGTAGTCTCTCCCCTGCCCAGGGCTCAGCCCACTCACCAGACTGTGAGCTTAGTTCCAGATGCCACTGGTGCTTCAGCTGATTCAGAGGCTCTGGGGGTCTCCTTCTCTGGTGAGGACTTCCTGAGACTGGATCTTTGTCAGGGTGACGGTGGGGTTGGACCCAACTCCTGTATCAGCACAGCAGCTTCCTCCTTCTTACCTTCCAAGCCGTTCTTGGTTAGAAGATGATTTCAGCACATTCTTCTGTGAGTTTTGCTGCTCAGGGCATTTTCCTATGGCATTATTTGGATGTTTTTTGGAGCGATCATGTCATGAGTTTGGGAGCTCACTTCTTATATTACTCTTAATCAGCTTCTTTACATCTTCCCAATCTCCACTGGATTATTTGAATTAATTTCTTTAATTTTCTTTTTTAATAATGAATTTAATCATCACACATACTTTTCAATACACAGAAAAATGTGAAATAGGATTATATATGACACCATGAACTTACTGTTCATTTGAAAAGGTAAGAACATAGATTTAGAGCTTGAAGGAATTTAGAAATACCAGTCTTAGGCTTATTTTTCATTCCTTCTCCCTGTGATTTCCCATTATACTGGTCTTGTCTTCTGCTGTGTCTCTGTCACAGGCTGCCTACCAATATGGATTTGAGAGCTGGCTTTAGGCTTCTTGATAGTCTTGGGCATGTTCTGTCTGAGTGTTACAAGTAGCCATTTCTGCTGTGGGCCACCAGGTTAGTGACTTCAGTTTTCTGGAAAGGCTTTATTGCATGGCTCTCCCTTTATGTGAGCAATGAGTATTGGCTCTGTCTCCAGTTTGTCCCATGGACCAGCCCTATAAAAGAGTTGGCTTTCACTTCCTCTACCTTCTTTCCACTCAGAACTCCTACAAACTTCTAGTGCTATTCTCATGTAGTCCTATAATGGACAAGAGGAGTTTATTGCCCTTTATGTTTGGTTTTGTTAATCATTCATTATTCTGATGAATTTTTAATACTTTGCCAGAGTGTTTGTAGGAATGTTGGGCTCTTCTAGGACCTTTCACATTGATATCTTGACCAGTAGTTCCCACCTATTAATTACAAATTCAACTGTCACCTCTACCTGTGTTTGAGTTCAGCATGAACTATTTATAAGCAATATGATTGTGAGCAATTTACTTATTTTCTTTGGGCATCAGTTTCTTTATCTCTAAAATAGGAATAATACTTGTACTACCTTCAGTACCTTTTTTTGTGAGGCAATTGGGGTTAAGTGACTTGCCCAGGGTCACACAGATAGTTAATGTCAAGTGTCTGAGCACGGATTTGAACTCAGGTCCTCTTGAATCCAGGGCCAGTGCTCTATCTACTGTGCCACCTAGCTGCCCCCAGCTTCAGTACTTTTTCAGGAAAGCAGTTTTTAAGTGGGAAAATACTAAATACTATAGAAATTTGCCTCAAGAAACCTCAAGTAACTTAAGAGACCCCCAACCCCTAAGAATCCTTAAAATTTAGACACTGAAACCAAAGATTTCAAGAATAAAAAAGAAACTTTCCCACCTCAGAAATTTGATGTTGCCATGACACATAGACTAGGGTTCATGGAGACCTGGGGTATTTAAAGAAATTTCTATCTATGTTTTAAACACTGATAAGCATGTCACAGTCTGCAAGGATGATATGGAAGTTCCATATGTTCAAGATACGGATTTTTTGTATGTCAACAAGATGTATGACTGATAGCTCATCACTCAACCTCCAAAACAACCCCTCCCAGTTATTTTCCAATTTTTTTTACTTGGCACAAAGCATTCTTTGTCTGAAATGTATAAAAAAGTAAATTCTCCTTTCATTCGGAAAGATAGTCTACATTGTGACTCTCTCGGCCATATATTTCTCTCTCCTAATAAATCTCTCTATTTTACAAGATTTGCTGTGAGCCTGCCAATTCTTTGGATGGTCCTGTCCCCAGAACCAACTCCCATGTCATTCTGGTGCCAAAACCCAGGAGGAGAGAAGTCGTCTGTCAGGTAGGTGGGCTGCTCATTTGGCTCTTAGGTTCTTTGGGTGTGGTGTACACTGTGCTCTCTCCTCTGTCAGGAGCCTCAGTCCTGTTGGGCAAGTCCCTAATGGTCTGAGGTAGGACTAGCCAAGGCTATGTCTGGATTTCTCTATGGTTAGGAAATGGTCCTGACTTTAGAAAACACCCCAAGGTTTTCAATACCCACTTGGATATAGTTGTGGTAGTCTCTTGGGTCTAGCCCAACCATCATTATAAGGGACAAGAAAAGCATTTCATGTGATCCCCTTTGCATTTATGCTTAAAAATTGAAACAAATTGGACTTAGGTGAAAAAGGAACTGAATGATTTACTATTGTAACATCAAATGATCATTATCTCTTATGTGATGGGGGTAGAAAGTCCAAGGAGAAGAGTTGGGTGATTAATCAGCTGCTACTCTTCAGGGGTAAGTTATAGTGCTTTTCAATTATCTCACATTTGGAGGTTATGAACTTTTCTCAGAAATTGGTAGAAACTCAGAGGTGTCCATCAATTGGGAATGATTAAATCATGGTAATAAAATTATGGTAGCTAACTTATGGCATATGAATATAATGGAACACTATTATACTATAATAAATGAACAAAAAGATGTCTTTATTGTCTTAATCAGAGTTCTTAAGTCTTTCAGAATTGTTTTTATAATGTTATAATTATATATGAAGTGTTTTCCTGGTTTTTTCTCAATTCACTCTGTTCAGTTGTTTTTTTTTTCTCCCCAAGTAGGGGAAGAGGGAAGTAAGGAGGCAGAGAAATAATGAGTTGATAATTGAAAAAAAAAAGATTAAAATTGGATATAATGTATTTCACCTCTGCCAAAATGAGCATGGAAGATAATGGCCAACCAGGCTATGATCACATATGACTTGTGTGACATTTAAAAAGTTTGAGAGATCTAACTTCTGAGTAATTAATCATTTTAATAATAATGCTAGCAATAATTATTAAAAGGGGTCAGTGTCACTCTCAAATTCCAAAGACCTCTCATGGAATCCACACAACACTTATATGCCCTTGGAAGAGTGGGTGTTTCTCAGGGTGACAATAAACTCTGATTGGTTAACAAGTAATGAGAGAATGAATATTATAGTGAAAAGTGTACCCTTTCTAATGAAGGGCTGGGAGACATTACTTTGATCCTATCATTTACTTACAAATCAACTGCCACCTTAGGACAATATAATCCAAGAATTTATCCCCATTCAAACCTTAGTAGAATACCATAGGCTTCTCTACCTGGGGGGCTGGGAGGGATCTGACCTAAATGAAGGAAAAAGTTAGTCCAATCTCATGATTGGCAATGTCTTTCAGATGCTGGTTTTGCCTAATAGAGAATAAGGTTTCAAAGAGAGGTAAATACCATATTTCACCAATATTAACAATCAGCAATGATTTAGTAATCATTTCTGTCACTTAAGAACTTTTGTTTGAAATCTTTTCTTCCATTTCCTTCAGATTCTGCATTTCTAATCTCATATGACTATATGGTCAGAACCCATTTTATTTTTTGGTTCTTAACATACTTTCCTGGTTAGAGTTCGTAGAGTTAGTATTCCCAGAGTTCAACTTCCTCAAATTGAAAAGATATTGACTAAAACTATTGTAATTGCAGTTTATATTTTTGATCATTCTCCTCTGTTACATGAAAATGAAAAGGGTTGCCTAATTGGGGAAGTTTGCAAAGATTGGTGGCATGAAGCCCCATTTCCTAACCCCCAAGTAAAAATTCACAGCCTCCTTAAGGACAAAGAGAATAGCATTTTAGACTGTGCCTTTAGCATTTAATATAGTTCTTTGAAATTATGAAATTATATTTTCTATTAAGTTTATGCAACTTCATGTCCCCCAAGAGCCTTCTCTACTGGTGAAACTCCCAGTCCTTTTGTTCAAAATCACTTCTTTGATTTAGATCATTGTCCCCAGAATGTCTTTGTTAATGTATATTACTTTGTGCTTTTAAAAGGGGACAAAGATAATTAATTTCAATAACATGCCAAAAAACTAAGATCTGGAGATTAATAGTTTGCAATAGATATCACACTTAGTCTTTTTATAATGCATTATAATAGAGTTCCTTTAAAATATTTTATTTTATTATAATATATAATTGGAATATTGGAAGCTAACCAGTGACTTTGCTTTTTGCCTCATTTTCCTTAAAATTAAAATTGCTTTTGTCTCACCTTCCCATCTTGTTTATCAAACATAACTAAATAATAGTTGCCCTAGAATTAGAAAGGACCTCAGAGTTCAATGATCCAAATCTCTACTCATGAAAAATCTAATTTCAGTATGCTCAACAAATGATTTTTTATCTTCTCCAAGAAGATTTTCAGAGATGGAAAGTTCATTATCCCTCATGTACAGAAGAGCTCTAATTGTGAAGATTTTGTTCCCCTTATGTTTACTTTAAATCTATTTCCTTGAAACTTAGAATCATAGAATTTAGACTAGAAATATCATCTAATTTATTCTTATATGACAGACGAGGAAAGTGAGTTTGAAAATTGGCCGAAGCTAAAAACCAAAAACAAACCACAACACAAGTTTATCTAAAAAAGATTCAGAAAAAGCCTTTGATGAAGTACAAAACTACAAACCCTATAACTTATAGGCAGAGGGACCTATTTTTAGTTATACTACAAACTATCCGACTAAAACCAAGAGCAGCCATCATATGCAAAGAAATACATTAGAAGATTTCCCAGTAAATACAGCAGTAAAGTAAGGCTGCCTACTCTCCCCACTATTATTTGATATATTTTTAGATATGTTAACAGTATTAATAATACAAGTGACAGAAATGAAGAGAAGATAAAACTTTAACTATTAGCTCATGTTGGTTTACTTCACAATCCTAGGAAATCAATCAAAATTCATCAACATCTTTTATATATGAAATACACACACACACACACACACACACACACATATATATATGTTATATATGAAAATTCTCTAAATCTACAAATGTAGTGTCAGAATTGTTGAAAAAGAGTACTCCTGGAGGCAGTTAGGTGGAACAGTGGATAAACCACTGGTCCTGGATTCAGGAGGACCTGAGTTCAAATCTGGTCTCAGACACTTGACATTTACTGGCTGTGTGATCCTGAGCAAGACACTTAACCCCCATTGCCCCACGAAAAAAAACAACAAAAAAAAAACAAAAGAAAGAGAGAGTACTCCTCCTGTTACACATCTGAACGTCTTACTGTCCATAATATAGACTAATAAACCCTTTAAATTATCTTTATCATTTATTACAAACCACAGATCAGTTTTGGTTTTATAACCTTCCTAATATTCTTTCTAACAATCAAGGCCTTGTCACTCTTTAGTAGTTATTCTTAATTTCTCACCCTAGCTTTTATAACTTATATATATTCTTTTAAAATTTTAGTTTATTGTTGAGTAAGTGAGCTTTATTTTTGAATTTCTATCACAATTTCTTTCTTAATCAGAATCAGCTGCAATTCCTTGACCCAAATTTATTAGAGAATATGGAGCTGCTTGTTTTCATAGGTTGTTTTTTTTTCAATATTATTTTGCATTTTCCCCATAGAGTATGGTTATTTTTCTAAGTATTACTCCTGGACCTGCAACATTATCAGATGCATACTTAATATATTTTTTCAGGTAAGGAAAACAAATATTTTCCACCTTTTCTATTAAAAAAGGAAAATTGAAACATTATAACAGATCTGTTCTCTCCATTCTGAAGATTTGGCATGAAAATTTCTCCATAAAATTGTTTTTTAGTCAGATAGTCTAAGCTAATTGAAGATTCGTCTTAAAGTGAGGATAATACGTGTTTCATACCTGAGACTAGCCAATGTGTCTTATACTTAGCAAAAGTTTAAGAAATTTTTGTGCAATGGAATGGGATGGTATTGGAATGAATTGAATTAAATTATACTGAATGAAAACAAAATGTGAAAAGCTTATTTTCAACTAGGACTTCAATTCTTAAGGATGTTATTGTATTCCTCAAGGAAGATGTGACTTTTCTCTTATATATATTAAACTTCCTTCTTTCTTTCTCCTCTTCTTTCCTATTTCCATTCTTCCAAAATATATAAACACTTTCTTTAGCATTCTTTAGGATATAGTTTTATGTTTTAAATTTATTTCTTACCTCCTACTCTGAAGATATGGAGTCTTTGAGTTTTTTTCTTTTCTATTTTAAAAACCTAAAAACCCTATTTTCAGGAGGAAATTAAGAATTCTGTACTCAGGGGGAATATACATTTATTATTGCATAACTGACCTCTTTAAAAAATTCATAGATAACTTTTAAAGTTTTCCCATGGCCAATAGAAATTAAAGATTGTGGCACTTTTTTTGCTTGAATATGAGCCTTTTCATCTGCTTATCTCTTCTTATGGGTTTAAAGAATATCTGCTATGCCTTGAAGGCTTTGCTTTAGGAAATTAGACAAGTGTTTGAAATTTGGCTTTTCATTTTAAATAGTAGTATTATATTACTAAGAACTCCCAGGAAAGGAGTACAGCAAAGAGAAAAAGAAAGGAACAATATCTATTTCTAGCTACATAAAACAACTTCTGTAAAATATTAAAAGGAGAAAAATGAAAGCCATATACATTTTATTTTCAAATTTTGGCCTCTTGGGTTGACATAAAGTTGCTAATAGCAGTCACAGAGGCAAGATTTCACAAGAAAGCATGGTTATGTAACAATGAGTTATTTTGGAGCTATTAGGAAGTTGAGATTGTTAAAAAGATAAACAGTGATAAATAAAAGTTTCTCTCTGTTTATGATCCATTTGTGTCATTTTGCATAAGAATAAAAAAACATAAAATATATCTCTGAGGAACACTATGGGAAATAATCTCCAAAGCTAAGAACAAGTAACATTATGCACCGTATCTAATAATGTAAAATTTTTATCCAGTTAATATTACACTTGAAGGCCATAAGTCACAAAATCTTTCAACCCAGAAACTTTACACAAATTTCTCAAACATTATTTATCTCATCTTACTCTATATTGATGAATGTTGAAATAGTAAGCTGGGTCACTGGGGTTAGTCTAGTCATCAAGGCTACATACATAATGCATACAAGTCTAAGGCAAAAACATTAAACTATAATATCTTTCATCAACTAGGCTTGTAATTTGTTGTTGAGTTTTTGGATATAGCAACACATGAAATGAAGAAAAAGAAATTAATGGTGGTCTTCCACTTCTCTAGTGATGTGGAGTGGAGAGGATAATAAGGGTATGCATATGATGGACTGTCTATTAGCTTTAATTTAGATGTTATTACTCTAAACATAAGATTCTTGTCCAGTGACCAATGAGTGACACACTCCTGGAGGAACTTCATTATGTCAATATTGCCATTCTTGCTATAAGTGAAATGAGAAAAAAAGCAGACAGTTACAGCTAAATGAAAAATACCCCCCAACTTCTCCTTGGAAAGACAAAGGAATTGATCAAGTTTGTTTTATACTACATCCAAAGTCAAGAAGAAACAATATTTCATTTTCTTATCTCCAAAAATGATCATCAGGAAAATAATTTCACCTTATGAACAAACAACATCTGTTACAGATGATGGAGAAGTAAAGAAGTAGTCAAGAAAACTCAATAAGACTCCAAACAAAATCAATACATATTGTTCCTTATTGACTTCAATGCAAAGGTGAAAATACACACACACACGTATGCACACATGCATGCATAAACTTTAATGACTTCAATAGCATACTCTCCTCACAAAAAGATGAACTTAATACCTTTGAGTTTTCCTCTCAGACCAACAATAACAGTATATATCTTTTATCTCACAAATGGCAAGTTTAAATATCAATTAGCTGCTAATTCCCCAGTCATTTTCCCTCCTCCAATACTATGAATCACATCAGTCCTCAGCTCCTCAATCTTTATTCTCTTCTTTAAAAGCCTAGTCCTGCTAGACCCAGAGAGGAATACAATTTAAAAACAAACAGACAACCAAATTTTATTGGGTTGAAGTGCCACATTCCATTTGGGGCAGCAGTGGGATTCACCTAAAATCTCTTAGGACTTGAACAGAGTTGACTTGATTCTACCATTCTCCCTGAATTCCCTCCTCCATGTCAATATGTTATTTCAATAAAATTGGCTTGTTTTATTGTTTTTGTGTGTGTCACATTTTCTTTTACTGGATTTAGTACCTGGAACCTTTCTAAATCTATATTAAGACAATCCTAGTCTGAACAATATAAAAATGAAGTTGATTATAGTTTAACTGACAAGAAATTACTCAGTATTTGTGTGTATATTTTAGCTTTTGAGCACCATTCAATGAATCTTTTGCATTGTATATGTATATATGCATGCGTGTATACACGTTTACACACATGTGTTAATATATACATATAGGTGTACATATATATTCATTTTAAAAGATCTATAGGAATAATTTCACAAGCTATAAAATAGAGACCTTTTGTTTTTTCCAAATTTATAATTGCATTTGAAAGGTTATTTTTAAGTAGAACCAGGTTTTTTTTTCTTTTAAAAAATAAAGGGAGCCTTCTTAGTTTTAATAGCATTATGGAGAAAAATTAGGTTTTTAGTAACATAGTTGTAATATAGATTTAGTCTCTCAAGTTAGTCTTTTGACAATAATGTGGAAATTATGACATTATTGATCTGGGTACATTTCAAAAAATTTGAGGAAACATTAATTAATCAGTGAAATTTAGTAAGCATTTACTATATTCCAAGCATTCTAGTAAATGCTGGGAATAAGAATAGTGATAACTGACCTCAAAGTGGAAGAGATAACACCCATTAGGAAATGGTGTTTGGAAAGTGGTATTATGGTTTTAGAAGTCAAAGGATTCATGGATAGTAGCAGAAGGGAGTTGATTGGCACATCCTTTTTAGTGCCATTGGCAGTAGTAATTTGATTAAAGTTCTAGAGCTGGAAAATAAGAAGGTGGGATATGAACTTGGCAACATTGTAGATAGCAAGAAGATATTGTGGATGAAATATGAATCATGGTGGAGGCCAGGTAGTCCATGACATACTCAGAAATCAGTACAATGTGAATGCATAGGAGTGAGTTTCAAATGAAAGGGTTAAGTCGCTTGAGACATGGTCTTTGAACTCCTTGCAGCCTGGAGGGTTTATCAAGAGAATGTTTGGCAAAATCTAGTGTTTGAGAAGGCACAGCACCAGCAATGGAGGATGTCAAGAATATGGCTGGAATGGACTGTGATGCATGATTGTGACTATGTAGATATAATAGACCATGTGACTCTTTCACCAATCAGCTTAGCATAGTCTCCAGAGTATGAGTTATAGATTTGAGAGGTTATAAGATAATTTGAGAAAATTTGTATTTCATAAAACTTTTTGCTCTTATTCATTGAAATGCTGTCATTCAAGTTTGAAGAAAAAATTGCCACTTTAAAGGGGCAGAAGATATGTTTTTTACCCACTGGGATACTGACTTCATCTATTTAACTGCTCTAGGACAAATGTGTAGGCTCTATTGATTGGAGAGCTCTAATGAAATGAATAATAACAACATCATCAATCATTCATAGAAGCCAGATTGTTATATGATATTTTTAGCATAGAGAGGATGAAAAAGGTTTCAACAAATCAGAACCTTGGGAGATTTGTGAAAGTATTACATTGTTAGATATTGAATCTCTTTTGTCATTTAATGCCATTGGAGTGAGCTATTCCAGAGTCCATCCTTCAGATCAAAATATCTTTTAACTTAGGTCTGAAGTCTGGGAATGTGTTTGTGGGTATGTAAATATAAGCCCCATGGCCATTCCCTCTATTATTTTTATTCCTCCTGTGGTAAAATATGAAAGTTTTTAACAGTCGGTTAGGATAACTGAAAGACGCCAGTTTTTCAAGGACCACCCTTTTGGGGAGGAGATGAACAGTCCGCCTGCTGCGCATGTCAGACTGCCTGCCGGGTACAGTCCGCCTGCTGCGCATGTCAGACTGCCTGCCGGGTTTTTTTGACTTCCGGGGTGGAGAGAAAGAGGGTAGGCCTTTTTGCCTGCTTGGCGGGACTCCTGGCGGCGCGGCACAGACGGTCTCCCTCACTCCAAAGGTGGCCTTTTTGGTTTGGTGAGTTTTTATAAGAAATATAGACTAAGCCTAGATTTAAGACGATTTCTACTGTATTTCTACTTTCCTATCCTTCTAATCAACAACACCTTATATACAATAAAGGCTCTATCTAGAAAACCAGAAGCTTCTTCCATTTACTAGTCTGGGAGATAAATTAAGGGAAAAGTTAAGTAGGGGAGATTTATGATCTAATATCCAATTTTAAATTTCACACTCCCTTGTCCCCATAAATGGGTATGGGACAGAGATTGTTAAATTGGAGACCATGAATAAATTGATGTGAGATTACATATATAATATCCTTAAAACATCCATGCATCTATCATGTCATGTATGTGAGTAATTGCTTCACTGGTGTAGATTTCAGCCTGTTTATTCCCTTCTCCTCTGGTGCCATTCTTGTCCATGTGCTCTTATAGATGTTTCAGAAGACATCTATCCAATGATCTGGGTGGCTTCCTTTAGATTATCTGTCATTTTGTGGATATCAGTGTAGCATGCAATCTCTATAAATTTATCTCATACTTTAAGTAGATGACCAGTTCACCTATTTTTCACATCCTGAGTCTCTTTGTTTCTGTCCTTATAATGCTTCTCTTGTTTAATTCTGCATGGGTAAAATGTTAGATGTCCAACATATCTTTTTTTAGGGGGGAGTGACCTGAAACATTGATTCTTTAGAGGTGCTATTGCATGATTCACACATAATATTGGTGGAAAATATTGATGTTGAAAAAGTCTGTCAGAGAAAAACTTTGCATCAATAAAAATACCTCAATTTTTCAAAGGCAATACCCATCCTATTTAATTCTATACTCAGTCCATGGTCTATTTACATTTTCTATCTAAGATAAATGTCTGGACAGACACATTTGAGTCCTATGATTAACAAAATGGAGGAATAGACATTTTCTTCATTTCTCACAACCTTTCAAACCTCTCTAAAATGGGAATTATGTGCAAGGAATAAATAATTTCAGCTGTTTCCATGGTCTAGAATGCCATGTATCACTTTAGTGAACTAATAGTGGAGAAGGCTACTCACTAGCCCCTAACACTCAAGAGACCTTACCCTTATAGCCCACCACACTTCAGGTAGTAAGGTTACACAAGCCAACCCCTATGGCTTGCAACATAATTCTACTCTACATCCTATCTCCTCTTTTCAGTTCCTCAGAAAATCAAAAGACTAGTTCAGAGTGAAACAATAGCACATGACGGTGTTCTTTATTCAACAGAGTTTAGCCAGAGACCTAAGAAACAGAGAAGATAGGGCAGGACCAGTGTATGTGAAGGCTATTTAACATTCTATAAACCTGGAGGAAAGAGTACATAATTCTCCTGAGCTCATAGCCACAGAAATCATTTGGGGAAGAGACTGAGGTTAGTAAATAGTGAGTAATCCAGTTTTGAAGAGATTGAGATTGTCTTGAAGCCCAGTCCCCAGTTCGGGGGAAAGGAATAAAAAACTGAATGACTGAGGACTAAAAATCAAACTAGCAAAGATGTCAGAAGCAAGAAAACTCAATTAAATAATTTGATCAATGTGAAAAATACTACAAATCACAACTAATTAGAGAAATGAAGATTAAATCAATTCTGAGTTTCAACTTCTCATATGAGTGGCAATGATGACAAATAAAAATGAAAATGATTAATGTTGGATGAGCTATGAGAAAACAGGAAAATTGATGTACTATTAGTTGACCTATGCTTGGGTTTACCCATTCTGTAAAACATTTTGGAGTCATACACAAAATACTACTAAACAGTGTATGTTCTTTCACCTAGCTATACTACTGTTAAGACTATACCCAAAAGAGATCAGAGAAAAAGGAAAAGGTCATTTATGTACAAAAATATATTTACAGCAGTGTGTTGTTATTTTTTGTGGTTAAAACAAATTAGAAATTGGGGCAGCTAGGTGGCACAGTGGATAGAGCACCAGCCCTGGAGTCAGGAGTACCTGAGTTCAAATCCAGCCTCAGACACTTAACACTTACTAGCTGTGTGACCTTGGGAAAGTCACTTAACCCCAGTTGCCTCACTAAAACAAACAAACAAACAAACAAACAAACAAACAAATTAGAAATTAAGAGGTCCTAAAATAAAGGATTGGATGTATAAATTGTATATGAATGTGATGGAGTACTGTTGTGCTACAAAGATAAAGGTAAAAGATGATTTCAAAATTTCATGCAAATATTTATATGAATTTATGCAGAGTGAAGTGAGCAAAAACAGAACAATTTATAATGTAATATCATAATTAGTATGAATAATGAATCCCATGATATAATTGCTTGTATTAATAGTCTCACTATTTGAAATTATAATTATGTAAAACATAGTAATTTATTCCAATCCATTGGAAAAATGTGGTGAAAATTCAAATAATGCGACTGTGTCATAAAATCCATTATTCACATTATATTGTTAGAGTTTTCAATACTCCTTGAAATCTATAAAAAGAATTAATGTGTTAATTATCCAATTATTTATATGAATCCAGACTTAAAACAGAAATACAAATGTTCATCAAAGATATTTCTCCTTGTCATTAAAAATATCCAGGGTAGAATTCAAATATAAGAATTCTGAATAGGCTCTCAGTTTAACAGTATGTTCCTGTGTGTGAACAAAATGGTGATGGCATCAAGACCAAGAACTTCCCTCTTCTAATTGCACTTGTTTAAGAATGACATTTCCTACTTACATCAAATTGTAGAATACTGTAGAATCTCCTAAATTGTATATGTGTATAAAATACATGCCTTGACAGTGGTTAAGATTTTATACACAGACACACACACATATGTATATATTCTCTCATGTACACAGTCCATTTTCTATCTATCTATGAGCAAACATATGTTATATATGTTTCTGTCCTACCTGCATTTTAATGTTTGCTTCACTATATAGAAATATATCATATTCAAAGATTCATTTCAGGTAAATGTTTACAAGAGTGAAGAAAATTGGAGTTTTGTTTACACTGCCATTTTTTAATTAAATTGTTTATTTGAACTAAGCCATCCTGTCTTTGACTAGTCAGGTGATCTATAATAGGTGCAAGTAATTTTATTATTTTAATGTGGAATTTATACCCACAGAGATTTCATTTAATTTCTCTTCTCTAGCAGTGTTCTATGGCCTGTCAACTGTGACTGTCCAGAACAGAACTCATTATCTTTCCCCCCAAACTCTCCCTTCTTTCTACCTTTCCTATTAATGTTGGGCAAAGTATTATCCTTCCAGTCAGCCAATGCTTTCAGGATCAGTGATACTCTCAGATCCTCAATCTCACTGCTCATTTCAGACTATTGCCAGATCTTATCATTTCTATCTTTTCAATATCTCTATTGTACACATGGATATATATGTATATACATAAGTACACATATACATAATATATACAGAAGTATGTTTGTATCTATGTATGTATATATCTATAGCCCCTCTGACCATTCTCTCTATGGCTAGTCACAACCCTCCTAGCCACAACTCTAATTCAGGCCCTCATTACCTGTCTTGTTCCCATGACTTTCAAGTGGGTTTTCCTTTCTCTAGCCTCTATTCAAATTACACCCTCCTCTCAGCTGCCAAGGTGATTTTTCTACAACTGTATGTCTGAATAGGTTATTGCCCCCTGCCCCTATTCAATATTTCTTCCAGGATTCAATGTTTACTATTCCATTTGGCATTTAAGCATCTTGATAACTTGATCCTTCCCTATATTTCTAGTTTTCTTACATTCTACTCCCCTCCACACATGCTACATTCTATATATCCTAGTCTTGGTTTCCAGTAACTTAAACATTTTATCTCCCATCTCTATGGCTTTGCACAGGCTATACTCCATGCTTGGAATATTTTGCGAACTTGCCTCTGTTTTTTGGTTCCCTAGACTTATTCAGGAATCAGCTGAAGTTCTATATTTTATATGAAACCTTTCTCACTTTTGCTATTTGCTAGTGCTCTCCCGTCTTAGACTAATTTACATCTCTTCTAAATTTAACTTTCATAAATATCATTGTTTATATGTTATCTCTAAAATTTGAATGAGTTCTCCTGTTTTTGCATTTTTTAATATCTTCAGGCTTAGCAAAGTATCTGTGCTAAGAGTTTAATAGAAATCACTTAACAAATACTTATTTATTGAATGATTTGATGAATTTTATAATATCTGGCTTATGATCTCTATGATCCCTTCTTATGATGTGTATAAAGGTATGACTGCTTCTAAATATTTTTTCTCTTCATTATATCCATTCTCACTCTGAGCAATGGCAACAAATAGATAATTATTGTTATAGAATATACACAAATGTAGATATTTGGATGTAAGTATATTAATGTGTGGTAGGAATAACATCTTCTACACAACCTACTCTAGTTCATTTCCCTAAAAAGTATTGAAATGGGGCAGGGTGGAGCCAAGATGGAGGAGGAAAGACATTAAACACAGCTCCTGATACAATCACCCAAAAAATAGCAATTAAAGAACCCTTGGAGCAGAAAAACACACGCAAATATGGACTGAGAGTTTTCTCCAGCTATAGATAGATTTCAGGGGGCTGTGCTGGGCCATGAATAAAGCCTACCTCTGCAATTGGGCCAACACACCAGCCACCTACCCAAGGAACTTGCCCCAGTGCCTCTGAATTGGCTGCAGCACCCATGTCTTCTGGAATCAAGCTCGAAGTTGGGTTGAACAGCTGGCCTGGGGGCGGGGGGGAGTAAGTGCAGGGGTACCAGTGGACTGGGGGGAAGGATTCGACTGTCCCACCCCAGTGGGGAACCAGGAAAAAATCCTGAGTGGTGGGAGGCCCAGGTGGGAGAGGGGAACAGGGGAGTAGGATCATGGAAGCTAAAAACCACACCACAGAAAGCTTTGATGGTTGGTTGTTTAGTAAGTAGGCTTGAGGTTATTTACAAACCAGAGAACAGGCCAGGTGAGATTAAAACCTGCCCCCCCCCCCAAACCAAAATACCTGGGACCCTCTGAAGCTGGGAACAGGAGTGGAGTCCAGAAGCAGTCCCACCCCACCCCCCAAACCCAGTGGAGAGTTTAAAATCAAATAAATGCGAGGCCAGGCAGGCTGAGAAGAAACACAATCATCTTCTGGGCCACACTGTAGCTTGAACAGTGTGTCCTGGAAGCAGTGCCATACTTTAAGAATTAGTTAAAAGCCAAGAAATAGTAAGCCAGGATGAGTAGGCAGAGAAAACAGAAGACCATCAAAAATTTCTTTGGGAGGAAGATAGACCACAATACAACCTCAGAAGAAGAAGATAATAACAGGGTCAAAGCTCCAACATCCAAAGCTTCCAAGAAAAATATGAACTGGTCTCAGGCCATGGAAGCTCTCAAAAGGGATTTTGAAGAGAAAGTAGGAGAAATAGAAGGAAGTTCTAGAAAAAGGAAGGAAAGGATGGAAAGAGAAATGAGAGAGATGCAGGAGAGTCATGAGAAAAAATTCAACAGTTTGAAATGCCAAATGGAAAAGGAGATTAAAAAACTGCCTGATGAAAATGACTGCCTAAGAATTAGGATTGAAGAAATTGAAGTTAGTGACTTTATGGGAAACAGAGACACAGTAAAGCAAATCCAACTGAATGAAAAAATAAAGGGCAATGTGATATATCTTCTTGGAAAAACAGCTGACCTGTAAAATAAATCTAGGAGAGATAATTTGACAATCATTGGACTACCTGAAAACCAAGACCAAAATAAAAGCTTAGACACCACCCTCCAAGAGACTGTGAGGGAAAATTGGCCTTATATTCTAGAAGAAGAAGCTAAAATAGAAATCAAAAGAATCCACCGATCACCTCCTGAAAGAGATCACTAAAGGAAAACCTCCAGGAATATTATAGCCAAATTCCAGAACTCCTAGGTCAAGGAGAAAATATTGCAAGCAGCTAGAAAAAGGGAATTCAAATACTGTGGAGCTCCAATAAGGATAAAGCAAGATCTAACACCTTCTACATTAAAGAAGCAAAGGGCATGGAATATGATATTCCAGAGGGCAAAGGAACTGGGACTTCAGCCAAAAATTGCGTTCCCAACAAAACTGTGTATAATCTTTCAGAGGCAAAAATGTGATTTCAATGAGAAAGAGGTCTTTTAGGCATGTGTGATGAAAAGACCTCAACTGAATAGAAAATTTGACTTTCAAATATAAGTTCCTGGAGAAGCATAAAAAGGTAAACAGGAAAAAAGACTTCAAAGGGATATTAAAAGATCAAACTGTTTACATTCCTATATGGGAAGATAATACTTCAAACTCATAAGAACTATCTCAGTAAGGAATTCACAGAAGACACAGGGCTGAACTGAATATGAAGGGATGATATCTGTAAAGCACTTATGTTTTGTTCTTTGTGGGGCAGAAAGGGTGGGATGTCTTATGTCTGAGGCCAGATTTGGTCTTGGGGCCTCCCGGGTCCAGGACTGTTGCTTTGTCCATTGTTACACTTAACTAACCCATCATGACATCATTAAAATAGGGTTGAGGGATAGGAGGAAAAGACTGGGGGAGGGAGAAGGGGAGAGATGGTCTGGGGAGAGGTAGTTCACATGAAAGAAACAAGAAAAAAAGCTTATGGAGGGGAGGAGAAGAGTGGGAAGGAGTTGGGGAGTGAGTGAACCTTAATATCATCAGAATTGGCTCAAAGAAGGACTAACATACATACACTAGTAGGTATAGTAATATATTTTTGCCCTGAGGGAGGGGAGGGAGATAAGGTATGGGGGGAGAAGGGAAGGTGGAAAGGGCAGATTGGGGGAGAGAGCAGTAAAAAGCAAAACACTTTCAAGGAAGATGAAGATGTTCTGCATGACTGCACAAGTATGACATATTGAATTGCTTGATCTCATAGGGAGGGTTGAGGAGGGAGGGAGGGAGGAAGAAAAATTTAGAACACAGAATGAGCTCAGGGACCTTGATCTCATCAGGAGTGGGCTCATGGAGGGAATAGCATTCATAGCCAATTGGGAGGAATAATCTATTTAACCCTGCAGGAAGGTAGGAGGGGAGGAAGATAAGGAAGGAAGGATGAAAAAAGGGAGTGCAGAGCGGGGAAGAAGATAGTCAGAAGTAAAACACTTTTGAGCAGGAATAGGTAAAAAGAAGATAGAGTAAATGTCATGGGAAGGGAGTGGGATGGAGGGAAATAGTTTTGATGATTGATTATAATGGCAAAACATATGGTACCTACTTTGCTGGGCTTTTATGAAGAAAATTCTCTGTCATGCATAAGGTATTATATACAGGTTATGATGAACAGAATACTATCAGGAAAACCTGGAAAGACCTACATGAACTGAAGCAGAGTGAAATGCACTGTATACAAAATAACAGCAGTAGTGGGGGGTAATCTGCTGGGAAGCATGTGGTTATTTTCAGCAAAGCAATGATCCAATATAACCCTGAAGAACTTATGAAGATCGCAGCCTATCTGCAGAGAAAGAACTGATAGTATGTGAAAATAGATGGAAACATGTTTTTAACTTTTTTCTCTTTTACTCTTTGACAATTCCTTAATCTGAAGTTTTGGGGTTTTTTGACTGTTTTCTCTCACAACTAGCTAATATGGGAATGTTTCCATGAAATACTCATGTATAACTTATTTTTAATTGCTTGAGTTCTTATGGGTGGGGGGTAGGAATGGGGGGAGGAAGAGAGGTTAGAACACAAAGTTTTCAAAAATTTATATTAAAATTTGTTTTTACATATATTTTGGAAAATAAAATTCTATTCAAAGCAAAAAATAAAAATAAATAAATAAATAAAACATTAAAAATTTTTTTTAAATAATAAAAATAAAAAACACAAAGAAACAACAAAAAACTATTGAAACTATCCCTAACTTTTTGTTAACTCAGACTGCTTAACCTTAATCTGTGGACATTAGTTCCTGGAGTCTTGAAGTTAAAAAAAAAAAATCAGTACATGAGGAGGAAGAGGTTGCTCTCCCACATTTTTGACCATAGCACTAACACAGACAAAACAGAGGCAGGGAAATTTTACTCAATTGAATCAATGTCCTATACTTGCTGAGTAAAGTTTTAGATGCTTTACAAGTAGTTCATTTGTTTCTAATTCCATACAAAAAGTACGATAGCACCTCAAATCAGTCCCAACCTACACCAATAAGTAAGGTTTTTTTCACCAACTTTAATGGATCTTTTTGTAAGGGAAGGTTATTCCTCCCTCCAAAGGTAATCTTAGTTATTATTTTATATTTGGAATATCAAGAAAGAATGCCTTCGATTTCTCATTTTTGGGGGGCTGGGGCAATTGGGGTTAAGTGACTTGCCCAGGGTCACACAGCTAGTAAGTGTCAAGTGTCTGAGGCCGAATCTGAACTCAGGTCCTCCAGAATCAAGGGATGGTACTCTTTCCACTGTGCCACCTAGCTGCCCTTGATTTCTCATTTTCAAAAATTACATTAATTACATTATTGTTGATGTAGGTGGTTAATAACAGCAAATAAACAAAACTGAGTCATTTTCCTTACCAAAGACTTCTCTAATATTCCTTTATATACTCTACAATATATGTGTATATATTTTTAAACAGAGATTCATATCAATTAGAGGACTAAAGA
This sequence comes from Dromiciops gliroides, assembly GCF_019393635.1. Classification (NCBI taxonomy): domain Eukaryota; kingdom Metazoa; phylum Chordata; class Mammalia; order Microbiotheria; family Microbiotheriidae; genus Dromiciops; species Dromiciops gliroides. The sequence continues at coordinate 205,687,818 of NC_057862.1, forward strand.
TGTATATCATGTGCCAAGGACAGAATTACAGACAGAAGAGAAAGGGGAATATTGCCATGTGAAGATTAATTGAAGTAACTGAGAATGTTTAGCCTTTAGAAGAGAAGACCAGAAGCAGCATGAGGGAGGGAGAGAGGTTCATAGCTCTATCTACATATTTATAGAATTATTATGTCAAAGAAAGAATAGATTTTTTGCCCTTTGTTTCTGGAGTGTAGAACTAGGTAACAGCCATAGTTTGGTACTATAAACAAGATCTACTAACAGTGGAAAACATCCAAAAGGACCTCAGAACTATAAGTCTAAAAGCAGAGTCTGCATGATGACTTGTTGCACATAATGTAAAAGGAATTTTTAATTCAAACTGAATCATTCTAGCTGGCCTCTTAAATCCCTTTCAATTGTTAAACGGCATGAAATTTATAAGAACCTGTTATGTTCCAGGTGCTGTGTTAGACACTGGGGACACAAAAACAAAAATTTTAAAAAAAAGAAAAGAAAAAAGGTCCTACTGTAAAGAACTTATTCTCTTTCAGGGGATACAAGGTATATGCATAAAAATAAATAATGCAGTTACAAAATAAATACAAGGTAATTGGGTGGATCAGGAACGAAAAGATGGGGGATCAGGACAAGCTTCATATAGGAAATGGTATTTGGGCTAAATTTTGAAGGAAACTAACAATTCTACAAAGCCAATGGGAAAAATAAATACATTCTAGGTGAGGGTTCAGCCAATACAAAAGTTCAGATGTGGATTCTCTGAGAATAATTCTGCAAACTAAAGAAGACGCTAGAGAAGTCTTTGGTAAGGAAAATGATTCAGTATAGTTTGATTGCTTTTGTTAAACATCTACATAGCCTGGAATGCCATCAACATCATAATTAAAAAAAACATGTTTTGAATTATAAAAGTATATCCAAATATAGTTATAAAATACACTTATTGAATGAAAACTATTGTATGAGGTTTCCTAACAAGTAAGAGAAATTTAAATACTTGGATAAGGAATCATAAGGAAGTTTTGAATTTCAGAAAATGTTTATTGTCCCAAATAAGTAAACTATTCCAACCAACTTTCTTTTGTCTGAATGTAGAATGGACTCCTTTGGGAAGTGCTAGAAACATTTTCACTTTAATCATTTAAAAATGCTAGGGAAATGGCAAGAGACTTTTGTCAGGGGATCCTGGTTCCCTAGTGCAAGAGGATGGACCCCATGGTCTGTTAGGTCTTTTGCATCTCTTGTTGCTATGAGTCTATGATTAATGAATACCTGGTATTGTTGCGCTTGTAGAGAGCATCTGCTGCTTCAACAGGCTTGATTTTAATTTATTGCTCTGTGATACATTTACTTTTCTTTTCTTGAATTTTAATGCTACATTTTGGCACTTTTAAATAAGTGCCCCTGGTTTACACATCTACTGGGTCATGGAAAGAGAATCATTTTTTAAAAATCTGTTTTACCAACAAATGATGTGCCTGTACATTTTCAAATTTTATAGTGTGTTTCATATGATTGCTACTGAAACCTTCTTTCCCTAGGCCAGCTGTTCTACTACCAGTAAGAGAGAATGGTTGGCCCAACAATGATTTCAATTTGCTACTTAGCATTTTATCTGGGTGGAATGAAAATTTCACTTGAAAGGTTGGCAAACCATATACTCATTAATTTACTACAATGCAGAAATGGACATCAGAGGGCTGTAGGAAAAGGTCTGTCAGACCTTCTATGTTCCTTTCTTCTACCTCCTACACAGACACAGACACAGACACAGACACAGACACAGACACAGACACACACAGACACAGACACAGACATACACACACACAAACATCTTGTTTCTGTTATGAGGCAGAATTTTTTTTTCTACAAAGATGGCCTTCTCACATTAATGGAACATAAAGTTTAGCACATTGCTTTAGTGGTATGAACAACCAGACTGTGTATCTAACCCCAGACACCTTCATTAACCTTTAAAATTCATTCTCTAGGAATGGCTGGTCTTGCTGTTAAACATTACATAAACCTAACCACTAGACAGTCACCTCACCTGACAGCATACTGAGGGTTGGAGAAAAGGGTTGGCATATTTTTTCCTCTTACACAATTCACTGTGAAATTGACAGAAATGGAAAAAAAAAAGAGAGAGACATCAAAAGTTCATGGAAGTGTTTAAATTGGGCTCAAGCAGATAAAATGGTATCAGAATAAGCTTTTGCCATGTTTCCTTGTATTAATGTTATTCAACTGTCAGTCTAATGGTAAATGTCAATGTATAAATTTAGAATGAATCACTAAAGAAACTGATTTTCTGTGTGTAGCTGGAAGACCACTCTGAAGGACTGTGAGGAGGTGATAACCCCAAAACTCATCAACAGAATGAGCTAGATTTTGAGGCTATACATTCATATCTGCCAAGTGTCAGGAATGCCAATAGAATTATGAAGTCAAAGTTTATGGGACTGTTTATCTATTTTACCAAATTCTACTCAGCTTGCAGACCCTTTTCTTTTTTCTTTTGCCATTTAATGAGTTGAAAATGGATGATACTACTGTTTCTCTCTCTCTCTCTCTCTCTCTCTCTCTCTCTCTCTCTCTCTCTCTCTCTCTCTCTCTCTCTCTCTCTCTTTTTGGTGAGGCAATTGGGGTTAAGTGACTTGACCGGAGTCATACAGCTAGTAAGTGTCAAGTGTCTGAGGTTGGATTTGTACTCAGGTCCTCCTGAATCCAGGGCCAGTGTTTTATCTACCACTGCACCACCTAGCTGCCCTGGATAATACTGTTTCTCTATTAAGTTAGACAGTATGAACTAAAGGGATAACTTCAGGGAAAACAAGGATAGAATACCTAAAAGCTTAGACAATGGGACTTGGGAGGAGACACAAGAATGTGCAACCAGGTTGGTGGTTGAAGAAGGAAAGATGAAGATTCTCAAAGGATAAAAGGCCTATGTGGTATTTGGTAGTTTTTAGCCATTTTAATAATTATCATGGAAATGACCAACTATTTCATGAGGGAAGAGGCATATATTTTAGAATAGGAGATATCTATATTAGGCATAATCTATAAGATTATAAAGATAAAATATAAGCATATATTTTATATATCAATATAATAGTATAATTATGATAAATTAGAATGTAATAATTCATCAATCATCATGTCATTATAATAAAATTAAATATTAATATAATATAAAAATAAGATCATGAGCACATAAAATGTAAAAAGATAAAAGAGCACCAAGTAGTTCATGACTTTCAGGACTATTACTCCATAATTATCTAGACAATTTACTTTTTGTCAGTATTTAGATACAATTTTTATGAAATTTAGCACAATGATGGTAGTGGGGAGTAAAGTACTAACATTTTGTAACTTCACTTAGGTTTTACATGATGATTTTGATCAAGTAACTTAAAGATTGTCCCTGTTTTTCATCAACCATAAAGAATTCATTTACCTTCTCACCTCTACCTTCATTACTACCACCTTTCTTTAAAATCTATAGCAGGAAGGAAGGATAGAATTTGGTACTCAAAACTTTAAAATGTTTATTATTATTTAAAAAGTAGAAACTATAGTAGCATTAATGGAAAAAATAAGTTTTGTGCCACAAATGAATATATATTTTCTTTATTATGTGTTGCATTATCTTCTCAGAATATAGATTACAATAATTTGTTCTTCCCATAATGATGAATTTAACATATTACTTTAGAAGCCAAGCAAAAAAAAAAGTGTTTTCAAGGAAAACTATAATCATTTGTTCAAGCTTACTAGAAGTAGTTTTAGAAGATCAGCAACATATTTTAAAACACCCAGACCCATCCACAATATATGTCTGATGCACATTGGGTAGTAACTAGTAAAATGGGCAAAGTGATTATTTGTTGGCTGATAATAGATGAGATGCATCAGCCTTATGGTACTATCATTCCAATTTATAAAGTATTACTATACAATTCCTGTGCAAAATAAGAAGTCAAGTGAAGATAGAGGAATTTGGGCAATTACTGCAGGAGAAAAAATTTTGAATGTTATATTTTTCAATCTAGATTTTCTAAATCATCACCCAAATCTTCTACTTTACAAAGGTCTAAGAAATCACAATGGATTTCAGTAAATATTCTTACCCGATTTATGTTTGCTGCTGATTTAGAAGCACTCAATTCAATTAAATAAATATTAAGCTATTCTTGTATGTACATCATTGCTCTTGGATTTGGGGAAATAGCAAGTATAGATAAGAAAAAAGATATTGCTTATGGAGTGGATAGTTTAAGAGAATGGTAAGACATATACTCAAAATATCTAGTAAGCGTTTTAAAAAGATGAAAAATAGTGCTTTGTGAAATAAATATAAGAAAGGGTCTTTGGATCTGTTTTTTGTTTCATTTTGTTTTGTTTTTAGGAAGAGATTTCAAAACTCCTTGACATCTTTTCCTTTCCTCTTATATCTGATTAAAAAGTAGAATTGTACTTCAAAAGGCCTAATATTTTACATATAACTTTTATCCTTTCCCTTTCTATGTCTTTGGGTATATTCTTTTCTAAAACTCTTTAAGTTTTAATTTGTTTCTTTATACTAATTCTATCCCATTGCCCAAGTTCAGGTATCCTCAACTTAAAAAAATAAATAAGAACAACAAATGAACCAATACAATACTATAATTGGCTTCCTTTTCGCTTGGCCCACCCGGAGGCGGCAGCTGCGAGCCAAGGACAGGGCCAGGGCCTGGGCCAGGGCTGAGCCAGGCCGGACACTCTGCCTCTGGGTTGCTATGAGTTGCGGCTTTGCAGACTCAGGGAAGCTGTGGCCGAGCCATGGCCAGCACAGTGGTAGCAGTTGGATTGATGATTGCTGCTGCAGAATTTCCAGGCCGATATGTTTTGCAAACAATGAAGCATATGGAGCCTCAAGTGAAGCAAGCCATTCAAAGTCTGCTCAAATGTGCCTTCAGTGGTGGCTATTATAGAGGCAGATTTGACCCCAAAATGACAAAGCGAGAAGCCGCACTCATATTGGGAGAGGCTCACCAACGAATCATGCTCACCCAGACATGGGAGGATCTCCTTATGTAGAAGCCAAAATCAATGAAGCTAAAGGTTTATTAAAAAATCAAGCTAAGAAGTAAAATTAATACACAGATAATGTTGAATTTATATATGCATTGATAACTTTATGTATAGGAGTCCTGATGTTTTATAATAACTTCATAAAAAGACTATCAATTAATCTTTCATTGTCTCAAGTTATCTACTCACTTTATTTTCCAAATTCCTAGAAAAGCCTGGCTACTCTTGTTGCCTTCAATTCTCATCTCATTCATTTTTCAGCTTTTAGCAATTAGACTTTCAATCTCATCACTCAACAAAAGAGCTTTTTCTAAAAGTAACTGATGATCTTTTGGAGGCTAAAGACAATGGTCTTGTCTCAAACCTAATCTTTGTTGACCTTTCTATAGTTTGTGACACCAGTGACTGACTTCTTTAGTAAGTGTTTGAGCCCAGATTTGAACCTAGGTTTTTCTGACTCCAGGTTCAGAATGCTATCCATTGTACAGTATAATGATTTCTTAATTATGAATGCACTAATTCTGAAGCTCTGTTATACAACATATTACATTCTCTCCTCAAGTCCCTTCCTTTCTTGGTGTCCACCTCGTTTCTTACAGATGCAATGATTCTATATTAATGACTCAATATAACTAACTTTTTATTAGTCATTTCCAGCTAGATGTCCTATAGCTATTTTAAATTCAACATTTCTATAACTAAACATTATATTTTATGCAAAACTCATCTCACTTCTAAACTTTCCAATTTCTGTAGGTAGTACCATTGTCCTTTCCATCACCCAGGTTCACAATCTTAGAACCATCCTTGATTCTCAACTCTCACTCCATATCAGTTGATATATCTAGTTTATGTTATATCTATAACATCACTCTCATTTCTTCCCTTTTCTATATTCACATGCCTACTACTTTAGTTCAATACTTATTAAGCTCTAACCTTCATTTTTTTTAATAGTGAGGCAATTAGGGTTAAGTGACTTGCCAAGGGTCACACAGCTAGTAAGTGTTAAGTGTCTGAGGCCGGATTTGAACTCAGGTACTCCTGACTCCAGGGCTGGTGCTCTATCCACTGCACCACCTAACTGCCCCTCTAACCTTCATTTTTATAATAGTTGCCAAACTATTCTCTACCCTATCCAATCTATCTTCTATACACTTGCCAAAGTGATACTCCTATAGTATAGATCTGCTATTCCCAATTTAAAAAGTTTTAGCAGCTCCCTAGAAACTCCAGAAGCAAATATAAGCTCTTCTGTTTCAGATTTAAAACATGTACAATATGACTTCCACCAACCTTCTAATCTTAAACACCTGCCTACTTTTATATAAATTGCAAAGTAAAGAGCAACTATCAGAGTGGTACCATCTGTGTATATGAGACTGTTGATACATCTCCCAGCAATCTTAATTCCTGGGTTTGATTTGTCCAGAGTGACATTTAACATGATGCACACCTCATATAACTTAAATAAATAAGGTGACAACATACAGCCTTGTCATATTCTCTTCCTAATCTTAAAACAATAAGTTGTTCCACGTTTGGTTCTAACTACTTCTTCTTGGCCTGCATATGTGTTTCTTAGGGGACAAATAAGATGATCTGGTACTCTTACCTCTTTGAGAACTTTCCACATTTTTTGGTGATGTACATAGTAAAAGGCTTTAATGCGGTCAATGAGACAAAATAGATATTTTTCTGGTACTCCCTTGCTTTCTTCATAATTCAGCTAATGTTGGCAATTTGGTCTCTAGTTTCTCAGCCTCTTCAAAACCCAGTTTGCATTTCTTGTAATTTTTGGTTCACATAATGTTGAAACCCAGCTTGTGGAATATTTAACCTTGCTGGCCCGTGAAATGAGTACTATTGATAATTTAAACATTCTTTGGCATTGACCTTTAGGATTGGGATGTAAAGAGAACTTTTCCAATTCAGTAGCTGCCGTTAAGTTTTCCAAATTTGCTGACATATTGAGTATAACACTTTAACAGTATCATCTTTTAGGTTTTTAAATACCTCAGTAGGAATTCCATCATCTCTACTAGCCTTATTGTTAGCAATGATTCCTAAGACACACTTGATTTAATTCTCTAGGATGTCTGCCTCAAGATCAGGAACCACACCATTGTAGTTATCTGTGATGTTAAAATCTTTCCTGTTCAGTGTATTCTTGTTAGCACTTTTTATTCTTTTCTACTTCTATTGAATCTCTCCAATGTTTCTCTTTTATCATGCTTAATTTTGCATGTTCCCTTGAAATCTATAATTTTCTTGAAGATATATTTTCTTTCTTATTCTTTATTCTTTCATTGCTCATTTAAGAAAATCTTATTTCTCCTTGCTATTTTCTGGAATTCTGCATTTACTTGAGTATAACTTTCCCTTTCTCCTCTTCCTTTAATTTGCCTTCTTTCCTCATCTATTTAGAAAGCCTCATGAAACAGTTATTTTGCTATCTTGTGCTTCTTTTTCTTTGGGGTTATTATTATTTTTTGTTTATTGTTGTAGTTGCCTTCTACCCAATATTAGGAAACTCAGTTCATAGTTCTTCAGGCACTCTACCTACCAGATCTAATCCCTTAACTTTATTCATCACTTCCACTTCATATTCACAAGGGATGTTATTTGGGTTATACCTATGTGGTCTGATGGTTTTCCCAACTTTCTTCATTTTAAGTCTAAATTTTGCAATAAGAAGCTCATCATCTGAGATATGCAAACCCTTCTGCAATGACAAGGCAGTGATCCAGGATGGTACTGCTATGATATTTTTATTTCATGCCAGGGATGCTGATATTGACACAGAAGAATTTAATGGTGAACTTAAAATGAATAGAACACGTACTCATTTCTGCAGCAGACAAGATTGTTTTATAGTATGATGACTCTAGAAATCTAGTTGTCTATCACAGTAACAGATAATTCAGGGCAGAAAAATAGCTTTCAAATACAAGTTGGATAGAAATTACAGGGGTAAACTACAATCCTAGAAGCTTATATTGAGATGTATCTCAACTAGAACGAACATTGGTTGATATCTTGGCCATGAAGAAATTACGACAAAAAGGTTACTTTGGATATACCAAGAGGGTCCTTCCTAAGAAATATTATTTACTCCCAAACTCAGAACTTCTAAAATCTTCTAAAATTACTGACAAATTACTTAAGTCATCTAAAATTCATTTGCATCTTAAGATTTTAGTTAAAAAGGTTGTAATTCCCAGAAATGACTAGAGCACTAGCTCAGATAGAAGAAAGGGAAAAAAAAAACAGGCAAGTTACTAAAATAGGCATAGATTTTAGTTTTATCCATAAAATATTGAAGGGATACCAGTAATAGAAAAAAAAATTGTAGCAAATTAAATCCATTTTTTAATTTTCCAATTTGATTTGTTTACTTTAAAGCTTCCCTGGCTATTTCTGCCATTTAATACATAATTTAGAAAAATATAATGATCTTGTACAGTTAGGTAAATATAATGGTATGTAGTGTAAGTGGTAAGATTTCTTGTCAGTGGATTTGGAATCTCAGATTATATACTTTGTAGCCATGAGAAAGTCACTTCACATCTCCAGGAATCAGGATGCAGATCTTTAAAATGAGGTGGGTCATTTAGATGATTACTAAGGTCACTTTAAGCTCTAAATCTATTTACATTATATCCATTAGATGCAGCCTTCAATTCAAAAAATGGGTGCCCTAAGTAAGGCTTCTCTAGGTTCAAGTTACTCTGTGGTCCTTAATATACCGTAGCTCCCAATACTGTGTTTCCCATTGATAGGACACAATAAATTTAAAGTGAAATAATATAATTAAGCAGTCTAATCCCCCAATATCCCCCCCAAAAAGTAATACACTATTCCCTTATTCTTAAACCCTGGGGACCCTGTCCCTAAAATGTATGCATTATAAGGAGAAAGGTGTGTTTGTTTCTCCCAGCCTTGGATAGAATAAGTGTTTCTACTCTTCATCATAGATTGCAAACTTGTTGGAACACACAGCATTCCCAACTAACTAATGCTTTCAGTCTGAATTCTACTTTTTTTTTCCTTTTAACATTTGCTTCTTGCTGACCAAAATAGGCAGGTTAATCACTCCAATCTGGCATTGAAAAATCTTGATATCTTCCTGACAACTATTCCCAGTCAGCATATATGTTTAGAACCTACTTTTACCACTCAACAACTAAAGGATTTCCAGGATTTGGGGCCCTCAATTTTCTCAATGTTAAAATACTTTTGCTTTTACATGAAAATAAATGGAAGGGAGAAAAGGCACAAGAATACAATTGCTAATTGCAAGCCATTGTCTACCTTCCTTGGCTTTATTTGTACATACAACTAATAAAAACACTTCCAGTCTTTGAATCAATGAGGCATACACTAAACATTCTTTAAGTGCTTACTATGTTTCAGGCACTGTGCTAAGAACTAAGATTACAAAAAAGGCAAAATATAATCCACGTTTTCAAAGACTTCTCAGTCTAATGGATGAGATAACAGTCAAACAACTGTGTACAAACAAGTTATGCTCATCATAAATTGGAAATGATCAGCAGAGGAAAGTCATAAGAAAACAAGAATATAAACTTTGTTGTTCATTTTTCAGTTATATCCAATTCTTTATGACCCAGTTTTGGGGTTTTCTTGACAAAATATTGGAGTGGTTTGCCATTTCCTTCTCCAACTCATTTTACTAATGAGGAACTGAGGCAAACAGGTATAAATGACTTGTCCAGGGTCACAGAGTAGTTAAGTGTCAGAGGCCAGATTAGAATTCAGGAAGATGAGTCTTCCCTGTCTTCAGGCCCCCAATTTACTAACTTGCTGCCCAGTTAAAAATGTTTCTTTATATTAGGGAAGCTAGTTGGATCATTGGATAGTATGTCAAGCCCAAAGCCAGGAAGACCTAAGTTGAAATTCAGCCTCAGACATTTACTACCTATGTAACCTTGGGTAAATTCCTTAATTCTGTTTGCCTCAGTTTCCTATTTGTCAAATGTGCTGGAGAAGGAAATGAAAAAAAAAAAACAAAAACAAAACCACTCCACTATATTTGCTAACCAAGTCTCAAAAGGGATCATGAAGGATTGGACATTAATGAAACAACCAAAAAACAACATCCTCACATTGAGGTCATGTCCTTTGGTCCCTCTCTAAACCTAGGTTTCCTGTGATTCTGTTTATGAAAGTGTCGTGTTTCAAAGTTGTTTTCCCCCCTTTCATCTTTACAGCACAAAGCTCATATGTTCCAGATAACAAACCTCTTGGAAGGGAAAAATAGAAGAAGTTTTACTTTACTTTCTTTTCACAATTCTATTTCTGAACTACTCTCAACAGCTTTGAAGAGGCAAGGGAGCAGGAGTCAGGTATCCTTAGAGAGTAAGCCATAAACATTTCCCCACCCACGCACATCGCCTTTAAGCTCCTAAACAAATGTTCTAAATCATCCTTAAGTTGGTACACTGTATTGTAGTCAGGTGCATTGAATCAATTTTGTAGGCTCACTTTTTTTTTTCTTTTGGTTTCTTCCTTTCTCATTCCTGGCAGGACTCCCAAGAAGAAAACTCTAAACAAAGTCCTTGAAAAACTCATTTTCAAAGGCCTTAGAAAATCTACAATACTTCCAACACTCAGATATTCACTCAGTATTTTTTCCCTCTACAACTGAGTCAGAGCTAGGCCACAAATTGTAAAATCAAGAGGGGAAGGGGGACAAAAGTAGATGTGAATAAAACTCAAATTTGTCAGCATTGTTGTATTTGTATGATAGTTTCTAAGTTCCAGAATTAAAGAGAAATGTTTTCTATGTTCTTGCTTACTTTGTACCACCCACTTCTTTTTGTGCTTTGTTGGTTTAGATAATCAAGCATATTTTAAATTGCAGCATCATAGTTCTAGAGTTGAAAGTAACTTCAGACGACATTTAGTTCAATTCCCCCTTCCTATAGTCAAAAAACTGAAGTATGTGATTATTATCATACAGGTAATAAGGGACAAAAGGTAGACTTTGAACACAAGTCCTCTGACTCCAGAGCCTTCCACTTTGTCACATTTCATTTGAGGAAATAGAAACGAAACAAATATACAAGCACATTGTTTGAAAATCAGGAAGAGTATCTATATCAGGAAATCTCTTGCTAACCCAAAACATTCAGAGCCTTGTGGGATTTTTTTTGTAAATTTGGCAATGTTAATATCTATAACATGAATGTCAGACAGCCATATTTGGCCCAAAGGAGTCCCATATTACAAGTTGATAGTATCAATACATAGAAAGGACTCCTCATCCTAGAAGTTCACTCCATCCCTGTATTTTACACAATGGAAGTACTCACTACTCTAGTGCTTCCTTCTAATGATTGACTGCTTTGTCATAGAACCTTGATTTTAAGAAAATACACAAGCCAGCCATGTCTTCATGTCTCTCTAGGCTCCCCTCAACTTCTTGACTTTTTCTACCATGACTTTACCTGGGTATTTTCCCATTACCATAGCTACCTGACCCAATTTTTATCATCCTTCTGTAAAATTAGATCTACCATAAATAGAAAAGGCCCCCATATGGAGAGGGTATCCCCTTATATGTAGCACAAGGGAATGTCCTTATGATTAACCAACATCAGTTTCTTCTTTGGGGGCTTGTGCTTTAGTCCAACTTTATTCTGTTATTTCTGGATGGTTTGAAAAGCCCTATTTGATCCTGAGGATGATGACTAAAATGAGGGCCCATCTTCTACAGCAATTTTTTTTCTTTTATCTCCTGTTGTGGTTTAGGCCTAGATCTCCTAGATTCTGGGATTGGGAAGGACTTCCTGAAAGCTTTTTCTAGTACTGGTTGCCATGTTGCTGCTAGAGGTATCATTTCTGACTCAGCTTTATGGCTGCATTATGCTGAGTGAAGTTTGGAGCTCCTCTCCTTTAGGGCTCAAGAATAACCTTTAGAATTGTCTCCTGCTGTGTTTTACATTGGCTCTTCTATCAAATATCTTTTATTTCCAGGGCTTCTAAAGGCTTCTTATTGTCATTTTGTGCAGTTCTGGACTGGATTGTGGAGTTTATGGCTGAGTCTCTCTCGAGAAAATAATGGGTTTTGGGACTCCCTAGAGGCCCTGCTGAGCCTGGGATGACCTTTTTTAAGGTCAGCCTAGAGTCAGGAAGTTACCTCATTCAAAACCATAACTACCTGAGCCTGGCCCTCAGGGAGTACATTCTCTGACCTCAACACATTCTGCTCATAGACCACCCTCAAGCCCAGTAAACCAATGAATTAGGGTGATACTGGCCAATTAGCTTGGAACGGTGTGTAGGGACCACCTCTTTTCCAACCTGCAAGTAGCTTCAGATCTCACAGGCAGAGGGACTTCCTATTTTGGGCCTGAGACTTGAAGGTGGTGGCAGCACCTGGTTCAAGGTATGTAGGACTTCAGAACTTTCTGAACTCTACATGTTCTCTCTTTACTAATATCTAACATAATTTAATAATTTCTTAATGCCCCAAACTGGTTCAGTAGCCTCTAATTTCTAAGTAACAAATATATTAGAAACCCCAGCTAATTTTCCCTACACTTGGGACTGAAATAGGGAGACCACATTTAGTATTACTTGTCACACTCTGTCTCTCTGTCTGTCTCTGTCTCTGTCTCTCTTCTTTATGATACATTCTTATAATCTACTGGTATATTTGTGAGGGAATCTGGTCCTATCTAGGTCCTGACACACTGTCATAATTCTGAAATCTTCAGAATGTCTCATTTTTATAAAGTAGGGCACATTGGGAATGATAAATATTCCACACTGTTCTTTTAAGAAAAATACAGAAAACATTTAGAAAAATGTTAACAAGATCATAGGGTAATTAGATGTATTTAGAACTGCTATAATGACTAGACTGAAAGAATTTTCATTAATAGGTCACTTTTAAGTAGGAAAATATTTTCCAATGGAGCAGTCTAGGAATCTATGTTAACCTTTACATATTTAACTTTTTTAAAAAAATCAATGCAATGGATACAAGCATAGATTATATTCTTACAAGGTAGTGTGGTCAATAAATTACTGAACTCAAAGTTGGTAAGACATAAGTTCAAGTTCTGCCTGAGACACTAGTTATGTTACCTTGGACAAGTCATTTAGCCCCCTTAGCCTCAGTTGCATTATTTGAAAATGGAGAGACTAATATCCCTTACCTCACAGGTTTTTTTTTTTGTTTTGTTTTGTTTTTTTTTTGCAGGGCAATGGGGGTTAAGTGACTTGCCCAGGGTCACACAGCTAGTAAGTGTCAAGTATTTGAGGCCAGATTTGAACTCAGGTACTCATGAATCCAGGGCCAGTGCTTTATCCACTGCACCACCTAGCTTCCCCAGGGTTTTTGATATTATCAAATGATATGATATATGTAAAGCACTTTTGAAGGTCCACATGAAGTGGGCCTACTGGAAAGCAGAGTATGGTTCATATAGATGTGTAAATATAGATTGCTATAGTTATAAATATTGCTGTAGCTATAGATACAGATATTGCTACATTAGATTTACTATAACAAGATGAAATATAATAGGGATAAATGTTAAGTTTAACACTTGGGTTAAAAAGCAAATTGATAAAAACAAGATGGTTAGTCATGGTCAGAGAAGTTTTTGTAGAGTAGATTTAGTTGTTTTCATTCATTGCAAATTCACTTTTTGTCAATACTGTGGTTCTGCAATAAAGAAAGCTAATGTGAATTTATATAAAGCAATATATATTTTAGAAGGAATTCTTGTTTTCTTGTATTGGTTAGAGTAGATTATGATAGCTAAAAATTTTTAATTCTGTAAGCCCTGATTCTATTAACTGGGGAACAGGTGGAAATGGCAGACAATTCAGGAGAGCTGATACTAGGCATGCCAAGTTTTAGGCTTCAAGCATTGAACAGCTTATTCAACTACTTTTGTAATGTTCAAGGTTCATAGGTCAGGATAGAAAGGATCCTTTAGGACGTCAGGCAAGGTTGGAACTAGATGATAGGACTCTTAAAATAGATGATGAGAACACACTGTTGGGGCATCAGTTAGGATACCACACTCATGTTCTGAAAGTTTGCTCTCAGGTTTAAGGTTCATGTCTCTTGCTTATCATAGATAACTCCTAGATATAGGCCAGCAGCATCTGGACAAGCATGACATGTTAGAGTAAATTCTGAGAACAAATAATGATGTTATAAAGCTACATGATAATGTACCAATCCAGAAATTCTATCGCGGTTATATTTTATTGGCAAAAAGCACAAAGTACTTGGGAAACTAAATCACAGGTTATTTTTATCAGAAATGATCAAATTGAGCTTTGAATGTAATCACTCACTTATTTACTTTCAAAGTTTCAGTTTGTCATAAAGAAGGAAAACCTCAGAACTCTAACAAAAAATATCAAACAATCATAACTTCAAAGGACTGACCATTGGTAAATTTCAACTTCTTGCAGAGAGAGATGATGAACTAAAAGTGAAGGATAAGATTCTTTGAGAAAAAAAATGTTTATTTTTTAAGATTTTTTTTTTTTGGTGAGGCAATTCAGGTTAAGTGACTTGCCTAAGGTCACACAGCTAGTAATGGTTAAGTTTCTGAGGCCAAATTTGAACTCAGGTTCTCCTGAATCTAGGGCTGGTGCTCTATCCACTGCACCACCTAGCTGCCCCAAATTGTTTATTTTTTAACATTAAAAAAATTGAATTCCAAATACTCTCCCTCCCTCCTGTCACTCCTCTATCCACTGATAAGGCAAGCAATATGATATCAAATAAACATATGAAATCATGCAAAACATATTTTCATATGAACTGTATCACAAAACAGCAAGGAAAATAAAGTGAACACATTATACTTCAATTTGCATCAGAGTTCAGCAGTTCTTTCTCTAGAGTATATAGCATTTTTCATCATGAGTCCTTTGAAATTTTCTTCTATCATTGTATTAAGTAGCTAAATCTTTCACAGTTGATCATGATTACAACATTGCTATTATTGTGTATGCTGATTTCATGGGTTCAGCACACTTCACTTTGCATAAGTTCATATACATCTTTCCATACATTTTTCTGAAACCAGCTCCCTTATTATATCTTATAGCATGATAGTACTTCATCCCAATCATATGCCACATGTTTAGAAATTCTCCAATTGATGGGCATCCCCTCAATTTCCACTTTTATTGCCACTGCAGAAAGTTGTCTTAAGTATTTTTGTACTTATGGGTCCTTTTCCTTCTTTGATTTCTTTGGAGTACAGAACTAGTAATGGTGTTTCTGGGTCAAAGGGTATAAAGAGTTCTATAACACATTTGGTGTAGTTCCAAATTGTCTACTTTATTTCTGGACTTTGAAATTTATGTTAAAGTTGGGCTTTGATCCCCTGGGGTTAGGGAGTTACTGTCCCAATCTTTAAGCTTTTTTCTGCAGCTATTTTCAGAACTAGTTTTTGGGGTCTGCAAATTTTTGGTGTTTTGTTCAAGTTTGTATAATTGGAAGACGTATAGCAATTGCTTTCCTAATCCTTGCTCTATGTTTTACCCAGGAAGGGTTTCCTGCTCCTCTGCAACTGTAAGCACTCCTCTCTGCCCTAAAACTGTGACCATAGCCCCTATTTTCTTGTGACTAACCAAAATTACTCCTCAGAACTGTGAGCCAAAACTGTGTATATGAACTAGAAATGACAGTCGGTGTCAGCTTCACCCAGTACCTGCAAAGGGTCATCTGTAATTTCTTTCTAACCATTTGTCTGACCCTTTACCATCTCTGGTCTAAGAGCTCCCAAAGCTGCTGCTGCAGCTGCTGACTTTATTTTAATTATCTCCAAGGCCCAATACTGGTGTTGCCAATTCACACACTCTAGGCTTGTCCTCACCCTGGGATTATAGACATTTCCTGCTGACCTCTTAAACTGTCTTAGTCCAGAAAAATATCTCACCCTGACCTTTGCTGACTCTGCTATGCTGAAATTTGATTCAAGGTATTACTTTAAAGTTGTTTGGAAGAGAATGATGAGAGAATTTGGCTGGGTTACTGCTTCTAACTTGCCCTCTTGTATCCACCACAGATATGTGTTCTAGACATGGTCAATGCTTTATATGGTCAATAGACATTATCAACCTGATGATTTGTTTTACTTTAATATATAAATTTGTTACAAGGTGAATTTTATGTGGAAAATGATGTCAGTTACTGAGCAATGAGAGGGAACAAAAGAGCCTCATTTTTAACGTAAAGAAATGCCCCCCCCAAAAAAAAACCAATGAAAAATGGGACATTAGCAAATAGAGAAAATTTGTTTTTATCTTGTATTTATATACATATTTTTCAAAAACAAACTATATATAAGGGAAATTCCATTCCTTAAGCATTTATCTATCTGGTCCTTATTTGTGGTAAATTTTTTTTATGATCTTTAAGTTCACAATTAGAATGAAAATTTCATACCATGTTTATGAGGAACTCCTCTCAGCATAACTAGATAGGTCGGATGGGCATGCTTGTTCAGCTCAATAACAGTTTACAACATAGGTGAGAGACATAGGTATGTTTTTTTAGGTTGCAAAAAGGAGCTAGTGGCAGCTAAATGACACTCAGGCAGCTAGGTGGAACAATGGATAGAGTTCTGGTCCTGGAGTCTGGAAGATTCATCTTCATGAGTTTAAATCCAACCCTAGACACTTACTAGCTATTAACTTAACTAGCAAGTATCTTAACTCTGTTTGCTTCAGTTCCTCATTTGTAAACATGGGCTGGTGAAAGAAATGGCAAACCACAACAGTATTTTTTTCCAAGGAAACCTCAAATGGGGTCATGAAAAGTCAAAGACTACTGAAAAAATGACTGACCAGGGGCAGCTAGGTGGTACAGTGGATAAAGCACTGGTCCTGGATTCAGGAAGACCTGAGTTCAAATCCAGATTCAGACACTTGACACTTACTAGTTGTGTGACCCTGGGCAAGTCACTTAAACCTCATTGCCCCACAAAAATAAATGACTGACCAAATTGCTAGCATATAGGAAGAGACAGGAAAAATTAAGGAGAGAGTAGAGATGATGGTGGGGGGTGACTTCTCTCTATTCCTCCACCTAGAAAATATGGAAGGCAATAACATCAATGATAAAAATAAATGTTTTGTTCTTAGCAAAAGTAAAAAGAGCCACCTTATCATCAGATACTGCAAAACTAGAATAAAGGAGGAGAAACTGGGGGAACAGAAGGGTAAAGGGAATATGAGATGAAGAAAATAGGAAATGAGGGAACTTTTGAATAGCCTCCTTTTGTGAGGGGGAGAGTATAAGGTCCTCTTCATAAAGGGCTGAAGTGGATTCTTACGGTGAGAAGAAAATGCTTAGAAAATAAACTATATTGAGTATAAGAGTAAATCAATTAAGGTATAGTAGAATTATGTTACTATGTCAAGGGCACATTTGAGATTAGCTAGGATAAATTTCTGATAGATGCAGCCAATACAGTTTAGTGCTGTCCTCGATTTCTGTTTAATAACATGTGAGCAGGAAGGGAGGTAGATTGTGGGAAGAAAAAAAAAAAAAACATGGTTAGGTTTTTGTAAGACAGGAAAAGAGATAGGATAAATGAATAAGAGAATAAAGCTTGAATCACAATGTAGAGTTGAACTGTTTTACCAAGTTTTCAAAATCAGTAAAGAAAGTCAGAATAGATAGAACAAGTTTGAAAACTTGGGAGAGTACCAAGAGACAGAGGAATAGGAGTCCATAGTGAGAATAAAAAGTAGATTAGGAGGAATGAGACAGTGGAAGAAATGGAAATTTTTTTAAAAATAGTTATATAAGCATTTCTACTTGTCCATAGGACTATACTTTTTGTGTTGGGCCTCCTAATGGCATATACCTAGCAGTGGAGTGTCTGGGTTAAAGGTTACAGATATTTTAGATTTATTTACAAAATTCAAAATTGTTTTCTAGAATGGTTGGGTCCTTAATGAGCTGATTCCTGATTCAGAGTCACCAAGTAGTTTCCCTAGGGCTTTGATATAGAGGAAAGTCATGGAACATATTTTTTAAAAAAGAAAACATGAATAAAGAAATATATAAAATTTTATTAAATGAATTGGAGAAAAGAGAGGATGTCAGAGAAGGCCAATACTTAGAAAATCTTGTCCACAAATCCTACATCCACCTTACTTGTTTTTTATTACAGGTCTCCTTGAGCATTCTGTCTCTCCCACTCATTCCTACATGTCCCTGACTTAAGTGGATGTTTGGTTTTATTGATTCCAGTAGCTTTTGTTTTGCCTAGAGGCTACATCAATGTTTTTCATCATTCGGGTAGTATCAAAACTCAGCACAGCTGACAAATTAGAACCTGCATGCTGGTTTTAGAAAGAACAAAAGACACTTGCTAAATCTTGTTCTGTTACACTATACTGAAATGTTACCTCTGCATAATGTAATCCTATGGCCAAATGATTTGCTTCTAGGACTTTTAACTACCTTTATTATATAAGCTGTACCTTTACATGGAAACCTATGGAGTCAGCTCTGCCTCTTCCATAGAACCATTAGATAATGTTTGAGGAATGTATCAAGATACACTTAACATATGAGGTAATAGTGATACAAATATTAAAGTGAATCTAGTGTAAGGTGAACAGAATTTTAATTTGTACAAAGCCATTGCCACCAGGTACAAAGGCACATACCTGTAATCCCTGCTACCAAATAGGCAGGCAGATCTTTTGAACTTGGGAGCTCTGAGCTGCAATAGAGTAAGACAATCAGGTATCCACACTAAGTTTGGCATTGTTTTGTTGACCTCTCATGAGTGGAGAGAATACCAAGTTACCTAAGTATGGTCAAATCTAGCCTAGAGCAAAAACAGACAAGGTCTAGCTCTTCTAAGGATTACAATGATCTTCTAAGGATTACAATTCCAAAGGATTCATGATAGAAAATGCTTTCCACATCAGAAAAAAAGAAAAGAACTGTGGAATCTGAATGCAGATTGACCCATACTGTTTCTACATTTTTTTTGTTTGTTTTTTTCTTTTCTGAGGTTTTTCCCTTTTGTTCTGATTCTTCTTTCACAGTATGACTAATGCACAAATATATTCAGTGTGATTGTACATATATAACCTATATCAAATTGTTTTCTATCTTGGGGAGGGGGTAGGAAAGGGTGGGAGGGAGAACAATTTAGAAGTTAAAATTTTATAAAATCAAATGTTGAAAATTATCTTTACATGTAACTGGAAAATAATAAAATACTTTTAAGATTAAAAATAAAAAAATAAAATAAAATGAGGGGGAAAACAGACAAGCTCCAAATCCCAGTGATGATTAGAGTTTAATTGGCACAAGGGTAACATTTTCTAGCACGTCAAGAGAAAGAGACCAAGTCTTAAAATAAAAGGAAAAAACTGCTTCATGAAAAGATACTGTCAGACAGGTCACCTTCTTCAGGGTCCATAAGAATATTTGCAGGTAGATCACTGACAAAGAAGATTAATATAAATTCCTCACATTTACAGTTACATGGTACTTTACAGTTACAAAGAACTTTATATTTTCATTTATTATTTATATATAGATATATTTTTATATATCATATATACATATGTGTGTATATATTATATATATGTAATTTCATTCTTACACGTATCTTGTTAGTGAGAGATCTGTGTTGTTGCTATCATTTCACAGACAATGCAACTGAAGCTCAGGATGTGATGACTAATAGTCACAGCCTCTAAGTAGGATTACTGATAATTGTGAATTTGGAAGCTAGATTTTATTCTAATTCCTGGGCCATTGTATTATCCCACACTGTGTATAATTCATATTTACTGAGAAAATATTAATGTTGTCTTGTATATTTTTGTGAATTTTTTCCTGATTTCTTTTCTTTTCCTTTCTTTTTTTTGGGGGGTGGTGGGGGCAATGAGGGTCAATTGACTTGCCCAGGGTCACACAGCTAGTAAATGTGAAGTGTCTGAGCCTGCATTTGAGGTCAGGTCCTCCTGAATCCAGGGCTGGTACTTTATCCACTGTGCCACCTAGCTGGCCCTGTCCTAATTTTTGGTTCCATTAATATAGAGCATTCTTGCTGAGAAAACTCCTTATAAACAACTATCACACTGTTTACAAATCTTTGAGAGTTGACTGAGCCTCTGAGCTATTAAATGACCTGTCTAGAGTCACATAGCCAGTTTGTATTAGAGGTAGGTTTGTATCAGAGACAAATATTTGTCTATTGCACAGTGTCATTTTTTCCATCTTCTTGCTATTTTTTTATTTGCAAATAGCAATTTATCTGAAAATATCTGGGCATGTTAGTGGACTGCAAGCTGATAGTAATTCATTTGTGAGATGTAGAAGTTGAGACTAATATGATCATAGTATGTAGTCAGAGACATAATTTCCAGGACTCTGGAGAAGATAGACCTGCTGAAACTTTTCAAAGTCAGATCTCATCTGGAGTACTAGTTTCAGTTTGAGGCACCAGATTTTAGGAAACATATTGACAAACTAGAGAATATCCAGAGGATTAGAAAGTGGGATGGTTAAGGGCCTTGAATACATGCTGTATAAGAAATGAATGAAGGAAGTAGGGCTCATCTTTTGAGAAAAAACTCATGGTAGTGGTAGTAAAAGGTGAGAATAATAATTAGAAAGTATTTGATGGTCTGCCATGTGGGCCAGTCTTAGACTGGCCATTTTTTTTTTTTTTTTGGCTTGGGCTCAGAGGGAACAATTAGGAATGATCACTGGAAGCTGCAGAGGTAAATTTTACCTTGACATCAGATTAGAGCTATCTAAAAATTGAATGGGCTGTCTTGAGAGACAATGGGTTTCTGATCACTAGAGGTCATTAAGAAAATATTGGGTAATGCTTTTATGTGTGCTTTATAGCAAGGATTCTTGTTCAATTGTGATTCGGATAAGATGATTTCTGAGGTCACTTTTGATACTGAGATTATGTGATTATGGTCCTTGATCTGTCTCATATACAGCAATTCAGAAATTTGAACCTATGTTTTCTGAATTCAAGACCAGGAATCTTTATATTATATCACATCTCTTTTATAGCCTAAACTATAGTTTATCATTATATCTACATATTTTGGTACTTCTTGGCATTTTCCCCTGGTGCTTTATTTGTTAGTCTTATCTTTTGATATTAGTTGTAGTCCGCTTGAGGGCAGGGACAATGTTTTATGCTTCTATATCACCCATAGCATTTAGGGAAGAGCTAAGCTAGGATGTAGCCAATAATACTTTTTTATTGCTTCCTAGCCTTATAGTGTTTCCATAAGGGTCCTTTAAATTTATTTTTCTCCAAGATGAATCCAATAGACAGTAAAAAGATATTGACATTATTTGACACATAGTCTCCTCAATGGGATTTCTTGAAGACATGAAACATTAGAACAGTCACTTGAACATTCTGTCCTAGCAAACTGCAGATACTACCTAAATTTCTGTTTTTCTTCTGAGAGAGGTGGGAGGTGGATGAAGATTAGAGAGAAAGTTACTTGAAAGAATAACGGAAATCCATCCAGCCGAGGCTATTTTCTTTTGAGTGACACCTCTGGTCCATCAGTAAATGCCTGAAGCTTTGCCTAGAAAATTAGGAAAATGGTAAGTCAGGGGGATAATTGTTTATTGCTTAATGTAATTTTCCCCCATCTTGCTGTTTATTTTTCTTTGCTTCTTTCAGCAATTTATTCCCACACACTCTTTTCTATACATGTGATGACAAATACTCATCAGATCACATTAAACCTGAACTATGCAACTTCAGTCAATCATCAACAAGCACACATTTTGTTTAGATATTGAAATGAAGCAAGTCACATAGAAGATAGTGGTTTAGATAATAAAGATCTTGTCACATGTTATTTTGAGTTTTCAGAGGGTGTTTCATTTTAGTGACAATTTACTATGGTGTCCATTATGTGTCAGTTGAAAACCTCCTTAGCCCTTACTTAAATAATTAGTTCCCAGGCCAGATTTCCTTCTCTGTTCTGGATTGAGATCTGTCCTCAGGCAAAGGACAAAATAATTGTCAATAAAGGGAGAGGTAGTAGAACATTTCTACCCATCTTCACCTGAACTCTCTAATCCCTTGTAAGAAAAACAGGCATAAAACATGTGGTATGATGCTGTCCAAGGGTACAGAATAGTGATAATTGTTATATTTTAACCAGATTGAATTTTCCTTCCTTTCTCTCATTTGCTATAAGAGATTCAAATCTTTTTTTTGTTTTGTTTCAAAATGTGAGCTATGGAAATCCTTGACTGCTACTACTTGAAGCTTAGACAGAAAGGGCAGACTGAAATTTATTTTAGGAATCAAGATAATTGGATTGGATACCCATTTCAATGGAAGCCTGAGAGGACTCTTAGCTTTTTTGACAAAAACAGGGAAAGATCATCATTCTGACTGGGAATCCCCCCCCCCATCCCTAACCAACAAAAAGCTACTGGGAAATGTTTTCCCATGTACTAAGACCAGAGATAGGAGGGTTAGCTTGACCTGAGAGTCATATAGAGAGTTGAGTGTAGACTGATTAAACACAAATAGCTTCTAAACATCTCTTCACCTGAAATTAAGGAACCACTGGCACTCTTTCTCCCATATCATGCCCTTTGTTCTCTTGTTTTCATTTTTCAAGCTCATGCCTGTAGCTGGGATCTGGAAACCAGCAATGATCTCCTTATTTCCTTTCTACAACCTACAAATTCAACAGGATGCTCAGTGATATGAGTAGCTGAAGCATCCATGAAGATATACTGACACCTTATCTTTTTTATATTTAATATGTTAAACAAGTGATATGGCCATTGAATGATGTTTATGAATAAGGGGAATAGACAATGAATGGGAGGAAAATTCTCAGACAAGGTGGGGCCCATATGCATATATTCTATATTATTAATATGTTAGTTCAACTTGTTAATACATATGCCTTAAATTCTGAACCCAATAGGTCAAGGTTTATCATTACCCAGTTTTTTTGTTTGTTTATTTAGTAAATTATTAGGCAGTTCTGAGCTGCTTTAAAGGCACATAGAAAGCATCTCATGGTCACATGTCAAATGGACTAGTGTACAAAATTATAAAATACATTCTTATTAAATGGTAAAGTCACTTCCTATCTTTATATAATCTAATGGGATGTAGGAAAAAAGCTTGTTTGTTATTGCTACTATATCACATCAAGTGCCACCCATGTCCCACCATTTATAAAGAATGGCACAGCATCTTTTTGATAAAGAGGATATAATACTATCAAAACCAAAACCAAAAATCAAAAACAAACTCCATTAATGCAAATTCAGTTTCAGGTACTATCATGTAGCAATAGAATGGAGCCTTCATCTAGAATTGAGCAGACCTGTGATTAATGTTTTTTTTTTAATGTATTTTGAAGAGTTTTAAGTTTCCTACACTAAAGTCCTACTCTGATGGCTCAGCAAAGATGATCCTGGTTTCTTAAAGGTAGTGTACATCATTCTAGCACAATCTTTGAAAGGTCTGAATAGCTTAAGGCAAAAGAAGCACAGAAGTTTACAACCAAGTAACTAGTTTCCCTCCTTACATTAAATCATGAAAGTACTTACTAATGCAGGGGAGGCTTATCATTAGCAAACATAAATGGAAGCCCCACCCCATTAAAATCATGATTCCTAGAATAAGATATGTGCACGTACAGACATATATGTGTATAAATATATGTGACAATACGTATATATTCACATACATATATACACCAAAATATGTATTTACTGCTCTTTCCACTATGACAAATATATAAATATATTTATATACACACACATATATATATATATACACGTATATACATACATATGTACATATGTATGTGTCTTTGTTGACATAGTGGAGAGATCAGTAGATAGCTAATTAAGAAGACCTGGGTTCTAATTCTGTTTCAGACCTTAGGCAAATCACTTAACTTCTCATCTATAATTTTGAAATAAAAGCCAAACCACGCAGTTTTATTGTAAGAATCAAATGAAAAATATAGAAAGTACTTTGCAAAACTTAAAGGATTATACAAATGTTACTTACTATTATTCTTTATCATAATCATCATCTTACTGCTATAACCCAAATACATTAAAATCAAAGTTTTCTTCTGTTTTGGATGGTTTTTTGTCCCCTATTCTTTAACTCATTCAATTAGATGAAGTAAATGTGTGTATATATTTGTGTCTGTGTGTGTGT
Source organism: Dromiciops gliroides (assembly GCF_019393635.1). Classification (NCBI taxonomy): domain Eukaryota; kingdom Metazoa; phylum Chordata; class Mammalia; order Microbiotheria; family Microbiotheriidae; genus Dromiciops; species Dromiciops gliroides. The sequence continues at coordinate 205,712,141 of NC_057862.1, forward strand.
AGTATGTGTTCGATTTGTTTTATTATTTAAATTTTTTTAAATTTTGCTTTTGTTACCAAAGGTCTACAGAGCTATTGTGCTGACCTCATTGTTGTATGCTTAGGAAACCTGGGCACAATATCAGAGTCATTCATTCCAGGGAACTGAATCGCTTCCATTTGAATTGTCATAGGAAGATTCTGAAGATCACCTGGCAGGATAAGCTACTGCACAATGAGGTCCTCTTTTAAACTAAATGGTCAAGCATTCAAACTCTACTTCAGGGGCAGCTAGGTGGCGCAGTGGATAGATCACTGGCCCTGGAGTCAGGAGTACCTGAGTTCAAATCCAGCCTCAGTCACTTAACACTTACTAGCTGTGTGACCCTGGGCAAGTCACTTAACCCCAATTGCCTCACTAAAAAAAACAAAAAAACAAAAACAAAAAACAAAAACAAAAACAACAACAACTCTACTGCAGATACCACAACTCCAATAGGCTGGTCAGATAGTTTGAATTACAAATGTATGCTTGCCTAAAAGACTATTTTATGAAGAGCACAGAATAAGTGCTCATATGGTCGTCAGAAAAAGTGGTATAAGAAATTGCATGGTGTGAGAAACACTGGCACAGGACTGTCAAGCATGGCGTGCCCTCATCATAGAAGGTGCTGTGCTCTATGAGCAAAGCAGAATTGAAGTAGTTCAACAGAAACCCAAGATATGCTAATTTGGAGAATCCACCCCAAATGTTCATATGAACTCTTTGTGTCTTACTTGTGGTAGAATATTCTGAGTTCATATTAGTGTTATCAGTCACAGTTGGACACAGTAAAACTTGACTCTAACATAGTGATGTCATTTCAGCCCTCTTCAAGAGCAAAGAACAAAAAACAATATTTTTACACAGTTATATACACACACACACACACACACACACACACACATATATATATATATATATTTTTCTTTTCTTTAAGATAAACCAAATATTGACTGTACTCTCCTTCCTACAGGTATTGGGGTGAGAGGAAACAGTGTGGAATGCTATTGTATACACATTGTTTTGTGCATTTTAAATGTTTGAGCAATAAGACCAATTCCAGACATCCTTAGAAAATTCTGGTATTTCATATATACAGACCTCCTGCTTGAGGGGAAATTCTGGAAAAACTTTTTTGACTCACACTAGCACTAAATCACTAGAAAACTTGGTAAGAATCTTCTTGACATTATAAACAAGAGAGAAAGGGGAAAACCACCCAAGAGGACTATTTTTTTGTGATATAATTGTACAAACTGGCAGACTTAGAACAATGACCATAAACCTGCCCTTTACAAACATTCCTCTTCATCACTAATCAGTCTGCAATGCAGTTTGTTAACAAGAAAGAGAATTATCATAGCCTCTGGTCCTAAACATCTCACCTAGAAAACAGAATCTGTTTCATTAATTGTTTTTAAGGGTTTGTGGGGAGAAAGAGATTTCACAAAGAACTTACTAGAAATAGTTAAGGAGTTTTTTTGGTTTTGTTTTTGTTGTTGTGAGGGAAAAAACATCCTCTTCTCAATAATTCTCAGGAACTCAACAGCGATGTGGCAAAGGTTCTTTATTTCTTTCTCATGAGAAGGATGCACCCTAGTGTGTAGCTAGTGGGTGAAAAGAAAGGGGGCTTGCAGGACCTGTTTTGTACCCTAGTTCCTAACACTAATGGACCCTCCCCTTTTTCATCACTGGTCTTATTACTCAAGGGTTACAGTCTACATGCAAAAACTAGCTAATCAGGACATAGTATTCCCACCCCTCTTTCTTGTATGGGCATAATTCAGGAGTGGACCTTATACTTCCTTATATGGACACAATTCTGGAGCAGACTTTATTGAGACCAGGGCTCCTTGAACCATGTGGCCTTGCTAGCCTGAAAGGGAGGAGGAGATCTGAGACCTTTGTCCTACAAACAGGTCAGGAGGAGTATGACTGACTGTAATATCCATATTGAGAGGACTACCTATTTTCTCACAGTTCTTGCTGTTCACTTTGGTCTCTGACTCTACTACTCTATGACCTTGGAATAAGTTTCTTAAACTTTTTTTTTGCTTTAATTCTTTTATTTTACAAGGAAAAAAGAGTATTAGTATTATGGTTATAAAAATAGCTATTCCTGGGGCAGCTTGGTGGTGCAGTGGATAAAGCACAGGCACTGGTTTCAGGAGGACATGAGTTCAAATCCAACCTCAGACACTTCACACTAGCTGTCTGACCCTGGACAAGTCACTTAACCCTCATTGCCCTGAAAAAATAAATAAACAAACAAATAAACTAATTAATTAAAAATTAAAATACCTATCCCTACATGCTTCATATAGCAACTAGAACAATAAATAAAATTAGAAATGTTATATGACACTTGAAAAAGGATACATATATATATATATATATATAGAGAGAGAGAGAGGGGGGGGGGGGAGAGAGAAAGAGGTTATGTAAAAACCAGTCATGTAAAACAAATATCCAAATGCTTGCAATATCCCTTAATGATCCTGAATCAGATTAAAAAATGATTGATAATTAACAAATAGTTAAAATACAATGAAACATATAACATGACATTTTAAAACTAAATCAATATGTGACTCATGGAGATCTTTTGGTAGAGTTTAATGGCCCCTATTTCTGTTTGTGTTTGACACCACTGATGTAAAGAAGGAGACTTTAGGGTTGCACAGACTTTCTCTTTCCCACTCCACCTGCCTCTCAGTTTCTTTTACTCATATGCTATTGTGATTTTTAAATTGGAATATATCCAGAGTAGCTTTTGCAGCAACCGAATTATATCAAAGTTTAACTTTTCTCTTACTTGTCTTGGTGAAATTGACAAAACAGGTTCTCTAATGATAAGGATGAGATGCTACTATATCTAGAAAATCTTAGGTGAAATAGCTATACCTCAAATATTTCCAGGAAGTAATTGAACGGACTTTGTTCCTTATAACCTGAATAAACCTCTGCTTGAAATGTGTCTTTTGGGTCTACTGAAAACTGTGATGTCAGTCTTTCTGTTGGTTTTCTGAGGTTCTAATAAGGAAAAATATTTACCTTGATCTTAAACTAAGAAAATAGAGGGGCAGTTTCTGGTCCTAGAAATTTATGATTGTCACTGTCCTTGCTTTTTTCAAACTAATATATATAATCAATTGATGGGATTAGCAAAAGAAACTCTGGAAAAGTTTCTCTTGTCTACCCTACCTAATCCTCTGGATTAGATTTAGAATTTTCTCTTGGTTAAGATAATTTATTTCATTCCCAATGGGAGAGCCCTTTTACTTTGTATTATATGTTATACATTCTGCTATGTATACCTTCCTTGATTTCTGTTTTGCTGTGAATTGGATAAATGGGTTTATTTGTTATTTACTCTGTGTACTGTGGAAATGGTAGGAATTAGGTAGGAAAGAGGTACATTCTTAGCTTGGGGTCCCCATCCCCACAGTAATAATGACATTGTGCCAGGAGTTAAATTAAACTTAATTATATCTACTAGACTATTATTTAAGGGAGCATACAGATAAAATTTTGGCCCTGTACTCTCTCTCTCTGAGGAGAGCAGAGTGGACTCTGGTCCCAACTTCCTTCTTCCCTTCTTGTAAAGAATGAGTCTCCCTCAGATACAAGGCTGGAGTGGCAGGGAGAAGAGACTAGAGATTAGAGATATCAATTCTGTTTCCTTTTGAGCCACACACCCCATCATGCTACATGCAGGGGTAAAGGTAATGGATTCAGCATACGTAGGGATCTCTATATATGTTGTTTTCTACTGTTAAAATTTCCTTGCTTCTATGATATAAATCAAAATTAATAATATTGAATTAATTTTTGATATGATATTCTTCAGTAGTTTTTTTTTTTTTGCCAGATTATTCTTTAAAACTGGAATCAGTATTGTTTAACAATATGGATGTCTGGTTCTCTTTCTATACTATTATCTTTTACTGGATTAATTATTAGGAATATATTTTTTAATAAAAGTATTTTTATAGAAAAATTTATTTCTCAGATTTTGAGAATAATTTATGTAGTACAGATATTGATTGTTCCTGATGAGTTTTATAGAATTCTTCTGTTCAAATTCTCCAGCAAATCTATCTGGATCAGAAGTACTCTCCCTGCTTTGCCTAATCTTTGCTATTTCTCTTATAGTAAGTTCAGTTTTCTTTTCTGTAATTAGGTTATTTAAAATCATATAAAATAGGTCTAGAATTTTTGATTTTGTATCTTTATGTCTATATTATTTACATTTTTCAGTTAATCTATTTCCTTTGGGCTCTAAAACTTTTTTGGTCTATAAATTATGTAGGTTTGTTTACGTGTTGGACTTCTAATTTTTTTAAATCCACATTCAGCTTCCTATTCCTTGCTTTTTCTATTTTGTTAATGTAAAATTTAATGATAAATGAGTGTGTGTGTTCCGTCTTTGAGGACTACTTTAACTTTGTTTCAGAAATTTTGAATATTGCCTCATCATTGTCTTTTCCAATTTATTGTTTTTTATTTTTTCTGAAATTCAATCATTATTTAAGATTTCATTATGAAGTCTCCACTTCAACCTGTCTTTTTTTATGTATAAGGTATTTTATTTTTTCCATTACATGTAAAGATAGTTCTCAACTTTTGTTTAAACAAGCTTTACAATTTCAGATTTTTCTCCCTCCCTCCCCTCCCTCCCCCCCTCCCCTAGACAGCAGGTAATCTGATATAGGTTATATCTATATATCTATATACATATACATATAGATATACACACACACACACACACACACACATATATATATATATACACATAATAACATTAATCCTATTTCTGCATTAATCCTGTTACAAGAGAAAAAATCAGATCAGTGATGCAAAACTTCAAAATAGAAAAAAAAAACAGCACCCAAAACAAAAGAAATAGTATGGTTCAATCAGCATCTATACTCCACAGTTCTTTTTTTTTTTCTTGTATTTGGAACTCTTCTGTACCATTGCATTGGTGAGAAGAATATAGTCCATCCCAGTAGGTCAACACTCAATGTTGATGATACTGTGTACAATGTTCTTCTTGTTCTGCTCATCTCATTCATCATCAGCTCACGTAAGACCCTCCAGGTTTCTCTGAATTCCTCCTGCTCATCATTCTTACAGCACAATAGTATTCCATTGTATTCATATAACACAACTTGTCCAGCCATTCCCCAATTGATGGGCACCCCCTCAAGTCCAATTCCTTGCCACCACGTAAAGAGCAGCTATAAATATTTTTGTACATGTGGGTCCCTTTCCCCCTTCCATGATTTCTTTGGGAGAAAGACCTAAAAGTGGGATTGCTGGGTCAAAGGGTATGCACAGCTTTATCGCCCTTTGGGCATAATTCCAAATTGCTCTCCAGAATGGTTGGATCAGTTCACAGCTCCACCAACAATGCATTAGTGTTCCAATTTTCCCACAGCTTCTCCAACATTTATTATCTTCCTTTTTTGTCATTTTAGCCAATCTGATAGGTGCCAGGTGGTACCTCAGAGTTGTTTTAATTTGCATCTCTCTAATCAATAGTGATTTAGAGCATTTTTTCATATGGGAATAGATAGCTTTGGTTTCTTCATCAGAAAACTGCCTGTTCATATCCTTTGACCATTTCTCAATTGGGGAATGACTTGGATTCTTATAAATTTGATTTAATTCCCTATATATTTTAGAGATGAGGCCTTTATCAGAAGCACTGGCCTCAAAAATTGTTTCCCAGCTTTCTGCCTCCCTTCCAATCTTGGATGCATTGCTTCTGTTTGTACAAAAATTTTTTAATTTAATTTAATCAAAATCATCCATTTTGCATTTTATAATATACTCTATCTCTTGTTTGGTCAAAAACTGTTTTCCTTTCCAAAGATCTGATAGGTACACTATTCCTTTCTCTCCTAATTTACCTATGGTATCACCTCTTATGTCTAAATCATGTATCCATTTTGACCTTATTTTAGTATAAGGTGTAAGATGTTGGTCTATGCCTAATTTCTGCCATACTATCTTCCAGTTTTCCCAGCAGTTTTTGTCAAATACTGAGTTCCTATCCCAGAAGGTGGAGTCTTAGGGTTTATCAAACACTACATTACTAGTGTCATTTACTACTGCATTTCCTGAGCCTAGCCTATTCCATTGATCTACCACTCTATTTTTTAACCAGTACCAGATAGATTTGATGACTGCCGCTTTATAGTAAAGCTCCAGGTTTAGTACCACTAACCCACCTTCCTGTGAATTTTTTTTTCATTATTTCCCTGGATATTCTTGATTTTTTGTTTTTCCAGATGAATTTTGGTATTATTTTTTCTGGATGTATAAAATAATTTTTAGGTAGTCTGATTGGTATGGAACTGAATAAGTAAATTAATTTAGGCAGTATTGTCATTATTACTATATTAGCTCTGCCTATCCATTAGCAATTGATATCTTTCCAATTATTTAGATGTGATTTGATTTGTGTGAAGAGTGTTTGGTAGTTGTGTTCATAGAGTTCCTGGGTTTGTCTTGGCAAGTAGACTCCCAAGTATTTTATATTATCTACCATTACTTTAAATGGAATTTCTCTTTCTATCTCTTGCTGCTGGACTTTGTTGGTCATGTATAGAAATGCTGATGATTTATGTGGAGTGATTTTATATCCTGCTACTTTGCTAAAGTTGTTAATTGTTTCAAGTAATTTTTGAGTTGATTCTCTAGGATTCTTTAAGTATACCATCATATCATCTGCAAAGAGTGATAGTTTTGTTTTCTCCTTGCCTATTCTAATTCCTTTAATTCCTTTCTCTTCTCTGATTGCTAAAGCTAACATTTCTAGGACAATATTAAATAATAGGGGTGATAATGGACATCCCTGTTTCACCCCTGATTTTATTGGGAAGGCCTCTAATTTATCTCCATTGCATATAATACTTGCTGATGGTTTTAGGTAGATACTGTTTATTATTCTAAGGAAAGCTCCACCTATTCCTAAACTCTCTAGTATTTTTATTAGGAATGAGTTTTGTACTTTGTCAAAAGCTTTCTCTGCATCTATTGAGATAATCATATGATTTTGGTTGGTTTGCTTATTGATGTGGTAGATTATGTTAATAGTTTTTCTAATGTTGAACCAGCCCTGCATTCCTGGTATAAATCCTACCTGGTCATAGTGTATTATCCTGGTGATCACTTGCTGTAACCTCCTTGCTAATATCTTATTTAAGATTTTAGCATCAATATTCATTAGGGAAATTGGTCTATAATTTTCTTTCTCCATTTTTGCTTTGCCTGGTTTTGGTATCACCACCATATTTGTGTCATAAAACGAATTTGGTAGAACTCCTTCTTCACCTATTTTTCCAAATAATTGATATAATATTGGAATTAATTGTTCTTTAAAAGTTTGGTAAAATTCACCTGTAAACCCATCTGACCCTGGGGATTTTTTCTTAGGGAGTTCATTAATGGCTTGTTCAATTTCTTTTTCTAATATGGCCTTATTTAAGGAATTTATTTCCTCTTCAGTTAACCTGGGCAGTTTGTATTTTTGTAAATATTTATCTATTTCATTTAGATTGTTAAATTTATTGGCATATAGTTTGGCAAAATAGTTCCTAATTATTGCTTTAATTTCTACTTCATTGGTGGTAAGATCACCCCATTCATTTTTGATACTGGTAATTTGGTTTTCTTCTTTGTTTTTTTTTAAATCAAATTAACCAGTGGTTTATCTATTTTATTGATTTTTTTCATAGAACTAGCTCTTTGTTTTATTGATTAATTCTATAGTTTTCTTGCTTTCAATTTTATTAATTTCTCCTTTAATTTTCAGGATTTCTAATTTAGTATTTAATAGGGGATTTCTAATTTGTTCTTTTTCTAGCTTTTTAAGTTGCATGGCCAATTCATTAATCTCCTCTTTCTCTTTTTTATTCATGCAAGCATTTAGAGCTATAAATTTTCTCCTAAGCACTGCTTTGGCTGCATCCCATAGATTTTGGTATGTTGTCTCATTGTTGTCATTCTCTTGGCTATAGTTATTGATTGTTTCTATGATTTCTTGTTTGGCCCATTCATTCTTTAGAATGAAATTATTTAGTTTCCAATTGATTTTCATTCTACTATTCCCTGGCTCTTTCTTACATGTAATTTTTATTGCATCATGATCTGAGAAGGATGCATTTGCTATTTCTGCCTTTCTACATTTGACTATGATGTTTTTGTGCCCTAATACATGGTCAATTTTAGAAAATGTGCCATGTACTGCTGAGAAAAGGTATATTCCTTTCTATCCCCATTCAGTTTTCTCCAGACATCTATCATGTCTAACTTTTCTAGTAATCTATTCACCTCTTTCACTTCTTTCTTATTTATTTTTTGGCTAGATTTATCTAATTCTGAGAGGGGGAGATTCAGATCCCCCACTAGTATAGTATTACTGTCTAATTCCTCTTGTACCTCATTTAACTTCTCCTCTAAGAACTTGGATGCTATACCACTTAGCGCATACATATTTAATATTGATATTACTTCATTATCTATAGTACCTTTAAGTAAGATGTAATTTCCTTCCTTATCTCTTTTAATGAGATCTATTTTTGCCTGCACTTTGTCTGAGATAAGGATTGCTATCCCTGCCTTTTTTACTTTAACTGAGGCATAATATATTCTGCTCCAGCCTTTTACCTTTACTCTGTGTGTATCTCTCTGCTTCAAATGTGTTTCTTGTAAACAGCATATTGTAGGATTCTGGTTTTTAATCCACTCTGAAATTCGCTTCCGTTTTATAGCAGAGTTCATCCCATTCACATTTACAGTTATTATTAGTGACTGTTTATTCCCCTCCATTCTATTTACTCCCTTTGTACTTTCCCCCCTTCTTTCACCCTATTCCTCCTTACCGACGTTTTACTTCTTACCCCTGCCTCCCCCAATCTAACCTCCCTTTTTATCACCCCCCTCTCTTTTCTTTACACTTTTCTCCCTTGCTTTTTTCCTCCCTTCTATCAGTCCCCCCCTTTCCCTTCCCCTTTTGCTTCCCTAAAGAATGAGTTAAGTTTCTTTATCCCAATGAACGTATATGTTATTCCCTCTTTGAGTCAAATCTAATGAGAATAGGGTTGAAACATTGTTCCCCCCTCCTTTCTTTCCCTCTATTGTAATAGGTTTTTTTCCACCTCTTCATATGATATAATTCATCCCATTCCACCTCCCCTTTCCTCTCCTCCCCATAGACTCCCTTTTTAACCCCTTAATTCTTTCATATCATTACATCAAAGACAATTTATATTTATACCCTCTATGTAAAGTCCTTCTCTCTGCCCAAATACATTTACATTTTTAAGAGTTATGCGTATCATCTTCCTGTGTAGGGATATAAACAGTTTAACCTAATAGGGTAATCTTTTTTTTTTTTTTCCCCCCTCTGTTTACCTTTTTAAACTTCTCTTGAGTCTTGTATGTTGAGTTCGAATTTTCTATTCCATTCTGGTCTTTTCACCAGAAAAGATTGAAAGTCCCCCATGTCATTAAATGTCCATCTTTTCCCCTGAAAGAAAATGCACATTTTTGCTGGGTAATAGATTCTCGGCTGCAATCCAAGCTCCTTTGCCTTCCGGAATATCATATTCCAAGCCTTGCGGTCCTTTAATGTTGAAACTGCCAGGTCCTGAGCAATCCTGACTGTGGCTCCATGATATTTAAATTGCTTCTTTCTGGCTGCTTGGAGTATTTTCTCCTTCACCTGATAAATGTGGAATTTGGCTACAATATTCCTTGGAGTTTTCCTTTTGGGGTCTCTTTCAGGAGGTGATCGGTGGATTCTTTCAATGATGATTTTATCCTCTGATTCTATGATATCGGGGCAGTTCTCCTTAATAATTTCCTGGAATATGGTGTCTAGATTCTTTTTCTGGTCATGCCTTTCAGGCAGTCTAATGATTCTCAAATTGTCTCTCCTCGATCTATTTTCCAGATCAGTTGTCTTTCCAATGAGGTATTTCACATTTTCTTCTATTGTTTCATTTTTTTGATTCTGCTTGACTGATTTCTGGTGTCTCATGGATTCCTCATCTTCCAACTGTCCAATTTTAATTTTTAAGGCATTGTTTTCTTCAGTGAGATTATGCACCTTTTTTTCCATTTGGCCAGATGAATTTTTTAAGGCTTTGTTTTCTTCAGTGAAATTATGTGCTTCCTTTTCCAAGCTGCTGATTCTTTTTTCATAGTTTTCTTGTTTTGCTTTCATTTCCCTCCCCATTTTTTCTTCTACCTCTCGCATTTGATTTTTAAAATCCTTTTTGAGCTCTTCCAGGAAGGCTTTTTGTTCTTGAGACCAATTCACCTTCCCTCATGAGGCTTCAGATGTAGGCAATTTGATGCTATTGTCCTCATCTGAGTTTGTGTTGGCTTCTTCCCTATGGATAGAGAAGCTCTCAATGGAGAGGGCTCTTTTTTGCTTCTTACTCATTTTTGCAGCTTATTTATTTATTTTTTAAGTTGAGGTCTGCTCTGGGGGCACCAGGGTCCCTGTTTTGGGCTTCTTGTGCAGGTGTATAGGTGCTGTGTGACCGGGTTTTTACTCTGAGGCCTTTATGGTATGTGGAGATCCCCCACCCTGCACTTCCTGTCTGATTGTGCTTGGCCAGCCAGGCGCCAGACCCAGGAGTCTGATCCCGCCTGACCCGTTCGTGGCCCTCTTGGCCGGTGCAGGTAGGTTTTTCCACTGTCCTTCTTGGCCACCAGATTTTTGAACCAGGTTCCAGGGGCCTCAGTTCTTTGGCTGTGGCCCGCAGCTCCTGCTGACTTGCCCCGACCCCCTCGGCACTGGGTTGCTGCCCTGCGCTGGGCTTCCCTTTTGCCCGAGTCAGACTGAACTTTTCCTGAAGTCTTCTAAATTATCTCTGGTTGGAGGACTGTGTCTCTCTGTCTCTTTGCAGGTTCTGTAGTTTCAGAATCTGTCCAGAGGCTTGATTTAATGTTTGTTTTGAGGGAACAGAAGGAGAGCTCAGGCAGCTTGCTGCTTCCTCTCTGCCATCTTGGCTCCACCCCCTCAACCTGTCTTTTAAAAAATTCCTTTAGTTGATTAGTATTTTATTGCATTTTGTTCTTTGAAAGATGTGATTAATATTTCTGATTTAGTTTTTGCATGTATTTGCAATTTCCATATGTTCTGATACATGGTCTAATTTTGTAATACTTCCATGTGTTACTGAACATATAAATATCCTTTAACAGTCACATTTCAAATCTGCTATGTATCTTTTATCTCTAAAAGATTATTTCTGAATAATTTAAAATATATTCTTATAATATTGCAATGAAATGCTATTGTATTATATCTGTAATGGGGTATTGGTCATTGAGCCTATTTTTATGAACCTCCTAGAGTGCTGCTGATGAAATTCTCCAGATCAAAGTGGTAGGGGGCATGCTTCAGTAAGAGTTATGATGACAGGAAATGAATGTACCTTTGAAAGATTTTGGAGTATTTGTAATCATTTTATTACTGGTTTAGGTCAGCTAAATATATGATTAAATGGTGGTTAAGCCTTTTTTGATTATTTGAAAATTATTTTAAAAGGTGCTAGCTGACTAGAACCTTAGTTCTCTACTGTCTTGGTTTGACTATTTTTCAGCTGACTTTTTTTTATACAGACAGAAACCAGTGAGAAATAACACTGTTAAGGGAGAAACCACCGACCTCCTCATCTCAAGGCTGATAGATGGTCCTATGATCATGGGCACTAGTTCGTTGTGTGTGCTCTTTTATTTACGTGAAGGAAGTTGAGGGGTATAACTTTGTGATCTTTTCAAGATCAGGAGAGCAAGGTCATTGAGGTTTGGGAGTCCAAGAGTAGATTCCATGACTGGTTTTGTAGACTGCCTAGCTTTATGCCCAAATGAGGGAAGGGCCTCCTTCAGAACAGAAATCAGTGGTAGATGAGGTGAGGACTCATCTGACAACAATTCAAATCTGACTGTTGTGACCAATTCCAGGTCTAAACTATTAAGTTTAAATCTATAATACCTAAAACCTGGAGTGATAAAGGGGAGACCATGACATCAAAGTGTGGTAAAGTGTTATTTTTTCTTCTTGATATATCCTTGAAGTATATATAATTTTGTAAAAATAATTGATGTTAAATGATAATGTGGTGCTGGCTACTCTTAGCTAACAGTAGGGGATAGAGGCTTAAAACTCTGAGAATTGGAGCTCCATCACCCTGCTGAGAAAGACATTTCAGGGAAGTCTGCCCTGAGGAGAAAACATGAGGTGACCTTTCTGGGGTTTTGAAGATCGGATTGGCATATGGAAGTTGTGTCTGCCACCTGTGGGTCATGTCATTCAGTGCTATCAGCCAATTAGCTTGGAGCTGTGTGTGAGGATGGCCTTGCTTCCTATTTAACAGGGGGCTTCTGGGAGAAGTGGCTAAGGATCTGGCTCTTTTCATTCAGGACTTCAGTTTGGTGTCAGACAGAGAACTTCATGTGGGCTATTAGGGAAAGGCAAGGTTTTATCTCTGGCTATCCAGAATAGATCTAAGCTAGGGTTTTCCATTCTATAAGACATTTGTTCTCAATCTCTCTCTCTTCACTAACTTCTAATATACTTTAATAAATACTTAAAATCCTAAACTCTTGCTGAATTGATCAATAAATCTTAGCTAGTTTCTCCCCCACACTAGGTTCAGGTCAGGTGACCACACATTAGATTTTAAACATCACAGCTAGAATTTTAGGCTTTACAAACAAATAACATTAAAGATCAGTCACTTGAACCCTCAAGGGTATCATTTTAACCCTGAAAGGAAGATATTAATCAGCCTTCCTCTGATAGAGTGGGGCTAGAGAACACATTTTACATGTTTTGGGGTTATTCAGCCAATTTCCTTTTTATTAATTTAGATACAATGCAATCTGATGCATATGAATAAATATTGATTTACTTTATGTTTAATAGATCCTTTAAGCATAATTTGATGCCTTTGATAATTTCTTTTGATATTTTGTATATTTCTTTTTGCTTTGTCTGATAACAATATTGCAACTTTTCCTGTATCGTATTTACTTTATACGTAGTAAATTTTGTTTCAGTTTCTCATTTTAATTCCATGTATGCCATATTTCCTGTAGGGAATATATTGTGTGGTTTTGTTTTCTTATCCTTTATATTATTTGTTTCATTTTACCAGATTATTTAATCAATGTGTATTAGTTTTATATTTTTGTTGGGTTTTTTTGTGAGGAAATTGGGGTTAAGTGATTTGCCCAGGGTCAGACAGGTAGTAAGTGTCAAGTGTCTGAGGGTGAATTTGAACTCAGATCCTCCTGAATCCAGGGCTAGTGCTCTACCCACTGTGCCACCTAGTTGCCCCCGTTTAATGTATTTTAAAATTAATTTTCATCTTCTTTAAAGAAGATGCATTCCCCCCTTTTCCTTTAAGTGAGTACCTTGTCCCCTAGAATTAGCTTTATTTAACATAACTCAACATCAACTTATTCCTTGTCTTTCTTTTTGCCCCATGCCCTTCCTGTTTGTCAGTGGGACATTTTCTTTTTTGTATTTGTAATTCCCCTGTCTGGCACAAAGTTTGGGCTTAATAAGAATGATTGAATATATTAATTAATTTTCACTGAAATAGTATTAATACAATAGCAAATGCCAGTAGGCATTGAGGATATCAGAATATCTATGGGCAAACACACAGACATGAAATTGGAACTTTAAGTGTTATATTTTTGTCTACCCCTACACCCTGGCTAGTACATGTAATCCATGATTCTCTTTTATAAAAGCAAGAGCTTTCATCCTTTCTTGTTCTTGGATAACAGGAATTTAGGCTAACATTAATGCCTACTTGAGGTGGCAACTAGGTGGCACAGTGGATAAAGCACTGGCCCTGGATGCAGGAGAACCTGAGTTCAAATCTGACCTCAGAAACTTGACATTTACTAGCTTTGCAACACTGGGCAAGTCACTTAACCCTTGTGGCCCCACAAAAATAAATAAATAAATAAATAAATAAATAAATAAGCAAGCAGACAAATAAACAAATATATAAATAAAAATAATTCCTACTTGAAGGCTTTCCACCATGGTAAAACTTTTCTGAGCATGTGCCTCATTGATATAACTTTTGATAATCTAGAATTGATTCAACACTTAGGTGAAGGTTTACTGACACATTCATAGCATTCAAAATACTGAATAATCTCTAAATTGATTTTATTTTATTTTTTTTAAACATAAAAGTATGTTATTATTTTCTAGTTAGATGTAGAGATAGTTTAAAACATATTAAAAATAACTTTATTATTTTAGAATTTTCCCCACTGTATGTGAAAAAACAAACTATAACATCAACTTTGAAAACTTTGTTTTCCAAATTCTCCTCTGGGGGCAGCTAGGTGGCGTAGGGGATAAGGCACTGGCCCTGTATTCAGGAGGACCTGAGTTCAAATCCAACCTCAGACACTTGACACTTAACTAGCTGTGTGACCCTGGGTAAGTCACTTAACCCTCATTGCCCCGCAAAAAAACAAAAAAAAACAAAAAACCCCCAAATTCTCCTCTGTTCTCCCTATCCCTCTCTCAAGAATTCAAGCAACTCGACACAAGCTACATATGAGCAGTCATGCAAAACATAGCAGACAAAAAAAAAAAAAACGTTAGAAAAAGGAACTAACAACAACAAAAATATACTTCCATCTGTATTTAGATACCATCAATTCCCTTTCTGTAGATGGATTGCACCTTTCATAAGTCCTTCAGAGCTTTCCTGGATTATTGCACTACTAAAAACAACTAAGTCATTCACAGTAGATCATCCTCCAATATTGCTGTTACTTTGTATATAGGATATCTCACTTTGCATCAGCTCATGTAATTCTTTTGAGGTTTTTCTAACACCATCCTATTCATTTTTTTTTCCTTTTTTTTTAAAAATAGTAAACTACATTTACATAGTACTTCAAAAGGAGGCCTCCCCACAGAACACCCATGAGGAACATCATTTCTTTTCATAAGATTTCTAGTTCCAAATTTTTCTCCCTCCCTCCATTACCTACCCTCTCCCCAAGACAGCAAGCAATCTTAAAAAGGTTATATATGTACAATTATATTAAACATATTTCTGCATTAGACACGTTGTAAAAGAAAAATTAGAACAAAAGAGAAAAAAACCTCAAAAAACAAAAAAACAAAAACAAAACTAGAAACAGTATGGTTCAATCTGTATCTACATTCCCCAGTTCTTTTTTCTGGATGTGGAGAACATTTTCCATCATGAGTCTTTGGATATATCTTGGACCATTGTATTTCTGAGAAGAGTTTAAGCCTTTCACAATTGATCATGACACAATGTTGTTGATACTGTGTACAATGTTCTCCTGGTTCTGCACATCTCACTCAGTATCAGTTCATGTAAGTCCTTCCAGCTTTCTCTGAAATCTGCCTGCTCATTGTTTCTTACAGCATAATAGTATTCCATGACATTCAAATGCCACAGCTTGTCCAAAATGATTTTAGTTATCTAGTTATACACTCTGTAATATCATTTATTTAGCAAGATTATCTAATCCCTTTTATTGTTTTGTTTTGATTTCATAATATTTTTAGTTCCAAATTTTTCACCGACCCTCCCTTTCCTACCTCCTCCCTAAGACAGAAAGAAACCTAATATAGGTTATATATGTGCAATCACATTAAACATATTTCTGCATTAGTCATATTGTGAAAAAAGAGTCAGAGCACAAGGGAAAAACCTCAAAAAACAAGGGAAAAACAGCCAAAAATATAAACGAGTATAGTTCAATCTGCATTTATAAACCATAGTTATTTTTTCTGGATGTTAAGGACATTTTCTATCATGAAGTTCTTTGAAATTGCATTGCTAAAAAGAGCCAAATCTATTGCCATTGTTCATCACACAATGTTGCTGTTACTGTGTACAATGTTCTCCTCGTTCTGTTCCTCTCAGTCAGCATCAGTTACTCTAAGTCTTTCCAAGTTTCTCTGAACGCCTCTTGCTCATCATTACTTTTCATATTGATTTTCTAAAACTTTGTGTTCTAAATTTTCTTCTTCCCTCCCTCCTTAGCCCTGCCTATGAAATCCAGAAATTCAATATGTCATACATGTGCAGTTATGTGAACTATCTTCTCATTAGTCAGGTTGTGAAAGAAAATAGACAAAATACCTTTAGAAAGAGTATCTAAACAAATAAAATTATACTTCAATCTTTTTCAGATACCATCAGTTCTTTCTCTGTTGATGGTTTGCATTTTTCATACTTCTTTCTGCTATCATCCTGCTCATGATTTCTTTCATAGTTACTATTGCTAATTGTATTACCCTACATCTTATTCCCTCCCCTTGATAGTTATTCTATTTTCTATCTTCCTTTACACTATCCCTCCTCAAAAGTGTTTTGATTTTTACTGCCCCCTCCCCCAATCTCTCCCCCCCCCATCTCCTTCCCCTCCTACTTTCCCACAGGGAAAGAAATATTACTATACTCACTTGAGCCTGTATGTTATTCCCTTTTTGAGCCAATTCTGATGAGATTAAGGCTCACTCACTCCTCTGCTCCTTCCTCCTCTTCTCCTCCATAAACTTTTTCTTGGTTTTCTTTTTTTTTTATGTGATCTACTTTCTCCCAGTCCACCTTTCCCTTTCCCTTTCTTCCAGTACCCCTTAACTTTATTTTATAGACATCATCATGGGTCAGCTAGGAGACACAGTGAAAAAAGCACCAGCCGTGGACCCAGGAGGCCCCAGGCCTATATTTGCACCCAGACATAAGACACACCAACCTGCCTGCTACATAATAAACAAGGATAAATAAAAAATAAATACTTTACTGACATCATCCCTTCATATTGAATTCATATCTGTGACATCTGTCTAAGTATATTCCTTTCAGCTGCCCTAATACAGAGAAAAATCTTATGAGTTAGAAGTATTATCTTCCCATGTAGGAATGTAAACATTTTAATCTTTTAATATCCCTCATGATTTCTTTTTCCTGTTTAAGTTTTTATGCTTCTCTAGGGTCTTGTATTTGAAAGTCAAATTTTCTATTCAGTTCAGGTCTTTTCATCACACATGCCTAAAAGACCTTTTTTTCATTAACATCCCATTTTTTCCCCTGAAATATTATACTCACTTTTGCTGGGTAGGTGATCATTGGCTGTATTCCCAGTTCCATTGCACTCTGGAATATCATCCTTGCCCTCTTGTCCTTTAATGTAGATGCTTCTAGATGTTGTTTTATTCTTATTGTGGATCCACAGTATTTGAATTCCTTTATTGTAGCTGCTTGCAATATTTCCTCCTTGACCTGGGATCTCTGGAATTTGGCTGTAATATTCCTGCAGGTTTTCCTTTTGTGATCTCTTTTAGGAGTTAATTGGTGGATTCTTTCAATTTATATTTTTCCTTCTGCTTCTACAATATCAGGGCACTTTTTCATCACAATTTCATGGAAGATGATGTATAAATTTGTGAGATTTAAAATTGGATACTATAGCATTAACCTCCCCTTTCTAATCTTTTTCCTTATTTTATCCCCCAGATTGGTAAGTTAAAGAAGAAGCCTCTGGTCTCTAATTAGAGCTTTTATTGTTTGGAAATTATTACAAGATGATGTTGATTAGAGGGATAGGAAAGTAGAAATACAAATAGTCTTAAGTCTAAGCTTAGTCTATATTCCATATAAGACTCACTAAAAACCCAAGACCAACTTTGGGGAGGAGAGCCGCGTCAGGCACGTGCTGCTAACGGCGAGCCGGGCCAAATCGAACTCTAGTCAGCGTCTGTCTGAGCAGCGCAGCCATCGGACCAGGAGAGCAGGAAAGAGATCCCACTTCCGTTCTCTCCTTGACTTTTAAGCTCGCACCCCGGAAGTGGAGTGCTTAGCACCCAGACTGACGTGCGTAGCCCATGCACGGCTGTCGGTCTCCTCCCTGTAAGGGTAGTCCTTTAAAAACTGGCATCTTTTTACCACATTCACTAACCGAAGGTTAAAAACTTTTTACCACAAACTCTTATTTTGGTCATGGTTTTCAGGTAGTCCAGTGATTTTCAAATTACATTTCCTGGATCTATTTTCCAGGTCAGATATTTTTCAAAGAGATATTTCATATTGCCCTCTATTTTTTTTTATTCAATTGGATTTACTTTACTGTGTCTTGGTTTCTCATAAAATCACTAGCTTCCATTTGTTCAATCCTAATTTTTAGGCAATTATTTTCTTCAGAGAACTTTTGTATCTCCTTTCCCATTTTGCTTTTCAAGCTGTCAAACTTTTTCTTCTAATGACTCTCCTACATTGCTCTCATTTCTCTTTCCATTCTTTCTTCCATATCTCCAAATCTTCCTTCTATCTCTCCTACTTTTTCTTCAAAGTCCCTTTTGCATGTTTCCATGGCCTGGGATCAATGCATATTTTTCTCGGAAGCTTTGGATGTTGGAACTTTGACTTTGTTATCTTCTTCTGAGGGCGTATTATGTTCTACTTCACCCCTCAAAAAGCTTTCTAGAGTCTGCTGCTGTTTTGTCTACTCATCTCAACCCCAACATAGATCTTTGATTGAAATCTGATTCTCTATGGTTGTAAGCTTGGCATGCCTTTGTCTCTCCTCCACTGGGCCACCACCACTCGATTGAGCCGACTGGTTCAGAACCAGGGAGCTTTGCCCCAACTCCAGCAGATCCTGCAACCACTTCACCCAAGCCAACCACCTCAGCCCCTTTCTCTTCTGCAAGCTGAGCCTCAGAAGAAGCTGCTGGAGCTGAAAACTCTGAGGCCCTGGAGGTGTAGTCTGGACCAGGTGTTGAGCTCCTCTCTCAGCTCAATCAGCAGGTGACCCCAGTGGCCATCTTTGGCTGGAAAATAGTCTCACTCTGTTCTTATGTGAGTTAAGCTGCTCTGGGTTTTTTTATGGCATTATTTGGGAGTGAGTGTACGGGTTTATTGAGAGCTTCTCCTCTGCCATCTTCAATAATCAAATTTCTTTATATAGGCTTGATCTTACTAAATTAAAAATTATATTACTTCTTATAGTAAAATTTTACTATTTTTCCCATAACCACACTAATAGTTTCACTAATTCCCTTCATTTCTTCTACTGTAATATGTTCTTAGAACCAATTTAAGATATTGAGATCTTATGGCATGTTTCAACAGGAATCCATGACTCATGCAAGGGAGAAGGACTTTTAAGTCATTGTTGCTTTATACAAACAAATCCACCTGGAAATCAAGTTGGAAGTCTCATAAAACATATATATATATATATATATATATATATATATATATATATATATATATATATATATATATATATATATATGTGTGTGTGTGTGTGTGTGTGTGTGTGTGTGTGTGTGTGTGTATGTGTGTGTGTGTGTGTGTGTGTGTGTGTAATACAAAGAAGAACTGGATCCAAGAAATTCTTACAAAGGTGACTTAATTGTGTGTGAATCAAAAATTGAGTTCTATTGCTGCTAATAGCTAGATTTTCAAGTCCAGAGTTATCTGGTCTATGGGCCATCCTTATATGTAAGGATTAGCCCTTATCCCACAGAGTGTTTCTACTCATCCTTGGCACCTACCAAGGAGCAGGGTTTCACATATCTACATTTGGTTTTATGGTGCATTTTTTTGTCCTTATGTGTTCTGGTGTACTGAAAATCTATGATATAGCAAGTAAAATAATGCACTCAGGGAGAATACCTCTGATGTGAGGGCAGTACTCAAGCCAGCTCAAAATGGTTTCAGAGAGTTGATTGTTAAATTTTCAGTGTGAGCATTTATACCCCAGAAATTGGCAGTTACCATAAATAAGGGTTTGATTTACTTTGTTTTGTTTTGTGTATTATCTAGCTTTAAAAAATCTTAATGATGTATCATTTTTTGACTTTCATTGTTGAACATTTTACTGCATACTCTTGTATCACTCTATAAACATTGCTTAAGCTGAGCACTACAGTAAAAGGATCAATGAAAGAAATTGTCACCAAAGAGGAGGCCTCATAACTATAAAATATTACTATTCCTCCTCCTTTTCTTCTTCTTTCTCTTCTTCTTAATTAAAAAATAGTAATAATGGGATTGATGTTATTATAACTGGCATTTACACAATATTTTAAAGTTTGCAAAATAATTCATATCCATTATCTCATTTGATCCTGATGACACCCTTGACTTATTAAACATTCCATAGATCCTTCTTGAATACTCCATGCTATATTTTTTAAAAAAGGCACTGCCTTTTAAAAACAATGCAAATGAAAAATCTCTGATTGGGATAAAAATAATATTTTCATTCAAATATTTTTTTCTCATCCCTGTGGAAGGATATTCATTTTTCCCCCTTTTCAATACCTCAGCTCCTACTGCATTTCAGGCTTCATGCACAATGTGAGGAGAAAAGAAAATGTCAACAAGATGAGTCAGCAGAGTGGTTATAGTTTACCTGTTTCTGGTCCTAAATTCTTAGTGGAAGGTTTATGATTTCCTATGGATCATCTGCTAACCTGAGAGTTGACTAAATTTTTATTCAATACCATGTTTTTGCCGCAATTACATCCTTGAGAATTATAACCCTATTTCATAATAACTGCCAACAGAGGAAAATAAAAGCCCTGGAGATGATGATAATAATAACAGTAATAGAAGGAACAACAATAATATTCATAACTAACTTTAACTTTCTTCAAGCACATTTATAGTTATCATCCTCATAAACAATAGACCTGTTTTTTCATTTCATTGCTATGGGAAACACCTGGTAATGAATTCCCCTCTATCAGTGAAAATTTGCAACTGTTTTGAAACTTAGAGTCTTACAAAATTATCTGGAACACTTAGAGTAGAAATGATTTAGAATTGTGTGTCAAAGGTTGGACTTGAATCCAAGTCTTTCTGGCTTCATTTTTTGTCATAAACACAAACACACAAACACACCATGCTTCCTAAATCTATTAAAATGCTTCCTTTGGCAACCCATCTAACAATGCATGGAATGATGTGTCCTTAAAGAATGAGGGATATTTAGGATAAGGAAGAGATGAACATAAAGGAGGAAGATAAAGAACTAAGAACATTTTTCTAGTGCTGTTCATCATTAGTGTCCATAGCCTGAAGGGAAGAAGTCCAGTTTTTCTTATTCTTCCTGTTCAGTAAGTGATGCCAATTACCAGATCCTTAGTGCCATGAAACAATTAAATTTCAATGACAATTTCAATGACTTTCAAGTGAAAACTTGATCAAACTTAGTCATTGTGTACTTAGAATATTTTTCCTACCACAGCTGGTAAAGAATAAGGATGAGCACATGTCTTCAGTTCCTCTTGCCTCAACCAAACTATGTCTGGCTACCCACTATGCTAGACTACAATATTATTATCTTTTTAAAATTCTCCTAATATATTAAGGAATATATAGGGTAATCTTATCTCCATAGTGGAAATGGAAGCACAGGATGTTGATATTTAGTCTTTTCAGTTATTTTTGACTCTTCACAAATCCTGAAGTGTTTTTAATATTTCAAAGGAAATCCATCTGTTCCCATGGAAAAGGACTTCTACCCTAACTAGGCTGGGGCAAAGACTCTAAAAGCAATGTTTTCAAAGGAGAATGAAAATGATGGAAAGCAAATAAGTTGATAGATTTCAATGTTTAGATAAGGAACCTGGAAGCACAGATAATTATACATTTAATTACTTATGTGTTATTACATTTAATGGGAATTTCTTTTTTGGCAGGAAAATTATCATTTATCTCTTTCAAAAATTTGCTGAAGGAGACAAAAGGGAATGAAATTCAGTTAATCCTATGAGCCAGAATAAAAGAATACCAACTTTAATCTTTATAACACCTCTTTGCCCCCCCAAAAAAACTCAAAATAACTCAAAAAAACTCATTTTGTTTATCCTCTCAGATTTTAATTAAAAAAATCTGAGGCAACACATGAGTACATATATATTTTTAAATCTTTGAAATATATGCAAGCTCAACTCTTTTCCCTACATTAGCACTCTGAACACAATCCACTTTTGACTGGTTATCCACTACTTTGTCTTCTAAACCTCAATTTTCAGAACTGCAATATACAAAATACCTGTGAACACTATTTATCCCCTTTTTAATTTCTCTGGCACCCATCTTTCTTCCATTTCCCCTTGGTAATGTTTATTTTGTCTCTATCTTTAATAGCCATTATTTTATATTTGGTTTTTTGTGGTTAATCCTACATAGTGTCAATCTGGTTTCTAAATATGCCCTGTTGCAACTATACGATGATGCATCAATCTTATTCTATTTCCTCTTTTCTTTATATAATCCTCAGTTATTTTATCTTGAAACCTTCTTGTATCCCACTTAGATTTTTTTTAAACTTTTTTATTTGTTTGATTGTTTTCTAGAATTTTCTTTACCTTTTTCTTTTTTTTTTAATATAAAATCATTGGACATTTCAGCTCCTTATATCTCAAGGTATCATATTCCTCTCAGTATTTCAAGTTAGGCAAGGCCAGTACATAGACATTCCATAATTCAATATTTCTTTTATTTTAATTTCTCAGTATCCATGTTCCCACAGAAAACCAGTATAAAGGTTCTTTCATTTTTTGGTATTCATTTTATACTGACTTTGTTCCTCACTCATAAAACTTTATTATCATTTACTTTATATATTTTATCCTTTCTAACTAATTTTTTCTTTGCAGGAGAGATGCCAACTCATGAATCCAAGAAGCATCTTATTTTCCAAAGTTGTAGCATTAATTAAAATGAAAATATATTGCTTTTTAAGGACAGTATCCTTATTTCTATTGCTAGGGGTTTGCAATACCTCATCCTGAAAGACTTCAGATATATGTAAGAAGTGGCATACTTCTTTTAACTCCAATTTCCCAAAGGAGGAATTTGAGAATATATCTCATCTCTAAGTCCATTAGGCCAGGGCCAAGAACCCCCAGCTCCCCAAATTTCAAGTCAATAGCCAAAACATATCTGAAGTGGGTTTTATTTTTTTTTATTTTTTTAATTTTTTTTTTGTAGGGCAATGAGGGTTAAGTGACTTGCCCAGGATCACACAGCTAGTAAGTGTCAAGTGTCTGAGGCCGGATTTGAACTCAGGTCCCCCTGAATCCAGGGCCGGTGCTCTATCCACTGTGCCACCTAGCTGCCCCATGAAGTGGGTTTTATTAAATAAAAAAGGCAATTGAGAACTATTCATACTATAATAAGGTAAGCAGTATGAATTAAATTTGCCCTAAATATTACCACCTCTACATGTCTTACAATGTATAGGCTGTTGTGCTTCTCTTGTCCCTGATTAAAGAATTACTTTTGTTTTGGTATTTTCCATAAGCTTCTCCCACTAAGTCTCATTGGTGGCAGTTTTGTGAGCTAGTGAATAGAGATCCAGTTCTCAATACAGGGAAATCTAAGTTCAAATTCTGTCTGACACCTTTTTAACTATATGACTCTGAGCAAGTCTCATAACCTCTCTAAGCTTCATTTTCCTCATTTGTAAAGTAGGGATAATAATAACACTTCTTTTACAGGGTTGTTGTGAAGTTCAAATGAGATAACATGTTAATTACTTTGAAAGCTTTATGTGCTATATAAATGTTAACTAATATATTATTTTATATTACAATATATTTTATATTGTTTACTATTTTAATAACATAATGAATTAAAGTTAACATTTCTATAATGCTTACTATGTGCCAGGTACTCTGCTAAGAACTTCACAAATATCATCTCATTCCATCTTCACAACAACCAAGTGAGATTAGGTGCCTTTTTTTGTCCCCATTTTACAGATGAGAAAACTCAGATCGAGATTAAGTGATTTGCCCAGGGTTTCACATCTAATAAGTATCTGAGGTGTGATTTGAATTCAGGATTTTCTGACTCTGGGTCTGGTGCTCTAGGCAGCTAGGTGCCTCAGTGGGTAGTGGGCTAGTCCTGGAGTCAGGAAGACCTGAGTTCAAATCACACCTCAGACATTTACTATCTATGTGAGTTTGACACTTACTTCAAAGAGTTATTGTGAAAATGAGATAATCATTGTAATGCACTTAGTATTTCCCCTGGTACATAGTAGGGGTTATACAAAAGTATTAGCTATTGTTACTTTCATCCACCATTTCACCTAGAAACCCCTTATTGTCATTTGTGTTGTTATTAAGTCTTCTGGACCATCCTCTGTTGGCATTATCTCCTCACCATTGTTTGCTGCTTTTGCCATTGTATTGGAAGAGTCATATGGCCTTATTCAATTCACTATTGTTCCTCACAACTATGACTAGCTAATTAAGCTGATTCTCAGCATCCAGAATGCCCAGTTCTCCTTTTATATTCTAGATATAAGAAGATGAAGGGCAAATGATTGCAGTGCTTTTTAATGGAGCTCATAGCTCTGGCATTATGATGACAAGATGCTGAATTGGAGATGCTTTTTCTTTAGACTTAGTTCCTCTTTCCAACTGGACTAACACTATACACAGAAACCCCAACTCAACTTCTTTGAAATTCACCTCTCTGATCTATAAAAGTGAGTTTATATTAATTCTACTACCTCTTACAGTGGTGCTGTTATGAAAAAAGCATTTTTTAAAACTCAGGGGCTATATAAATGAGAGCTATTAAGGGCCTCTATGTCTCTCTGTACCAACTTACACACCTAAATTTTCTGACCAGTATTATATTAAACACTAATAGCACGCCTTCTCAACTGGCCTCAACGAGGCTGCCTGCCCTTTATACCAAAGAAGAAAAAAAATCTGTTTGAAGTCCCTATTATGTACCAGGCTCTGTGTTAGATGCTTATGATAAAAGTAAAACATGAAACAGTTCCTGCTTTCAGGGAGCTTAGATGCTATGAGGGAAACATACATAAACATAAGAATATACACAACAAATATAAAATAAAAAATAGCTTACAGAGGAAGGATATTAGCAATTGGTTGGCAGTGAAATCAAGAAAGGCCTCAGATGAAAGGTAGTGCTACAGAGCCTGAGAAGTCCCTTCTTAAGGAAGTAAAGGTCATTTGCTTGCTGACTTTCATAGCAGTCCAGTTGTCTCCCCTTATTTTTCTCATTCTCAAGTAACAAAAATCATTCTAATCACCCAGAGTCACAAGTAATAGCTACAAACAATGTCTACTTAACTTGGAAATATTTTCTGGTATGACTTTGTGGCTAAATATCTTCAAAAAATTGTCTACAAAGGACAGCTAGGTGGCACAGTGGATAAAGCACCAGTCCTGAATTCATGCGAACCTGAGTTCAAATCTGACCTCAGACACTTAACACTTATTAGCTGTGTGACCCTGGGCAAGTCACTTAACCCTCTTTTCCCCACAAAAAAAAAAAAAGTTGTCTACAGCAGATGCTGTAGGTTTCCTGTTCTTTTGTGTTGTTATTCCTTCCAATTTTCAGGCTTCTACACAATATGAAAACTATTCTGCCAAAGGTCATTAGTGTTTTCCTAATCAAATCCAATGACCTTTTCTGAGTTCTCTTTTAAATCATTGTATTCACTTTAACTTTTGTTTTTGTTTACTTCACCCTGTTTTAGTTCATATATCTTCTCAAGTTTATCTGAATTTTTCCTTTCTTATAACACAATAATAATAATTCATTGCATTCATAGGCCACAATTTGTTCAGCCATTCCTCTAATTGAACATACATTTTATTTCCAGGCCTTTGCCACTACAAAAAGTACTGCTTTTAAAAAAAATGTATACCTTTGGATTTTCCATAACTGTATATATAACAACATTCTTTCCAATTTTCTCAACAGGTAGTGGTGGTGGTGGTTTTTGGTCACTTATCTTCAGAAAGGGGCAGCTAAATGGCATAGTGATTACAGTGCCATGTTGGAGTCAGGAAAATTCACTTTCCTGAGTTCTAATCTCACCTCTGACATTTACTAGCTACATGACACTGGGCAAGTCATATTTACCACAGACTTAGCCATATTTACCACAGACCCTCATCTGTAAAACATGCTGGAGAAGGAAATGGCAAACTGGTATATTTATCAATAAAACCTTCAATGGGGTCCTGAAGAGATGGACATGATTGAAACAATGGAACAAAAATACTTTCAGAAAGGCTTTACTATAGTGAAAAAGTCTTAACATGTTTTTTAAGTTTATTATTTTTTTTTGTTTCATGAACCCCTTTACTTATCTTTTGAAACCTCAGGATACATTTTCAGAATAATGTTTTTAAATGCATAAAATAAAATGTATAGGGAAGACAATTATATTGAAATAGAATTTTCAAAATATATTAAAACTTCTAAGTTCACCAACTTCCTGCTCTAGTGGAATGTGTCCTTGGATCTGCTGAATACTAGGTAACTATGTTCAATTGCTTTTCAATTTTGCTTGCTTAGTATTTCAGTGATAACCTTTGGGATACCTCCTAAGATAGGTATCCAGGAAGACAATGTATAAGCAAAGGAATTACACAATTCAACCCATGAGTTAATTGTAGACATATATAGTAACTAAAAAGTCAAACAAAACAAACAAACAAAAAAACCTTATTGAAAATTTTTTCAAAGAAACCGTACAGTTTTTAAGGAAAAGGGAGGAAAAATACATTAGGGAAAAAAAAAAAAAAACTAATTTGCTTCAGAGACAACTCAATGTCCTTTAGAGGGTAACATATAATCTTTTTAAGAGTCCTGTGACAGTCAATTTAAAATTTTAAAAAAAAACATAAAAAAGCCAAAACTATTGTTTTAGAAAACATCTGGAATTGCTTTTCAACTTAATCATAAAGTCATAGAAATTTACTCAGTCTCTAATATATTTTAACTGTAGTAATATGCTGTGGTTTGCCCTCACTTTATCAAACCATTATTCTCTGATCAATTTATAAGTCAAAAGAGATAGCTGGCCAGAGGAGAATGGGGAAACTACTGAATTAAAAAAAAAAGATAAAAAACTTAAACATATTGTAATGAAATCATAGGTTGTCATCTTTAATCAGTGATTAAGATTTACTTGCTGTCCTGTTACACCTCCTTTTTATTGTGCTAAACAACACTTCTCACCCAACATTCATATAGAATATAGGAAGTAAATAACTCCTGTTCTGTTTAATGGCTATACTTGATAATTCTCCAATCTTCTGCATTCTGAAGTTTATCCAAATATTTTTCCTTCCCTTAATATCTCCCTTTTTTCTTTCTAGACCTATGAGATCATGCCATTTCAATTCCCTTTGCTAAGTGCTTGGTTCCAGGTCATTTGGGCCAATTTAGTAATAGTTATTCATACCATGTTGAGACACCAACTTTCCCTCCTTGCAAGGTTCATCATTACACTATATCTCAAAAGGTGTTAGTAAGGATAGATTAACTTGGATATTGATGAGAGTATTCATGAATTAAATACTTTCCTCAAAGAAAATCATCTGTGAATCTAGCAGACTTCCAATTTTGACTGTGCAAATAAATAGCTCTTTACAGTTTTTCTTTTATATATTTTTCCAATTACATTTTTGGGGGGGAGGGCAATGTGGGTTAAGTGACTTGCTCAGGGTCACACAGCTATTGTCAAGTGTCTGATTTGAACTTAGGTCCTCCTGAATCCAGGGAGGATGCTTTATCTACTGCACCATCTAGCTGTCCCTTCCAATTACATTTAAAAATAATCTTTAACATTCATTTTTTTTGAGTTACAAACTCTTTCCCTCTCTGCCTCCTCTCCCACCTCATTGAGAAGGCAAAAAAATTGATATAGGTACAAGTATAATACTACAAAATGTGTAAAATTCATGTACATGTATAATAATAGAAAACATTTCCATGTTATTCATGTTATGAAAGATAACAAACAAAATATATAAAAATAAATTAAAAGTAGTATTCTTTGATTGCTTTTCAGACTTCATCAGTTTTTTTCTGAAGGTGGACACCTTTTTGTCTTTTGAAAGATCTTTTTATTGCTGAGAATAGATAAGTCATTCACCTATGATAGTCATATAATAATACTTACTGTGCACAATGCACTCCTGGTTATGCTCACTTCACTTTGCATCATTTCAGGAAAGTTTTTCCATGTTTTTCTGAAAGCATTCTGCTCATTCTTTTTTTATAGCACAATAATATTCCATCAAAACCATATGCCACAACTTCATTCACCAATTGATGGACACCTCCTCAATTCCCATTCTTTGCCACCCAGAAAAGAACTATTTTATATACTAGAATAAAAGAACTAAAAATATAAATATTTTGTACATGTAAATCCTTTTTCTCTTTCTTTTTAATCTGTTTGTGATATAGACCTAGTATTGGTATTGCTTTTTCAAAATTGTATGCACAATTATAAGCCCTTTGAACATGGTTTCAAATTGCTTTCCAGAATGGTTAGATGGATTCACAACTCCACCAACAGTATGTTAGTGCCCTAATTTTCCCACATCCCCTTCAACATTTGTCATTTTCCTTTTCTGTCATATTAAAAGATCTTATATGTGTGTAGCTCATCTAATCTAACAGCAACATTCCTTAACTTTCCCAATGCCACCTTACAGCGGGCTTTACATAGCAACAATAATTCAGATTTTATCTGAGGTAGTACAAAAGAATTAATTGCACCTGAAAATAATTAGGAACAATAGAAGTTTGTGGAGCAGATATGTTTTGGCAACTAGAAATAAGTCACTAGAACTAACCAGCTAAAGATCCTCGGTATTTGATTTGAGTTTTACCTCAAAAAAATATCTACTAAGGTTTTTCTGTTTGTTTTGTTTTGTTTTATTTTGTCTGAGAAATGAGCAGATAGCCTACTTCAGCTAAACTGTGTGACCAGGAAGAAAGAAGATATGAAAAGTTTCTCTGGTTAATGAATCTAACTAATTTTTATTCTACATATTCTACATATATTAATATTTCTTTGAATTTCAATGGTAATATTTTCAGGCAGGAGAAGGGACTGGTAGAGAACATACCTATTATTTGATTTGTATAGAAAACTCTCAGGTGAGGATACCCCCTCTGGGATTGCAGATGAGTAGTATGACACAATTAAAATGTGTCAATATTCAAACTTGAACCCACTTCTTTCTGGTTTTCAGGCTAGGTCCCTCTCCACTATGACATGCTACCCCTGATAATAAAGAAAAAGAGGGGGATACCTAAAGAGCCTGCACAGGAAATTCATCACCTCAGATTTTCATAAGAAAAATATAGAAGATAAAGACAAGATAGTAATTTCTTTTCTTTTTTTTCTTTTCTTTTCTTTCTTTTTTTTTGTGGGGCAATGAGGTTTAAGTGAATTGCCCAGGGTCACTCAGCTAATAAGTGTCAAGCATCTGAAGCTAGATTTGAACTCAAGTCCTTCTGAGTCCAGGGCCAGTGCTTTCTCCATTGCACCACCTACCTGCCCAAGCTAGTGATTTTTCAATGGAGGCAAGGGTGTCCCCTATAAATGACAAACAAGCAAGTCCTATTAGACTAATCTCATTTCCTTTTTTTAAAAAAAGTGTAACAGAATCAAGTGAAATAAATTCATGTTAGCAATATCAGAAAATTTTTATCTGATTCTGCACCTACAAATGATCATCTTTCTCTGGAAAGCATATTTCATTGTCCTTCTGAATTAGTCATTAGACGTTGCATTGATCAAAATCCTTAACTTTTTAAAAGTTAAATCTAATTGTATTAGTATAATCTTTGTATGAATAAATAATTATTGTTCTGTTCAATACATTATTCCTAGTCTTCCCAGATATCCTTAAATCCATCTATTTCTTTCTGTGAAGATTGTTGACACACTGCAATGGGATATTATATTAGCATTTTATAACTTGTTCAGATATTTTCTAATTGATGGGCACCATCAGTTTCCTGTCCCAGTAAATAAAAAAAATGCTGCTAGAAGTAATTTTGCACATATTTGTCCTTTTCCTTCTCTCTTTGACTTCTTTGGGAATATAATGCCAGTAGTAGTTAGACTATGTCAAAAAGGTAGAAATGGATTAGGGTCCTTGACTGTATATTCCCCTATTCTTTTTCCAAGTTGATGGACCAAATACCCTCTGAACTGATGGTGTATCAGTGTGTCTTTCCTCTTACAAATGCTCCAACAATCATAATTTTCTTTTTCTCTTGAATAAAATTTGCCAACTTGAGACATGTGATGTAAAAATTGAGAATTATTTTATTTTGTATTTTTCTTATTATTGGTGATTTGGAACATTTATTTTCATATGGTTATTGATAGACTGTTAATGTCTTTTGATGAATTTGGCTTTTGGAGAGTCATGTTTATATGTTGTTGACATCCTTTCCCCATGTATCTTAGATATATACCTAATAAGAAAAACGTTCTACAATAAGTCCCCTCCCCTTGGTAACTGTTTCACTCCTAATCCTAGTTACATTGAATTTGTAGAAAACCATTTCAATTTTATGTGATCAATAGCATCCATTTTTATCTTTTGTTATTACCTTTATTCTTTTAATGGTAACTATCTCACGCCCTTCCATATGTTGACACTTTTCTATTTCTTACTTATTTATAATATAATCTTTCATATTAAGTCATTTTCAATTTGGAACTTATTGTGGTATATCATGTGAATTGTTGGTCTAAATCTAATGTCTGTACAATTTCTTTCTCATGTAGTAAAAACTTTTGGTTCAATGTCTTTAACAAAGTCAGGATACCAAAAGCTTTAGCAGCTTCTACATTGAAGGATCAGAGGGTTTGGAATATAAAGTTCTGGAAGGCAAAGGAGCTAGAATTACAACCAACAATCATGTACTCAGAAAAACTGAGTATAATCCTTCAGGGGAAAATGGACATTCAATAAAATAGAGGATTTTAAACATCTCTTATGGTAAGACCAGAACTAAAGAGAGAATTTGACTTTCAAATAAAATATTCAGGAGAAGAATTAAAATATAAACAGGAAAGATAAATAATAATGGATTCAATAAGGTTAAAGTATTTACATTCCTACATGGTAAGATGGTACTTGTAACTCATAAGAACTGTCTCATTACTAGAGAAGTTAGGAGTTTACATAGGGGGCATGGGCAGGAGTTGAATATAAAGGGATGATAAAAAACAGTAAAGAGTGAGATGGAAAAATGCACTAGAAGAAATAAGATAGATGTAGAATGGGGCGAATTATCTCACATAAAAGAGTTGCAAAAGAGGTTTCACAGTAGAGGGGAAGATGGAGGAAGCGGGAGAATGCTTGCACCTTCCTCTCAACAGAATTGTCTCAAAGAAAGAATGATATACACACTTAATTGGGTATATACATCTTATCCTCCAGGAAAGTAGGAGGGTAAGGGTAAAAAAGAAGAGAGGTTGGATTGACACGAATTAATTAGAAACAAGACACCTTTGAAAATGGATGAGGTAAAAAGCAAGAAAGCAGAATAAATTGGGAAAATACAATGAAGATAAATATAGTTAGTAATCATAATTGTGAAAAAATACAGCAACTGTCTCTGATAAAAGCTTCATTTCTTAACTGTATTGAGAACTGAGTCAAATTTATAAAAACTAAGAGCTATTCTCCAACTGACAAATGGTCAAAGTATATGAACATGGAATTTTCAGATGAAGTAATCAAAGCTAACAGTAGCCATAAGAAAAAAAGGCTCTAACTCATTATTGATTGGAGAAATGTAAATTTTTAAAAAAACAGGGCACCATTTTACATCTATCATCTTGGCTAATATAAAAGAAAAGGAAAAAGAAAAATATTGGAGAGCATGTGGAAAAATTAGGACACTAATACACTGTAGGTGGAGTTGTTTATGAATTGACTCAACGATTTTGCAGAGCATTTTGTAACTATGCCCAAAGGATTATAAAATCATGAATATCACTTGACTTAGAAATACCACTACTAAGTTGAACACAAATAGATTAAAAAAAAACAAAAAGGAAAAGAACTTATTTGTACAAGATATTTATAGCATTAATTGCAAATTGAGGTGATGCCTATTAATTTGGGAATGCCTTTCTCTCTCTCTCCCTCCCCCCTCCCCCTCTCTCTCCTTCTCACACACACTTCACTTTTTTTCATACAAGTATTTTATTATTTTCAAGTTACTTGTAGAGATGTTTTTCAACATTTGTTTTTATATAATTTCCAGTGTCAAATTTTTCTCCCTCCCTCCCCTCTCTAACCCATCTCTAAGACAGTAAATAATCTGATATAGGTTATATATGTACAATCATAATAAATATAATTCTGAAATAGTCATGCTGTGAAAGAAGAATCAGAGCAAAAAGGAAAAACCTCAAAGAAGAAAAATGAAAAACATAAGAAAGAGGATGGTTCAATCTGCATCTAGATGCCATAGTTCTTTTTTTTTTCTGGATTTGGAGAATATTTTCCATCATCAGTCCTTTGGAACTATCTTGAACCATTATATTGCTGAGAAGAGTCAAGGCCATCACAATTGATCAACACACAATATTATTGATACTCTGTACAATGTTCTTGTGTTTCTCATCTCATTCAGCATCAGTTCATGTAAGTCCTTCCAGGTTTCTCTGAAATCTGCCTGCTCATCATTTCTTACAGCACAATAGTATTCTATTACATTCATATACCACAACTTGTTCAGCCATTCACCAAACGATGGGCATCCCCTCAATTTCCAATTCCTTGCCACCACAAAAAGAACAGCTATTGTACATGTGTCTCCTTTTCCCTTTTTAATAATCTCTTTGGGAAAAAGAACTAACAGTGGTATTGCTGGGTCAAAGGATATGTCCTTTGGGCATAAATCCAAATTGTACTTCAGAATGGTTGGATCAGTTCACAAATCCACCAACAATGCCAACAATGTGTTCCAATTTTTCCACAGCTTTTCCAACATTTATTCCTTTCCTTTTCTGTGATATTAGCCACTATGATAGGTGTGAGGTTGTACCTCAGCATTGTTTTAATTTGTATTTCTCTAACCAATAGTGATTTAGAGCATTTTTTCAAATCACAACAGATAGCTTTGATTTCTTCATCAGAAAACTGTCTGTTCATATCCTTTTACCATTTTCCATTTGGGGAATGACTTGGATTTTTATAAGTTTGATTTAGTTCCTGATATATTTTAGAAATGAGACCTTTATCAGAAATACCGGCTATAAAAATTGTTTCCCAATTTACTGCTTCCCTTCTAATTTTGTATGCATTGCTTCTGTTTGTACAAAACCTTTTTAATTTAATGGAATCAAAATCATCCATTTTGCATTTCATAATATTCTCTATCTCTTCTTTGGTCATAAACTGCTCTCCTTTCCAAAGATCTAAAAGGTAGATTATTCCTTCCTCTCCTAATTTACCTACATATCACCTTTTATGTCTAAATCATGTACCCATTTTGAACTTATTTTAATATAAGATGTAAGATGTTGGTCTATGCCTAGTTTCTGCCATATTATCTTCCAGGTTTCCCAGCAGATTTTGTTAAATACTGAGTTCCTATCCCAGAAGCTGGAGTCTTTGTGTTTATCAAACAGTACTTTACTAAAGCCATTTACTACTGTTTCTCCTGTTCCTAGCCTATTCCATTGATCCTCCACTCTATTTCTTAGCCAGTACCAAATAGTTTTGATGACTGCCAGTTAATGTTAATGCTTCAGATTTGGTACAACAATGCACCTTCCTGTGCATTTTTTTCATTAGTTCCCTTGACATTTTATTCTTCCAGATGAATTTTATTATTATTTTTTCTAGCTCTATAAAATAATTTTTAGGTAGTCTGTTTGGTATGGCACTAAATAAGTAAAGTAATTTATGTAGAATTATTAGTTTTGCTATATTAGCTCAGCTTATCCATGAGAAATTTATATTTTTCCAATTATTTAGATATGATTTCATTTGCATGAAAAGTGTTTTATAATTTAGTTCATAGAGGTCCTGGGTTTGTCTTGGCAAGTGGACCCCCAAGTATTTTATTTTGTCTACTGTTACCTTAAATGAAATTTTTCTTTTTATCTCTTGCTGCTGGACTTGTTAGTCATGTAAAGAAATGCTGATGATTTATGTATATTTATTTTATATCCTGCAACTTTGCTAGAGTTCTTAATTGTTATAAGTAATTTTAGTTGATTTTCTAAGATTCTCTAAGTATACCATCACATCATCTGCAAAGAGTTAAAGTTTTGTTTCCTCCTTGCCTATTCTAATTCCATTAATTCCTTTTTCTTCTCTTATAGCTATAGCTAAAATTTCTAGTAGAATATTAAATAATAGAAATGACAATGGACATCCTGTTTTACCCCTGATCTTATGGGGAATGCCTCTAACTTACCCCCATTACATATAATGTTTGCTACTGGTTTTAGGTAGCTTATTATTTTTAGGAAAGCTCCACCTATTACTATGCTCTCTAGTGTTTTTAATAGGTATGAGCATAATGTTTTGTCAAAAACTTTCTCTGCATCTCTGGAGATGATCATATTATTTTGGTTAGTTTTCTTATTGATGTGGTTGAGTATATTAATAGTTTTTCTAATGTTGACCCAGCCTTGCATTCCTGGTATAAATCTCACCTAGTTACCATGTATTATCCTAGTGATCACTTGCTGTAAGATTTTATTTAAGATTTTTGCATCTATATTCATTAGGGGAATTGATCTGTAAATTTCTTTCTCTGTTTTGGCTCTGCCTGGTTTAGGTATCAACACAATATTTGTGTCATAAAAGGAATTTGGTAGAATTCCTTTTTTCACCTATTTTTCCAAATAATTTATATAGTATTGGAATTAATTGTTCTTTAAATGTTTGGTAGAATTCACTTGTAAACCCATCTGGCCCTGGAGATTTTTTCTTAGGGACTTCATTAATGACTTTTTCAATTTGTTTTTCTAAAGTGGGCCTATTTACGGATTTTATTTCCTCTTCAGTTAACCTGGGCAATTTGTATTTTTGTAAATATTCATCCATGTCATTTAGATTGTCAAATTTATTGGCATACAGTTGGGCAAAATTGTTCCTAATTATTGCTTTAATTTCTACTTTACTGGTGGTAAAATCACCCCATTCATTTTTGATACTGGCAATTTGGTTTTCTTATTTCTTTTTTTTTTAAATCAAATTAAGCAATGGTTTATCTATTTTATTAGTTTTTTTATTGATTAGTTCTATAATTTCATTGCTTTCAATTTTATCAACTTCTTTAATTTTCAGGATTTCTAATTTAGTATTTAATTGGGGATTTTTGATTTATCCTTTTTATAGCTTTTTAAGTTGCATGCCCAATTCATTGATCTCCTCTTTCTCTTTTTAATTCATGTAAGCATTTACAGATATAAAATTTCCCCTAAACAGTGCTTTCACTGCATCCCATAGGTTTTGGCATGTTGTCTCATTATTGTCATTCTCTTGGATAAAGTTATTGTTTGTTGCTATGGTCTATAGTTTGACCCACTCATTCTGTAAAATGAGATTATTTAGTTTCCAATTAATTTTCAGTTTACATTTCCATGGCTCTTTATTAGATGTATTTTTTATTGCATTGCGATCTAAGAAGAATTCATCTACTATTTCTGTCTTCTACATTTGACTATGAGGTTTTTGTGCCCTAATACATGTTCAATTTTTGAATATGTGCCATGTACCACTGAGAAAATGGTATATTCCTTTCTATCCCCATTCAATTTTCTCCAGACATCTATCATATCTAAATTTTTTAACATCCTATTTACCTCTTTAACTCCTTTCTTATTTATTTTGTGGCTAGATTTATCTAATTTTGAGAGGGTAAGATTTAGATTCCCATTAGTATAGTTTTGCTGACTATTTCCTCTTATAACTCATTTAACTTCTCCTTTAAGAATTTGGATGCTATACCACTTGGTGTATACATGTTCAGTATTGATATTACTTCATTATCTGTAGTACCCTTTAGCAAGATGTAGTTTCCTTCCTTATCTCTTTTTTATTGAATAGAATTTTATTTTCCAAAATATATGTAGAAACAAATTTTAACATCAATTTTTAAAAAAAATTGTGTTCCAACTTCTCTTCCTCCTCTGTTCCCCCACCCCCCCTCTAGAACTCAAGCATTTCAAAATAAGTTCTACATGAGTAGTCATGGAAAACATTACCACATTAGCTAGGTTGTGAGAGAAAACAGTCAAAAAAACACCATAATTTCAGACTGAGGAATTGTCAAAGAGGAAAAAAAAATGTTAAATGTGTTTCTAGGGGCAGCTAGGTGGCTCAGTGGACAGAGCACCAGCCCTGGAACCAGGAGGACCCGAGTTCAAATCTGGCCTGAGACACTCAACACCCACCAGCTGTATGACCCTGGGTAAGCCACTCAAACCCAATTGCCTCACCAAAAAAAAAAAAAAAAAAGAAAGAAAGAAAGAAAGAAAATGTGTTTCCATCTATTTTCAGATACTATCACTTCTTTCTCTGTAGATGGGTTGCCATTTTCATAAGTCCTTCAGGGTTATATTGGATCATTGCCTTGCTGAATATAACCACATACTTCCCAGCAGATCATCTTACACTATTGCTATTATTTTGTATACAGTACAGTCCACTTTGCTTCAGTTCATGTAGGTCTTTCCAGGTTTTCCTCATAGTATTGAGTTTATCATAACCTTTATATAGTACCTTAAACTTGACAAAGAATTTTCTTCATATTAGCCCAGCAAAGTAGGTACCATATGTTTTGCCATTATATTCAATCATCATAACTATTTCCCTCCATCCTATTCCCTTCCCATGATATTTACTCTATTTTCTATCTTCTTTTAAACTATTCCTCCTCAAAAGTGTTTTACTTCTGACTGTCCCCTCCCTCATTCTGCACTCCCTTTTTTTCACCCTTCCTTCCTTATTCTCTTCCCCTCATACGTTCCTGTAGGTTTAAATAGATTACTCCTCCCAATTGGGTGTGAATGTTATTCCCTCCATGAGCCAACTCTGATGAGTTAAAGGTGTTTGAGTTAATTCTGTGTTCCAAATTTTATTCCTCCCTCTCTCCTCAACCCTCCCTATGGAATCAAGCAATTCAATATGTCATTCTTCTGTGGTTATGCAGAACATCTTTACCTTCTTTGAAAGTATTTTGCTTTTTACTGCTCTTTCCTCCAATCTGCCCTTCCCTCCTCCCCTCTTCCCTCCCCCCTTATCTTCCTCCCCTCCCTCAGGGAAAAAATATATTACTATACCCACTTGAGTATGTATGTTAGTTCTTCCTTGAGTCAATTCTGATGATAGTAAGGTTCACTCACTCTCCAATTCCTTCCCCCTCTTCCCCTCTCCTCCATAAGCTTTTTTCTTGTTTCCTTCATGTGAACAACCTCTCCCCAGAACATCTCTCTCCTTCCCCCTCCACCAGTCTATTTCTCCTATACCTCAACTCTATTTTAAAGATGTCATTATGTGTTAGTTATGTGGCACAGTGGACAAAGCACTAGCCCTGGACCCAGGAGGCCCCAAGCCCAAATCTGGTCCCAGACATAAGATACCCCACAAAGAATAAAACATAAATACTTTACAGATTTCAACCCTTAGTATTCTGTTCAGATCTGTGTCCTCTGTTAATTCCATACTGAGATAGTTCTTATGAGTTTAAAGTATTATCTTCCCATGTCAAAATATAAACAGCTTGATCTTTTAATATCCCTCATAAAGTCTTTTTCCTGTTTATCTTTTTATGCTTCTCTAGGGTCTTGTATTTGAAAGTCAAATTTTCTATTCAGTTCAGGTCTTTTCATCACACATGCCTAAAAGACCTCTTTTTCATTAACATCCCATTGACTGTGGCTCAATGATATTTAAATTGTTTATTTCTGGTTGCTTGCAGTATTTTCTCCTTCACCTGATAATTCTGGAATTTGGCTATCATATTCTTTGGAGTTTTCCTTTTGGGGTCTCTTTCAGGAGGTGATTGTTGGATTCTTTCAATGACAATTTTATCCTCTAATTCTAAAATATCAGGGCAGTTCTCCTTGACAATTTCCTGGAATACAGTGTCTAGACTCTTTCTCTGATCATGGCTTTCAGGCAGTCCAATGATTCTCAAATTGTCTCTCCTGGATCTATTTTCCAGGTCAGTTGTCTTTCCAATGAGGTATTTCACATTTCCTTCTATTTTTTCATTGTTTTGATTCTGTTTGACTGATTCTGGTGTCTCATGGAGTCCTTAGTTTCCATCTGTCCAATTCAAATTTTTGAGGCATTGTTTTCTTCAGTAAGCTTTTGCACCTCCTTTTCCATTTGGCCAAATGAATTTTTAAGGAATTATTTTCTTCAGTCCAACTTTGTGCTTCCTTTTCCAAGCTGTTGATTCTTTATTTCATAATTTACTTGTGTTCCCTTAATTTCTCTCCTCATTTCTCTCAATTGATTTTTAAAATCCTTTTTGAACTCTTCCAAAAAGGCTTTTTGGTCTTGAGACCAATTGACCTTCCTTCTTGAAACTTCACATGTAGGCAATTTGAAGTATTGTCCTCATCTGTGTTGGTGTTTTGCTCTTCCCTATCAACACACAAGAATCTGCCAATGGTAAGAGTCCTCTTCTCTTTCTTACTCATATTGTAGCTTATTTTATTTTTAAGTTGAGGTCTGCTCATGGGGCACAAGGATCACTGACAAGGGTCACTGTTTCAAGCTTCTTGTGCTAAGGGATAGGGGCTGTGTCACTAGCTTTCTACTCTGAGACCTCTATGGCTTCTGGACCTCTCACCACCCTGGGCTTGCTCCCTGTGCTTGCTCCAGGTCCTGGGATGGTCAGGTTCAGTTGCTCCTTTCCCCTGGGTGGCCCTCCAGCTGTCAGCCTGCCCTATCAGCTGTTGCTGGCAGATCTCACAACTGGCCCACTGCACCACCAGCTTTCTGAACCAGGATCAAGGGGCCTCAGTTGCTCTGCTGCGGCCGAGAGTTTCCTGCTGACTTGCCCAGACCCTCTCCATGCTGCACTGTGCTGTGTGCTCTATGGTCCCTTTTTGCTTGAGTGAGACCAACCTTTCCTGAAGTCTTCTAAATTATCTCAAGTTGGAATATTTTGTCTCTGTCTTTTTGTAGATTCTGTAGTTTCAGGATCCATTTAGAGCCTTGATTTAATGTTTTTTTTTTTTTTTGAGGAAATGACAGGAGAGCTTAGGCAACTTGCTGGCTTCTCTCCTTGATCTTGGCTCTGCCTCAAATCACTGCCTTTCCTCTGACA
This sequence comes from Dromiciops gliroides, assembly GCF_019393635.1. Lineage (NCBI taxonomy): Eukaryota > Metazoa > Chordata > Mammalia > Microbiotheria > Microbiotheriidae > Dromiciops > Dromiciops gliroides. Next base: position 205,751,365 of record NC_057862.1, read on the forward strand.
TATTGACTCCACCCCTCTGTGTCTTATAAATTCAATAGTATTTCTTTTTCTAGTATATCCTGGTCAACAAAGTTCTGTGGACATTGTCAGATGCTACCCTTTCTTTGAGGTGACATTGCTAAGGTTCCTTGACTTTTTAAGAAAAAGGAATAGGAAGAATAGGAAAGTGGAAGAAGAAAGGGGTAAGGATACAAGATCAGGAGTAGAATAGGAGGGAAGAAGAAAAGAAAAAAGAGGTATATGGGCATAAGAAAGATTACAATTATGTAGCCTGCCTTGTTTTCTTTCTAAGTGTCCCTCAGTGTCCTCTGGTAAAATGAAGAGATTTCTGGAGATGATAATGAAAGACTTTTTAACATCTAAAAACAGAATGCAGGGCACACATGCCTGTGTCTTGACCAACACCCAGGAAACCTACAAATCTATGAGAACCTATCATATTAACACTGCTGTAGGTCACTGATCATTCACTGACGAAACTGGAACTTCTTGTCCTAAACCCTCTAGTATCCAGTGCCTTTCTTCATTTTCCTAAGCATCAACTAATAAAGAAAAAGAAAAATATAGTCACTTATAAAAATGACTATCCGTCCCATCCTGTGAAATCAACATGCATGGAATAGAAATCTCATAGCAGACATAAAAATAATACATTTTGTAATTCCTTTCCTTTCTTTCTTACTTCCCTCCATCTCCTCATTATATTCCTATTTACTTGTTTGTTTTCAATGGTAATCTGTTAAGAGATCTCTAAGAAGAAATTTCTCCTTAGAGGTAACTAGGTGACTCAGTGCATAGGGTATTGCACCTGGAGTTAGGAAGACCTGTGTTTAAATCCAGCCTCAGGGGCAGGTAAGTAGTGCAGTAGATAAGGCACCAACCCTGGATTCAGGAGGACCTGAATTCAAATCTGGCCTAAGACACTTAAAACTTACTAGCTGTGTGATCCTGGGCAAGTCACTTAACCCTCACTGCCCTGCAAAACAAAACAAAAGAAACAAAAAAAAAAAACCCAAAAAACAAACAAACCCAAAAATAAAAAAATAAAAATCCAGCCTCAGACATTCCTATGCTAGCTGTGTGATCCTGGGCAAGTCATTTAATATCTGTTTATCTCAGTTTCCTAATATATAAAATGGCAGTAAAATAGTACACAACTCCCAGGATTGCTATAAATATCAAATGAGATAATAATTATAAAATGTTTACTGCAGTGCCTAGCATATTATATAAATTTTAGCTAATATATATATATTTTTTTTGGTGAAGCAATTGGGGTTAAGTGACTTGTCCAGAGTCCCACAACTAGTAATTGTTAAGTGTCTGAGGTTGGATTTGAACTCAGGTCCCCTTGAATCCATGGATGGTGCTCTATCCACTGCACCACCTAACTGCCCCACTAATATAATTTTTAACTTTGGCCTCAGATACTTACTAACTGTGGGAACCTAGGCAGGTTGCTTAACTTCTTTTTGCCTCAGTTTCCTCACCTGTAAAATGGGAATAATTATATCACCTACTAAATTGGGTTGTTATGAGGATAAAATAAGATAATAATTGTAAATTGCTTAATACTGTGAGTAGAACATAGAAAGCCCTGTATAAATGTTGTTATTGTGTTTATTATTATCAGTTGTTGTTGTTTAGAGGCTTTGGTTTAAAGTAGAATCAATTTGTTGAGATAGACTTCTGCCTGTCCTTAGGGCATATTACTTCCAGGATCAATTCATATTCTTTAAAAATAGCAATATGGAATGCCGTAGAAGGCTTTAGGGATGAGAAAGGGGAGGAGCTAGGACCAATGGCAATCTCCTGGGTGAATCAAATTCTTGCCAACTTCATGAGTTTTGATCACCAATTCCTGGATTGTAACCACTACACTATGTATAACTCCCACCTACATAAAAATGTCCAGAAAAGATTTAGCTGACATCTGAGCTGCAGCTTAAGAAATAATTGCTTTCTTCTTCATGTCAAAGCTGCATAATGCCATGTTAACATAAACAATGTATTAATAATAAAATATCTGCCAATACAAGTTGATTAGCTCCAATATCTCCTGTCTATTCAAATGTGGTAGTTCTGAAGGGGCATTGCTGTACCTAATTTGATTTTCCCCTGAGCAGTACATGATGTGTTATTTGATGCCCTTCAAAGGACACTATTAGCCAAGCTATAAAGTGTCTGATTTTATTAGCTTTGCTGGATTTTATCAGTTTGTAAATGTGTTATTTTCTCCATTTATTGTGCCTATGGGATCCAGAGATAGAGTGAGCTTCAAGTTAATATGTTTTGGGAAGGCAGCAATGGTCATACTTTAACACTTATGCTCTGTTGTGATGACATTGAAGGTGGAGTCGTGCAAACTCTAATGTCAAGGCCATTTATCAAGGCAATTCCTCAATGCTATAAAATTCGGGTGTGACATTGAATTCAACAGTAGGCTTTTGTCTTAAATGGAACCAAGTGTTCCTGGGCTAGGTTGCTAACAATCCTCAGTAACTGAATAACAAGTAGTCAATAAGAAGAAAATGGGTCAGGCAGATGGTCAGAGAAGAAAGAAGGAAAGATCTTGCCCTGGGCCTTGATGTTTTAGATGTCTGTTATGGAAGAAGGGGTTTGATTTTAAGCATTTACATGAGAAAAGGATGTTCCATATGAATATAAAACTGACACAAAGCCTTTGCTTTCAAATGAAACACAACAGACTTGTTGAGCTGGATCATTTAGCATGGGACAAGTTCAATGCCATGTATTCAAATGGTGCCAACCCTAATGATATAATTAGTGTCAGAGTTGCTCATAGTAGTCAACAGGTGTTTGTGGCTTACATTTCCTCTGTGTGTGTGTGTGTGTGTGTGTGTGTTTCAGGTCTCCTTTGTAATCATTTGAGTACTTATTCAAAGGCATCTATCTGTCAGTGGTCAGAACATGGGGAAGCTCAATTTCCAAATTGAATGAATTCATTGCAGTGAATTCAGCAAAAATAATAGTCATCCTCATTCTTATTTTTCCCACATCTCTAATTAGGGTAATTCCTTTCTTGATTCTTACTACAAGCTCAAGAAAAATCTCAGTTTTAGGGAGTTGAAGGGGATTCTCAATATTAAAGGACCACATGTCAGGATCAATGCTGGAAGTGAACTGATTTAGTTCAACTCCTTCATTTCACATGTAAATAAACTGAGGCTCTAAGTCTTGAAATAAAGTATCCTATGTCATATATAATAAGTGGCAGAGCCACCATTTGAACTAAATTTCTGTAACTCTAAATTCAATCTTTTCATTGCATTATGATATTGCTATGTTGATGGATATGTCTGAGTATTTGTTAATGCTAATCTGTTTGTTTAGAGATGAAACCTCAAGTCTTTGAAGAATGTGTGTAATTCTGGATATACACACACATACATATACATACACACAAACTGTACATGTATACACACATATATACATACCTCCATATATATATATATATATGTGCATATGTATGTATAAATGCATACACGTATATTATACATTATTTTAAGGCTTGAGGCATCATCTCTAAAGATGAACACATATACTTCTACACACATACACACAGGTGTGTGTGTGTGTTCAGAATATGTATGTATTCATGCATATATACACAAATATATTAGATCTCATGGGTTCAGTGATCATTTCTATACATATGATTCCCAGCTCTATACATCTTTCTTAGTCTCTCTTGAGCTCCAATCTCACATTACTAACATACCCATTCAATGTTTACCATCTTTTTTTCTAGACTTTTGCAATTGCCTCCTAATTATTCTCACTTCAATCTCAAGTTGTTCCTCTATGCCTCTGGCAAAGTGATTTTCCTAAAAAAATAATTTTTTTTTTCCTATGCTGTTCTACAGCTCAGCAAAACCTCAGTGGCTCTGTATAACATATAGGATCAAATACAAGCTTCTATTTTTGACATTTTAACTTCCTTAAAACCTGGTCCCTTCCTATTTCCAGTCTTTGTACGTATCACTCCCTTCCATACACACACTGGCTATTCTTCACATATATTGTTCCATCTGCCTTTGCACTAGCTAGAATGCCCTGTGCTGAGAATATTTTCCCTCTTAAAATTGTTGGCTTCCTTTAAGATTCAGCTCAAATGTCACCTTCTGCAGGATGCTTTTCCATATCTCCACATATGCTACTTCCTTCCACTTAAAATTTACTTTCCATATACTCTGTAAGTAGTTGGTAAAAGAAGCATTAATTAAACACCAACTATATTCCAGGCACTGTATAAATGAGATATATACAGGATAACTTTTGGGGTAATTAATAGACAGGAGACATTAGAATTAAGAAAAAGCAGGAAAGATTTCTTCTAGAAGGGAGGGTTTTTGCTGGAATTTGAACGAAGTTAGTGTAGCCAGGAGGCAATGAGAAAATAAACAATTTCAGTCATGGAGAACAACCAGCAAAAATGCCCAGAGTTGGGAGATATAGTGATGTTGGTATTTTTTGTTTTGTTTTGTTTTGTTAGGATCAGAGATGAAGAGTCACTGTAACACAGACAATGTAGAAGGGAGTATAGTTATTAAGGTTTTAGAATGCCATTTGACATTCAAAGATGGAATTCTAAGAAGATAGCTTAGAGATGACAAGGAACCATGGTCAGATGATGGGTGATATTGCATTTTGGGAAGATTAACAGCTGACTGGAGGATGGACAGGGGGGTAGGGAGAAAATTGAGATGCGGAGACCAAATATAAGACCTAGGTAATGCAAGTAATAATTGTTTGCTTTAAGGTGGTAGAAGGTCACAGCAGAGAAAAGGGCATATGCAAGATGTAATGATGGTAAAAGCAATAGAACTTTACAAAAAATTAGATATGGGGGCAAGATGAAATGAAGCGTCAAGGTAGATGCCCAGGTTTTCAGTTTAAATGACTGGAAAATTTGCTTCACTTCATTATATGTCCATGGCCCAGATATGACATTGTTTCTTTCTTCAGGTAGTTGTTTCCCCATTACTTATTTTTTTGGGGGTGGGGCAATCAGGGATGGGTGACTTGCGCAGAGCCACGCAGCTAGTAAGTATTAAGTGTCTGAGGTCAGATTTGAACTTAGGCCCTCCTGAATCCAGGGCTGGTGCTCTTTCCAGTGTACCACCTAGCTGCCCCCCCTTATTACTTTTTAAGGAAGACTTTTTAATTGAATATTTATAAGTATTTTGTATATTTTAATAAAACCTTCCCAAAATATTTTAAATGTGTGTTTAGATAATTTGAAAGTAATTTTATTTATATTATTGCCTTTTATTTTTTTATTATATAGAATGATATTGATATTTATGAGTTTGTTTTGAAGGTTACATATTTTCTGAAACTAGTAATTATATTCATTTTTATCAAATCAGATAAAAATGAACACAATTACGAACACAGAGTATAATATATAAATAACATTTAGTTTGAAAGGAAAATAGGATAGGAAAAGGGCAAGGGAAGTTAAATTTAAATCTGAGAGAGGTCAGAATAGGTAAGGAAATAGTAAAAAAAACCCTCAAATTTTGGAGAAGAAATGAAAAGTGCAGATTAAAAAAGGTATGTAAAAAAAGAGAAATTTGGGAAGGTGGGCTAGATAGGTAAAAGAGAAGAGATGCATTAGGGAGGAAACAATTTGTTTCACTTGCAACATCACAAAAAGTGTCATACAAACTCTTTTTTTTTTTCTGAGGCAATTGGGGTTAAATGACTTGCCCAGGGTCACACAGCTAGTAAGTATTAAGTGTCTGAGGCCGGATTTGAACTCAGGTTCTCTGGAATCCAGAACCAGTGCTCTATCCACTGCACCACCTAGCTGCCCCCATATAAACTCTTTTATCTCATTTTGCTTATAAGAGGAGGAGGGTTGATTCAAGAAAAATATAGTAAAGGAGGAGAAATGAGGCCTTTATAAAATTAAATTTATGTAAAGATATTTTTCCTAGTTTTTTTAAATTCCTTTAAATCTTTGTTTAATGTTGTTTTTTGGTGCAAAACCACTTTAATTTGATGTAATTAAAATTTTCCATTTTATGTTCCACAATGATCTCTATCTCTTGTTTGTTCAAAACTTATTTTTTTATCCATTCAGTTATTATCCTTTCAATTATCTGAAGATAATATATTCCATGGCCCCCATACTTGTAATACAACCCTTTATGTCTAAGTCATGTATACATTTTGACAATATCTTTGTATATAGTGTGAGATACTGGTATATGCTTACATTCCCCCAAATTATTTTTCAGTAGTTTTGTAAATAGTGATTTCTTGTCCCTAAAACTTAAAATAGGAAGGAGGGAAACACATAATGGTATGAATTCACTCATAAAATAAAATAGGATAGTGGAATGGATTAGAAAGCAGAATCCAGGATTGTTATTTATTTATTTTTTTTTTTAAGTGAGGCAATTGGAGTTAAGTGACTTGCCCAAGGTCACACAGCTAGTAACTCTTAAATGTCTGAGGCCGGATTTGAGTGCAGGTACTCCTGACTCCAGGGCCGGTGCTCTGTCCACTGCACCACCTAGCTGCCCCCCAGGATTGTTATTTATAATATATATATTTGAAAAGGAAACATATATCCAAAGTTAAAAGAAGGGTCTAGAACAGAATCCCTTATGCTTTAGCTTAAGTAAAAAAGTCAGGGGTAGCAATAATGATCTCAAAACTAAACTAAAATAGACATAGTTAAAAGAGATAAGCATGGAAACTACATCTTTCTCATAGCACCATAAAATCAAATAATATCATTACTAAACATATATTAATCAAATGCTAAAGCATTTAATTTTTAAAGTAAAAGTTAAATAAATTACAGGAGAAAATGATAATAAAACTGTAATAGAGGATGATTTATTTCATTTTACCCCACCAGACCTGCACAAATCTATCCATAGATAAGAAAAAATTTAAATAGATTAATAGAATTTTGAAAAAAAGTTATATATGATAAAACTTTGGAGAATACTGAATGACAATGGAAATGAGCATACCTGTATCTCAGCTTTCCTAGCTCTTCATGAAATTTGACCATTTATTAGGACACACAAACCCCTCACAAACAATGGGCCTTTGAAGCATAGATTAAAAATTGCTCCAAAATGAAATAATCTAATTCTAAGGAGTGAATGGGTCAATAACAAATCATAGAAACAATCAATAATTCCATAAAAGGAATGATAACGATGAGACAAGATAACAAAGTGGGGGTAATGAAGCCAAAGCATTACTTAGGGATTCCTCTGACATGAATCTTTCCTTCAAACTTTCTAAGCTATTGTGGGCTACAAGAATTTTTCACCCTGACCTTTTGTTGTCTCTATCACTTTAGAATTGACATTGAAGCATTATTTTAAAGTTGATTGAGGGAATATTGAGAGACCTCAACTGTACTGTTTCTTTTCCTCTGGCATCTATACAAATATGGTTTTGATACCTAAAGCAGGGAGGTCACAAACATTGGAAGAAAATGGATGAACAATTTCCCTAATGAATATTATGCAGAAATTTTAAATAAAATACTAGCATGGATATTATAGCAATATATTACTAAGATATCATGATGACCAGCCTGGATTTATGCCAGAAATGGAGGGCTGATTCAATAGTAGAAAAAAAATAGCATAATAACAACAACAAAAAAAAACAAAACAAAAATCATATGATTATATGAATGGATATAGAGAACTTGTGAGAAAATATAACATTGGTTTCTCTTAATATGAGAAAATCTGGTAACAAATAGAGCTTTTCTTAAAATGATATGTAGTATTTATCTAAAATAAAGAACAAGCATTATTTGTAATGAGGATAAAGGAGAAGCCTTTCCAATAAAATCAGGGGCAAACAGGAATTTCCATGATCACCATTGCTATTCAATGTTGTACTACAAATGCTAGCTAAAGCAATAAGGAATATAAAATGAAGGCATATGCATAGGTAATGACAAAAAACTATAACTTTTGCAGATAATAATACTGTACATTTAGGGAATGCCAGAAAGTTAAATAAAAACATAGTTAAAATAATTAACAATTTTAGCAAATTTGTGAGAAATCAAATAAATCCATACAAGTCATCAATATTTCTCTAAATAACCAACAAAACAGCAGAAAAAATTGCATTTAATATAACTTCATATAGCATAAAATAAAGGGTGTCTACCTGCTAAGACACACCAGAATTATATGAACACAATTACTAATATTCTTCACACCTGTAAAACCAGATCTAAATAATTGGAAAAAAAATTAATCACAATTGGGCCAAATTAATATAATAAAATTGCAATATTACTTAATTTAATTATTTAGTGCCATACTAATCAAAGTATCAAAGAATTACTTTATGGAGCTAGAAAAAACAACAGTTTTCATATGGAAGAACAGAAAGTCAAGCATATGAAGAGAAACAATAAAAAAAATGTGAAGGCTGGGGTTCTAACAGTACAAGAATTCAAACTATCTTTCTTTTTTCTTTTATTTTTCTATTTTTTTTTTTTGCAGGGCAATGAGGGTTAAGTGACTTGCTGAGGGTCACATAGCTAGTAAATGTCAAGTGTCTGAGGTTGGATTTTCAACTCAGGTCCTACTGAATCCAGGGCCAGTGCTTTATCCACCTTACTACCCCCTGAACTATCTTTCAAAGTAGTAATCATAAAAACAGGTTGGTACTTGTTCAAAAATAGAGTGGTTGATAAATGTCATAGATCATATTCACAAAATGTAAAAGCAGATAAGCACAGGGTCTGCTGGAAAAACTGAAAAGCAGTGATACAGGCATAGACCAACATTTCACAATAAGAAAAAGCTTAAATGAGTATATGACTTGGATATAAAGGGTGATAAGTAAACTAGGGAAGCACTGGGGAAAATAAATACCTGTCATAGCTATAGATAGATAATTAAACTTTCATCTCTATCTCAATGACCAATAAAGAGATAGAGAGGTTCATGGGAATAAAATGGATAATTTTATTTTACATATAATTAAAAAGTTTTTAGACAAAACAAATCAGTGAAACTAAAACTAGAAGAAAAGCAAGAACCTAGGGATAAATTTTTAAGGAAGTTTTCTCAATAAAGTTATCATATTCCACATATAAAGGGAACTAAACTAAAGTTATAAAAATAAAATCCCTTACCCAACTGATAGTTAAAGCTTCTGAATACATAGTTTTCAGGGAAAAAAGAAAAACAAAAACAAAGCTACCTATAGTCATGTGAAAAAATGCTTTCAATAACCAATAAATCAACATTTGATATTAGAAAGACATTTCTTAATGATCACTCTGTTGTGTTGTTTTTTAACCCATAGATGTTCTTTTCTTTCTAGTTTTATTTTTATTAAATTATATTTCATATTCATGCTTTACTTATTAGTATGATGTATTAATTTTTCTTTTTTCTGTTGTCCAGGGCATTTTCAAAGCAAATAATCTGCTTATCCAAATTTTTAAATATAATAATACTTAAAAATGTCTTTAATTGAATATCCATGTTTTCATTATTTATTAGGCTTAAGTTTTTAGGTCATTTCACTTTTGGATTACATGTTGAGCTCCATTGCTGTTTGAAACACATTCTATTCCCTTTTTCAGTTTCTGATGGGTGCAGAAGAGTTTTGTTTTATTTTAATTTACTTTATATTTAAAGATGATTAATTAGGTGATTGCTTTATTAAATGCCTGGTGTCTTGGCCTGTGAAGATATTTTCAATTACTTTACCTCTTATAAAATATTGTATTTGGAGAGTTTTGAGAATTTTTGAGGGTCAAAAAATATGTTTAGTTGTATGTTTTGTTTGTGATATGAACTATGTCTTTCCCTGCTTTCTTACAGATGGAAAAAAAATTGTTTTCCTGAAACTTTTTCACTGTGCATACAATCTGTTTGCTTAACAATTATCTTAATATACATTAATTAATTGCTTATGATGAAAGTAAGATGCTGAGAAAGATAAGAGTTAAAAAAAGAAAACCCAATACCTTTTCTTCCCTTAAGTAACTTATAATTTTTAATACTTCTTGGACAGAATGATAAAATGTAAAGTGTTCTCCAGTTGGGGACATAGAATCTGAGTTCAAGTTCCATCTCAGGCAGTAATTAACTATTTGACCTAAACTTTCTACCCATTTAAATTTTTTGGCCCTCTATTTCCTGATACTTATACTAAGAGTATACAAGTAGATGATCTCTAAAGTTTCTTATAGCTTTGCAATCTTTTGGTGTAGGGCAATACTTATTTTATAATGGAGTTTGGCTCCTAGCCCATTTGTATTTGTCAATACAGAAAGCAATAGAGGATAATACTAATTCCTAAATCATTTTAGAGCCTGTCTTATAGTTTCCATCTATACCAGTTAAATTAAATTAATAGTTACTGGGTCTTTTGATTGAATGTTGGAGCTTTAAACTCATGTATGCTTGCCATTTCTAGGTGACTTATAGATTCTTACATATAAATTCAATATAAAAGGCACAAAACATGTTTGGAACCTTTGTCGAATTTTTCTGGAAACATGAGAATACTTCTGGATAGTCCAGCATTTGACTTAGTCCTTTTTCTCATCAGATTAAATTGCTTTGGTTGGGGCACCTATGAGGTGCAGTAGATAAAGAACTGGACTTGGATTCAGGAGGACCTAAGTTCAAACCCAGCCTCAGACACTTGACACTTACTAGCTGTGTGACCCTGGGCGAGTCACTTAACCCTAATTTCCTCACAAAAAAAAAAATTGCTCTGGCATCCTTTACACCATAAATATCAGGCTTGTGGCCCTGGATTATATCAAGAAGTCATTTAAAATGTAATTGGAAAATGTTTACAATACATCATAGACAATGTTATTTTCTCATTTTCTAAGACAGTGTGTGGGCAGCAGTCATTTGTTTCTATTTGATTTTGACAAAACTGTTTTATATTTGTTCGCTGAAAAATTCTTCATTTAGAATGTACTGTAACCTACTCAAACCTCCTGGTAATCGCCCCATTGATTCTTGGATCATCCTCAACATCAATTCATTGGAAACTATAATGTTTTATGACTTGTAGCCATATATATACATAGCTTCATCACTGGAACATTGGTTACTATTTTGTGCAAATTTCAATGCTTTAATTTTTAATGGGGGGGCAGGTAGGTGGCACAGTGAATAGAGCAGCAGCCCTGGATTCAGGAGTACCTGAGTTCAAATCCAGCCTCAGACATTTGACACTTACTAGCTGTGTGACCCTGGGCAAGTCACTTAACCCCAATTGTCTCACTAAAAAAAATTTTTAATGAACATTACTATTTTACCTTAAAAAGCATACTTCTTTTCAATTTATTCATAGTAGTGGAAATCAACTTAGTATGAATTCCTCAAATATGCTTCAATTTGAATTTTTAGAAGAAATGGAAATAATTACACTATTAACTTAAATCCATTAAATATCTTCAACAAATGACATTACCATTTGTGTAAACTGCTATATTTTCTATTCTATAAAACATACCAAAAGAATTACTGAAAAATAAATAAAGAACAGCAGATGGATACCATTCATATTATTCTAATGGGACTCAGAAAAGAGTCTTCATTGCTCAGTATGGTGGACTAAAATAAAGAAATAGTATCTATATAATTTTTCCCTATATCTACCTCCTAGTAGAAGGAATAATCAAAAGTAAAATCCCCCAAACTTGGGCATGCATAACGAAGTATTTTCCACAAGAAAAAAAAATCAAAGTTTACCTGATATTGAATATATTTGGTCTATAGAAGCATTGAAGCAGCATTGATATGGGACCAATCTTGTCACATCAGTCTTCTTCTACCTCCATCCTTGTACTTCTATAACCAAGTCACTCTGGAATTCAACAAATTCTCAGTGTGCAAGGTTGGTATATACTCAAAACTTGCTATTTGGAAAATAGTTTATGGTTTTCAGGTTCTACCAAGCTAATGTATGAAAAACAATTGTTTTGCCAAGTCCTATTATAGGATTCTTCCAACAAACCCAGTTATTTTTTGAATGTCCTGGGTGGCTGCTTTTTTAAAAAAATAAGCTACCAAAATTAATTCAGTTTTGAAATCTTGATAGGTCAGTGCAACATAATAGGCCATTATGGCTAGGCATATCTATGGCATGCCATAAATAAACCACCCATTTCATACTTTATAATAGGACCATAGGTTTCAAGTTTTAATGTTTTAAAGGTCTGAAGTCCAGTGTTGTCATTTTACATTTGAAGAAACTGAGGTCCTGAGAGGGAAAACAACTTTCTCAAGGTCACACAGGTACAAATGTCAAAGCAGTGGTTGAACATAGAAAGGGTGATGGATTTGGATTTCTATTACACCATACTATCTCTACTAATGGATATTGTGAGAGATAATACAAAATCCACCAAAGAGGATAATAATTCACATCAATTAAAAGACAAAAGCTGTATATCTTCTATTAGACATAATTTTGATTTGGTATCTGCAAAAAATGAAACATCATGGTCCCAGAGTTAATTTTACCTATTTATGTGTTTGTTTAAACATTTATTAATTTAGTATTTACCTGTTTATTTATTCATTCATCTATCTTTTCATTCATTAATTTATATAGTTTACTTCATTTATTTGTTTTCTTTTATCTATTTGTTCATTTATTTATTTGTGTGTTCATTTATTCATTCATTTACCCATTCAATCACTTACTTCTTTGTCTATATGTTATTTATATATCCAACTATCCATTTGTCTATTGTTTGTTTGCCTTGGGATTGCTATGGAGTTACTCTCTTAGAAAAGTCTTAAAAATAATTTTTGTGGGGAGGCATGATTTCATTCCTTAGTATTTCAGAAATATAAGTCTTTCAGCCCATCAAAACTCTTTTTTGTGAGGCAATTGTGGTTAAGTGGCTTGCCCAGTGTCACACAGCTAGTAAGTTTTAATTGTCTGAGGCTGGATTTGTACTAAGGTCCTCCTGAATCCAAGTCTGGTGCTTTATCCATTGCACCACCTAGCTGCCCGTATTCCTTTTTAATCACATGGCACAGAACTTGTAGACTTAAGCTTTGGGCTGTTACAAAAAAATGGAAAAAATAAAAGAACAGCAAATTTCAGTCTTTAGAGAGATTTCAACAGCACATGTGCTTGGAACGTTACAATTTCCTCCACAGTCTTAGTCCTGAAAAACAAACAAACAAACAAAAACTAGAATGAGAAGAGAATAGATTTGTGGAATGTACTCTTTTAATTTTCTTATTCATTCCATCAGTGACTGGTTCCTTTCATTTGTGTTATTTTCTATTAGACTCAGAAGCCCTATAAAGCAGTATTTAATTTCATGACTGATGTGATTATGCTTATTTCTTCATAGCTACCAGTGCACCATGGAATAGTAGACAGATTGCTAGACTCCAAGTCAACCACAGAGAGGCCTGTGTTTGAATTGTGTTTCAGATGATTATTAGTTATATGACACTAGCCAAGTCACTCTATGCACTTCAAGGTCTTTATAAAATGAACTTAATATTAATAATGAAATATGCTTCACAAGATAATTGTCATACAAATATTAGATTTCAAATGTGAAATTCTTCACAACCCTTAAAGTACTATATGGATGTCAACCAACTATTATTATTTCTTAAACCTTTCTATTTTTGTAAGAGAATCCTCTTATTTGGTAATAGGCAGCCTCAAACTGTGAAATCCAATAGAGCTTAGAATATTTACTAGTAAAATGATAGTGAATCCTTTTTTGTTACCTGTTTGATGTGTAAGATACAAAGTTATAATGATTTGCTCTTTAAAATCATATGCAATATGCATACTTTGGGAGTTTAAAAGAAGGAAGAAAAAGTTTATTTCTAGTGGTTTGCTTTCTGCAATGAAATTTCTCCTTACTCTGTATTGAGGGCATTCACCACATAAAAGTACATTGATCTCATTCATTTAAAAAACATACTTGCTTTTCACCTTTAATCCAAGCTGAGATGAATGTAGGAGTAGACAACTTTGAAGTTGTAGTACCCCAGGGAGGCATGGGCATTTTAAGAAACTCGTATGTTTCAGAAAAATGTCACATATTTTAAAATTGATGTTAGATTTTTAAGTCTTCAAAACATTCAGTTGGCTTGGGAAGGGAGTACCCTAGGCATATGCAAGATTAAACAGCTTTGAAAGACTCTGATAAAGGACATCATCGTTGCAATTCCCACAGAGAGATTAAGGACCTATAAGACCTCAAATTGTCATTTTAGTGGACTTTCATTGAGTCTAGGCTAAATGGTAGGATAACAGTATTAGTGAAACTTATAGTGCTCTTTTATAAGAGAGAACTTTTTGAAAAGAGAAAGCTGAACCTAGAAGAGTGATTCTCAAAGGAGGGTCATGGCCCCGGAGAGAAGGTCAGGGAGAGAAAATCCATGGGCCTTTGAGCATCTATTTGATATTGGGCCTCTGAGCACCAGTTTGATGGTGGCAAACCTCCTTTTTCCATATTATCTGCTCTCCCACTAACCAAATCTCCCTCTTTTCAGAAGTCTGGTAACTACATTTATTTAACACCCACTATGGGTCTATTGTCATTATCAACATGCTTCTAAATCTTTCTTGTAACCTCTTCTTATCTTGACTAATCAAAGCAAGGTTGGAACCATGAACTTAGAAATTTGAAACTGTATGGAATCCTATAGATGATTTCAAGTTTCCAATTTAAATAATTAGTCCAAGGTCATACAGTTAGTGGCAGAGCCTGAACTTAAAAATATGTTCAGTTCAGTGCTCCCAGATTTTTACCATTTTACTTTTTTTCATTCTCAACAATATGATATTATTATAGTATATGTCCCCGCTGAAATGTGATATAGAACATTAAAGAGAAAGCAGTAGGTGAAAATTAGTTACAGGATGAAAAAGGTCAAGAGCCACATTTCTTTTACTTTAGTGGGAATGAGAAGTGAAATGGCTAAATGATTTATGAACATATTTCAAACAAGCAACTTTTCAAAATTAAAATTAGATCTTATAGAATTACATCCTTTTCCAAAATTTCCTTAGCTGTATATAATTTTGAAGATTTCCCACCTCTATAATTCATGTTGGTTTTCCTAGACCAACTCTTCCAAATTCATTAAGCATCTAATTTTTCTTCACCACAGTTTTATTTTTCCACCTGGAGGCACTAGGGACAGAAACAAAGTCTGCCTATTTTTTTTAATGTTTAGAAGATTTAGAAAATGTAAATCAGGCATCTAGACCATCAGAATCAAGAACAAATTATCTGGAATTAGGACCCATTTAAACATACCAATTCAACATCAAATACCTCACTAATTTGACTTTGATAATAATTTGGTACCCTGAAAGGTTTGTACTTTCTCCAGTATGACAATTGATATTTTCTAAATTGTATGGACAAATGAATAATTTTGTGACTTATTGGGGATCTAAATTTTAATTATCTTACAACCATGAATTAGTAGTATTTAAAAAGTGATAAAATCCAGCTTTTAGGATAAGAACTCATTAATAAAAAGTGCTGGGAAAACTGGAAAATAGTCTGGCAGAAACTAGGTATGAAGCAATATCTTTCAGCATATGCCAAGAGAAGGTCCAAATGTCTACATGATTTAGATTTAAAAAGTGATACAGGAGGAAAAAAAGGAATAGTATATCAGATCTATTGAGAAGACAGAGCATTACTGGATGTAAAATCTAGAAAATTTTTATTATATTAAATTAAGTTTTTGCCCAAACTAAACCAAAGCAACAAAGATTAGAAGCAAAGTAGCAAGCTAGGAATCAAATTTTATAGCAAGTATCTTTGATAAAGACCTCAATTCTCACATTTATGGAGAAATGAGTCAATTTTATGTTAATAGAAAAATATAGCAATTCTGTGGTGGAAAAGAATTGGAAATTGAAGGGATGCCCATCAATTTGGGAAGGCCTGAATAAGTTGTGGGATAGGATTATAATGGAATAATATTGTGCTATGAGAAAAGATGAAAATAATGATTTTTTGAAAACCTGGAAAGGCTTACATGAACTGAAACAGAGTGAGCAGAACCAGGAGTATGTTGTATACAGTAACAGCAATATTGTAAACTATCAACTGTGAAAGACATCTATTTTCTTTTTTTTCTCTTCCTGTTTAATTTTTTTATTTATTTTTTATAAAATTTTATTTTATTATTTTCCAGTTACATATTACATATAAGGATAGTTTTCAACATTTTTTCCACTGGATTTTTAGTTCCAAATTTTTCCTTTCTTCCTCTGTCCCTTTGCTCCCTCCTCCCCATAACGGAAAGCAGTCTGATATAGGTTGTATATGTACAATCACATCAAACATATGTCTACATTAGTCATTTTGTGAATTAAGAATCAGAGCACAAAGGAAAAACCTCAAAGAAGAAGAAAAAAACAGTCCAAAAGTAGAAACAGTATGATGCAATCTGCATTCATAATTCACAGTTATTTTTTTACTGGATGTTGAGAAAATTTACTACCATGACTTCTTTGAAACTGTTTTGGATTGTTGCACTGCTGAGAAGAGCCAATTCTATCCCCATAGTTTATCACACAATGTTGCTGTTACAATTTACAATGTTCTCATGGTTGTGGTCCTCTTAGTCAGCATCAGTTCATGTAAGTTCTTCCAGGATTCTCTGAACTCCTCCTGCTCATAGTTTCTTACAACACAATAATATGACATTACATTCAAATACCACAACTTGTTTAGCCCTTTCCCTATTGATGAACATTCCCTTTATTTTCAATTTTTGCCACCACAAAGAGAGCTGCTATAAATATTTTTGTACATGTGGGTCCTTTTCCCTTTTCTATGGTCTCTTTGGGATACAGACTTAACAGTGTTACTACAGGGTCAAAGGGTATGAACAGTCCCATAGCCCTTTGGGCATAGTTCCAAATTCCTCTCCAGAATGGTTGGATGAGTTCACAGCTCCACCAACAATGCATTAGTGTTCCAATTTTCCCACAGCTTCTCCAACATTTATTATTTTCCTTTTCTGTCATTTTAGCCGATCTGATAGGTGTCAGGTGTTACCTCAGAGTTGTTTTAATTTGCATTTCTCTAATCAATAGTGATTTAGAGCATTTTTTCATATGGGAATAGATAGCTTTGGTTTCTTCATCAGAAAACTGCCTGTTCATATCATTTGACCATTTCTCAATTGGGGAATGACTTGGATTCTTATAAATTTGATTTAGTTCCCTATATATTTTAGAGATGAGGCCTTTATCAGAAGTACTGGCCACAAAAATTGTTTCCCAGCTTTCTGCCTCCCTTCTAATTTTGGATGCATTGCTTCTGTTTGTACAATTTTTTTTTTTTAATTTAGTGTAACCAAATTCTTCCATCTTGCTTTTTCTAATAGTCTCTATCTCTTGTTTGGACATAAATTGTTTTCCTCTCCATGGATCTGAGAGGTAAACTATTCCTTCCTCTCCTAATTTATCTATGGAATCACCCTTTATGACTAAATCGTGAACCCATTTTGACCTTGTTTTTGTATAAGGTGTTTCCCAGCAGTTTTTGTCAAATACTGAGTTCCAATCCTAGAAGCTGGAGTCTTTGGGTTTATCAAATAGTAGATCACTATATGCATTTACAAGTGTGTTTCCTGTGCCTAACATTTTCCATTGATCAACCACTCTATTTCTTAGCCAGTACCACATTATTTTTTTAAATAAAAGTATTTTTATTATTTTCCAATTATATTTAGAGATAGTTTTCAACATTTGTTTTTATAAGATTTCCAATTTCATATTTTTCTCCCTCCCTTCCCCCCCTCCCCTAGGACTGCAGGTAATCTGATATAGGATATATATATATATATATATATATGTGTGTGTGTGTGTGTGTGTGTGTGTGTGTATATATATATATACATACATACATACATACATACACACACATATATATATACATATATATATATAATAACATTAAACATATTTCTACATTAGTCATAAGAAAAGAATCAGAGCAAAAAGGAAAAACCTCAAAAAAGAAAACCAACAGCATCAAAAACAAAAGAAATAGTATGGTTCAATCAGGATCCATATTCCACAGTCTTATTATTTTTTTTTTGGATTTGGAGAGCTTTTCTCATCATGAGTCCTTTGGAACTTTTTTGTACTGTTGTATTAGTGAGAAGAATCTAGTCTATCACAGTTGAACCACACATAATGATGATACTGTACACATTGTTCTCCTGGTTCTGCTCATTTCACTCATCAACAATTCATGCAAGTCCTTCCAGGTTTCTCTGAACTCCTCCTGCTCATCATTTCTTACAGTACAATAGAATTCCATTACGTATATATACCACATCTTGTTCAGATACTCCCCAATTGATGGGCATCCCCTAAATTTCTAATTCCTTGCCACCACAAAAAGAGCAGCTATAAATATTTTGTACACGTGGATCCTTTTCCCTTTTTTATGATCTCCTTGGGAAAAAGATGCAAAAGTGGTACTGCTGGGTCAAAGGCTATGCACAGCTTTATAACCCTTTGGGCATAATTCCAGATCATTCTCCAGAATGGTGGGATCAGTTCATAGCTCCACCAGCAATGCATTAGGGTTCCAATTTTCCCACAGCTTCTCCAACATTTATTATTTTCCTTTTTGTCATATTAGCCAATATTACAGGTGTCAGGTGGTACCTCAGAGTTATTTTAATTTGCATCTCTCTAATCAATAGTGATTTAGACCATTTTTTCATATGGGAATAGATAGTTTGATTTCTTCATCAGAAAACTGCCTATTAATATCCTTTGACCAATTCTCAATTGGGGAATGACTTGGATTCATATAAATTTGATTTCATTCCCTATATTTTTTAGAAATGAGACCTTTATCAGAAGTACTGGCCATAAAATTATTTCCCATCTTTCTGCATCCCTTCTAATTTTGGATGCATTGCTTCTGTTTCTACAAAAAAAAATTATTTTAATGTAACCAAAATCATCCCTTTTGCATTTCATAATATTCTCTATCTCTTGTTTGTTCATAAACTGTTTTCCTTTCCAAAGATCTAAAAGGTAGACTATTCCTTCCTCTCCTCATTTATGTATGGTATTACCTCTTATGTCTAAATCATGTACCCATTTTGACCTTATTTTACTATAAGGTGTCAGGTGTTGGTCTATGCTTAATTTCTGCCATACTATCTTCCAGTTTTCCCAGCAGTTTTTGTCAAATACTGAGTTCCTATCCCAGAAGTGGGAGTCATTGGGTTTATCAAACACTACATTACTAATGTCATTTACTACTGTGTATCATGTGCCTAGCCTATCCTGTTGAACTTTCACTCTATTTCTTAGCCAGTACCAGATAGTTTTGATGACTGCTGCTTTATGGTAAAGCTCCAGGTTTGGTACCACTAACTCACCTTCCTGTGAATTTTTTTTCATTATTTCCCTGGATATTCTTGACTTTTTGTTTTTCCAGATGAATTTTGTTATTATTTTTTCTAGCTCTATAAAATAATTTTAAGGTAGTCTGATTGGTATGGCACTGAATAAGTAAATTAATTGAGGTAGTATTGTCATTTTTACTATATTAGCTCTGCCTATCCATGAGCAATTGGTATCTTTCCAATTATTTAGATGTGATTTGATTTGTGTGAACAGTGTTTGGTAGTTGTGTTCATAGAGTTCCTGGGTTTGTCTTGGCAAGTAGACTCCCAAGTATTATACATTATCTACCATTACTTTATTTTTTTGGGGTTTTTTTGGGTTTTTGGGGTTTTTTGGTGGGGCAATGGGGGTTAAGTGACTTGCCCAGGGTCACACAGCTAGTGTCAAGTGTCTGAGGCTGGATTTGAACTCAGGTCCTCCTGAATCCATGGCTGGTGCTTTATCCACTGCGCCACCTAGCTTCCCCATCTATTATTACTTTAAATGGAATTTCTCTTTCTACCTCTAACTGCTGGACTTTGTTGGTCATGTATAAAAATGCTGATGATGTTATGTGGATTTATTTTATATTATACTACTTTGCTAAAGTTGTTAATTGTTTCAAGTAATTTTTGAGTTGATTCTCTAGGATTCTTTAAGTATACCATCATATCATTTGCAAAGAGAGATAGTTGTGTTTCCTCCTTGCCTATTCTAGTTCCTTTAATTCCTTTTTCTTCTTTGATTGCTAAAGCTAACATTTCTATTACAATATTGAATAATAGAGGTGCTAATGGAAATCCCTGTTTCACCACGGATCTTACTGGAAAGGCCTCTAACTTATTTCCATTACATATAATGCTTGCAGATGGTTTTAGGTAAATATAGCTTACTATTTTAAGGAAATTCAAACCTATTCCTAAACTGTCTAGGGTTTTTATTAGGAATGGGTGCTGTCTTTTGTCAAAAGTGTTCTCTGCATCTATTGAGATAATCATATGATTTTGGTTGGTTTTCTTATTGATGTGGTTGATTATGTTAATAGTTTTCCTAATGCTGAACCAGCCCTGCATTCCTGGTATAAATCCCACCTGGTCATAGTGTATTATCCTGGTGATCACTTGCTGTAATCTCCTGGCTAATATCTTATTTAAGATGTTAGCATCACTAGCTGTGTGACCCTGGGCAAGTCACTTAACCCCAATTGCCTCACTAAAAACTAAAAAAAAAAAAAAAAGATTTTAGCATCAATATTCATTAGGGAAATTGGTATATAATTTTCTTTCTCTGTTTTTGCTTTGCCTGATTTTGGTATCACCACCATATTTCTGTCATAAAACAAATTTGGTAGAACTCCTTCTTCACCTATTTTTCCAAGTAATTTGTATAATATTGGAATTAATTGTTCCTTGAATGTTTGGTAGAATTCATGTGTAAATCCAGCTGCCCTGGAGGGGATTTTTTCTTAGGGAGTTCATTAATGGCTTGTTCAATTTCTTTTTCCAATATGGAAATATTTAAGGATTTAATTTCCTCTTTAGTTAACCTAAGCAGTTTGTATTTTTGTAAATATTCATCCATTGCATTTAGATTGTCAAATTTATTGGTATACAGTTGGTCAAAATAATTCCTAATTATTGATTTAATTTCCACTTCATTGGTGGTAACATCACCCCTTTCATTTTTGATACTGGTAATTTTGTTTTCTTCTTTCTTTGTTTAAATCAAATTAACCAATATTTTATTTATTTTATTGGTTTTTTAATAAAACCGGCTCTTAGTTTTATTGATTAATTCTTTAGTTTTCTTGCTTTCAATCTTATTAATTTCTCGTTTAGTTTTCAGGATCTCTAGCTTAGTATCTAATTGGGGATTTCTAATTTGTTCTTTTTCTAGCTTTTCAAATTGCATGCCCAATTCATTGATCTCCTCTTTCTCTCTTTTATTCATGTAAGCATTTAGAGCTATACATTTTCCCCTAAGTACTGCTTTGGCTGCATTGCAGAGATTTTGGTATGTTGTCTCATTATTGTCATTCTCTTGGATAAAGTTATTAAATGTTTCTATGATTTGTTGTTTGACCCATTCATTCTTTAGAATGAAATTATTTAGTATCCAATTGATTTTCAGTCTACTTTTCCATGGCCCTTTCTTCCATGTAATTTTTATTGCATCATGATCTGAGAAGGATGCATTTACTATTTCTGCCTTTCTACATTTGATTATGATGTTTTTTGTGCCCTAATACATGGTCAATTTTTGAAAATGTGCCATGTACTGCTGAGAAAAAGGTATACTCCTTTCTATCCCCATTCAGTTTTCTCCAGACATCTATCATGTCTAAATTTTCTGGTAGTCTATTCACCTCTTTCACTTCTTTCTTATTTATTTTTCAGCTAGATTTATCTAATTCTGAGAGGGGAATATTCAGATGCCACACTAGTATAATATTACTGTCTAATTCAATTGTAATTCATTTAACTACTCCTCTAAGAATTTAGATGCTGTACCACTTAACTCATACATATTTAATATTGATATTGCTTCATTATCTATGGTGCCTTTTAGCAAGATATAGTTTCCTTCCTTATCTCTTTTAATGATATCTATTTTTGCCTGTGCCGCTTTGTCTGAGATAATGATTGCTACACCTGTTGTATTTTTTTTTTTACTTTAGGTGAAGCATAATATATTCTGCTCCAGCCTTTTACCTTTACTCCGTGTGTATCTCTCTGCTTCAGATGTGTTTCTTGTACACAGCATATTGTAGGATTCTATTTTTTAATCCACTCTGAAATTCGCTACCATTTTATAGCAAAGTTCATCCCATTCCCATTCACAGTTATTATTACTGTCTATTCCCCTCCATTCTAATTACCCGCTTTGTATTCCCCCCTTCTTTCACCCTATTCCTCCTCACCAACGTTTTGCTTCTTGCCCCTGCCTCCCGCAATCTTCCATCCCTTTTTATCAACCCCTCTCTTTCCTTTACCCTTTTCTCCCTTGCTTTTGCCCTCCCTTCTATCAGTACCCCTTCCTCTTCCCCTTTTATTTCCCTAAAGAATAAGCTAAGTTTCTTTATCCACATGAACGTATATGTTATTCCCTCTTTGAATCCAATCTAATGAGAGTAGGGTTGAAACAATGTTCACTCCTCTCTTCTTTTTCTCTATTGTAATAGGTTTTTTTTCCACCTCTTCATATGATGTAATTCACCCTATTCCACATCCTCTTTCCTCTTCTCCCTACAAAATCCCTTTATTACACCTTAATTTCTTTTATGTCATCACATCAAAGACAATTAATATTTATACCCTCTGTGTATAATCATTTTGCCTGCCCAAATACATTTACAATTCTCAAGAGTTATATGTATTATCTTCCTGTGTAGGGAAATAAAGAGTTTAACCTAATTGTGTAACTTTTTTTACCCCTGTTTAACTTTTTAAACTTCTCTTGAGTCTTGTATGTTAAGATCAAGTTTTCTATTCAGTTCTGATCTTTTCCTCAGGAAACCATGAAAGTCCCCAGTGTCATTGAATGTTGATCTTTTCCCCTGAAAGAAAATGATCAGTTTTGTTGGGTAATAGATTTTTGGCTGCAGTCCAAGCTCCCTTGCCTTCCAGAATATCATATTCCAAGCCTTGTGATCCTTTAATGTTGAAGCTGCCAGGTTCTAAGCAATTCTGATGTTTTCCAGATCAGTTGTCTTTCCAATGAGGTATTTCACATTTTCTTCTATTTTTTCATTCTTTTGATACTGCTTGACTGATTCCTGGTGTCCCATGGATTCCATATCTTCCAGCTGTCCAATTTTAATTTTTTTAATTAATAAAATATTTTATTTTTTCCCATTACATGTAGAGATAGTTCTCAACTTTTGTTTATACAAGTTTTCCAATTTCAGATTTATCTCCTTCCCTCCCCTCCCACCCCCCCTCCACTAGACAGCAGGTAAGATGATATATATATAGATAGATATATATATATATATATATATATACACACACACACATATATATGTACGTATATATATACACATATATACACATATAGATATAGATATATATACATATACATATGTATATAATAACATTAAACATATTTCTGCATTAGTTATGTTTTAAGAGAAAAATCAGAACAATGACAAAAAACATGAAAATAGAAAAACAACAGCACCAAAACCAAAAAAAATAGTATGATTCATTCAGCATCTATACTCCACAGCTCTTTTTTTTTTTTTCCTGGATTTGGAGATCCTCTTCTATCATGAGTTCCCTGGAACTCTTCTGTACCATTCCATTGATGAGAAGAATATAGACCATCACAGTATGTCAACACTCAATGTTGATGATACTGTGAACAATGTTCTTCTGGTTCTGCTCATCTCACTCATCATTAGCCCACGCAAGACCCTCCAGGTTTCTCTGAACTCTTCCTGCTCATCATTTCTTACAGCAAAATAATATTCCATTGTATTCATATACCACAACTTGTCTAGCCATTCCCCAATTGATGGGCACCCCCTCAACTTCCAATTCCTTGCCAACACCTAAAGAGCAGCTATAAATATTTTTGTACATGTGGGTCCCTTTCCCCTTTCCATGATTTCTTTGGGAAAAAGACCCAAAAGTGGTATTGCTGGGTCAAAGGGCATGCCCATTTTTATCGCCCTTTGGGCATAATTCCAAATTGCTCTCCAGAATGGCTGGATCAGTTCACAGTTCCACCAACAATGCATTAGTGTTCCGATTATTCCACAGCTTCTCCAACATTTATTATTTTCCTTTATTGCCATTTTAGCAAATCTGATAGGTGTCAGGTGTTACCTCAGACTTGTTTTTATTTGTATCTCTCTAATCATTAGAGATTTAGAGCATTTTTTTTTTCATATGGGAATAGATAGCTTTGGTTTCTTCATCAGAAAACTACCTGCTCGTATCCTTTGACCATTTCTCAATTGGGGAATGACTTATATTCTTATAAATTTGATTTAGTTCCCTACATATTTTAGAAATGAGTCCTTTATCAGAAGTACTGGCCATAAAAATTATTTCCCAGCTTTCTGCCTCCCTTCTAATTTTGGATGCATTGCTTCTGTTTGTACAATTTTTTTTTAAATTTAATGTAATCAAAATCATCCATTTTGCATTTCATAACATTCTCTATCTCTTGTTTGGTTATAAACTGTTCTCCTGTCCAAAGATCTGATAAGTAGACTATTCCTTTCTCTCCTAATTTACCTATGGTATCACCTCTTATGTCTAAATCATGTACTAATTTTCACCTTATTTTAGTATAAGGTATTAGATGTTGGTCTATGCCTAATTTCTGCCATTCTGTCTTCCAGTTTTCCCCGCAGTTTTTGTCAAATACTGAGTTCCTATCCCAGAAGCTTGAGTCTTTGGGTTTATCAAACACTACATTACTAGTGTCATTTACTACTGCATTTTCTGTACCTAGCCTATTCCATTGATCTTCCACTCTATTTCTTAGCCATTACTAGATAGTTTTGATGACTGCTGCTTTATAGTAAAGCTCTAGGTTTGGTACCGCTAACCCACCTTCCTGTGAATTTTTTTCATTATTTCCCTGGATATTCTTGACTTATTGTTTTTCCAGATGAATTTTGTTATTACTTTTTCTAGCTCTATAAAATAATTTTTGGGTAGTCTGATTGGTATGGCACTGAATAAGTAAATTAATTTATGCAGTATTGTCATTTTTACTATATTAGCTCTGCCTATCCATGAGCAATTGGTATCTTTCCAATTATTTAGATGTGATTTGATTTGTGTGAAAAGTGTTTGGTAGTTGTGTTCAGAGAGTTCCTGGGTTTGTCTTGGCAAGTAGACTCCCAAGTATTTTATATTATCTACCATTACTTTAAATGGAATTTCTCTTTCTATCTCATGCTGCTGGACTTTGTTGGTCATGTATAGAAATGCTGATGATTTATGTGGATTTATTTTATATCCTGCTACTTTGCTAAAGTTGTTAATTGTTTCAAGTAATTTTTGAGTTGATTCTCTAGGATTCTTTAAGTATACCATCATATCATCTGCAAAGAGTGATAGTTTTTTTTTTGTGATATGAAAAGCATGCATTTACTATTTCTGCCTTTCTACATTTGACTATGATGTTTTTGTGCCCTAATACATGGTCAATTTTTGAAAATGTTCCATATACTGCTGAGAAAAAGGTATATTCCTTTCAATCCCCAGTCAATTTTCTCCAGACATCTATCATGTCTAACTTTTCTAGTAATCTATTCACCTCATTCACTTCTTTCTTATTTATTTTTTGGCTAGATTTATCTAATTCTGAGATGGGGAGATTCAGATCCCCCACTAGTATAGTATTACTGTCTAATTCCTCTTGTAACTCATTTAACTTCTCCTCTACGAACTTGGATGCTATACCACTTGGCCCATACATATTTAATATTGATATTACTTCATTATCTATAGTACTTTTTAGCAAGATGTAATTTCCTTCCTTCCTATTTTTGCCTGCACTTGTCTGAGACAAGGATTACTACCCCTGCTTTTTTTACTTTAGCTGAAGCATAATATATTCTGCTCCAAGCTTTTACCTTTACTCTGTGTGTATCTCACTGCTTCAAATGTGTTTCTTGTAAACAACATATTGTAGGATTCTGTTTTTTAATCCACTCTGTAATTCACTTCCATTTTATAGCACCATTCATATTCACTGTTATTATTCTTGACTGTCTATTCCCCTCCATTCTATTTACCCCCTTTGTGTTTTACCCCGCTTCTTTCACCCTATTCCTCCTCACTGATGTTTTACTTCTTATACCTGCCTCCCCCAATCTGCCCTCTGTTTTTATCACCCTCCTCTCTTTTCTTTACCCCTTTCCTTCTTGCTTTTGTCCTCCCTTCTATCAATCCCCCCTTTCCCTTCTCCTTTTGCTTTCCTAAAGAATGAGCTAAGTTTCTTTATCCCAATGAACGTATATGTTATTCCCTCTTTGAATCAAATCTAATGAGAGTAGGGTTGAAACAATGTTAACCCCTCCTCTCTTTCCCTCTATTGTAATAGTTTTTTTTTCACCTCCTCATATGATATAATTCACCCCATTCTACCTCCCCTTTCCTCTGTGTAAAGTCCTTCTCTCTGCCCAAATAGATTTACACTTCTTAAGAGTTATATGCATTATCTTCTCGTGTAGGGATATAAACAGTTTAACCTAATTGAGTAACCTTTTTTCCCTCTGTTTACTTTTTTAAACTTCTCTTGATTCTTGTACATTAAGATCGAATTTTCTATTCAGTTCTGGTCTTTTCATCAGGGAAGATTGAAAGTCCCCAGTGTCATTAAATGTCCATCTTTTCCCCTGAAAGAGAATGCACATTTTTGCTGGGGAATAGATTCTTGGCTGCAATCCAAGCTCCTTTGATTTCCGGAATACCATATTCCAAGCCTTGCATTCCTTTAATGTTGAAGTTGCCCTGTCCTGAGCAATTCTGATGGTGGCTCCATGATATTTAAATTGCTTCTTTCTGGCTGCTTGGAGTATTTTCTCCTTCACCTGATAATTCTGGAATTTGGCTACAATATTCCTTGGAGTTTTCCTTTTGGGGTCTCTTTCAGGAGGTGATCAGTGGATGCTTTCAATGACGATTTTATCCTCTGAATCTATGATATCAGGGCCACTCTCCTTAATAATTTCCTGAAATATGGTGTCTAGATTATTTTCTGGTCATGGCT
Organism: Dromiciops gliroides; assembly: GCF_019393635.1. Taxonomy (NCBI): domain Eukaryota; kingdom Metazoa; phylum Chordata; class Mammalia; order Microbiotheria; family Microbiotheriidae; genus Dromiciops; species Dromiciops gliroides. The sequence continues at coordinate 205,778,539 of NC_057862.1, forward strand.
TTCAGGCAGTCCAATGATTCTCAAATTGTCTCTCCTGGATCTGTTTTCCAGATCAGTTGTCTTTCCAATGAGGTAGTTCACATTTTCTTCTATTTTTTCATTCTTTTGTTTCTGCTTGACTGATTCCTGGTGTCTCCTGGATTCCTTATCTTCCAACCATCCAGTTTTAATTTTTAAGGCATTGTTTTCTTCAGTGAGATTATGCACCTTTTTTTTTTTTCCATTTGGCCAAATGAATTTTTAAGGCATTATTTTCTTCAGTGAGATTATGCACCTTTTTTTCCATTTGGTCAGATGAATTTTTTAAGGCATTGTTTTCTTCAGTGAAATTATGCACCTTTTTTTCCATTTGACCAGATGAATTTTTAAAGGAATTGTTTTCTGCAGTCAATCTTTGTGCTTCCTTTTCCAAGCTGCTGATTCTTTTTTCATATTTTTCTTGTTTTGCTTTCATTTCTCTCCCCATTTTTTCTTCTACCTCTCTCAACTGATTTTTCAAATCCTTTTTGAGCTCTTCCAGGAAGACTTTTTGTTCTTGAGACCATTTCATCTTCCCTTGGGAAGCTTCACATGTAGGCAATTTGAGGGTATTGTCCTCCTCTGAGTTTGCATTGGCTTCTTCCCTATTGATATAGAAGCTCTCAATGGAGAGGGCTCTTTTTTGCTTCATACTCATTATTTCAGATTATTTATTTATTTTTCAAGTTGAGGTCTGCTCTGGGGGCACCAGGTTCCCTGCTTTGGGCTTCTTGTGCAGGGGTATAGGTGCTGTGTGACCGCCTTTTTACTCTGAGGCCTTTATAGTGTGTGCAGTTTACATCCCCCCCCCCCCCCGGACTTCCTATCTGAGCATTCTAGGTCACTGTGCCTAGTCGTGCCTGTCCTATTCGTGGCCCTACAGCCCTCTCAACTGGTGCAGGTAGGTTTTTCCACTGTCCTTCTTGTCCACCAGAGTTTTGAGCCAAGTTCCGGGGCCTCAGTTGTTCAGCTGTGGCCCACAGCTCCTGCTGACTTGCCTGGACCCCCTCAGCGCTAGGCTGCTGCCCTGGGCTGGGCTAACATTTCTAATAGAATATTAAATAATAGAGGTGATAATGGACATCCCTGTTTCACCCCTGATATTACTGGGAAGACCTCTAACTTATCTGCATGTCATATTATGTTTGCTAATGGTTTTAGGTAGATACTGCTCATTATTTTAAGGAAAGCTCGACCTATTCCTATGCTTGCTCATGTTTTTAATAGGAATGAGTGTTGTATTTTGTCAAATGCTTTCTCTGCATCTATTGAAATAATTATATGATTTTGGTTAGTTTTGTTATTGATGTGGTTGTTTATATTAATATTTTTTCTAATGTTGAACCAGCCTTACATTCCTGGTATAAATTATCTTGGTGATCACTTGCTGCAATCTCCTTGCTAATATTTTGTTTGAGATTTTAGCATCAAAATTCAATAGGTAAATTGGTCTATAAGTTTCTTTCTCTGTTTTTGCTCTGCCTGGTTTTGGTATCACCACTATATTTGTGTCATAAAAAGAGTTTGGTAGAACTCCTTCTTCAATTATTTTACTAAATAGTTTGTATAGTATTAGAATTAATTGTTCTTTAAATGTTTGATAGAATTCATTTGTAAACCCATCTGGCCCTGGAGATTTTTTTCTTAGGGAGTTTATTGATGACTTGTTAAATTTCTTTTTCTAAAATGGGCCTACTTTTCTACCCCAGCTTTTTTGACATCAGCTGAAGCATAATATATTTTTTCCAAACTTTTACCTTTATTCTGTGTGTATCTCTCTGCTTTAAATCTTTTTCTTGTAAACAACGTATTGTAGGATTGTCATTTTTTTTTTTTTTGGTAAAGCAACTGGGGTCAAGTGACTTGCCCAGGGTCACACAGCTAGTAAGTGTCAAGTGTTTGAGGCTGAATTTGAACTCAAGTCCTCCTGAATCCAGGGCCAGTGCTTTAGCTACTATACCACCTAGCTGCCCTTGGATTGTCATTTTTAATCCACTCTGCCATTCTCTTCTCTTTTATGGGAGAGTTCATCCCATTCATATTCGCAATCAAAATTATTAACTATTTTTCTTCCCTCCATCTTATTTTCCCCTTTGTACTCCTTTTTCCCTTCTTTCACCCTATTCCACTTGACCAGTGTTTTGCTTCTGACCACTGCCTCCCTCAATCTGCCCTCCCTTTTATCAGCTGCCATCCTTTTTCTTGCCCCTTTTTCCTTTCTTCTTTCCTCCTTTCTATCAGTACCACCCCTTCCCCCTTCCCTTTTTCTTTCCTTAAAGAGGAAGCTAAGTTCCTTTATATAAATGGGAGTGTATTTTATTCCTTCCCTGAACCAAATCTGATGAGAATAAGGTTGCAACAATGTTCACCCCTCCCTTCTTTCCCTCTATTGTAATGGGTTCTTTTTGTGCCTCTTCATAAGATGTAATTAACCCCATTCCACCTCCACCCTTCTTCTCCTCCTCCTAGTCTTTTTTTTTATGTCCCTTACATTTCTGTATTTCATCACATCAAATTTGAATTAATAACAATACCTTAACAAAGATATAGATCCCAAGCATTGAAAGTATTATACTCCCTCATAGGGATGCAAGAAGTTTAACATCATTGAACAACCTCCCCTCCCCACCCCACCCCCATCACCTTGTTTACCTCTTTATATTTCTCTAGAGTCTTTTATTTGGAGATCAAATTTTCTGTTAAGTTCTGGTCTTTGTATCAGGAACTCTTGGAAGTACCCTAATCATTGAATGTCCATCTTTTCCTGTGAAAGAGAATGCTCAATTTTCCTGGGTAGTTGATCATGGGTTGGAATCCAAGCTCCTTTGCCTTCCTGAATATCGTATTTCAAGCCCTGCAGTCCTTCAATGTTGAAGCTGCTATGTCCTGTGGAATCCTGTCTGTGGCTCTGTTATATTTAAATGGTTTCTTTTTGGCTGCTTGGAGTATTTTCTCTTTCAACTGATAATTCTGGAGTTTGGCTACAATATTCCTTGAAGTGTTCTTTATGGAGTCTCTTTCATGAGGTGATCGGTGGATTCTTTCAATGATGATTTTATCCTCTGATTCTGATTCTACAGTTTTAGGGCAGTTCTCCTTGATAATTTCCTGGAATATGGTGTCTACACTCTTGTCTTGATCATGGCTTTCAGGTAGTCCAATAATTCTCAGATTATCTCTCCTGGATCTATTTTCCAGGTCAGTTGTTTTTCCAATCAGGTATTTCACATTTTCTTCTATTTAAAAAAAAATTTTTTTTTAATTTTGCATGGCAGATTCTTTGTGTCTCATGGAGTGATCAGTTTCCATCTGCTCAATATTAATTTGTAAGACCTTATTTTCCTTAGCAGGCTCGTGCACTTCTTTTTCCATTTGGCCAATATTTTCTCCCATTTGGCCATTTTTTCCTCTCATTTGTCCAGTTGTATTTTTTAAGGAATTGTTTTCTTCAGTCAATTTTTGGACTTCTTTTTACAGTGTAACTCATTTCTCTTATTCCTTTTTCCATTTTTTCTTCTACCTTTCTTATTTGGTTTTTTAAAGCCTTTTTGAGCTCTTCAAAGAAGGCTTTTTGGTCTTGAGACAAGATCATCTTCCCACTTTAGTCTTCACTTGTAGGTATTTTGACCAACTCATCTGAGTTTGAACTTTGGTCTTCCCTTTCCCCATAGAAGTTGTCAATGGTAAGGGTCCATTTTTGTTTCTTGCTCATGTTGTGGCCAATTTTTAAACTTATAAATTTGAAGTCTGCTCTTGGGTCACCAGGCTCACTGTTGCAACCTTCTGACTGCTCTCAGCTGCCCGACTCTCAGCTGGGTTGTGTTGCAGCGGTGTGGAACTTCCCACTGAGTTGACCTGTGCTGAGTGAGATGCCCACTGAACCAAGCTTTGCTAAGCTGAGCTGCCAGCTGAGACAAGTAGTACTGAGCCACCCTCCATTTTCACCCAGGTGAGATAGAACTTTCCTGAAGTCTTCTAAATGATTTCAAGTAGCAGGATTGTGTCTCTCTTTTTGTAGGTTCTGTAGGTACTGAATTTGTTCAGAGGCTTGATTTAATCTTGTTTTTGAGGGAAATACAGGAAAGCTCAGGAAAGTTCCTAGCTTCTCTCTGCCATCTTGGCTATGCCCCCCAAGACTTATCTATTTTCATCAATAACATAATCCAAGGCCAATCCAAAGGACTCATGATGAAAAATGAAATCCTCATCCATAGAAAGAATTGATAGAATTTGAATGCAGATTGAAAGACACTAATTTTCAATTTATTTCTGTGTTTGTGTGTGTGATCCCTGCCCCCCAAACCCTGCCCCCTTGGATTTCTGTCTTGTTTCACAAAATAACTAATATGGAAATGTTTTGCACAATTGCATGTGTATATCTTATATTAAATTGCTTATAGTCAGGGTGGGGGAATAGGGGATACAGAAAATTTGGGACAAAAATTTAAAAAATATTTTTAATTATCTTTACATGTATTTGGGAAAAATAAAAATATTTAGTTAAAAAAACCTATCTTTCCCAATGCAGCACATGCTCTGCAACTTAGTTTTAAAGAGCTATCTGGAGAACTGAGGTTTTGAACCATGAGTTCCATTATACAATGCTGACTCTTACATTTATTGTTGTATTTCTTATTTCTACTATTATAATTAATATTTTATTGCTCTTTTTGTTGTTATTTCATTATCATATTTTCCTGTGAATTTCATATATAACAGTCTTAGGATAAATTGACAAGACTATTATACAGACAGAAAAAATAAGCACTTTTTGTAGTTCATTAGAAGCATTGCAATGTTAAAAATGCTCTAAAATACTACTAAATATAAGCAAATTAAGGGGCAAGTAGATGGTGCCATGGATATAGCATCAGCCCTGAATTCAGGAGGGCCTGAGTCCAAATCCAGTCTCTGACACTTGACACTTACTAGCTTTATGACCCTAGGCAAATCATTTAACCCTAATTGCCCTGCAAAAAATAAACTAACAAACAAACAAATACATGCACACATAAACAAAATAATGAATGAATAAGTAAATAAATAAATGCAAATTAAAACACAAGGTATACTACTTCACATTCATCACATTGCCTATGATGACAGAAAAAAAAATTAAAATCTGGACTGAACTAATAAAAAAGGTACATTAATGCAATATTGGTGAATCTGTGAACCAGTCGAACTATTCTTGAGAAGAATATGGAACTCTGCAGCAAAAAGCAAAACACTTTCAAGGAGGGATAGTGTGAAGGAAGATAGAAAATAGAGTAAATATCAAGGGGAGAGAATAAGATGGAGGGCCATACAGTTAGCAATAGTAACTGTGAAGGAAATAATGAGCAGGATATCAGAAGGACATCTGAAAAATGTAATCCATCAACAGAGAAAGAACTGATGGTATCTGACTACAGATTGAAGTATGATTTTGTTAGCTTCTCTTTCTAAAGGAATTTTGTTTATTTTAATTCACAACGTGATGATAGAAGATGTTTTGCATGACTGCACATGTATGACTTATACTGAATTACTGGATTTCATAGGAAGGCATGAGGAGGGAGGGAGGGAAGAAGAAAATTTAGAACACAAAGTTTTAAAAAATCATGTGAAAAGTAATGATGAGCAGGAGGAGTTCAGAGAAACCTGGAAGGATTTACATGAACTGATGTTGACTGAGAGGAACAGAACCTGGAGAACATTGTACACAGTAACAGCAACATTGTGTGATGAACAATGGTGATAGATTTGGCTCTTTTTAGCAATGCAATTGTCCAAAATAATTTCAAAGAATTTCATGATAGAAAATGTTTTCAACATCCAGAAAAGAGAACTGTGTTTTATTTGTTTGTTTTGTTTTTTTAGTGAGGCAATTGGGGTTAAGTGACTTGCCCAGGATCACAGAGCTAGTAAGTGTTAAGTGTCTGAGGTCGGATTTGAACTCAGGTACTCCTGATTCCAGAGCCAGGTGCTCTATCCACTGTGCCACCTAGCTGCCCCAAGAACTGTGTTTTATTAATGCAGAATGAACCATACTGTTTCTACTTTGGGGCTTTTTTCTCCTCTTTTTTGAGGTTTTTCCCTCATGCTCTGACTCTTCTTTCATAATATGACTAATGCAGAAATATGTTTAATGTGATTACACATATATAACTTATATTAGATTGCTGTCTGTGTTGGGGAGGAGGAAAGAAAATGAGGCTGAGAAAAATTTGGAACTAAAATTTTATGAACACAAATGTTGAAAACTATCCTCACATCTAACTTGAAAATAATAAAATACTGTACTATTAAGAGTTGAAAAAATTACGTAAAAATATCTTCTGAGTTCTTATCAACAGGTATGAAAATGTGCACAAGAAAGGTCTTAAAATTTAATTTTGAAGGTTATTTCTACTTTATGTCTTTATTTAAAAAATTTTTGCAATTTTAATGAAACATCTTAGTGATATAGCTTTCATTAAGTTTTGGGAGGTTCTCATTTTTGCTTAAAATGTTTATAAAATTAAATTCAATAAATCATATATGTGTACAGATATACAAATCATGTGTATCTATGTGAAAAATAAGAGAAATATTTCACTTAGAAATGGCAGTACAAGGTATTCAATTACTGGTTAGACAAACTTTCTTAAGTTAAAATTTTATTTTATATTATGGGTAATATATAATGGTACTAGTGCCTAACTTTCATTTTTCTATTTTCCACCTTTGTGATTCTGTTTTCAGTTTAAAATATTCACTAATGTTTTGTAGTAGATTTTATTGCAGTTTTATATTTCTGCTTTCTAATAGAGATACCACAGCAAAAGTAATGAAATGAAAGGTCTTCTTATTTATATTTTAATACAGAATTGTTGGGAAAATAGAAGATCATCTTTGAATCAAGAGCCAGATATTTGATATGTATATTGAAATAAACAATAAATTCATAAATGCACGACTCACAATTTAAAATATTTAAGTTATAACTTAATAAATTATTATAGTTTCAACAGTATTCTCTTCTCTAGAAATGTTCCTAGCTATTATTTATAGACAGTCTGTCTCTTTATGTCTCTGTTTTTCTTCATCTAACTGTCTCTGTCTCTCTGTCAGAGATAGAGAGGGAGAGGAAGGGGGAGAGGGAAAGGGAAAGGGAGAAGGAGAGAGAGAGCTGTGGGGATCAATTTTTAATTGGGGAGCGTTAGCTAAGTGGCTCACCACAATATTGGGGCAAGGAAAGAGACCGGCAGCTTCCCTCAAAACAGAACAGGATTTATTTTAACAAGAATAAACATAAAAAACACCCCACTAACAGGATCATTAGGATCAAGGGAAAGGAAATAAAATGGTGAAAGGGAAATTATACAACCTGAAAAAATGTCACCACCCAGGAATCAGCTGAGAATACACAGCAGAGTTCCTGTCACCTTCCAGCTTCCAGCTAGAATGGTGAATTCTCCTCCCCAATCCCAGAAAACTGCACATAGTCCCCAGCCAATTGGATGGCTGCTCTGACAGTCACATGACTGCCTTCACTAGGCTTCTAACCATTATAATTTTGCCAGGCCCATGTAGGTGTAAGCAAGCGGTGATGATGTGAGGTGCCAGCACCATGGCAGGGGCTACAACCAGTGGGTGGTTGTAGCCCCTGTGCAGTTTGTGGAGCCCCAGGCCAGTGCACACCGAGGCATAAAAACCTCAAATAACAATTAATTCTTTACAGAGAGAAACAGAGAGAGAGAGAGAAACAGAGAGACAGAGAGAGAGATTAATGTTTTTAAAGTTCATGGGTGTTAGGATCCAGGACTGACCTCACTGTTCCTTTATTCTGAGCACATCAGAGATCCTGAAAATAATACACTGTTGAGTGAGGCATTGAAGGAGCTCCTATAGAATCTACAATGTAGATGTAATTGACCAAGGTAGACACATATTTACATGTAACTTGTTCAGAATGATCCCAAGCCTTCCTTTCCTAGGTTTAGGGTTGCCTCATGTGGAAGAACAAAAGTAATATTTCTACATTCAAGAGATTAGGCATTGAATGGGAAAAGACTTCCTTGTCAATATATTAAGAGAGGAAGAGATCAAGCAACATTATTTATACAGCTAGAGGGCTGGAGCCAAGTCATAGAGAAGGATAGAGGAAATATCTGGACCCTACCAATCATTGTCTATTTCTTTGAGGTTTTTTGTGTTTTTGTGTTTTTTTTTTTTTTAAGATAGTACAGAATCAAGGTGAAAGGAGATGCTACTGAGAATCTCCCAAATGTGCTTATCTTCTAAGTGAGGTATAATCAGACATGGTTTATCATCATCATCACACCCACCACCACCATCACCATCACCACCACCATCATCAACTGTCCCTAGATTCTCTGAAGTATGCAGAATGAACCATAAAGTTTCTACTTTTAGGTTGTTCTTTTTTCTTCTTTTGTGAAGTTTTTTCCTTGTGCTCTGACTCTTCTTTCACAATATGACTAATGCAGAAATATGTTTAATGTGATTGCACATATATAACCTATATTAGATTGCTTTCTTTGTTGTTTTCTTGAAGCAGATATGTAGCATGATGATTAGAGTACTGGTTCCATAGTAAGGAAGAACTGTGTTCAAGGCCTACTTCAAACATTACTTGGATGACCATGACTAATAATTTAAACATTTATATTACCTTAGTTTGTTCATACATACGATTTAGAAACGGATGTTGTAAAGATAAAATGAGGGCGGCCAGGTGGCACAGTGGATAAAGCACCGGCCCTGGATTCAGGAGTACCTGAGTTCAAATCTGGCCTCAGACACTTGACACTTACTAGCTGTGTGACCCTGGGCAAGTCACTTGACCCCCATTGCCATAAAAATTAAAAAAAGAGAGATAAAATGAAATATTTATAAAGTGTTTTGCAACTTTAAAATTCTACATAAATGCTTGTTGTTGTTGTTATTACAAATTTTTCTGTGCCATGAAACATAGAATATCCAAAACGCAATGTTATTTTGTACATAAATTTGCTATGTGGGTACTAGAGGCACTATTACCAACATTTTGGGAAAAATAGATATGAACCACATCCATGTTATATTTCAGAGATTTTCCTGGAGTAAAATTCTAGTGTAGAAGGCAATGAACCAAATTGAGTGGCACTTTGGAATAAGTTCCCAAGGATTACACTTAGTCTCTCTCTGTTACCAAAACATCTATTTTATATTGACTTTTCTACAGACATATTGTTCTCCCACCAAATATCCCTTTACCTGGTATACAAAAATTTATTGACATTTATGAATGATATTTTCTGGTTCTTAATGCAAAATTTGTTACATGGTATTTATTGAAAAAATTCTTGGTGAATGTTACATGAATAAATGCTTGAATAAAGAATTAATGAATGAACAGATTAAAGCATTGAGCAATAGATTAGTTGAACATAAAAAATCAACATGCCACTCTTTCAAATAGGGTATTTAAATAGTCCAGGTCCAGGGGGCAACCAAGTGGCACAAAGGATAAAGCACCTGCCCTAAATTCAGGAGGACCTGAATTCAAATTCAGCCTCAGACTCTTGACACTTACTAGCTGTGTGACCCTGGGTAAGTCATTTAACACTCACTGTCCAGAAAAATAAATAAATAAATAAACAAACAAACAAAGAAATAAATAAATAAAAATAATACGGGTCCTATTCTTTACAAAACTATGTTGTATTACCTCAGTAAAGTTAAGATTGAAACACAATACAGACCCTAATAGCCTGAGTAGTCAAAGGACATTAAAAATATAGATAGGATTGAGGCCAGTGTAGACAAAATTGAGTTGTCTCTCTGAAGTTCACAAAATGTTCTCTTATAGATCGCCTGTTCAACACCTCACAAGATGATCAGCAAATGATTGACCAGGCCTATAATGGGCTCACTACAAAAATACCAAACTATTTAAATTTCTCAGACACCATAAAATAGAAGCCCTTTATGCATAAAACAAAACCAAAACAAAATATGCTATTTTATGGATGTTTATTGTTTGTTTGTGTATTAAAATGCAATGAAGTAGCAAAATTTGCAAGTAGGTAGTTAGAGATATGGATGCACATTGCTTCCACAAATCCACAATATTTTTTTCCTGTTTTTTTGTTGTTGTTGTTTTCTCCTGATTTGTGATTTTAGTCCCTATATGTGTCATTACAAAAATGGTGGGATTCCTTTTTTTTTCAATTTTTCAAGTAATTTATGTAATACTACATTTTTGAATTAAAAATTATATGAGTATCACCCCCCAAAAAATTTTGAGTATTTTTTGAATATTTGAATGAATTTAAATGTAAATCAATCTGATTCTGAAGGGTTTATTTTTCTTCTTTGGAATTTTATTTATGATTTGATTAATCTCTTCCATCAAATTTGAATTGTTTAAATTCTCTGGTTTTCTGCTCTGTAAATTTGAGCATTTTATAATTTTATAAATGTTTATCTATTTAATATAAGTTGTTGGTTTTATTGGCCTATATTTGGAAAAAATAATTTCTATTAATATATTTTCCTTTGTTGCAACTTTTCCTTCTTTTCATTTTTGATAGCAGTAATTTGTGTTTTTCTCCTCTTCAATTCAATAAAATAACCAGTCAGTTTATTTTGTTATGATTTCAGTTTTTTGTTTGTTTGGTTTTGGTATTTAATCTAGGCTTTTTGATTACAGATTTCCCTAGTACTTTAGGTTATATCACAGATTCACTGATTCCATTTTAGAATGGTTAATTTCCCTCTAGACGCTACTTTGGCTGTATCCCCCAAATTCTATTATTATGATTTGTTCTTTCACCCAATGATTGTTTAGAATTAAATGCCGGTCTCTAGCATATTTTAATTAAATGTTTTACTCTTTAATTAATACTCTTTAATTTCATTAGTATACATGTATATATATAAATGTGTGTGTATATATATATATATATATATATAATTTCTGTTTTTCTGCATTTGATTATGTTTTTTTCATGTCCTAAGACATGATTTTTTTTGTAAATGTACCATCCGCATTTCTATTTTTAATCACAAGTGGTCTATAATAACGAATTTTCCTAAAATTCTATTCAGGGCCTTAACTTCTCTCTTGTTATCTTTAGATACATTTACTTGGGGCTGATAAAGATAAAATATTGTGAGATTAAAATTGGATATTAGATCATAAATCTCCCCTACTTAACCTTTCCCTTAATTTATCTCCCAGACTAGTAAATGGAAGAAGCTTCTGGTTTTCTAGTTAGAGTTTTTATTGTATGGTAGTCACAAGGTGATGTTGATTAGAAGGATAGGAAAGTAGAAATACAATACAAATTGTCTTAAGTCTAGGCTTAGTCTATATTCCATATAATACTCACCAAAACCCAAGGCCACCTTTGGGGAGAGAGACCGAGTCAAGTGCGTGCTGTTAACCGAGAGCCGGGCCGAGTCAAACTCCAGTCCGCGTCTGTCTGTGCAGCGCAGCCAGGAGACCAGCGGAGCAGGAAAAAAGGCCCCACTTCTGTTCTCTCCTTGCCTTTTAAGCTCGCACCCCGGAAGTCAAGTGCTCAGCAAGCAATCTGGCGTGCGTTGCAGGTGGACTGTTGTGCGTAGCTCATGCTGTTGGTCTCCTCCCCAAAACGGTGGTCCTAAAAAAAACTGGCTTCTCTCCATTATCTAACCGACTGTTAAAACTTTTACCACAATATAGTGAGTATTTTTAAGATTCTTGCAATGTACTGTTATAATTCCTTTAGTTTTTTCTTTAAATGTGCAGAGGCTTTCAATATTGTGGGGGTGCATGTTAAATATTAAAATGAATTCATTGTCTATGTTGCCTTTTGGCAAAATATACTTTATTCCTTTTAAAATTGACTTTTCTGTAATCATAATTAATACTCTTGCTTTTTGTGTTCAGCTGAGGTATAATCGACTCTGCTCTAAATCTTTATTTTAATTCTATATGATTCTTTTTCTTACAAATGTGGTCTTTGCAAATAACATAATATTGGATTTTTGTTTTCTATTTAATTCTAGTGACTTTCATTTTTTGAGTGTTTGTCCTCTTCTTCACAATTATGATAGTTATTTGTTTATTTCTCTCCATTTTATTTTAATTCTCCCCCCTACTATGGTCCGCTCTCCCTATTTATTTCAAAATATTAGTCTTCTCCAATGGGACAAGCACAGGACATGCTATGATGGGCTTGTTGGTGTCCCACTCCCGGACCTTGATCTGAACCTTCAGCTCCAGTAGCAGAAACTCTGTGAATAAAATAGCAGAAAAACAAAAACTCTTCCAGGAAAACAATGACCTCCCAATCCACCTGAAGGGTAGAGGCACAGACAACCTCCTGTACAAATTTACGATGTTAACATGCTTGGGAGGCACTTGCTACTATTTCTACTGCCTCAGCTGTGCCTCCTTCCCCCACAAGAAGGAAGACTGAACACCAGGATCAGACAGAAGGGGAGAGGCCTGGCAGGGCCTGGAGCAAGGGTTAGGGTTGGACAGAAATAAATGCCCTAGTGGGGAGAAAGCTAAATATATATATATATATATATATATATATATATATATATATATGTGTGTGTGTGTGTGTGTGTGTGTGTCTTCTTATTAAATTTATTTTTATTTTTATACTTTTTTTCACCATCTACATTTTCAAAATTAAGCTTCGTTATGGTTAAGACTAATTCTCTCCTGGGGGCAGTTAGGTGACACAGTGGAGAAAGCACCAGCCCTGGATTCAGGAGGATCAGAGTTCACATCTGACCTCAGACACTTGCTACTTACTAGCTGTGTGACCCTGGTCAAGTCACTTAACCCAAAGACTTAGAAGACTAATTCTCCCCTGAATTTAATTTCTCACTTTTTATTTTGCTTTGAATTCCCAAAAGGGACATGAATTATGACCTATCATATGGGTTACAAATATAAGTGCATTCTTTGCCCCCTTTTTGGTGTCTGCTTTCTCATTTTGACTTAAATGTTTTGGGATAGGACTAGATATTTTCTGAAATACCTTCCAGCTCTACATCTATGATCCCAGATACAGTACCAAGAAGAAACAATCTTGCTTTACTCTAGGGATTTTCATTCTTAACAAAAAATGGTAAGTTTGAGTTGTCTTAAGCCTACCATACCTTTCTGTACCTACCATTTCCAATACTAACTTCCAAACATCAGTCATCAAGAGCCCTAGAAATAGTAGTACCTGCAGACCACTGGTTTTGCTTCTAGCGTAAAAACCACAGCCATAATGGAGGGAAACCAACACTGTGGAGATGTGAACTGACAATCTCCTTAAAAGGCAGTATGGCAGAGGCAGCTAAGTGGTGCAGTGGATAGAGCTCTGGTCCTGGAGTCAGGAGGACCTGAGATCAAATCCAGCCTCAGACACTTGGCACTTTGGCACTTAATAGCTGTGTGACCCTGGACAGGTCACTTAACCCCAACTGCCTCACAAGAAAAGAAGTATAGCAAAAGATATTGAGAATTAAGAGAAGAAAGATCCTTATACCAAATACCTTGGTAACATCAAATTATTCACCATTAGAGCCTAGTAGTGTTTTAGTAAATTGAAAGCATATCTAATGAGATGTATTACCAACTAATTTGCTCTTTCACTTTAAAGATCATGAGGTTTTTTCATATGATTTTTAACAGAAGTCCTTAGTATGTGTTGTATCCCCCAGTAGAAAGCAAATTCCCCAAAAGCAAACACTGCCTTGTTTATTTTTTTTGTATCTGTAGGGCTTAGTTAAGTGATTTTCCATAGTAATTGTTTAATCAATCCTTTTCATTCATTCATTAATTTTTTCCTTTCATTCTATTTCCCTTTTGGGAATTCCCATTTGGAATGCAAAACTGGTTAGACAGAAGAAACAGTAAGAAAATGTATATTACCATTGTAACAAAATTAATGTTGAACAAAATTTAAAGATATGATTGTATGAGCTCATGAGAGATCTACAATTTAAAAACCTAAGGGGAATAAGAAGAAATATTCTTGCATATCTGTGTCTATAAGAGAAATATGGTGAAATCAAAAGACCAAATAAGAGAATTCATGAAATAATTCAGAAAAATCATTCCAAAGCCATAACAAGAAAATGTACAATGCAAATGGATAGTTTATGTCAGAATCCTATGAGGAAAAATTCCAATAATGAGTACACTAAGAAATGCACTGGACAAAATGCAGAACTTCAGTGTCAAATAATATCTATTGGTCATATAAAAGAAAACAAAAAAAATAAAATCTCATTGCATATCAAGGAAGTCAGTCTGTATTACATAAGACTAAATCTTTGACTATGAGAAATCAAAGAATATGAGAGAATATGATATTGCAAAAAGCAAAAGGTCAGTTTGACCAACAAAATTACATATCCAAAAAATCTGAGCTTCACAAACACAAAAATGTGTTGATGTTTTTTTCAGTAACCAAAGAGAATGAAAATTAGTACACAAGGACAGACAGTATAATTTTAAAAAGAAGATTAATATTATTATTTAATAACAGCAATAATATTAATAAAACACATGTAAAGATAGCAAGAAAAAGCCAAACAATGGATTCCAATCTTTCCTCTAACTTAGGATATATGACTGATCTTTTAAAAGAACAAAATTACAACAAAAACATTTATATAATTACAGGATTATTGAAAGAACTAAATGGAAATTTTATTCTTTTAAATTTTTTTTAACATTCTTTTAAAAAAAAAATGTTGAGTTCCAAATTCTCTTCCTCATTCTACATCCTCCTGGACCCAATAAGAAGGCAAGCAATATATTAGTTATATATGTTAAATCATGCAAACATATCATTATATATAATTATATAATTACTGTTACATAAACAAGAACAATAAAAGTAAAAAATGTATTTCAATTTTTATATTTATATTTAGAATTTTATTTTCCCAAATTACATGTAAAATACAAATTTTGATATCAATTTTTTTTTAAACTTTGTGATCCAAATTCTCTTCCTCCCTCCTTCCCCTCTCCCAACCCTACCTCCTTCAGGATCTCAAGCATTTCAATATAAGCTATAAATGAGCAGTCATGCAACACATTTCCACATTATTCAGGTTGCTAAAGAAAACAGACTAAAACTAAACTTCAAATAAAGGAAATAAAAAAAAATTATGCTTCAATCTGTATTCAGATGGCATCAGTTCTTTCTCTATAGATGGATTGCATTTTTCATAGGACCTTCAGAGTTGTCTTGGATCATTATATTGCTGAAAATAACCAAGTCATTTATAGCAGATGATCTCAAAATATTGTTGTGATTTTGTATACAGTACATTTCACTTTCCATCAACTCATGCAGGTCCTTCCAGGTCTTTCTGATAGCACCCTACTCATCTCTTTTTTTTAATAATAAACTACATTTATATAGTATTTTAAGGAGAGATTTCCTTACAATAAACCCATGAGGTTAATTATTGCAACAGTAACAGAAAACATTTATGTAGTACTTTATACGTGACAAAGAAATGTCTTCAAAATAGCCCAGCAAAGAAAGTACCATAGGTTTTGTCATCATCATCAATCAATCCTCACCTTCCTCTAATCATCATCAGTCCATCAAACATCATCATCATCTTATGTTACTCTTGTCACTGCTTCAAAATTTTTTCACAATTACTATTGTTAACTGTTTCCATCCATCCTATTCCCTCCCCAAGATATTTACTCTATTTTTTATCTTCTTTTACACTGTCCTTCCTCAAATGTGTTTTGCTTTTGACTGCTCCCTCCCCCACTATGCCCTCCCTCCTTTCACCCATTCCTACTAATTCCCTTCCTCTCCTACTTTCCTGCAGGGTTAGATAGATTACTCTAACAAATTAAGTGTGCATGTTATTCCTTCCTTGAGGCAACTGTGATGAAAGTAAGGTTTTTGAGCCAATTATGATGAGTATAAAGCTCATTCAGTGACCACAATTGCTCCACCCTAGAACAATGACTCAAAATTTCATATATGCAATGGACTTGCCAAAGAGAAACCAGTTTTGCATCCAGTTTTGGGCCAGTGTCCTATGTAATCTCTTTCTGACCAGTTGTGCAATCATCTTTCTATCTCTAGGCTCAGAGTTCTGGGAGCTGCTGCTCTTGTTACCTCTGTATCCAAGGTCTAGTGCTAGTATTGCCTCTGACTACTTTCTAAGCCCACCTGCATCCTATGTAACAAATCTAGACTGTTAACCTCCTATGTTGTCTTAGGCTGTAAAAAATATCTCACCATGACTCTTTCTTGGCTGTACTGCTCCAGAATATGATTTGGAACACAATGCTAAAATTATTTGGAAGGAAATGTTGAAAGAATTAGATTGGGTTGCTGCCTCTATTCAGTCACTTTGACTTCACTCCACCAAAGAAAAATATCTATGAAAAAAAATCTGGGGTAACTAATGAGATAATAAAATAGAGATAATCCTGTAATGAGGTAATCGAATCAAGAATAGAGAAGAAAGAAGAGTTTATTTATCACAATTTGGCACTAACAGTTATTCTTCTTCATTAATAAATTTGTGTTTTTGTGGTGGAAAATTATAAATTAAATCATTTTGGATGGTGTGAGGCAGTTCTAGGATAGGACAAGGGGTTCTAGTAGAGGAAAGGGAAGTTGATTTAAAAAAAAAAAACTACTTTAGTTTAGCATTTTGGGTGCTCCTAATGGATTAAAAGTACAATGTGTGATGGTAGTGAGAGAATCCAGAGAAGGAAGGGAACACTATGAGGCTTACGAAGCAGACTAAGGGCGGAGCCAAGATGGCGGAGAGGAAACAGCAAGCTGCCTGAGCTCTCCTTCTGTTCCCTCAAAAAGAACATTAAATCAAGGCTCTTGTGATGTTTAAAATCTTAATTGTGGTCACCAAAATTTAAAAGGCTTCAGTACCAGTCTTTGGGCATTAAACATTTATTAGAGCATACAGATATTTACAAAGAGTTCAGAAGGTTATGAAAAAGAAGTCCTACCTAGCCTAGAGTTCCAGCCTGGTTGGGTTCTTCCTGAAGTCCTCCTCCACGAGCCTGCTTTAATCAGGAACACCCTTTTCCAGCCTGTATTGCATGGAGAGTGATGACATGGAATAATAATACCCTGGCTTTTCAAAGCCTCAATTATAGGGGTGATCCCTTCTATTGCTTCCCTAGACAATGGATACTGTGGAATGGAGGGGGGTGGTCCCCCCTTAACTTTAAAGGTAACAGGCATGGCAGACTTAAGGAGCCCCACCTCATTAGGGGATGAGGCCCATAAATACTCAGGAATGTCAGAGGGGATTTTGTATACCTCCCCTGCTGTTCCTTGAGCTTCTGTAAGTAAAATTGGTAATAAATGAACAGTATCCTCTGGCAATTGTAGGGAGACAGCCCCATCTGGAGCACAAGATATGGTTGCTCTAAGCTTGCAAAGGAGATCACGACCTAATAAATTTACAGGGGCATCAGGCATGAGTAAAAATGAATGTTCTATTGTTAAAGGCCCCATAGATACCATGCGAGGATTCAATTTTGCCACTCTCTGGCTCTTATATTTTCTGTCTTGAATTGGTGCTCCTTTTTTGGTATGTTCTATAGTTTCCTGCAGGGGGAGCAGTTTCTGCTGATCTGATTCTAAACTTGGATCATCTCTAGTAGAAACAGTCATCTTGAGGACTCTCTCCATATGTGACAATTTCCCCCATATTATAACAATGATAATAACAAAAATAAAATCCTTACTCTGGATGGATTCTGAAACTACAAAACCTGCAAAGAGAGAGGGAGACACAGTCTTCCAACCAGAGATAATTTAGAAGACTTCAGGAAAAGGTCGTTCTGACTCGGGCAAAAGGGAGGCCCAGCACAGGGCAGCGCCGAGCGCCGAAGGGGTCAGGGCAAGTCAGCAGGAGCTGCAGGCCACAGCCGAACAACTGAGGCCCCTGGAACCTGACTCAAAAATCTGGTAGCCAAGAAGGACAGTGGAAAAACCAACCTGCACTGGCCAGGAGGGCCACAAACGAGGCAGGCGGGATCGTACGCTGGGATCGGGAGCCTGGCTGAGCACACACAGACAGAAAGTGCAGGGCGGGGGATCTCCAAACACCATAAAGGCCTCAGAGTA
The DNA here is from genome assembly GCF_019393635.1 of Dromiciops gliroides. Classification (NCBI taxonomy): domain Eukaryota; kingdom Metazoa; phylum Chordata; class Mammalia; order Microbiotheria; family Microbiotheriidae; genus Dromiciops; species Dromiciops gliroides. The sequence goes on from NC_057862.1 coordinate 205,796,670, forward strand.
AAAAGCCGGTCACACAGCACCTATAACCCTGCACAAGAAGCCCAAAACAGGGACCCTGGTGCCCCCAGAGCAGACCTCAGCTCAACTTAAAAAATCAATAAATAAGCAGCAATAATGAGTAAGAAGCAAAAAAGAGCCCTCTCCATTGAGAGCTTCTGTATCAATAGGGAAGAAGTCAACACAAACTCAGATGAGGACAATAGCCTCAAATTGCCTACATCTGAAGCCTCACGAGGGAAGGTGAATTGGTCTCAAGAACAAAAAGAATTCCTGGAAGAGCTCAAAAAGGATATTAAAAATGAATTGAGAGAGGTAGAAGAAAAAATGGGGAGGGAAATGAAAGCAAAACAAGAAAACTATGACAAAAGAATCAGCAGCTTGGAAAAGGAAGCACAAAGATTGACTGCAGAAAACAATTCCTTTAAAAATTCATCTGGCCAAATGGAAAAAAAAAAGTGCATAATCTCATTGAAGAAAACACTGCCTTAAAAAAATTCACTTGGCCAAATGGAAAAAAAGGTGCATAATCTTACTGAAGAAAACAATGCCTTAAAAATTAAAATTGTTCCCCAATTGAGAAATGGTCAAAGGATATGAACAGGCAGTTTTCTGATGAAGAAACCAAAGCTATCTATTCCCATATGAAAAAATGCTCTAAATCTCTAATGATTAGAGAGATGCAAATTAAAACAACTCTGAGGTACCACCTGACACCTATCAGATTGGCTAAAATGACAAAAAAGGAAGATAATAAATGTTGGAGAGGCTGTGGGAAAATTGGAACACTAATGCATTGTTGGTGGAGCTGTGAACTGATCCAACCATTCTGGAGAGCAATTTGGAATTATGCCCAAAGGGCGATAAAGCTGTGCATACCCTTTGACCCAGCAATCCCACTTTTAGGTCTTTTGCCCAAAGAAATCATGGAAGGGGGAAAGGGACCCACATGTACAAAAATATTTATAGCTGCTCTTTACGTGGTAGCAAGGAATTCGAAGTTGAGGGGGTGCCCATCAATTGGGAAATGGCCGGACAAGTTGTCGTATATGAATACAATGGAATACTATTGTGCTGTAAGAAATGATGAGCAGGAAGAGTTCAGAGAAACCTGGAGGGTCTTACGTGAGCTGATGATGAGTGAGATGAGCAGAACCAGAAGAACATTGTACACAGTATCATCAACATTGAGTGTTGACCTACTGTGATGGACTATATTCTTCTCACCAATGCAATGGTACAGAAGAGTTCCAGGGAACTCATGATAGAAGAGGATCTCCAAATCCAAGAAAAAAAAAGAAAGAAAGAACTGTGGAGTATAGATGCTGATTGAACCATATTATTTCTTTTGTTTTGGGTGCTGTTGTTGTTTTTTTTTTCTTTCTATTTTGAGGTTTTGCATCACTGCTCTGATTCTTTCTCTTGTAACAGGATTAATGCAGAAATAGGATTAATGTTATTATGTGTATATATATGTGTGTGTGTATATATATATATATCTCTATATGTATATGTATAGAGATATATAGATATAACCTATATCAGATTACCTGCTGTCTAGGGGAGGGGGGAGGGAGGGGTGGGAGGGAGAAAAATCTGAAATTGTAAAGCATGTATAAACAAAAGTTGAGAACTATCTTTACATGTAATGGAAAAAATAAAATACCTCATACATAAAAAAAAAATTAAAATTGGATACTTGGATGATAAGGAATCCATGAGACACCAGAAATCAGTCAAGCAGAATCAAAATAATGAAAAAATAGAAGAAAATGTGAAATACCTCATTGGAAAGACAACTGATCTGGAAAACAGATCCAGGAGAGACAATTTGAGAATCATTGGACTGCCTGAAAGCCATGACCATAAAAAGAATCTAGACACCATATTCCAGGAAATTATTAAGGAGAACTGCCCTGATATCTTAGAATCAGAGGATAAAATCATCACTGAAAGAATCCACCGGTCACCTCCTGAAAGAGACCCCAAAAGGAAAACTCCAAGGAATATTGTAGCCAAATTCCAGAATTATCAGGTGAAGGAGAAAATACTCCAAGCAGCCAGAAAGAAGCAATTTAAATATCATGGAGCCACAGTCAGGATTGGTCAGGACCTGGCAGCTTCAACATTAAAGGACCACAAGGCTTGGAATATGATATCCCAGAAGGGAAAGGAGCTTGGATTGCAGCCAAGAATCAGCAAACCCAGCAAAAATTTGCATTTTGTTTCAGGGGAAAAGATGGACATTTAATGACATTGGAGACTTTCAATCTTTCCTGGTGAAAAGACCAGAACTGAATAGAAAATTTGATCTCAACATACAAGACTCAAGAGAAGTTTAAAAAGGTGAACAGAGGGGGGAAAAAAAGGTTATTAGGTTAAACTGTTTATATCCCTACATGGGAAGATAATACTCATAACTCTTAAGAACTGTAAATGTATTTGGGCAGAGAGAAGGACATTACACAGAGGGTATAATTATAAATTGTCTTGGATGTGATGATACAAAAAAAACACTAAGGGGTTAAAAAGGGAGTTTATGGGGAGGAGAGGAAAGGGGGGGGTGGAAGGGGATGAATTATATCATGTGAAGAGGTGAAAAAAACCTATTATAATAGAGGGAAAGAAAGGAGGGTGAACATTGTTTCAACCCTACTCTCATTAGATTTGATTCAAAGAGGGAATAACATATATGTTCATTGGGATAAAGAAACTTTGCTCATTCTTTGGGGAAGCAAAAGGGGAAGGGAAAGAGGGGGGACTGATAGAAGGGAGGACAAAAGCAAGGGAAAAAATGTTAAAGAAAAGAGAGGGTGTGATAAAAAGGGAAGGCAGATTGGGGGAGGCAGGGGTAAGAAGTAAAACATCGGTGAGGAGGAATAGGGTGAAAGAAGCGGGGAAAAGTACAAAGGGGGTAAATAGAATGGAGGGGAATAGACAGTCAGTAATAATAACTGTGAATGTGAATGGGATGAACCCTGCTATAAAACGGAAGCGAATTGCAGAGTGGATTAAAAACCAGAACCCTACAATATGCTGTTTACAAGAAACACATTTGAAGCAGAGAGATACACACAGAGTAAAGGTAAAAGGCTGGAGCAGAATATATTATGCCTCAGCTAAAGTAAAAAAAGCAGGGGTAGCAATCCTTATCTCAGACAAAGTGCAGGCAAAAATAGATCTCATTAAAAGAGATATGGAAGGAAATTACATCTTTGTTAAAGGTACTATAGATAATGAAGTAATATCAATATTGAATATGTATGCGCCAAGTGGTATAGCATCCAAGTTCTTAGAGGAGAAGTTAAATGAGGTACAAGAGGAATTAGACAGTAATACTATACTAGTGGGGGATCTGAATCTCCCCCTCTCAGAATTAGATAAATCTAGCCAAAAAATAAATAAGAAAGAAGTGAATGAGGTGAATAGATTACTAGAAAAGTTAGACATAATAGATGTCTGGAGAAAATTGAGTGGGGATAGAAAGGAATATACCTTTTTCTCAGCAGTATATGGAACATTTTCAAAAATTGACCATGTATTAGGGCACAAAAACATCATAGTCAAATGTAGAAAGGCAGAAATAGTAAATGCATCCTTTTCAGATCATGATGCAATAAAAATTACATGTAAGAAAGAGCCAGGGAAAAATAGAATGAAAACCAATTGGAAACTAAATAATTTCATTCTAAAGAATGAATGGGCCAAACAACAAATCATAGAAACAATCTATAACTATAGCCAAGAGAATGACAATAATAAGACAACATACCAAAATCTATGAGATATAGCCAAAGCAGTGCTTAGGGGAAAATTTATAGCTCTAAATGCTTACATGAATAAAAAAGAGAAAGAGGAGATTAATGAATTGGGCATGCAACTTAAAAAGCTAGAAAAAGAACAAATTAGAAATCCCCAATTAGGTACTAAATTAGAGATCCTGAAAATCAAAGGAGAAATTAATAAGATTGAAAGCAAAAAAGCTATAGAATTAATCAATAAAACTAAGAGCTGGTTTTATGAAAAAACCAATAAAATAGTTCAATTTGGTTAATTTGATTAAAAAAAAGAAAGAGGAAAACCAAATTACCAGTATCAAAAATGAAAAAGGGGATGTTACCACCAATGAAGTGGAAATTAAAGCAATAATTAAGAATTATTTTACCCAAATCTATGCCAATAAATTTGACAATCTAAATGAAATGGATGAATATTTACAAAAATACAAACTGCCCAGGTTAACTGAAGAGGAAATAAAATCCTTATGTAAACCCATATTAGAAAAAGAAATTGAACAAGCCATTAATGAACTCCCTAAGAAAAAGTCCCCAGGGCCAGATGTGTTTACGCGTAAATTTTACCAAACATTTAAAGAACAATTAATTCCAATATTATACAAATTATTTGGAAAACTAGGTGAAGGAGTTCTACCACATTTGTTTTATGACACAAATATGGTGGTGATACCCAAATCAGGCAAAGCAAATACCGAGAAAGAAAATTATAGACCAATTTCCCTAATGAATATTGATGCTAAAATCTTAAATAAGATATTAGCAAGGAGATTACAGCAACTGATCACCAGGATAATAGAATATGACCAGGTGGGATTTATACCAGGAATGCAGGGCTGGTTCAACATTAGGAAAACTATTAACATAATCAACCACATCAATAAGAAAACCAACCAAAATCATATGATTATCTCAATAGATGCAGAGAAAGCTTTTGACAAAATACAGCACCCATTCCTAATAAAAACCCTAGACAGTTTAGGAATAGCTTGGAATTTCCTTAAAATAGTAAGCTATATCTACCTAAAACCATCTGCAAGCATTATATGTAATGGAAATAAGTTAGAGGCCTTTCCAGTAAGATTAGGAGGAAACAGAACTATTACTCTTTGCAGATAATATGGTGGTATACTTAAGGAATCCTAGAGAATCAACTCAAAAATTACTTGAAACAATTAACAACTTTAGCAAAGTAGCAGGATATAAAATAAATCCACATAAATCATCATCTTTTCTGTACATGACCAACAAAGTCCAGCAGCAAGAGATAGAAAGAGAAATTCCATTTAAAGTAACAGTAGATAATATAAAGTACTTGGGAGTCTACTTGCCAAGACAAATCCAGGAACTCTATGAACACAACTACCAAACACTCTTCACACAAATCAAATCACATCTAAATAATTGGAAAGATACCAATTGCTCATGGATAGGCAGAGCTAATATAGTAAAAATGACAATACTGCCAAAATTAATTTACTTATTCAGTGTCATACCAATCATACTACCTAAAATTATTTTATAGAGCTAGAAAAAATAATAACAAAATTCATCTGGAAAAACAAAAAGTCAAGAATATCCAGGGAAATAATGAAAAAAAATTCACAGGAAGGTAAGTTAGCGGTACCAAACCTGGAGCTTTACTATAAAGCGGTAGTCATCAAAACTATCTGGTACTGGCTAAAAAATAGAGTGGTAGATCAATGCAATAGGCTAGGCTCAGGAAATGCAGTAGTAAATGACACTAGTAATGTAGTGTTTAATAAACCCAAAGACTCCAACTTCTGGGATAAGAACTCAGTATTTGACAAAAACTGCTGGGAAAACTGGAAGATAGTATGGCAGAAATTAGCCATAGACCAACATCTGACACCTTATACAAAAATAAGGTCAAAATAGATACATGATTTAGATATAAGAGGTGATACCATAGGTAGATTAGGAGAGAAAGGAATAGTCTACCTATTAGATCTTTGGAAAGGAAAACAGTTTATGACCAAACAAGAGATAGAGTATATCATAAAATGCAAAATGGATTATTTTGATTACATTAAATTAAAAAATTTTTGTACAAACAGAAGCAATCCATTCAAAATTAGAAGGGAGGCAGAAAGCTGGGAAACAATTTTTGAGGCCAGTACTTCTGATAAAGGCCTCATTTCTAAAATATATAGGGAACTAAATTAAATTTATAAGGACCCAAGTCATTCCCCAATTGAGAAATGGTCAAAGGATATGAACAGGCAGTTTTCTGATGAAGAAACCAAAGCTATCTATTCCCATATGAAAAAATGCTCTAAATCTCTAATGATTAGAGAGATGCAAATTAAAACAACTCTGAGGTACCACCTGACACTGTCATATTGGCTAAAATGACAAAAAAGGAAAATAATAAATGTTGGAGAAGCTGTAGGAAAATTGGGACACTAATTCATTGTTGGTGGAGCTGTGAACTGATCCAGCCATTCTGGAGAGCAATTTGGAATTATGCCCAAAGGGCGATAAAGCTGGGCATGCCCTTTGACCCAGCAATACCACTTTTGGGTCTTTTTCCCAAAGAAATCTTGGAAAGGGGAAAGGGACCCACATGTACAAAAATATTTATAGCTGCTCTTTAGGTGTTGGCAAGGAATTGGAAGTTGAGGGGGTGTCCATCAATTGGGGAATGGCTGGACAAGTTGTCGTATATGAATACAATGGAATACTATTGTGCTGTAAGAAATGATGAGCAGGAGGAGTTCAGAGAAACCTGGAGGGTCTTACGTGAGCTGATGATGAGTGAGATGAGCAGAACCAGAAAACATCATACACAGCATCATCAACATTGAGTGTTGATCTACTGTGATGGACTATATTCTTCTCACCAATGCAATGGCACAGAAGAATTCCAGGGAACTTGTGATGGAAGAGGATCTCCAAATCCAAGAAAAAAAAAAAAAAGAACTGCGGAGTATAGATGCTGAATGAACCATACTATTTCTTTTGTTTTTGATGCTGATGTTTTTTTTTCTATTTTGAGGTTTTTCATCATTGCTCTGATTTTTTCTCTTATAACATGACTAATGCAGAAATAGGATTAATGTTATTATGTGTATATAATACATATATATACACATAATAACATTAATCCTATTTCTGCATTATATATATAAACTATATCAGATTACCTGGTGTCTAGGGGGGGAGGCAGGGAGAAAAATCTGAAATGGTAAACCTTGTATAAACAAAAGTTGAGAACTATCTTTACATGTAATGGAAAAAAATAAAATACTTTATTAATTTAAAAAAATAAATACATCAAGGTAGCAACATGCTAGAGATCAGAGATAGCTTCAAGGTGGGGCCAAGGTTTTGTTTTGTTTTGGTTTTTTTTTGGTAACTCATAATGAAATAAAAACAATTTGTCAGCAAAAAAAAAGCAGACTAAGAGTTTCTTCTTATAGGAAAAAAATTGGGGAGACATATGAGAAGGGATTTTTCTAATTAGGCTAGAGTATGGAGCGTTTTGAATGTCAAATAGAAAAGATTTTGTTGTTCTGTATGTGTGTTGTGTTTTTTTTTTAATCTTAGAGGGAGCCACTAGCATTTTTTGAGCAATGATGTGACATTGTCAAATCTATGTTTTAGCAGTATAGATTTCACAGCTATGTAGAGAAGGATGAATTGGGGAATGGATGATGGGAGCCATGGAGATCAATTGGATGATTATTACAACAATCCAGATGAAAGTTAAATGGGTCCTAAAGCTATGTGACCTGGGAGAAATTATTTAACCTCCCTGGGTCTCCATTTCCTCATCTGTAAAATGTGAGCTGTGACCTTTGGTGAGTGATTTACTCCCACTGGTTCTCAGTTTCCTCATTTGCAAAATGAGATGATTTAATTAGATGAACTATCAGCTAGTGTACAGAAACATATTCAAAATAATAGACATTATGACCAACGTGTCATCATAGAGTTATAAAATTAGTAGAATTAATCATATAACTAACAAATACAGGAAGTTCTTGGAGTTGGGTTTTTCATTTTTTATTCCTTATTGTTATGAATTTGATTTTTGTATTGGCACATACCTTTTGTTTCTTTATTATAGGGCACTTCTGTTGAAAAGAATTTCTTCATGCAATATAGATCAGAAACTGTTCTGTAATTTATAACCTTAGAGAGATGTCTGGGACACTAAATTTTTCTTCATTTATTTAAGGTCATACAGACAATGCATATCAGAGGTGGGATTTGAATCCTGGTATTTCTAATTATAAGACTGACTCTCATTCCCCATGCCACACTGCCTTGCTAAAATATTTTATAGGAGAGAAAAAGTCATGACATCATGAAAAGTATCTTTCAAAGACTCCTGACAACTTAAAAAAGTATTTATTTTGAGATACCATTTTAATATCTTTGATATTTAATCTTTCATTTCAAAAAAGTTTTAAATATTAAAGGATTTGTCAAAATCGGGCTAACAATAAAATGTGTTATTGTTTATTTTAAAATTGCTTATTATTAAACATTAATAATGCTTAATGAAGTTCATTTCTCTATTAGTTGTATTCTCTAGTCTCTCTGCAATGCCTCCAGACCATATTAGTCATTATACTTTTCCTTTATGCCCTTCCAGATATTCTCTTTAGAGGGGGTATCCTCTTGCAATCTGGGGCAATGAAAAGAACATTGGATTTGGACTCAGAAAAGCAAGACTTGCATCCTGGCTTTGCCACTGACTAGTTCTGTGACATTGGGCAAGTCTCTTCCCTTCCCTGCCTCCTCGGTCTGAAAATGAAAGTTGTGGATAAGATATCTAAGGTCCCTTCTAGCACAAATAAATCCTGTAAGTCAATTGAATATATGTTCCTCAGATATTATGTTCCTATAATGAAATTGTCATATCATTCTTAGGCAGTACAAGACTGATAGTTGATAGTATTCTCTTGATAGCTCAATTTCCCTAGCCAAGCATCAAAGGATAAAATCTCCAGACTTGTCTCCACTAGCAGTAGTAGCATGCAAAACTCCAACTACAGAACATGTTGCCAATGACCTCAAAGCATCAGAAGAAAAGGCAATTATTATAGGCAAGAATGTATTAGGTTGCGCATCTGGATACTAGGATTTTAGTCCTTCCTCTGCCACTTATAAGCTAAGGGAACCTGAACTAAGATTCATCTCTAGGCCTCAATTTTCTCCAATGTAAAATGAGATATTTAGGTTCCATGACCCTTTTCCTTCAGATTCACAGAATTTAAATTCTGAAATTACTTCATCAACTATGTAATCCAACTGTAAGATATCTGTTAAGTGATTATCCAGCTTCTTCTAAGACCTCCAAGCATAGATGAAAGTCTTTTAATGTGCTTAATTTGACCCAGAGGACATACTATCCATTAAAAAAACAAGGTCACTGGGGCAAGATATTTTACATTTATTTATTTTATTTAATTACAAAAAGCATGTCCAGAGGAAATACCTTTGGGAAAATTGATAATTTTGCTTGCTCAAATTAGCTACTAGTATTATTTATAAAGGGGTCACATTTAAAAATTTTGCAACACGTATACCTCTAAAGGAAAATTGTCCCTTTTTACTGCTTTGCAGATGTCTAAAAGTGCTATTTGTAGGAATGAGCAAAAAATCAAAATTAAATCTATACTAATCTACAAATAGGAGACAAAATATTTTATTATCTTCTTGATTTATTTAGAAAGCCTAAAATAATCATCAAATAACAAAAATGTGACAAGTCATATTCTAACAAAGTAGCAGGAGAAAAAAACTACAAAAAAGTAAAATGCAAAGGTGATGCTAATCAAAAAAGGATTTGAGACAAATATAATTCTTTTTCAAAATAACTAAAAAAACCCCATGAATTCTCTGGGAGTTATATATCAAAGATACCTAGATATCTTCAGGACTAGATTAAAAATTATTACAAAATACTTTACAAATAAAAGGAAGAAAAATGATATACTCATTGTTATACTTAGATTGAGCAACATAATGAAAATGGTCATTCTAATGAAACCAATTTAAAGATAATGTTTAATGTAATAACAAGGTTATTTTAATTAAGAGTAACAACAATTTTAGGCATCTCATTACTTTGGCCACAGTTCATTAAAATGAGCAAAATGGGAAGAGGAATTTAAGGACTAAAGACTGGAATACTAACACCTAAACAAAATTAAGAGCTGCTAGATCATTGCAAACTTTAGCAAGACATTTAGAAATACTACCACAAACTTCTTCTTCTTCTTCTTCTTCTTCTTCTTCTTCTTCTTCTTCTTCTTCTTCTTCTTCTTCTTCTTCTTCTTCTTCTTCTTCTTCTTCTTCTTCTTTTAGTTTTCAGATTTCAATGGTTTTGAAAAAAATCAAGGAAAAAGAAAGATGCAAAGCAAGCAAGAAGGCAGATAGGCTGACATTTTCATGTTAGAAGTGGGCTTTAGGAGAATCAAGCAATGCTGCTGACATTAGATGCAATCCTGGGCCACAAGTCAGCACAGTCCTTGGCAACAGGCCCAGTGATGGCTGAACCTTTTGTCTCACCTTTATTGTTTACTATGATCCCTACATTATCTTCAAAGTATAGGAACACACCATGTTTTCTCCAATATGACTTCCATTGCCTTATTACCACTGCTGGATGAACCTTCTTCCGGAGCTCTGGTTTCCCCTTTTTGACTATGGCTATTACCATGTCTCCCACAGCAGCTGCAGGAAGCCCATTCAATCTTCACTTAATTGCCTTCACAGAGATTATGTACAGGTACTCAGCACCTGTATTATCAGCACAATTGATGACAGCTCCCACTGGGAGACCCAATGAAATTTGGAACTTGGCTCCAGAAGACCCACCACATCCTCGCTTAGATATCTTGGCTCCTGGGAAGGAAAAAAGAACAAAATTATTATTCTTAATCAATAAAGGGAGAATGATAAGAAGTTCATCTAGAAAGGCTAGCAAAATGGGACCACTATAACATTCATCAATACGTGAAAAAAGCAACCTTTAAGAATAAAAGGACTCAAAGACATAAGAGGAGACATAAACTGATGTTTTTGAAAAAGGAGCCAGCGAGGAAGACAATTAATATTACAATGAAGAAAGATATTTCTGTTAAAGAATGATAAGAAAAGTCAAACATGATAGTGGAGGAGAAATAAATTATATTGAAAATGAAATTGTTTGAGAAGAAAGAAAAAGAAGATATTAATATGCAGTTTCAAATGAATTGAGTTGAAAGTATAATTTTCTTTAAGAATTATTTAATTCTAATTATTCCCTTGTCCCATGATTGAAACAAGAAACCTGACCAGAAAAAAAAAATGGATGGGGAGAAATTTAAAAATAGAGAAAAGGAAAAAAATAGACACAAAGAGTAAAAATGAAAAAAAAAGGTATTTCTAGCAATTAGGAGCCACTTAGCATAGGAACAAACAGATATTGAAGGAATAACCATTTGATAGTCTTGCTATATAACTCATATTCATAATTATTATTGCTGAGTCAAGAACAAGGCTGCTTAAATTATCTCAATCTCTAGTTCTCTGACAAGGTAGTTTACTGATTAAAGCCTATTAAAATAATTTCCACCAAAAATGGTTACTTAAAAAAAATGTTCAAACTAAATGGAATGAGCTTCAGCTTTATGAAAAAAAAAATCACTTAAGTAGAAAATCTCACTTCCCATGAGGTCTGAGAAGCACAGACATTAATTCATCTGGAAAATGTCAGGACAGAGACTAATGTTAACTTACTGATCCCACTAAAGCTATTTCTATTCCAATGGCTGTACTTACTGATTGGGTAATTTACTACACAGTAAAAAATTGTAGTGGGAAAATATATTTATGTACACACACATGTGTATACATATATACATATATATGCATGTATGCACACACACATATATATATATGTATATATATATATATATATATATATATGGAAACAAATGAATAGAATGAATACATGAATAAAGAAAGATTCAGGAACTATATTATTCTTAACATATTCCTAACCCAATGCACCATTTGAAAGAAGCATCAATCTGGATAATGAAAAGTTATGGCCCCAACAATAACAACCCTGAAAACATCCTAAAATATTATGATATTAAAATGAATCAATATGCATTTTTGAAAATGTATAATCCAGAAGAGGCACAAACCTGGCATAGTAGATAAAGGATTGCTCTTGAAATCAGGAAGATATGAGTTTATATCTTGCCTCTGACATATACTAGCTATCTGGTTAAAGAGAAATCATTGAACCTCTTAGTGCTTCCAAGCAGCTACCTAATATTATAAGTTATATGTGACTTGCACATCTGCATTAATGGTCAGTACTTTCACACTGGGAGTTCACTCCAATGAAGAAAAGTGAGGCCTGAACAGAAGAAAAAAATTAATTGTTCCATCTTGACATGCCCTCATTGTCAACATCTTGAATTTGAAATTTGAAAAATAATATACTCTCATAGTTCAGGCATATTCCTGTGTTGCTTATCACAGAGTAATGATGAAATCTTTCTTATATATTCTATGCTTTTCTTTCATTGCAAATTTAGAATTTAGAAGTATTTATTAGAAACAATAACAATAAAAATTATTCTTCCCACAAGGTTAAATATTTGTTTTATAAACAGGCTCTACATGTTCTTTCCTTGGCTTACATAATCCAAATACTCTGTTTGAAACATTTACATTTTATAAACCAACTAAAAGCTCAATTTATTTATTTTAAAATGAAGAAGGAAATATTGAGATGTCATTGTAGGCTTGTCTCTCTAATATCTGGGTATAACAACTATCCACCACAACCTGGTTCTTTAGTGACTATTTCAGTCAAGCCATGATGTTGCAGTTTTTGTGTATTTCAAATATTAAAATACGAGCCATCTCCAGGAAGAATTTGCATCTTGATATATGAGCATTAAACTGTTTTAATGAAACTAGTGTGCTACAATTTTTATTAACTGCATAAAATGCCAAATGCTTACTAAATATCATTTATATTGCTCTGTTAATCTTAATAAATAATGATTGCATTAGAGTATCAGCACTTTTTAAGAGAATATGAGATCTGCAGGGCCCTTAATTTAGCTAGAAAAAGATTGCAAAATCATTAGATGTTTTGAAAATATAACTGGAATCTTACTTTAAAGACACATAGGAAAAATATTTGAATAGACACTAGTGACTTCTCTGTTCATTAGCTTCAAAATAAAGTAGGAAATTCACATGGGGTAGGCACCATGGAATAATGGAGCAAAAAGAGAATACAAACATAATTCATAGAAAAGGAATTAAAACCAAAAAGAAGACCATTATCCTTCTCCTTAATAGTCACTTGTAAGTCTATAGCTTCCTCAAAGTTCTAGGAATAAATTTAAACTGGTTTAAATGTACATAAGCAATCATTGGTAGTGTTTAAACTTTATTTTTTTCTCCTTTGCATATTGAATTAAGGTCTCTATTTTCTCTATTTCCCTGTCTTTCTGTCTGTCTGTCTCTCTCATAGAGCCCAATCTCTAGAACATAAGTCTGAACTTTATAAATAAAACACATTATTCTGGATAGGGATAACATAACATGATGGTGAAAACCTGAATTTATAGACCCTGAATTATGACTTTGAATTATAATTTGAATGTTGTTTATCCTAGGCCATTAATTTTATATTGCATTAATATTGGTTTATCAGGTAGTCAGCATAAATTAAAGACTGGAAAGAGTTATTAAGCACAGGCATGTTATTCTAGGTGCAATAGTGGATGGTGTTAGCCCTGGAGTTAGGAAAACCTGAGTTCCAATCACACTCTATATGTCCTAGCTGACTGGCCCTGGGGAAATCACTTAAACATTTGTTGACTTAGGTCTAGGATTTAACTATTTAAAGTCAGAGAGCTTTTTGATCTGTATGGATGGTAACAACACACGTGCTAGAAACTCTCCAAGTTAATGAAATCAGAGATCCTTCACGCAAATTGTTTACATAGGTTATACTTTAGTTTATGTATAAAAATTTAAAAAGAAGATAGTAGTTACTCATTAAAATAACCACTTCTCATATCAACTATTAAAGCCAAAAGGGTTTTTTCAGTTTATGTGATCTAACAGTCACATTTTTCTGTTTAAGTTCAATCAACAAACTTTTTAAGCACTTAATGTGTGATAATCACTGTGCTAGGTATTGAGAATATAAAATAGAAAGAAATGAAAAGAATTAGTTCTTGGTTTTAAGGAAATTGAATTCTGCTTTGGGAATCAACATCTGTAGAGAAGAATAAATATGAAATATTTACAAATTTATATAGAATACACCCAGGAGGGTTAAAGTATTAAAATCCAGAGGATCAAGAAAATACATCAGTAGGAGATGGTGCAAAAGCTAGATATAAGCTACATATATCCATGTCTAAACCGACATTAACATTAACTCATATTAAAAGGAGGAAATTATAGGTCACTTTCCCATGTTTGCTCACTATTTCTTAGGCTCTTCGTTATTGTCTTTTTTTTTCCCTTTTATTGAAAACAAAGTAGAAATGAAATTATCTGAACTATACAGAGGCCTAGTTCAAATACAGTGTCCCAAAGGTCTCTCAGAATATTTAAGCCATTAAAGTCTAAACCTGATAAGATACCTTTAGGACATTGTGTATATAAAACTTAGTGTCATCCCCCAGTTGATAAATGTACAAGTATATGAATGCAAATTTAAAAATATCACAAATCAAACAACCATGTGAAAATTTGCCTAATAAAAAGAAAAAAAATGCAAGTTAAAACAACTGACCATTAACCTTACAACCAGCAAATTGACAAAGATGACAAACAATGGGAATGACTAGTTAATGCTGTAGGTGCTGTGAAAAGATGGGCCCATTCAAAATGTCTTGTTGGAACTGTGAATGAAATCCAAACCTTCTGGGAAATAATTTGGAATTGTGTGAAGGCTCTTTATTCAGAGATCACACTTTTAGACAGGGAGGATGGAGATAGAAAGGTTTCATATGCATAAAAAATTATCATAGTAATTTTTTCATCATAGCAAAGAGATACAAAAAAAAGTAGATGCACACTGATTGGGGACTAGCTAAACAAATGTTGGTACATAAATGTAATAAAATATAATTGTGCCTTCAGAAATTATGAATATGAAGAATGGCAAGAATATGGGAAGATATATGAACTAATATAAAGTCAATAGAAGCAGAAAACAATGATTACAATATTGTAAAATGAAAATAAAAGCCAACAAACAACCGAACTAAATAAAATGAAAACTATATGTAATTATAGTGAACAAGAGTGCTTTGGAGAAAAGAAGACAAGAGAATGTTTACTTCTCTTTGCAGATATGTTTTTGAGTATGAAACAATGAATATGTTGTCAGACAGAGTTGTTGTACTAGTTTTGTTGATTGCTTTTATTTTCATTTGTAAGAGGACTTTTGGTCATTCATCGATAACCTAAATTGGAATTAACTATGTGGGTGATTTCAGAGAACAGTTTCTGGGAGATAAGAGAACAGTAAACCAAGGACATATTATATTATCCTACCACTTGAAAACCGGAGTACAAACAGTCTCTTTTCATTGGATGGATGTGAACCAAGGTCTTCCTGACTTCAGGATCTGTGTCTTCCCCACTGTACCAACTAACATAGAATACAGTCTTGGGACCCTGGTTTCTCACAGCTTCAGTGTTGGGCTAGTGCCAATATCTAATCTGCAAGCCTATACTCCAAGGTCCCAAGACCTGCATTTCTGGGTCAGTGACCTTACTTCTTGCACCTAAACTAAAAAAGGTAAAACAAAAAAGACCAAAATCAAAAGCTCATTTCTCAGCTGAACTAGGGAATGGGGAAGGTTGTCCATAGGCCCATCCCCATATACTATGATATTTATTCAGAAAACTGCTGTGAATGAAGAAACTCTTCAGTCCTGGTATCTGCTAGAGAGAACAACTATAGCTCAGTTATGTAGCTTTAAAGACTTGGGCAATTCAGAATATATAGCCAATGGAAAGAGATTGCTTGTGCCCATCCAAGTGTTAGACCAGTGCTGAATGTCCATATCTTACCTAGTCTTCCAATCTTATAGAAGCAGGTCCCTAATATCTTGGTAAAATAATTATTTCCTTGAGCTTTATCTTGAGATGCTCCATTGGCCTAATCTACTTCAGGGTCCCATTGATCACTATGGTGTTATCTTTTGGCTAATTACTTAAGAGGAAAATGTGAAAGGCACAACTACATGGAAAAAAAAATCTGTGCAGTGAAATTCCTTTTCTCTAGGAATTAGATTTTTCCATTATGTTGTACTATTGTTTTGTTCAAATGTTTATAGTAATTTTAAAAAAATTCTCCAATATAAAAATTTTAAAAAAGAATCAGATTTGGGCAGCTAGATGGCGCAGTGGATAGAGCACCAGCCATGGAGTCAGGAGTACCTGAGTTCAAATCCGGCCTCAGACACTTAACACTTACTGGCTGTGTGACCCTGGGCAAGTCACTTAACCCCAATTGCCTCACAAAACAAAACAAAACTAAACAAAACAAAAACCAAAAAGGAATAAGATTTCTGTTTTTAAAATAACTAAGGTTCTGAAACCTTAATCATTGCTGATAGACTGAACAATATTTGAGATCATTTTTTCATTCAGCAACATATTTGCCTCAACAAATACACCTATAAATGTATGGAATAAGTAAGTTTTTATTTTAAGACTGATAGGTTTTTCTCAATTGCTTCTGTAAACTGAATCAATAAGCTGCCAATTAAGATAACTCACACCATTAAAAACTGCTTTTTCATCAAGTAAGGAGTTTGGGTCTGAATTATATGAACTACTACTTCAATTCTCTACTTCATTTTGCTTTTCAAAGTTTTTTTTTTCCAAACTCCCCAGAGTTCTCTTCCACTCCTTCATTACTTTCATAATATTAACAGCTACAGAAGAGAAATCTTTGCTATTATGCAGATCCATTTACTCTAAAGTTATCAATATCCTGCATACCCTTGAGTAGTAAGAATGAACCTTATACATGAGCAAGTCATAAGCAAATATCACTCAATAAACAAATGATGGTCAGAATACATATTTGGAGTAAAGGAAAATCATAGACAATTTGAGGTAGCTTCCCCAGGAGATAATAAGGCATTGGCAAGCCCATTTCAATCTCATGTCCATACTCTTACCATCCAGCCACTGGCTAACTGCTTTGATGTCTGTCTTCTGGTTTTGATTTCTTCTCCATTATTGTACAAAGTAGATCAAAATCAGACAATATGTCATTTGGAGTTATCAGGGTCAGCCTTATTCTATGTGGAAAAGATAACAGAAAACAATTGTCAATAATTTGGCAAAATGTGTAAAATTTTACATCTTTGATTGGATTTTAGCCATAGCAACATACCACCTCCACCACAGTGTTATAAAATTTGGAAACAGATATCTAACAGAAGGCTAACTGAGATTATGAAGAGACAACTGTTTGGCTCATTATAAAGTCAGATGTGTTCTTTGGCATTTGAGTGGACAGCAGAGACATTGACATTAACACATGGCTCATTAGGAGTGAATTTGAGCTTGGCCTTTTGCTGCACTTAAAACAAAATATCTAATATACAAAAGCATCTCCTTGAAAATGCCGATACGATCTCTTAAACATACAGAGCAGTGATTGAAAATGAAGTCACCGTACCTCTAGGCATTAGGCCATTAAAAGCCTAGTGCCTATCTTAAAACTCATAAGGAAAACAATGAAACAGCAAAAGATCATGTTCATTTTATCTTTCTTGTTCATGGTGACAAATACACTGACTTTTCTTGTCCCAGATAACTGTTTGTTATGTTCTAGGGCAGGTGGCCTTGTAGTGTCATTGTTGTGTCATGTTTCAAGTCTTCCATCGTAGTTAAGGGTTAGTAACCATTTCTATTATGTCTAGATTTTAAAACTCACTTGTTTCCATTTGCATCACATTGGAACTTGAGATATTAGGTAGTCACAATATTGTGCATGTTCAGCAGAACCCTCTTTGATGTTTAAAGCAGGATGACAATGTCTTTTGAAAGACATTAGTAAGCAATGACCACTTATTACCTAGAATGGCTTGTATAACTTAGAGTGTTAATCTCCTTTTCATTTTACTTGCTTGCTTGTTCAATTATGGGGAAAGTATTACTTTAGGCACACTAATTGGCTACTAATTGTATATGTGTTCATTTCAATTTTGACAGAAACTTAAGGCCAGAAAATTTAAGTGACTTCACCAAGTCAAAGAAGTAATTGGTTATAGAAGCCAAATTTGTTTTTTGGGGTTTTTTTTGTTTGTTTTGTGGGGCAATAAGGGTTAAAGGACTTGCCCAGGGTCACAAGCTAGTAAGTGTCAAATGTCTTCAGGTCAGATTTGAACTCAGGTCCTCCTGAATCCGTGGTTGGTTCTTTATCCACTGCACCACCTAGGTGCCCCCAGAAACCAAATTTGAATCTAAGTCCTCAGATTCCATATCCAGTACTATTTTTCTGCTATAGCAAACTGCCTCTCTATCAATCTGAATTATTTCCATTGACTTTAAATCGTTTCTATTTAGCACAGTTGAAGTCAAAGCCCTATTTAATTGATGCTACTATGAAATGGAAATGAAAAAAACAAGGACTAGTTAATAATTTAATTATATCCCAAACATATAACTTTTCAAAAAGTTAATTTACAGAAATCTATTTATCTTTCTTGACATTTACAATGCAGATTACTTATTTTATATATTTAGAGGTTTATATGTTAAGGCAAATAGATTTTTTTTAGTGAGGTAATTGGGGTTAAGTGACTTGCCCATGGTCACACAGCTAGTAAGTGTCAAGTGTGTGAGGCCGGATTTGAACTCAGGTCCTCCTGAATCCAGGGCCGGTGCTTTAACCACTGTGCCATCTAGCTGCCCCGATTTTAGAAGGAATCAGGACATCTATCAGACATTTCACAGTCAACCAGAAATGACTAAATAAGCCTTAATAGTCCCAGAAAGGGTATCCCAGAGTTGACTTTTTAAAATAATATTTTTTTAACTTTTAGATGATTAAAAAAGAAACCAATGACAATAAACATTTGAACAAAGCAACAACAACAGAATCATAAATAAATCAAATTCGTAGAAGCAAGAGAGTTCAGTGTTAAATTTGAAATGCTATATTTAATTCCCTTGGTGTTCAACACACTAGGTGTTTCTGAACAAGGAGTGATATTACATACTGCTTGTGATGCAACCCTAGGACAAAGGTAGGTTAACCAAGCATAGGATGGCATTTTTACTTCTCAAGTCACACAGTTAGTAGAGAATACTTTAAAATTAAGGCTAAATTTTCTTATTCTTTTGTTATGTTCCTGTTTCTAATGGCACATGTTGACATTAATTGAAAGAAACTAAATTGAGCCTAAAGGAAATCAGAAACAGTCCCCATTTGGTTTTTTTTGTTTCTTCCAGAAGACTTGTATTCCCAAAGTTCATATATGTCAGTAATTTGGAATTTCATATTCATTTTCCAATATAAATAGCATTACAGATAGTGGTTACTGTACCAAGTCAGTGCATAAAACCAATAATATCACTACTTAAGATTCATTCTAATGTTTCATTGTGGCAAGGTGACCTTGTGTTTTCAAAGACTATACAAGAAAAGTACACGTTTGGTCAGATCTTACCCAAGCTGGAAAGGCTTCAAGTACTGGCCCAGCAGGTAGACCCAGCAATGGATTCTGTGTCTGTTTGAGGAGGAGTACTCTAACAGGGTTTCAAGGGGATTATCACCAAAAGGTTGGCCACCAAATGATGATTTATTTCAGCCACAACTCATGAGGATTGTAGAATTGCTGTAATCTATACCTAAGGAAGAAATACCCATGTGGTGTCTCAGTTTCTCAATGTTTATTTTGATTCCCAGAATAAAAAAATCATAAACAGGCTTGCCTTGAAATCCCCAAAACATTTATTAGGGATAATATAAAAATGCATACACATGTAAAACTCAAATATGTGTTTATATATAATATTTGTATATCATATGTGTGTATATATGATGTGATATATGTATATATGATATGTGTATACTATTTATTAGGGATAATAAATTAATATACATGTGTATAGACAAATTTATACTATTATTAATAAATGTTTTATATATTAGATATGCATATATTCACATATTTCTGCATAGATACACTCATATATGTACACATGCACATGACAAAAACTTATAGGAGCATGTGTATGAATGCATGGATGTATAGATATTTGAAATAAATAGGTTTATAATACTCTGTCCATGTATTTTGAACTTGTTGATTCAACTTAATTGGATCAATGGGGGATTTGGAGAAAAGAATTTTCTTTCCTTCTTCATTGGTTGAGGCCTATCACTGAAAGTTTCATTTAACCAACTAATTTTGCCATTAGGTACAATAACTGAATGGGCCTATTATGTCTTTACAACAATGCAGATTGGCATTTTCTGTGGAACTTACAGTTTTTAAGAGCTATCCATAGCACTGAGAAGTGAAGTGACATATGCATTCAGAAAGGCAGTATGTGTCAGAGACTGAATTTGAATACAGATATTTTTTGCTCCCAAACCAGTTTTCTATACCTCACAGCACATAACTTCTCTATAATAATGGCATGAGTCATGTGAGCAAATGCTTATTGGTAAAACACAATGTATGAAAAGAATATTCAATGTTGCCAATGAACTTCAGGAAGGCTATTGGAATTCAGCTTCATAATGACTTGACAAAGGTGGGATCACTATTTTGCATGACACAAGATGTTTAGATTCACTGATATCAAACTGAATGTAACACCACAGAAAGATAAACTAGAATGGGAGGAACTTGCACAAATAAGGAATATCTGGGGGACTCCTTACTCTAGATGGAAGATGCAAGAGCATCAATTTTACCAGGTCACATGAGAAGTATAATTGTAATGCCATGAAAGATTCTTTATGTTGATTGAAAAGTTCATGGCTTTTCATTGAATCAATTTAAGAATTTATTAAGAGCCTACTATGTGGAAAAGACAGTGAACTCTCAAACTCATGACACAATTGCCTCAAAAACAACCAAATAATTCCATAGGAAAATGCCTGGAGCAGCAAAACTCACAGAAGAATGTGCTGAAATCATCTTCTAACCAAGAATGGCTTGGAAGGTCAGAAGAAGGAGGGAGCTGCTGTGCTGATACAGGAGTGGAGCCTAACCCCACAGTCACCCTGACACAGATCCAGTCCCAGGAAGGCCTCACCAGTGAAAGAAACCCCCACAGCCTCTGAATCAGCTGAAGCGCCAGGGTCATCTGGAACTGAGCTCACAGTCTGCTGAGAGGGCTGAGCCCTAGGCAGGAGGGAAACAACAGGGGTCTATGCTGGTGCTGAGGCAGAACTTGCGTTTTTCACCCCTGCTGGGAACCAGCACTGCTTGAGTAGTAGTGGCCCAGGTGGGGGAGGGGCACAGGCTCGTCAGAGCTAACAACCACAACACACAAAGGTGGTTGGTTAGCAAGTTGGTCTAGGGTCATCTTCTGACCAGGGAACAGGCCAGGAAAGTGAAGAACCTGATCCTCCTTTAATCATACCACCTGGGACTACTGAAGCTTGGAATACTGAATCCTGGAAACAGTGCCACACTTTAAGGAGCTAAAAGTCAAGTAAAAGTAAGGCAAGATGAGCAGACAGAGAAAGGTGAGGACCATAGGAAGTTTCTTCAGTAACAAAGAAGACCGAGGTACACACTCAGAGGAAGATGTTAACATCAGGGACCCTATATCTAAAGGTTCCAAGAAAAATATGAATTAGTCTTTGGCCATAGAGGCACTCAAAAAGGACTTTGAAGATAAAGATAGAGAAATAGAGGAAAAAATTGAAAGAGAAATGAGGGTGATGCAGGAAAGACATGAGAATAAAGTCAACAACTTGAAAAGCCAAATAGAAAAGTTCTCTGATGAAAATAATTGCCTAAGAATTAGGATTGAACAAATGGAAGCCAGCGACTTTATGAGAAACCAAGGCATGATAAAGCAAATACAAATGAATAAAAAAAAAAAAATAGAGGGCAATATGAAATATCTTCTGGGAAAAACTGGTCCAGGAGAGATAATTTGAAAATTATTGGTCTACCTAAAAACCATGATCAAGGAAAGAGCTTAGACATTGTAACAATTGGAATGACGCCACCTGCTGGAAACTTACTGTCGCAAAGTGCCACGATGAGGTGAAGGCCTCTGAGGGAAAGCCATGTGGTCAAGGTCCTTAGTGTCAGGAAGTGACCTTTGCTCGTGAGTACCGTCTATCAAGGCTACCAGCCAATCAACTTGAGGAGCCTCCCATTTCTGGGAGGAGGACATGAAGTAGGAAGCGGGTACTGGCAGAGGGGTTCTGTCTCTTTTGGTTCCTGACCTCGCCATGGTGGGTCAGATGATAGAGTCTGGTAGAAATAGTTAGATTTTTACCTTTCTCTCTGATCCTAATGCTCTTTAATAAATACTTAAACAATTAAATACTCTTGCTAAATCTTATAATTTATTGGTAACCACTCATTAGATTTTAGATAGATTAGCTAGAATTTTAGCCCCTTACAACATCATCTTCCAAGATATTCTTAGGGAAAATTGCCCTGAAATTCTAGAAGCAGAAGCTAAAATAGAAACTGAAATAATCCTCTGATCACCTCCAGAAAGAGATCCCAAAAGGAAAACTCCTAGGAATATTATAGCCAAATTCCAGAGCTCTCAGGTCAAGGAGAAAATATTGCAAGCTGCCAAAAAGAAAGAATTCAAGTACTGTGGAGCCCCAGTCAGGATAGCACAAGATCTAGCAGCTTCTACATTAAAGGACCGGAGGGCATGGAATATGATATTCCAAAGGGCAAAGGAAATGGGATTACAACCAAGAATAACCTACCCAGTAAAACTAATCTTAATCTTTCAGAGAACAAAAATGAGACTTTAATGAAAAAGAGGACTTTCAGATATTCATGATGAAAAGACTTGAACTGGATGGTAAATTTGACTTTCAAATACAAGACCCTAGAGAACCATAAAAAATTGGAGCTGGGGGACATACCTGGGATCTTACAGTGGGTGACTGTCTTGTGTCTGAGGCTGGGTTTTGGCTGGGATTCCCCCTGGGTCCAGGGGTCATGATTTGTCCACTGTGTCACTTAGCTAGGTGATGACATTTTTAGGGTTAAATTGAGGGGTGAAGGGAATTCACTGGGGGAGGGGGAAGGGCAGAGGTGAAATCCTACATGAAAGAAAAAGGAAAAAGCTTATGGAGTGGGTGAAGAGATGGGAGAGGAGCAGGGCAGTAAATGAATTTTAAACTCATCACAAAAGGCTCAAAGACCTTAAACTCATCAGAGCTGCCTCCAGGAGGGACTAACAGACACACCCAACTGGGTGGAGTAATCTATTTAATCTGGGCAGTAAATGAGCCTAGCACTCATCAGAATTGGCTCAAAGACCTCAATCTCATTAGAATTGGCTCAAGGAGGGAATAAAATACACACTCGATTGGGTGTAGTAATCTCTCTAACCTTGCAGAAAAATTGGAGGGGAAGGAGATAAAGAGAGAAGGGCAAAAGAAAGAAGGGCAGAGTGGGGGAGGGGAAAGACAGAAGCAAATCCCTTTTGAAGAGTGATAGAATGAAAGAATATGGATAAGAGGATAAATATCATGGGGAAGGGAATAGGATGGAAAGGAAACAGTTAACAATAGTAATCATGAAAAAGAGAAAATGGGGGAAAATTGTACAAAAATATTTATATCCGAATTAAGGGAATGTCCATCAATTGAGGAATGACTGAAGAAGTTATGGTATATGGTTGTGGTGGAATGGTCTTGTGCTATAGGAACTGACAAACAGGATGATCCCCCAAAAACCTGGAAAGTCTAATTAACATCAATGTATAGTGAAGTGAGCAGAGCTGGGAGGACATTGTGCATAGTGACAGCAGTATTGTTCAATGAGCAATTGTGAATGACTTAACTACTCTCAGCAATGCAATGATCAAAGACAATCCCAAGGAACTAATGAGGAAGCTTACTATCTACCCCCATGGAAAGAACTGATAAAAAGAACACTAGTGGATTGTACATATGTAACCTGGTTACAATCTTGTGGAGGGGGGAGGAAAGGGAGGGAGGGAGGGAGAAAAATTTGGAACTCTAAATCTTATGAAAATGAATGTTTAAAAGTACCCTTACATGTAACTGGAAAAAAATAAAATAAATGTTTATTGCTTTAAAAAAAAAGCCTACTATGTGCCAGTCACTCAGCTAGGCTCTGGGGATAAAAACATAAATAGTAAAACAATCCATTTATTCCTTAATGTAGTAGATTCTACTACTAATATAAGCCAGCAATTTTTTAAAAAACAATTAAAGGCCTTATTTGCCTAGAACGGCAGGAAGTTAAATGACTTGTCCATGATCACATAGTCTATATAAGTGAGAGGGAGAACTTGAACCAAGGTCTTCCTATTTTAAAGCCATCACTCAACAAGTGTGCACATATGTACACATGTGTGTTTATATATATTTGTGTGCACACACACATATACATGAACATACACTAGATATGTATATATGTTTGTGTATCTGTGTGTATATATACATATAAGTGTGTGTATACACATACACATATATATGTATATGTATATGTATATGTATATGTATATGTATATATATATATATATATAGAGAGAGAGAGAGAGAGAGAGAGAGAGAGAGAGAGAGACAGGATAAATACAAATAAAAATAGATAAACCTATAGTAGTTATAGTGTGTAAGGGAGGAATTGAGGGCATCAGGAACAATTTCGTGTAGAAGATGGTGGTAGAAGGAAGGGAGGGGTTGTATATGACTAACTCATGTGAGGAGGGAATGCATTCCAGAAATGAGGGAAATAACAATATAAAGGCAAAAAGAGATAGGATATAGAGTGTACAGTGTGCAAAGAAGAGAGAAAACCAATATGCCTAGTTCTGCAGAATATAGGTAAGTAATGTACTATGAGATTGAAAACACATGCTAAGGCTAGCTTGTAAATTATTTTTTTTTTTCAGGGAAATGAGGGTTAAGTGAGTTGCCCAGGGTCACACAGCTATCAAGTGTCTGAGGTTGGATTTAAACTCATGAATCCAGGGCCAGTGCTTTATCCACTGTGCCACCTAGCCGCCCATTCTAATTGCAATTGGCAACATAGGATTCGATCTCCAAGGAAAATCTGGAGCTAGTTGTATAGTTCTGTGAATAGAGATAATAATTAGAAGGAATAATTAAATTCAAAACAGTAAAGACTTCACCAAGAGAAAAAAGTGAATGAGAAGTGTTTAATAATTCTCTCTCTCTCTCTCTCTAACACTATAGCCCTACATGTGTACAATTACATGAGAAAATTATAAAAAATAAATTTATGGAGCAGCTAGGTGGTGCAGTGGATAAAGCACTGGCCTTGGATTCAGGAGGACCTGAGTTCAAATCCAGCCTCAGACACTTGACACTTCACTAGCTGTGTGACCCTGGGCAAGGCACTTAACCCTCATTGCCCTGCAAAAAAATAAAAGGGAAAAAAAAAAGAAATTTATGTTTCAAGTTTTTCATCCACATGTAGCAATGGGGTATCGTGTGGCTCACAGTGAAGCAGAATAGACATCTTTAGGTTTTTTGTTTTTTTTTTCCCCATATCCTTCTTCAAGGGAGACTTAATATCCTGTCAAGAGGAGAAACACAATGTTTGGGCCAGAAGTTTCACTACTCTGTTCTCCCAATTGTGGTAAAAAGTTTTAACAGTCGGTTAGATAATGGAGAGACGCCAGTTTTTTTTAGGACCACCCTTTTGGGGAGGAGACCAACAGCGTGAACTACACACACCAGTCCGCCTGCGACGCACGCCAGATTGCCTGCTGAGCACTTGACTTCCGGGGTGCGAGCTTAAAAGGCAAGGAGAGAACAGAAGTGGGGCCTTTTTTCCTGCTCCGCTGGTCTCCTGGCTGCGCTGCACAGACAGACACGGACTGGAGTTTGACTCGGCCCGGCTCTCGGTTAACAGCACACGCTTGACTCGGTCTCTCTCCCCAAAGGTGGCCTTCCGCTTTTGGTGAGTTTTATACGGAATATAGACTAAGCCTAGACTTAAGACGATTTGTATTGTATTTCTACTTTCCTATCCTTCTAATCAACATCACCTTGTGACTACCATACAATAAAAGCTCTATCTAGAAAACCAGAAGCTTCTTCCATTTACTAGTCTGGGAGATAAATTAAGGGAAAGGTTAAGTAGGGTAGATTTATGATCTAATATCCAATTTTAATCTCACACAAGAAAGAATGGGGTGCTGGGCTAAAATTATATCTACCTGTTTCCTTGAATGTTATTAATCTAGAGATGTAAATTTTAGTTCAGTCTAAATGCATTAACTCTGGGGAAAAGAGGACCCCATGCTAAGTATTCAAGTCTTGACTTTCTTCCCATGGAACACTAGTTTCACAATAAATACACATATAAGTGTTCAGTTATCCAACTTGGTAGTAAAACAGAAAGCAGATAAATTCTACAAACAAACAAACAAACAAAAAAACAACAAAAGTCAGCTCTCTAAGAAACTTAACATTCTAATGGGTAAGCCAACATGTAAATAATCAAATAGATGCACATTACTTATAAAGTTGATGGAAGGTAAACTTGTAGGGTTAGTCAGTCAGTGAACAAGCATCCCTTAAGCAAGACATGGAATCTAAAAATTGGAAGGGAAGAGGTAGAGCTTTCAAGCAGGAAACACTGCCAGTGTAAAGGGAAAGGAATAGGAGATAGAGTATGTAGTACAATCAATAACAAGTAGGCTATTATGGCTAGATTGTACAGTGCATAGAGAGGAATTAAGAAGTCTGGGTAGGTAGTGGGAAATCAGGTTGTGAAGGACTTTGAACATGCAGCAAAAAGGGGTGGAGCCAAGATGATGGAGGAAAGGCAATAATTTCTTGGAGCTCCCCACACAATCATGAAAAAACCTCTAACTAATGTCATAAGACAATTCCTTTAGCAGCAGAACCCAAAAACGGATTGCGTGAGATCATTTTCCTGCCAAATACAGATTAAAAGGTCAGCAAAAAAGTTCTGTTTTTCTGGGGTGGGAGTGGAGCTCAGCCCTCTGGCAATGCCATGCATATCCAGCCCTTTGATGGCATAGACAAAGATCCAGCCCCAGGCAAGCCTCATCAGAGAAACAGACCCCTAGAGCCTCTAAATAGATTGCAGTGGAGGCATCTTCTGTAACTAAGCTCATGGTCTAGTGAGAAAGCTAAGAAAAGAGGCTAGATTACAGCTGTCTCTGCTGTCGCTGAGGTGGAACTCGATTGTTTTGCCTGTGCTGGGAATCAGGAAACAGTCTTGAGTGGTGGCCCAGGCAGGGGAGGGACGTAGTCTCCCCTGAGCTAGCAACCACAGTGAAATAGATTTTTTTGTTTCCTTATTAAAGAACAAGGAGGCCTGGCATTACTTACAGACCAGAGCACAGGCCTGGTGAATTACATAACGTGCCTCTCCTTAAATCATACCACCTAGGACCCCCTGAAGCTTGGGAGATTGCATTCTGGAAGTAGAGCCCCACTTTAACAAGGAGTTAAAAGTCAAGATATAAGCTAGCAAAATGAACAGACAGAAAAGGATGTGGACCATAGAAAGTATTTTTGGTAGTGTAAAAAAAAATTAACTTAACTCTAATCTGTAAATTTTATAACTGTGGGCTACTGAAAAATTATATGTATATGAAAATCATATGTACATGAAAAATTATAAATGGGCTGTAAGTCCTGCCATGGCCCATTAAAATGTAAAAATATTTTAACTAAATGGTGGACTTTTGACTGGCTATTTGACTGCATTTAGCTGGTAAAGCTATAGCTGGCTATTAGCTGCCTAAGCCAGTCTGCAAGGGCCTGTTCCTTCCCCCACAGACTGATAAGAAAAAAAAAAAAAGGATTAAAATGCCTATTTTAATTAAAGCAAATATGGGGTTTATTTAGGTGAATAAACTTAGAGCTAAATGTAGAAACAAGGATGACAAAAGTAAAATACGACCTGTCAACCTTTCTGTCACCTCTCACCTATGGGTGTGCTGGCCGCTGCCTCTGTGGCCTGCAGCCACACCTTGCTCAGACAGGTTTTCCTTCAGTCCTCTCCAACTTTCTCAGTCCCATGCTTCTTTTAACTCAAAAGCCCCTGCTTCACTGCTCCACTCCTTTCTTCTAACTCCAAGCCCCCTTCTCTTTGTTGACCCCCCCTTTACGTCTTCTCTACTTGCTCTCTCAGTCCCCCTTTTTCCTTCTCTCCTCTCCACTGTGGCGACCCCCTTCTTCTGGCATCTCTCTGCCTTCTCACTAGCACTTTCTCCATCCCCTCTTTCTGTCCTGTCACGACCCCGAGCATCTCTCTTCTTCTCTCACCCACCGCCCAGTATCTCTACTTCCCAGGTTATATATATATATATATATATATATATATATATATATATATATATATATATATATATATATATATATATATATATCCCTTCTCTGCCCTCAAACCTTGGGCTCCCTACACCGCCACACACACCAAGCCAATTTACTGGCTGCTTAGTGCTGCACTGGGGGTTCAAGTGAGCCTTGCGTACCATACCCAGGGCTCAAAGGACCCTTACCCTCCTGCTCTTCACCCTGGACCTCAGAACAGGACATGCCCAGGGCCGCTGCAGGTGCTAGCTAAGCATTTCTGGGGTAGGTGCCCTCAGGGCGGAGTGTGTTGGGACTTTCCCCAGCCGCCTGGGGGGCTTCTCAGCTCAGACCGCTAAAGCAGAGCCGGAGGGGCACCAACCCATCTTACACAGAGAAAAACCCTGAGGGCCTAAGGCTTTTTAATCTCACCCCAAAGGCAGGGTCTCCAGATCACAATAAATTCCCACAGTAGCAAGGAAGATCAAAATACACCCTCAGGAATAGGAAACACAGTCAAAATTCCTATATCCAAAGTTTCCAAGAAAAAGATTAATTGGTCTTAGGTCATAAAGGTTTTTTGTGTGCTATGTTTTGTACAACTGCACACTTGTAACTTACATTGAATTACTTGAGTCTGAAGTGGGGCATAGGGAGGTAGGAACAGAATTTGGAACACATTTTAGAAATCGATGTTAACAATTTGTTTTTACATGTAAGGTACAGAAAATTCTAAATAAATAAGTAATAAAAGTTAAAAGATTTTAAAAAGTACAGCAAAGAAACTTATATTTGATTCTGTGGGATACAGGGAGACAACTGAAGTTATTAAGTCAGGAGGTGACATGGTCAGACCTCCGCTTTAGAAAAATCACTTTGGCAGATGTGTGGAAAATTGATTAGAGTTGTGAGAGACTTGAGGCAAGAAGACCAACTGGATGAAAATTATAACAGTTCTGATGAGAGTTAATGGCCTGAATAAAAGAGGTATTTTGAAGGTAGAAACAATTTTGGTTACTAGTTATCTATGAGGGGAACATATTAGAAAAGAGTTGAAGATTGTCAAGGTTGCCAATCTGAGGGACTGGGAGAATAGTGGCAACCTTGACAGTGATAGGTAAGTTGTAAAGGAAATAGAGGGGAAGGTGTAAAGGTATTCTTTTCTTTCTTGGTCAAAGTTGTTCAATATTATGAAATGCATGATCAGTTTCTATCCTTCATAGATGCAGAAACTCACAACTATTTTTAAATTTAAATTAAAAACATTTATTAATAATCATCTTGAACAGTCCAGCAAACTGCATTACTGGCCTTGCCCCACAGCATCTCCTGCCAAGGGCCAGTGAGAAACAGAAGTATTCATTTAAGAAACATCTTCCCCCAAAGCTGGGGGAAAGGTAGGGAGATGCAGGTGAGAGGGACCCAATACCCTCTCCTAATATTGAGAAGAACAGGCTTCCGTTGGGACACTTCATCTACCAGAGCAACTCCTTTCCCTTCCCTTGGAACTTAAGGTCACCTCAGAATGATGGAACCCTGGGAGACTGGTGTCTAGTACAGCAGGTGGAGCAACATCCAGGATGGGGTAAGCATGAATGTGCAGGTCTCTGAGAGCTCTAGCTGTGAGCATATCTACATCAAACTATGCACCGGGAAGCTGGGCATTGCCATGAAGGTGTCAGGTGGAATCATGTTCTGGATCATCTTCATCATCGGCTAAGTCACCGACTACTATATCCACCAGTGCAAGTATCACTTGTCTGAATTTGCTGGATACCTTTACCAGGAGCCCTCCATCTACCCAGAGACCTCTTATTTCCTGGCTCAGACGACCAGGCCAGGCTGGCCCCTTTGGGGTACAGAAACCTATAGATGTAGATATACACACACACACAGAGGCAGGGACAGTCTTTTTTCAGGGAAAGAGAGAGACACATACCTAGAGTGACAGACACACAGGCACATGCTGCAACAGGCACTGTACAAAGAGATAGCCATACATGGAGACATAGACTGACACAGAAAAAGACAGACACTAACACAGACTCCCACACACTTCTCCCCTACCCCAGGATAGAATTCCCAACTAAACTTTCCACATCTCAGACTTCCCCTGCCATATTCCACCTGCAGGGAGAGTTACTGAAGCGCAGGACTGCATCTCCCACCCAGCTCCACATTGGTCACCCTGATCAGATGACCTCTCCTTTGGATTTGTGGCTTGACAAAGGTCTGAGAAAGATAGGAGAGGCCAGGACACAGTTCATTAATCACTGCAGCTTCTAGGGTTCCATTTCACCCCAGCCCTGCTCCAGTAACAAGTGGTAGGGGTAAAATCTACCTCCCATAGGCTGTGACCTCTCCCCCGCTCCCTGCCCTGCCCTGCCCCTTGCCATCAATTCTGATTTCAACAGAAATTTGTTGAGGGAGATAAAGGCAGTGGACCACTTATTTCCAACAAATTTTTAACAGTCTTTTTTATCTTCAGGTTTATCAATTTCTCCTCTAATTTTTTGTGGGGGCGGGACAGGGCAATGAGGGTTAAGTGACTTTCCCAAGGTCACACAGCTAGCAAGTGTCAAGTGTCTGAGGCCGGATTTGAACTCAGGTCCTCCTGAATCCAGAGTCAGTGCTTTATCCACTGTGCCACCTAGCTGCCTCTGCAATTTTTTTTTTTAAAGAGGAAGCATCATGTATGAGAAAGAGGTACTTGGTTCAAGTCCTGACTATCCTATTTATGTTGTGTAAACATGGGAAAGTTAGGAAAGTCACTTACAATCTCTGGCCCTCAGTTTCCTCAAATGTAAAATGAGACTAGATGATTTTGAAGGTCCCTTCAATCTCTAAATCCTTGCTTCTATGACAATTGTTCAACATGGAATCCTAGCAAAGCCAAAAATTTCTCATGGTCCCTGGGGGTCAGTGGGGAAATTTATAGCCTTAACCCACAGCCCTCTAGGGTCCAGGGTCTTCTCCTAGACTCACAGGTCTACAGATGTGTGCCTTTCATGTGTGTGAGGGGGTCTCAGACCTTTAGCTCTGGAGCTACTTTCAGAGGTATCCCCTCTAAAGTTAGTCCTTTGCCCCTTCCCCTGGATTTGCCTTCAATTGCTGCACAAAATCCCAGGGAATATTATCCCCTGGCCTGCCCTGAAGGAAAAAAGCCCCAGTGAATCTGAATTGGGGCCCTGATATTTCCAATGGCCCCTGGACACAGGGGCCACAAAGACTATCAGAGCCAGGAGAAAGCAGCTGAGGAGCCATCCCTCCTGATCTGTAACCTCGCAAAGAGGCAAAGACTGAGCCATGAAGGACTGGGGTGTTCTGGGGGTTGAGGCCTAGCCTCTATGCTCCCCATTCTCATGTCTTTCCAGACAGGCAGAATGATATAAATGAAAATAAGGAAAACAAGTCCTAGACTGGAAGGATTCTGTAACAATTGGAATGACGCCACCTTCTGGAGACTTACTGTAGGAAAGTTCTGCCATGAGGAGAAGATGTCTGAGGGCAAGCCATGTGGCTTTTCTTTGGCATCAGGAAGTGATATTTCTTGTGGGAGGAAGAGGGGATGAAGCTGGCTTTCTCACTCTTTTTCGCTAGGTCTCTTGTAGAGAACGGAGCAGAAGAACTGTAGCTCCCTGAGATAGCTAGATGAATCTAGGCCTTTCTCTCTCTTCACACACACACACACACACACACACACACACACACACACACACACACACACACACAGATGAGAATATATAATAATTTCAGGGGCAGCTAGGTGGCGCAGTGGATAGAGCACCAGCCCTGGAGTCAGGAGTACCTGAGTTCAAATCCGGCCTTAGACACTTAACACTTACTAGCTGGGCAAGTCACTTAACCTCAATTGCCTCTCTTAAAAAAAAATACAATATATAATAATTTCAAAAGGGGATTTAAAAATAACAGCTAGTAAAATGTAGTCACCTTTTAAGATTTATACATTTTTCCTTGATTTTTTTGACTGAATTGAAATAGAACATTGCTTTTAGTTTTGTTTTTAATAGAAGAAAGCATTAAGACCTACTCGCATACATTATAGTTAGATAAACTTTTTTGTTTTCCTTTATCTTCATTAAATGAAAATAGGTTTAGGCTAAAAGAATGAACAAGCAGTTTTTAAAAATTTAATCAGAACAAAGAATCAAATTTTCCTATGTAATTATTTTCTTTATGGGTCTCTGTATGTAATGTAGAAACTAATAGTAAATAGATATACAAATATATGTGTTTGGGTATTTTTATGTGTTTGTATGCATACTTATTAATCTGTTCTCTAAACATATTAGAAAGGGGTTAGAAGGTGTTTCTCAGTTCCATAAAAGCAGTGTTATAAATGTGAGATGAAGATTGTCTATAGATCAGTCAACAAGTATTTAATAGCTATTCAATATATGCCAGCACTGTGAGATGTGCTGAAGATACAAGGAAAAATGTAAAATACTCACTGCCCTCATTAAGTCTACTTTCTAATGGGGAAGATGAAATGTAAAGAAGTAGATATATAACAGATTCAGAGTACACAAAGGGTAAAATCAGAGGGCTAGGTATTAAAATTGAATCTTGAAGGAATAAAGGGAACGCAAGAGACAAAGGTAAAGATTTTCAGTCCCATGCCTACTCTCCCTTCAGACATGAAAGACAGTGTGGAAATTTATTTTGATTTGGGGACCCTACCTTTAGGCTGAGATTAGAAAGCCTTAGGCACTCAGGGTCTCTCCCTCTCCTCCTCAGCTTTAGCTGAGTGGAAAAAGCCCCGTGGGCTATACAAGACACCAGGTCAGACAGCTGGGGGGCAAAAATCCCCCAGCTCCCTCCGACCTGAGGGGAGCTATCTAAAAGATAGCCTGTGCTGAGGTATGGGAAGTGGGAGTACCCCCCCCCAACCAGCTGCAGAGCTGGCAGGAGGATTAGCTTGGTGTGTGGGGGCGAAGGAAGCCCCGAGATTTGAGTGGAGAGAAGAAAAGGTATATATAGACCTGGGAGTGAGACAGGAGGGAGGAGACAGACTAGATAGACAAGATTGAGGAGGGGCTGACTAGAGGGGAGCACGGACAAGGACAAGGACGGAGGAGAGTTCGGTTTGGAAAAGGAAAGATGGGGCTGACAAGGTTAAAGGCCTTAATACAAACCAGGGAAAGTGTAATGTGCCCTGAGGCCGGACGGCTAAGGAAGGCCCTTATTGTATTCAAGAAGTTTGAAGCGCAACAGGTGGGAAAGAGACCACAGGAAAGCAGTCAGGTTGTACATTTTATTTCCCTGTATTCCTAATTTGAAATAGTATCTCATAAAAAAAAACTCTGCTTTGATTATTTAGTAAAGAAGCTTCTTAATACTTTGCTTATTAACTTGGGAATGGAGCAGTATGGTGGAACTTTATAAACAGCCTACATTAAATTAACGAAGTCAGATAGCCAAATAGTCAACAGTCCCCAGGTTAGTCATCCATACCATCAGTCCCCCAAAATTAGCCCTAGTCATCAAAAATTTTTCACAACAGGCAGTACAAAGGCATGAAGATGGAGACATACTATCAGGTCAGAGGAACAACCATTAATCCAGTATGGTTGGATGGCAGACTTCATAAGGATTCCAATATTATATACATAAATATACATATACATATACATATACATACACATACACATACACATACACATACACATATGCATACACATAAATATACATATGTAAAATATAAAATATATAAAAGAGTGAAATTATCTGAATGGTCCAGTTTGTGAAGAACTTCAAATGACAAACAAAGGATTTCCTATTTAAATTCACATGGCAATAGGGAGCCATTGGAATTTATTAAGTAGGAGAGCAGAGGGTGGTAGCAGTAGAGAGTTATTATATCAGACATTCAATTTAGAAAAAAAATCACTTTTGCAACTGACTGGGAGAGGGATTATTGTGGAAAGAGATATGAGGCAGGAAAAACACTTATTAGGCTATTTCAATAGTCTAGGTGAGATTTTTAAGAAGCCTAAACTAGGAAGTTAGCTTATGTAAATGGTGACATAGGAACATATTCAAAAGATGGAAGAAAAAAGAAAAGATCTGACAATTGCTTGGGTATGTGGGGTGGCTGACTGTGAAGAATCAAAAGCAATTCTGTTGTAGAGAACCTGACTGGAAAAATATTGGTGCCTTGGGGAATTATAGGAAAGTTAAGAAGATGAGTAAGTGAAAAAGAGATAATCGGTTATATTTTGGGCATTCTAATTTTGAAATGTTTATTGGGTATCCAATTAAAAATTTCCCATAGCCAAGAAGTGATAGAGAACTCAGATTGGATTGGACTGACTCTCTGTAAGTCATATGATAAAAGTTGGTTATAATGTGTTTGAAATGATGTTGATATACACACTTCTACAAATCCATATTTTATATTTGCATGCTCTGTATAAATGTATGTATATGGGGTGGAACTTCTATGAAACTTCTGGAAAATAGGGACAATGGTAGTCCAGGATGAGAAATATGTTGTGAACTGTGAATTCCCACAGTGATAAGAAAATGGATCAATTGAAGCATTAGAATATTTATTAAGTGTTAAATATTTTCACTCAAATACTACACTTGAGTTCTCATGATTCTTCAGGATTTTACATACAAAGTACAAACTCTAGCAGGTGATAACAACATAGAAATACTTCAAGTATCAGTGTAATTTCTGTATTTTTCTTTTGAAGATTAGCGTAAGTACTTTAGGGAGGCTCATAATCCAAATTTTTCCACCAAATGATGAAAACTGCTATCCTCAGTCACTCATAAAGGGTCCTAGATCTGTAAAACCACAGCAATGTATGTAAGACAAGCATCCACACTGATGAAGTATTTACAGAAGCAACTGTCTAACACTCTAAGTGAAAGACAAGGTAGCATATGCATTGGTAAAATTTCCTTGCCTGAGAGTTGTCTGTCATAGGCCCAGTCAACTCTCTCTCTCTCTCTCTCTCTCTCTCTCTCTCTGATTTAAACCTCTTATTAATCATGGTTAAAAATCCAAGTGGGAAAACAACTTCTTCCTTCCCTTTCTACCAGTGAAAAATCAGAATCTGTTCTACAACCTCATATTGTTAGAGAAATACCAGAAATATCTCACTAAGATGTTTGTTTTGAATAGCTATTATCAGTGAGATTGAAAACCCAGGTCATGCTGACTCTGACATCAGGTACCTTTATATATTTTGCTATATGGTATAGTATGTCTGTGTACACTTGGGTGTGTGCATGCATGTATTGGTATAGCAACCTGGATCTATGATTTAATGATGTAGAGGAAATCTTATTGTGACTCAGTCTTCAAGAGTTGATTTGAATATTAAGTGTTTCATCAATTTGCTCAG
The DNA here is from genome assembly GCF_019393635.1 of Dromiciops gliroides. Taxonomy (NCBI): domain Eukaryota; kingdom Metazoa; phylum Chordata; class Mammalia; order Microbiotheria; family Microbiotheriidae; genus Dromiciops; species Dromiciops gliroides. The sequence continues at coordinate 205,832,375 of NC_057862.1, forward strand.
GTTCTCACCTGTTTCAGAATCAGAATTTAGGACCAGACCTTCCTGTCTCCTTGTTCAGCCCCTCTATCTTTTGTCACACTGCTTTACATACACATGATGTTGCTCAATTGCATCTAACTCTTCATTGCTCTTCTTGGGGCTTTCTTAACAAAGATATTAGAATGGTTTGCCATTTCATTCTCCAGCTCATTTTATAGATGAGGAAACTGAGGCAAACAGGGCTAAGTGACTTACCCAGAGTCACATAGCTACAAAGTTTCTGAGGCTGAATTTTAACTGAGGTCTTCTTGACTCCAGGCCTGGCACTCTATCCACTGAGCCACCTAACTGCCCCTTACATACATATATTGATGGGCAAAAGATTTATGAACTGTAACTGGCATTTCAAGTGTAAGACAAATGTGGTGAAATAAACAAAATGCTGCCACTTACTAGGAGGCAATTGACAGTCACTGACATGATAGGAAGGAAAATAAAATAATTTTGTGGAAAGTATCTGCTGAAATGGTACAAAATAGGAAAAATGGAATCAAATGAGTTTAGTTATTGATAAATGTAAAAGCATTTGAATTATCATACAAAAGTGGCAAATGGCACTCATTTATGCTTTTGAAATTTTGTTCATGATTAGTGTATTATGACTCTTTCCATTTTCACACTCTGAGTAATTAAACAAGTGGCTTTAAAAATGACCCTGTAATGAACATTTTAGGAAGACTTAGGTTTTTTTTTTGTTTTTGTTTTTTTTGTTTTTAGGCAATGGGGGTTAAGTGACTTGCCCATGGTCACACAGCTAGTAAGTGTCAAGTGTCTGAGGCCGGATTTGAACTCAGGTACTCCTGAATACAGGGCCGGTGCTTTAACCACTGCGCCATCTAGCTGTCCCAACTTAGGTTTTTTTAAAAAACATCATAAATTTTTTGTTGTTATTGTTATTGTAATTATTATGATTTCTTTGTTTTAACAGGCTGAGCAAGAGACTAAAGAATCAAGACAGAGTTGGGGAGGAAAACAATATAAAGAAAAAGGATATGTACTATAATCCTCACTTTATTATAATAATACTTCATATTAATGTAGTACCTTCATAGTGTGGAAAACACTTTTTCTATGACAGATATGCTGTGTAACCTTGGCAACAACAATTCCTAGGACACTCTTTACACATCTGTAAAATGGAAACAATAATGTCCCAAAATATCTGTGAAAGTGAAAGAATCATGAAACCAGAATTAGTAGAGAATAAGTCAAACTGGCAAATAGGGCAAACTGAACATCAAGGTATTAAAATATAACTCAACCTCTGCTTTTAAAAAAGTCACCTGCTGCTTCAGAAGCTGTTCATCTATAGGCCCCAATATACCGTGGCATTTGAGGGACTGAATTTAGGATGGGGGAGGGCATCTTTCATGTTTTTCATTTGCCTTGGGCAAGAATGGAACAGAACAGATATTTCTGCCTCTTAGCACGAAACAGTAGCAGAAGACTCTGCTCCTTGAGAGACAGGACACTTGCAGAACAGATTTAGCAGTCATGACCAAAGGAGAGAACAATATTTCTCTTTCTCCTTCCTGCCCCAACTAAATGGGTGAATTTTTACATGTTTGACCAGACAACCTTCACCAACACCGAGATATGCTAGGATCTACTGGATTTATAAGCTACAATTAAATTTGTCAGAAAGAAGTTTAAACTTCAAACATTCCATTGTAAACTATTCAATCACTGTATGCCCTATAGCAGACATTTTGTCCAAGCACCCCAAGTTTGAAGAGGCGCAGGTCCAGACTGGCTGGAGTAATTTTTTTTTGTTGTTGTTGGGGATGGCAACTGTTGAAGATCAACAGCCATATCATAAAAAGGATGAAATCTGTATCAGTGGAGGGAGTACCTACAACAGTGAAATGATAAATTCTTTTTTCTTCTTAATCTTCCATTTATTTTATTTTGTTCTAGTTACATGTAAAGGTAGTTTTCAACGTTCATTTTTTTTTTGTGCGGCAATTGGGGTTAAGTGACTTGCCTAGGGTCACACAGCTAGCAAGTGTTAAGTGTCTGAGGCTAGATTTTAACTCAGGTCCTGCTGACTCCAGGGCCAGTGCTCTATTGACTGTGCCACCTAGCTGCACCTTCAACATTCATTTTCATAAGATTTAGAGTTCCAAATTTTTCTCCCTCCCTCCATTTCCTTCCCACTCCAAAAGACAGCCACCAATCTGACATAGCTTGTATATGTACAATCCACTAACACTTTTTTTTTTTAGCCTGTGTTCAGTTAATATGAGTTCTTCCTCTGGGAGTAGATAGCATGCTTTATCATTAGTCCCTTGGGATTGTCTTGGATTGCTGAAAGTAGTCAAGTCATGCACAATTGCTCATAGAACAATACTGCTGTCACTGAGAATAGTGTTCTCCCATTTCTGCAAACTTCACTATACATCAGTTCATGTGAGTCTTTCCAGATTTTTCTGAAATCATCCTGCTTCTCATTTCTTATACCACAATAATATTCCATTACAATCATATACCACTGCTTGTCCAGTCATTCCCCAACTGATAGACATCCCTTTGATTTCCAATTCTTAGCCACCACAAAGAGTTGATGTAAATAATTTTTGTACAATTTTCCCCCCTTTTCTCTTTTTCACAATTAGTATTGTGAACTGTTTCCCTTCATCCTATTCCCTTCTTCATGATATTTACTATAATTTCTATCTTCTTTCACCCTATCCCTCTTCAAAATGGATTTGCTTCTGACTGCCCCCTCCCCCATCTGCCCTCCCTTCTTTTGCCTCTCCCTCTTTATCCCCTTCCCCTACAATTTTCCTGCAGGGTTAGATAGATTACTCCACCCAATTGAGTGTGTATGTTATTACCTCTCTGAGCCAATTCCGATGCATGTCAGGCTCATTTACTGCACTGTTTAAATACATTAATACACCCAATTGGGTATGTGTGTTAATCCCTCCTTTAGTCAACTCTGATGAGATTAAGGTCTTTGAACCTATTCTGATTAGTGTGAACTTCATTTACTGCCCTGTTCTTTCCCCATCTCTTCCCCCACTCCATAAACCCTTTCTCTCATCCTCACTTTAACCCTAAAGATGCCATCATGGGGGAACTATGTGACACAATGCACAAAGCATCCACCCTGAACCCAGGAGCACCCCAGCCCCAATCTGGCCTCAGACACAAGACAGCCACCCACTTCATGACTCCAGGCATGTCACCTAACTACAACTTTATATGGTTCTTTAGTTTCTTGTATTTGAAAGTCAAATTTTCCATTCAGTTTAGGTCTTTTGATCACAAATGCCTGAAAGTCCTCTCCTTTTCTTGTTAAAATGAATGTTGAAAAACTACCTTTACATGTAACTGGAAAAAATAAAATAAATCTTTGTTGCAAGAAAATAAAAGAATCTCCATTTGTTTTTGCTGCTGTTGTCCATTTTAAGTTCTCCAAAATTACTGATGACATCAAGAGGATGATAAATTGACTTGTAACTGAATTGGGTTTAAGTGAGGAAGAGCTGTGCAAAGTTATAAGTCTCACTCTTTCTTTCAAAGTCATTAAAGTCTAGTGGCAAGACATAGGTCAGGACCACTGGTGATGGCCCAGGATGCAGTTGGAATCCTTGGTCTTTTTAAGCTAAGGTCTGTCCTAGGTCTCAGTTTATCTGAGGCAACATCCACTCAGTAATTAAAAACTAGGTAAGAATGGAGGCAAAAGGTTAAGGTGTCTCAATGCATCGTGGGCTATAATTGATTGTCTTAACTTTTGTCCTGCCCCTGAACGCCAAATAAGAGAGTAAGGCTGAAGACATTGCCCAGCAATACCTCACTTTAATCCAATTCACTTGCAAGTGAAGCCATCCTCCTCCTGATGTCACTGGTCCTCTTTCAGAAGGACTAGCAAACAGCAATTTGTGAGTAGTAGTAAGAATATCAATTTGGTATCTCTGTGGAGGATTGTTTGGGGAATGGAGGGCCACATGTTATGAACTCAATGGAATAACCTAGGAAAATTTGTGATTACTAGAAGTAGGGTTGAATTTATGTGAATTTAGAGAAGGAGTTATAACTCAGGAATGTCCTAAAAGTAGAATTGAAAAGACTTGGAGGTTGATTGTTTTTGGGGGGAAGCGCATAATGAAAGAAAGAGAAACATCAAGGGTACTTAAAGAAAAAATTGATTGGTGGTGACTATCCTCAGTTTCCTTTTGAGGTGGAGATATAGGATAATTAACTGGAATTATCCAATGGTTTAGAAATGCAGAACAAGCTTCAATAGGAAATAAATTAGATCCTGATATTTACAACAGCATTTAAATTTGGATGTCATATTTAAAATGTAGGGAAAACATGAAAGCAGGAGTTTGCTAATCACATTTATCCATATTTAGTCAGGGATATCAGGCTTTGTTATGCATTTTTCTCTGGACCATCCACATATTTTGTTGTTGAGTCATTTACAGTCATGTCTGACTCTTTGTCATCCCGTTTGAAGTTACCTTGACAAAGATACTTGAATGGATCGTCATTTTCTTCTCCAGGTCATTTTAAAGATGAAGAAACTGAAAGTAACAAGGTTAAGTGACTTGCCCAGAGCCACATAGTTAATAAGTGACTGAGTCTGGGTTTGAACTCATAAAGATGAATCTTCCTGCTTCTAAGCCCAGTGCTCAATATATCACTGTGCCTCCTAGCTGCCTAGACAACCCATATACTCTCTCAACAAAGAAAAAAAACGGAAGAAGAAAATAATATTTACATTCAAACACAGGAGACAATTTTAGCAGTCATAATGATGGACCAAAATCCATCAAGGCAAATGCTTCAGAAGACTAATATAGCAGACCTAGGACCAGAAGATAGTTATCCCATAAGAAGAGAAATTTTGCCCTATTAACTTTTCATTTGCTCTTCAATAGATCCACAACTATACTTCTGCATCAATAACAAAGAAAGGTATGAATAGAACCATAGGTAATGATTGTTTAACTGACCTAATTGATGGGGAAAATTCTCCTGCTTGAAAGTAGTTTGAGTTAATTTCATTCAATAATGAAAATATTGCCCTAGACACATTCCAGGGAATGAGCAAGGAATTTTGCTGTGTACTCAAGATAAATAGATGAAGAATGACACCGTCCTTATCTTCAAGGAGCCTTCTGTGTAATATATTTTATTGATCAGTTTATTTTCACAACACGAATTTCCCATTGTATCCTTCACCCTACCCATCACCCAGATAGCCATCCTTTATAACAAATATACATACATACATATATATGTATATATATATATATATATATAAATGAAGAAAAATTTTTAAATGAAGAAAAAGGAAAAGGAAGAAGAAAAAAAATCATTAAACCAAAAATGCATTGAATACAACCATGGACATCTGTGAAGGAATGACAGAAGCAATCTCCTTATATTTTTCTGTGGAGACTTTTTTTTTATTTGATTGATTGTTTTGATTTGGTTTTGTAATTTTGCAATATTTATTTTCAGTTGTTTTGTACTTTTTGTTCTTTTTGTTTATATCACAATCATTTTACATACTGTTCTTCTCGCCCTGATTGCTTTTGTTCATGTAAGCCTTATGATACATCTCCGTATTCATTATATTTATAATTTCTTACAACCCAGTAATTTTCTACTATGTTTACATACCACAAGTTGGGTTTTGGCTTATTTTTATTTTGTTTTCTTTGTTTTAATCTATTCTTTCATTTATGTGGGAATTTATTTATCTATCTTATTTCTGGTGGAAAAAATAATATGTATATATATATATATATATATGTGCATTTATGTAAGAAATGTACATACCAATCTTGGTGTATAGAGAATGTTTCTTTTTTATCAGCTTTTATGGACATATGGCTAACAAATGAATCACTGGGTTAATGGATATAGACATATCTAACTACTTTTTTGGGGGCATTATTCCCAGTTGTTTTCCTGTAGGCTTGTGCTAAGTCACAACTCCACCACCGCTACATTGGTGTTACTGTGTTTCTATAATGCTTCTAAATTGCCTATTTCATTCTTTTGTCATCTTCATTTTTCTGAGTATGAAATGAAATCTCATGATAGCTTTGATTTGCATTTCTTTTTTTTTCTTTTTAGGTATTTATTGAATTTTATTTTTGCCCCAATCATATATAAAAACTTCTATTTTTAAAACTCTGTTCTAAATACTCTTCCTCCATTCCTGTCTACCCACCACCCTTAAGAACACAAGCAATTCAATATAAGTTATACATGTGTTGCCATGAAAAACATTTCCACATTAGTTAGGTTGTGAATGAAAACAGACCAAAAAAATGTAAGAAAAAGAAACTAAAAATATATGCTTCATTCTGTATTCAGACACCATCATTTCTTTCTTTGGAAGTGGGTTGCATTTTCCTAAGTCTTTCAGAATTCTCTTGGATCACTGCATTGCCTAGAATATTCAGGTCATTTACAACTGGTTATCTTGCAATATTGCTGCTACTTTGTATACAGTACATTTCACTTTTCATCAGCTCATATAAATCTTGCCAGTTTTTTCTGAGAGCATCCTACTCATCATTTCTTATAGAATAATAGTGTTCCATCGTAATCTCCTCCCACAATTTGTTCAGTCATTTCCCAATTGATGGACATCTCAATTTTGAATTCTTCACAACAGAAAAGGGCTGCCATAAATATTTTTTGTACATATAGGTTTTTATCTCTTTTTGGATTTTGACATAGTAGTGGCATTACTAGGTCAAGAGTATGCAGGATTTTATAGCCCTTTGACCATAGTTCCAAATTGCTCTATAGAATGTTTGAATCAATTTAAATCTCCAACAATGGTACATTTTCCCCATATCCCCTTCAACATTTTTCATATTCCTCTGCTGCCCTATTATCCAATAGGTATGAGGTAGTACCCCAGAATTGTTTTGACTTCCACCTTTTTTTGTGGGGCAGTTAGGGTTAAGTGACTTGCCCAAGATCACACACGTAGTATCAAGTGTCTGAGGCTGGATTTGAATCAAGGTCCTCCTGAATCCAGGGCTGGTTCTTTATCCACTATGCCACCTAGCTGCCCCCCCCCTTCCATCCTTCTAATCAATAGAGAGTTAGAGCATTATTTTCAAATGGATATGGGTAGCTTTGATTATTTTGTCTGAAAACTTCATATCTTTTGGTCATTTATCAATTGCGGAATGACTCTTATTTTACTAAATTTGACTCAGTTCTCTAAGTGATTAAGAAATGGGGTCTTTGTCACCAAACTTGCTTCAAAATTTTTTCACAGTTCACTGAATTTCTCCCCATCCTACTCCCTCCTCATGTAATTTATTCTATTAACTATCTCCTTTCAACCTTTCCCTCTTTAGAGGTGTTTTACTTCTGACTGTTCCCTCCCCCCATTTATCTCCCTTCTATCACAACCCCCCCCCCTTTCCTGCAGGGTAAGATAGATTTATATACCCAATTGAGTATGTATGTTATTCCCTCTTTGAGCCAATTCCGATGAGAGAAAGGTTGACTCACTTACCAGCACCTCCCCCATCATGCCTTCCACTGTATAAGTTTTTTCTTGCTTCTTTTATGTGAGATACTCTACCCCATTCCATCTCTCCCTTTCCCTTTCTCCCAGTGCATACCTCTCTCACCCCTTGATTTTATTTTTTAAAGATATCATCCCTTCATAATCAACTCACACTTGTGCCCTCTAACTATACTACAGCCACCTGCCCTAATAATTAGAAAGTTCTTAGGAGTTACAAATATTGTCTTCCCATGTAGGAATGTAAACAATTTAAACTTTTAATATCTCTTATGATCTGTTTACCTTTTTATGCTTCTCTAGGGTCTTGTATTTGAAAGTCAAATTTTCTATTTAAGGGCAGCTAGGTGGCGCAGTGGATAGAACACCAGCCCTGAAGTCAGGAGTACCTGAGTTCAAATCCAGCCTCAGACACTTAACACTTACTACCTGTGTGACCCTGGGCAAGTCACTTAACCCCAATTGCCTCACCAAAAAAAAAAAATTCTATTTACCTCAGGTATTTTAATCAAGAGTGCCTGAAAATCCCACTTTCATTAAATGACCATTTTCCCCACTGAAGGCTTTTACTCAGTTTTGCTGATTGTAATCCCAGTTCCTTTGTCCTCCAGAATATCATATTGAGAGCCCTCTCATTCTTTAATGTAGAAGCTGAAAAATCTTGTCTTATACTAATTGTGGTTCCATAGGCCTTCAATTGTTACTTTCTGGCTACTTGCAATATTTTCTTCTTGACCTGGGAGCTTTGAAATTTGGCTATAATATATCTGGGAGTTTGCACTTTAGGATCTTTTACAGGAGGTGATCTGTGGATGCTTTCTATGTCTATTTTACCTTCAGGTTCTAGAATATCAGGGAAATTTTCTCTGACAATTTCTTGGAAGATGATGTCTAAAATCCTTTTTCTTTTTTATCATGGGTTTCAGGTAGTCCAATAATTTTCTGGATCTATTTTCCCGGGTCACTTGTTTTTCCACTGAGATATTTCACTTTGACTTCTATTTTTTCATGCTTTTGGTTTTCTTTCATGCTTTGTTTTTTCTCATAAAGTCATTAGCTTCCATTTGCTCAATCCTAACTTTTATTTTGCTTTCTTTTTTGTTTGTTTGTTTGCAGGGCAAAGAGAGTTAAGTGACTTGCCTAGAGTCACACAGATGGTAAGCATCAAGTGTCTGAGGCTGGATTTAAATTCAGGTCCTTCTGAAACCAGGGCTGGTGCTTTATCCACTGTGCCACCTACCTGCCCTAATCCTAACTTTTAAGGTGTCATTTTCTTCAGATAATTTTTATACCTACTTTTCCATTTGGCCAATTCAAATTTTCAAGGCATTCTTTTCTTCAATGGCTTTTTGTACTTCTTTTCCCTTTTGGCTTAGTCTTTTTGTTTAAAGGTGTTATTTTCTTCAGAATTTTTTTGTGTCTCCTTTACCAAGCTGTTGACTTTTTTCCCCATGATTTTCTTGCATCACTCTCATTTCTCATTCCATTTTTTCTTCTACCTCTTTTATTTTATTTTCAAAGTTGTTTTTGAGTGCTTCTATGGCCTGAGTCCAATACATATTTTTCTTAGAAGCTTTGGATGTAGGAGCTTTGACTTTGTTATATTCTTTGGAGGGTTTGTTTGATCTTCCTTTTCACCATAGAAACTGTCTAGGATCAGCAATTTTTTTTTCTGTTTTCTAATTTTCCCAGCCTATTTCTAGACTATTAACTCTTTGTTAAAGTGGGGCACATCTTCCAGGGTGGAGGGTGTACTGTCCCAAGATTAAGGGACAGTTGTTTTCAGAGATACTTCTAGGAATGTGTATGATTTTAGTTTCTCCAACATTGTATTATTTAAGGAGAGGTATGTCTACTACTCTCCTGTCCTGTGCTCTGGTCTGCAGCAACCACAAGCCTGCTTTTCTCTCCTGGAACTAAGAACATAATCTTCCTCCTTTATGACTACAAACTTTTTTTGTTCTTGTGCTCCACCCCCCATCTGGGACCACTGACCAAGACTGTGACCTGAGTATGGGTAAAACAACAGAGTCTTCCCTCAGTGCTGGCAAAGAAATGCCTGTCATCTCCTTCTGGCCAGTTGTTCAACGCCCTTATGTCTGTGGGATGAGTTCCAGAATGCTTACAGCTGCAGCTGATTCAAAGGTCCCTGAGGCCTGCTCCTAGTTTGCTGAGACTGGGGCTAGGTCTGCCCTGGCACAACTGTGTGGATTGCAATCCACTTACCACAGTAGAAGAGACCTTTTCTGCTAACCTTCTAAGTTGTTTTTGGCTAGAAAATTATTTCACTCTTTTTGTTGTGGGTTCTGCTGCTCCAGGATTGTCTTATGGCATTATTTGAAGGTATTTGGGGAGGTCTTAAGGAGAGCTCAGGCAAGTCACTCCCTTTCCTTAGCCATCTTGTCTCTGTCCTCCTGCATTTCTTTTAATATTACTAATTTTGAGTGCTCTTAAATATAGTTTTTAATAGTTTGCAGTTCTTCTCTTTATGACCCATTTGTTTATATCCTTTGACTTCTTACCTATTAGAAAATCAAAATTGATTTCTTCTTGGTCTATTCTAATTTTTAAGAAATATACTACTTAGTGTTTACTACCTTCTATTCTAAGCTATTTATTCTGCTTGCAATTGATTCCTCCATAGATTTTATTTCATTTTTTAATCTCTTGATTTATTTCTTTATAATATGTATGTAGTCTTTATGAATTTTTATCCTTTTTAGGATCTGCTTGCAATTATTATGATATTGCTCTCTCATTTTATCTTGGATTTGGGGGCATTTATCATTCTATAAAAATTGTTTATATGGTCTACATATTCTTTGTATTATACATCTCTCCAGACTTAATTCCTGAATTGGAGCTTTGTGCCATAGCAATGCTCTCCTTTCCTACTACTGTGTTTTCCTTCTATGTAGAATGGCTGGCCTTGCTTTGTGTCTTGACATAGGTTAGCTGGTTTCCTGTGCTGATATTAATATCCTGGAGTTAGGCTATTATGTATTTTTGAGATTCAGCACTGAATTTCTGGGCCTTCTGTGTTACCTCAGGACAAAAAATGGGAACTTTAGTGTTACCGGCTCCAGGGTGTCACTATATGATTTATTCTGAGTCCATAGTGTTTGTTGCTATGTCTGGTGGTTTTCTAAGATGTTTAATGTGGGTTTCTGACTAACTTGGCAATTTCTTTTTCTTTATTTCTTTCTTTTTTTTTTAGCAATTTCTTATATAAGCCTTTCATTCTTACTGGCTCTATATTCAGAGCATCAGAGGCTAGAAGTGTCTCATTTTGATTGAAGTTTTCTGGCTTATTTGTCTAGACAGTTTTCTAGTTGGTACCCTTTCATACTGTCCCTGGGTTTCTGGCTGATATTTTGTTCAGGTATAGTGCAAAGAAAGTCATTTTAAAATTATTTCCTACTGCGTTACTTTATTTTATTCTGTATTGTTAGATTGTTAGATTTTTACTAAAGTAGGTGTATGGGAGCTAGATTGTTTGCCATAATAAAACAAAGTTTATAGTGTTAGAAAAGAATGTTAGGAAAACCACTATAATGTTGGATGGAATCTCTGTAGGAAACTCACAGAAGGGCATGAGCAAGACTCTCAAAGAATAGGTGGGCAGAGATTTGTGGTAAGCTATACTGTTTGAGGGAATACTCACATCTATAAGATCATGGAATTTGAAACTTAAAAGTTAATTTGTTAACTTTCAAAGGGACACATTCCCAGAGAGTTAAAGGGAATAATTTTATTCATATCCAAATGCAGGACTAGGGTTTCAGTAATCTTAAATTATTCATTTTTAAGTCTCTATAGGATATGAAAACACATTCCCCATGTTTCTCTGGTTCTCCAATGTAAATATGTAAACATCACCATTTTTTAAAGAACCACCTTTCAAAGGTGTAGTTTATCTTTTTACTGAAGCAAATAGCATCCCCTATGCATCTTAGTTGAGTGTCTGTGACTTGCAGCAGATTAATAAAATCATCTTCTAAGCAGCCTTTATGTAAATAATATTCTCATTCAACAGATACAGATCAAAACCTCTTCAGCAATGTACAACTTGTAAAATTTATATTATCTCTATTCAGAGAAAGAATTGATAAAAAGATATATAGAATGATTTATTTACATAGGTATGTGTGTTTATATTATATATACATAATGTATAAATGTATTATGTGCACATGTGTATAAAGTTATATTTATACACACACACACATATACATGTTTGTGCCTAATGGTATCCATATTGTTATGGAAATGCTTGATTTATTCTATAAGTTAAAAAAATAAAACTTAGAAAAATAACTTATGTTGCATTGGCATAGTCTTCCAGAACTCAGGGGCATGTTCATATTTCGATAAAGAACCAGATAAGTTTTTCTTGGAGACAACTCTAGAACTGTGTGATTTTTAAAATGTTATTTAATTTTTCATTCATTTGAATGCCACCTACTCCAATTATGCATTGGTTCTATATAAAACAAACAAACAAACAAAAAACCCCATCACTGCTTTCCTTTCTCTTCCTAATCAATCCTAGCTATTTCTGTTTCTCAAACTATGATATGGTTTGAAAACCAAGGATCTATTTGTATCAAATACATTTAGAATGGGGGCAGCTAGGTGGGGCAGTGAATAAAGCACTGGCCCTGGATTCAGGAGGACCTGAGTTCAAATCCAGCATCAGACACTTGACACTAACTAGCTGTATGACCCTGGGCAAGTCACTTAACCTTCATTGCCCCACAAAAAAGAAAAGAAATATATTGAGAACATTCTCTTCAATGAAGACCTGCACAGCACTCAAGTTGAACGTGAATTGTGTGATCAGAGGGACTTTACGACTCTATAGTTCATTAAGTTTGATCCTTCATTTTTCAGATAAGTAAATTGAATACTAGATGTGAAGTGACCTCTGCAAGGTCATAAGGGTAGTAAGTATCATTCCTAGGATTTGAGAGAGTCTTGCTTTTCATTAAAGTGGTCATGGATTCTTTTAGATCTTTGATTCAAGGACTAGTAGTTTTTGTTGCTATGGCTACTAAACCTCCCACCACTCCTCTTACTAAGTCCTGTCTCTGCTTCCTATTACATAGATTTAAATATGAGGAGAAAATACTTTATTCCTTATATGTGCACAATAATACAATTAATTTTTAGTATTCTATAATACTCTGATGCATGTAGAGTCAGATAGTGGTGTATTAGAGCTATCCAGTACTGGCTCAGAATTACTAATTGTTAAATCTTCAGCGTGAGCATTTTAACTTCAGGAATCAGCAAACACTATAAATCATGGTTTAATTTATTGATTTCTTTTCTAGTCATAGAAAGTGATGAAGAAATGTTGGTAATTAAGCTTATACTTAAAATTGTGTCATATTTATATTTCTTCCCCCAGAAGAGTTGGTTGTTAAACATTTACTAGCACACCACTGTAGTAGAAAGAACTGTCAGTTGAGTCAAAGACTGTAGGTTAGAATCACAGCTTAACCACTTTGTAAACTTAGGCAGATAACATAATGTATTATTTCCTTGCCATCCTCATCTAGAATATCAATTCATATTCCTTTGGACTAGATGATCTCTAAAGTCTATTTTAACTCTAAAGGTATGCAGTCTATGAACTTTACAAAGGCCTAAGAGACAAAGTCTTTTCCAAATGAAATTAAAAATCTCTTAGGGATATGTCTCTGTTGTCCTTGACCAGACTTTTAGGACTGGCTGAGAATCTTCATGATCCAAGGAGAATATTATCCCTACTGGCATAATAATTCTATCAAATTGCCATTTATCCCAAATGGTGCCTCCCTGCTGCCTATATTTCACCTCCATTGTGAGATTACAAGTCATTTCTTATAAGATCTCTTAATGCATAGCTCCCCAAATTATTATTTTTATTGGAAATAATGTACTAAACAATAGTAAAGCATTATAAAATGTAAAAGTGCATTAACATCTTTGTGTATTATTAGGATAATATCTTGTATAAGACAGAATATTGTCAGCTAAAGCTTATTTCAGTTCAATAGGTGATATTTGAAACCCCTCAGGCCCAGTAACTTTTTTGAAAGTGAAAACAAAGACAAAGGTCCTTAGTATAAGGTAGAGAAACTACCAGAAAAGGAGTCAAAATATGACCCATATTTATAATGGGAAGGATGCTTAGAGGCCAGCTCATCAAGCCTTTCTCATTTCACTGATGAGAAATCTGAGCCTCACAGAGATTACATGACTTGTCCAATGCCACACAGTGGTCAGGTTGGGATAAAAACCCAGGTCTGTCTCATTATAGATCCAGCAATCCTTCTAATGTATTACAGTTAGTTATGGTTATTCCTCATGTAAATAAAACATACTGAATTCCTTGTATATGATAGTATTGAAATGAAGCAATAAACTTTTCCTCAATAGATATTTTTCTAGAATTATGAAGGCAGCAAAACTGATTCCTGAACATATGTCTAAGAAATCCATTTACAAGAGAAAACTAGGCCTCTGGGCAGAGAACTGGCTTGAATTTCATTTCAGAACGTGTCATGATTTGTTTGATTGATTTGTTCTTTCTGCTCTTAAGTTGCTTGATTATTAATATGGAAATAACCACTACTAATCTTTCTACTGTAAAAGACCAAAAGAAAAGGAACATGGTGTATATATATATATATATATATATATATATATATATATATATATATATATATATATATATGAACTTCTTAACTTGTGGTCTCTGGTCCCCAAGAGATCCATGAATAGATTTCAGTGGATCTATGAACTTGAATTTGTATGGGGGGGGATCAATATTTGTTTTCACTCGTCTCTAACTGATATTGACCATTTCTTTCAACTATTTTAAAACATTTCTGAGAAGGGGTTAATATATTTCACCCCAAGGGGCTCATGATACAACATTAATTGAGATACCTAGGTGTGGAGGAAAGAATGTTTATTACACTTTTGGTTATAGGAAATACATTCAGATCCTTGATCTGGCACTTACTGTTTATTTGGTGTTGGACAAATTGTTTAACAATCTGAATCTCAGTTTTCTCATCTACAAAAGGGAAGATGGCATCTGTACTATTTACTTTTTTTTTTTGGTGGGACAATGAGGGTTAAGTGACTTGCCCAGGGTCAGACAGCTAGTTAATGTCAAGTGTCTGAGGCCAGATTTGAACTGTACTATTTACTTTTTAAGATTGTCATGAAGGGGACGCTATTAGTTACATTTGTGAAAAGCTCAGAAAATTCTAAAGGAAACATAATATATAATCAAAATTCTTGAAACACTGGGAGCTGATTAGACAGTATCTGTACTTTCTGGCTCTATATTCTCTTTTTGAAAACCTTTTCCCACTATGGGGATATTTCACCTCTAATTTCTCCTTCATTTAAGAAGTAAAGATATGGTAGAATAATAAGGCAACTTTGCCCCCTTCCTAAGAATTCTGATAAAAATTCACAATAACAATTTTACTTATAAATTTATATTATTAATATTCTGTCCTTAATTACCATAGATAAGTGGTTTTTAATCTAAGGTGTAAGAAATGGTTATTTTATTTAAAAATATTTTATACTATATTTTACTAAAGTTTCCCATGTTATTTCATACATTCAAATATGTGATACTGAGAAAGTGAACCACAGGCTTCACAAACACACACACACGTCACACACACAAACACATTAAAAACCATTTTATAGATGATAGGTAATTATTTATATAAAATATTACTAATATTACTGTTTGTTTTTATTAAAAATGTATATTTCTAATACCTAATTACATGGATCTTTGATGAATCACTTTTCCTTAGTTTCATCAATTCACTTCAGTTAATTATTTTACTAGTAAGATATAAATTGTTCTTTGGATGTCATCATTACTCAAAAGAGATCCAACTTCAAAATGCAAACTTTCCATCCCCACAATTCAAACACACTGACTATAATCTTCTTACTTTATACCAATTCCATTCCCTCACATGTTTTAGGCTTTTTCTTTTTCTATATCAAGACCTTCAGTTAATAGAATTTATACCTTGAAAGGACCTTTGAAATCAAATAGTCCTACCTCCTCATTTTGTCAAGAGGAAATTAAGGCCAAATGACTTGTTTAAGGACACAAAGGTTAAGTAATAGAGATAGGACTAAAACATAGGGCCTTTCACTCAAGATCCATTATATAATGTGAACTCCACTCAGGGGTAGCCTAATAAATGTTTAACAACCACCAGCTCTCTGAAAAACAAAGTGCATGACACACCTTTAAGTATAATTCCCATTATTACCATTTTTGCTAACTTTTTTTTTTTAATCTAGAAAATGAACAAAACAATTGATCAATCCTTCATTTGTAATATGTGATGATTTTGAAGGTATAAGTATTCATACTGAAAATTTAACAATGGGCTAATGGTATAATGACATCAGCTGGCTTCAGCACACCTCTATACTCATGCTATTCATTGCAGATATAATTCTTAGAAACAAAATAAACTAAAAAATAATTCTTCCCTTATGTTGACATGAAATCTACTTCCTATAACTTCTACACATTGATTCTAGTTTTATCCTCCCTATTTATACAGAATCATTGCAATTATTCTCTAATATAAGAGCCCTTTAAATATTCCAAAATAGGTCAGAATGGTAGAAATTATCACAAAAAACTGGAGTCAGTGAGATGAAGGAAAATGGTAAAGAGCAAGTCCTCAAGAGTATTCTAAAATGTGTGTCCAGTTTGTTATTATAAAGAAGGAGGGCTGATAAATTATCATTTACCCATCCTTCAGAAAATCTAGTGTTGTATCAGTGGTCTCCAAACAGTTGTTCACATCCTATAATCTCATCTACTTGTTTGGAGAACTTTTCAGTTTGGTCAGGGACAATGATCTCCAGGCTGTATTTATCAGGTTCTGGTTGATCAGTTACTACCCTGAACTATTTCACATATGTGAATATAGCCGATGCCCAAAATGTTTAAGGTTTTCATCTAATTAATAAAAAATTGGAAGGGGGAGCAGTTGGTGGTACAGTGGATAAGGCACCGGCCCTGAATTCAGGAGGATCTGAGTTCAAATTCAGCCTCAGACACTTGACATTTACTAGCTGTTTGACCCTGAACAAGTCTCTTAACCCTCAGTGCCCCTGAAAAACAAAACAAAACAAAAAACAAAAAAAAAAATTGGACAGTAATTGAAGAATGGCTGAATAAATTGTGGTATATGAATGTGATAGAATATTTTTGTGTTATAACAAATGAGGACTTAAATTATTTCAAAGGACATAAGAAGACTTAAAGAAACAGAAGAAGATTAAAATGAGTAGAACCAGGGCAAAAATTATATTTAACAAGACCATAAAATCAAAACTTTGAAAGCTAGAGGAAATATATAACAAAATGGTATGACTCCAGAGGACCAATGATGAAACCTAATTCATTACAGAGAGCTAATTGATTTAGGATGTAGAATAAGACATATAAACACACAAACACATATAAATATATACATTAAACACACACACACACACATATATACTTAGAACTTATATATGCGTACATATACATGCACATGTTTTACATACAGTCATTAAAGAAATTAATTTTGCTTCACTATACACATTTGTTGCCGAAATATTGTTTTATGTTTTTTTCTCCCTTCCTCCCACCATGGGGATAGGGAGATGAGAGAAGAAAATTTCTATTAATTAAAAAACAATAGAATAATGGGAAGAATTTAAATGTTGCATTCACTTTCACAAAGTGAGAGTAATATGGATATCTATGTATAGTATAAATAATCTCTTTAAATATATGTCATAATATTGATAATAGATATTTCCTAGTCAGGATTTTTTTTTTCTTCCTGGGAAGATAATTAGGTTCATTTATTTAGTGGTTTGAATCTCTTCAAAGAAGTTGTGCAATATTCTAAAGCTTGATACTTAAGAACAACACATAATGTCACATGTAAACAGGGACATTTGGGGCCCTTTTCCAGATATATATGAGTGAGGACTCATAAGTAACTTAACAAGATTAAAATTTTTATTGTATTATATAAGATAATAAGTTTAACCCTTTAAACCTTTTTTATCACCAGTGATAATACAGTCTAGGTAGAAAGAGGTCCTGGGTGAGCTTCTGTTTTATCTAAATGATCACAAAAGAAGAACCAAATGGTTGGAGAAAGAAAATAGGCTGGATGCAGAGGGAAGGGAGAGGAAGAATGGGAAAAACTATCTCATATAAATGGGCTTCACAAAGAGGAGTTTATATAACAAAGAGGAGATAGTAGGGGAAGCTGCCCATCCTTAAACCTTACCATCATCTGAACTGGTTAAAAAAGCAAGGAATAAAGACCTATTGATACAAAAATACTTATAACAGCTCTTTTTGTGGTGGCAAAAATTTAGAAATCAAAGGAATGCTCATCAACTGGGGCATATTACTGTGCAGTAAGAAATGACAAACAGGATGATTTCAAATCATCCTGGAAAGACGTATGAAATGATGTATTGGGAAGTAAGGAGAAACAAGAGTACATGCTACACAGAAATAACAATATTGTTCCATGAAGAGCTGTGAATCACTCGACTATTCTCAACAATACCTTAATCCAAGACAATCCCCCCCAAATATTGATAAAATATACTATCTACCTCCAAAGAAAGAACTGATATTGATGGAACAGTTTGAAGCATGCTATTTTTCACATTATTTCATTAAATGAAAAATATGGTGATATTTTGCATGATCATATATGTATGACCCATATTGTATTGTTTGCCACCTTGGGGAGGGGCAAGGGGAGGGACGGAAGGAGGGATAGAGATTGGAACAGAAAAATCTAAACAAAAATGTTTAATCTGGGAATTTTTTTTAAAGGTGGTAGAGGGGTGTGCTAGGAAGGGTTCGGATATATATATATATATATATATATATATATATATATATATATATATATATATATATACATGTATATGTGTATGTATATATTTATATTTACACACACAAATATATATATTGCATATATATTAGTTATTTAGGTGTTATTTACATGGTAATTATATTTAAACAAATTTTTCATACATATTTATTTAAATTGATATGTATATGTTATATGTAAAACAGTTATGTTAAGATTTAAAATACTAAGTTATATGTATTAGAATGTATCTAGGTATATTTAAATGCAATAATGTAGAAAATTTTCCTTATATATGTCATATATGTAGATATATATTATATATATGTTTGAGATACATAAAAATATAATTATATATCACACATAAAAATAAAAATTCTTCTTTAAAAAGCAAGGAATACACATATACACAGTTGGGTTTGGAAAGAAATCTCACCCAACTGGAAAATAAATAAAGGACTTAAGAGTAAGGGAGGGAATAATTAATTATAATAATAATAATTAATAATCCATAATTAATGGAGGTGTTAGTCAGAAATAAAACAGACTCTAAAAGAGGCAGATGGGGCAAAAAGAAAGATAAGTATAAGAGAATTAAATAGAGGAAAATACACAGTTAAAAATCATAATTATGAATGGGAATGGGAAAAATTCACCTATAAAACAGAAGAACATAACAGAATGGATTAGAAACATGCATCTAATGATACATTGATTAAAAAAAACACACGAAACTGAAACACAAATAGATTTAAAGTAAACTGCTAGAATAGAATCTTGCATGTCTCAGATTAATTTTTAAAAAAAAAGAAAATCAGGGTTCATAATGATAATCTCAGACAAAGTAAAATGATATATTGACCTAATAAAAAGAGACAAACAGAGAAACAACATTTTGTTAAAAGACACTATAGATAATTAATTAAAATCGGTATTAAACACATGGAAAAACAATATAGAACCTTAATTCTTAAAGGAAAAGTAAAATAAATTACAGGAAGAAATGGACAATAAAACAATAATTGTGGGATACATCACTTTATTCCTCTTAGATATAGGATAATTTATACCAAAAATAAACAAGAAAGAAGTTAAGAATTTGAATAGAATTTAAGTAAACCGTGATATGCTACATCTCTGGATACCAGTGAATTGTAATAGAAAGAATTATTTCTTTTTCTCTCCATATCAATTTCAAAAATCTGACCATATATTAGGCCATAAAACCTTGTAAAATACAGAAAAGCAGAAATATATATATATATATATATATATATATATATATATATATATATATATATATATATATATATATATATATATATATATATATATATATATATATATATATATATATATATATATATATATATATATATATAACCATAAGGCAATAAAATCACATTCAAGGCCTTTGAAGCAAAGACCAAGTTCTATAGAAGGGATAAATCAAGGAACAAATTATAGAATCAATAATTTCATTAACCATAATGACAACAATGAGACATCAGACCAAAATTATTGAGATGTAGCCAAAGCAGTAATTAGGGAAAATATATATCTATGATCTTTATCATCACTAAAAGAGAGAAAGAATAGAACAATATGTTGGGCATGCAAACAACAAGCAAAAAGGAGAAAAGCAGCACATTAAACCAGACAATTAAATACTAATATAGAAATCCTTGAAAACCAAAGGAAAGATCACAGAAATGAAATAATAGTAGTGGATTAAAAAACAAAAAAACAACTAGGAGCTATTTTTAAAATCTAATTAATGTTCACCTAAAATTAGAAGCTTTAGCACCAGTCTTTGGGCATTAAGGATTTATTAAAATATATTAGGGGTTAGCCAAGAGAGAGAGAGAGCAAAAGCCACCTTCACCTAACTAAGAGAGAGAATATGTCTCCTGCTGCCTAAAGCTGGTTCCCAAACCAAAAGGCAGATCCTTAGCCTCTTCTCCCAGAAGCCCCCTGTGAAATAGGAAGGAAGGCTGTCCTCACACACAGCTCCAAGCTAATTGGCTGGTAGCACTGATTGACATGACTAACAGGAGGTAACTTCTGGATGCCAGGCAGCTTCTGGGCGATAAGTCACATGTTTTCTTTTTAGGGCGGAGCTGCCCTGGTTCTCACAGTGTCACTCTCAGCAGGGGGTGGCACTCGGATTTTCACACTCCACCCTGTGCTTCATGTGAAGAAACAGTGGTTCTTTATATGAAGCAATCACATTACAGATACTTATGACTAATAAAGTTAAGGGAATGGAAAGAGAAAAAGAAATTGAGCTATGCATTAACAAAGGCTAAAGGGGGCACTCCCCTTTTAGCTGGTGGACATTACAGAGAAAAACTAAAGAGGGCACTCCCCTTTAGTAGGTGGATATTATAAACAATTTATACAATGTGGAAAAGGAAAACAGGAAAATGTCCATTTAAGTCTTTGGAAGTCTTTTCTCAGATGATTCTTGGCATGTCCTCTGGGTGTAGTTGCGGAATGTCTTTTGGGTGTTTCAGATACTGGTAATCAGCTGGGAAATTTTCCTACAAAATTGAACTTAAAATAACTTTAAATAGCTTTGTGAATAATAAAATCAAACAATGAGAGTTCTCGATATCATGTCTAAGGAAATTCAGAATCTTAGCTGTTACACATGAAAAATATAATAAAAACAAAAATTTAAACATTCTCTAAAACATAATATCATTACACTCTCCCCTGTGGAGAATAAATTGAGAATAAAATTGTGTTATTAATTTAGAAAATAATTTTTATCTTTGTTTCATCACTTTTTGCATCATCTGCCTAATCATCCTCATGCCATTATGAGAAATTAAAGAATCTAATGTAATTGGTAGCAGATTTCAATGCCAAATCCAACAGTGTATTCATCATGACACCTTAGATAATTATGGGGGCCACCACAAAAGAACAGAGAAGAAACTAAGTCAGCCTTAATCAGAATGCACAGGATTAAGATGTCCATGACATCAGGCATATAGGAGGGCGAATTGAATTCAGGAGTTGATTGAGATGGTATAGCCCGGACACCTGGTGCCATGTGGAGGAAAATTAAACCAAGAAAATCTAACTTGACTCTTACCAATAGCCATTTTCCAGCTTTTCCCAAGGCAGTGCAGTATCTGGACTTCATGCATGTCTCCCCTTTTGAGACAGTTCAATGTCAGCTCTCGTATGTATTTCTCTTGTGATTGGTTGGCATCTTGGCCAACTGGCATCTGGTAACTCAGAATGAAGGCAATTAATGTCTTAAATGATAAATTCCCATAATCCAAGTCTCATATGGATTTAAAACTTGAGGATAATAATGATTGCAAAAAATGTGAATGTGCCTTGATGCAGAATATAATATATAATTATGCAATAATTCCAAGTAATAAGTTTTTTTTACTAAATATACAATTACCTTTGTGAAAAATCAGAACATATTTTAATACAAGTTAAAACACAATCTTAAAAGAATGAAATCTCTATGAAAATAAGCCCATACTATTGAGTTTGAAATATAATTGGAATAGCATAAAAAAGCCCTTATGTAACATTTGAATTGACTTTTCTTAGTAAGCCTAGAACATTTCTTATTTCTATATTCAAAATCCCCAAATCACATTTTATCATATTATTAATTTGTAAAATATGTCCCTATTTATGGCAATAATAAATTTGAATACATGAATATGAAAAAAAAACTTTTGCAAATGTTCCCCTCTTTTTTATGCTTATCAAAAATAATACTTCTAGAATTAATTTACACTTGACATGGCAACCAATTTGCCAGGGAAATGCCTTACGGACTTTGATCAGGTAATCAGTTGGAAAAAACCCAACAATTTAGAATATGGGAGCACAATAATTCTAGAATTAATATTGTATTGTGAAGTCAAAACCATCTTGCAATGGTTCAAAATTGGAAAGATAGATGAATAGAAGAAAATACATATGGAAGTATAAGAGACAATGAAACTCAATGGTCTACGTATAACGGTACCTGTTTTACATGGGAGCAATGTATCTATGAGTACTTCTCTCTGATTTTGATGGCAGTTGGAGTTGTTAGCAATACTTGGAAAGGACCTTCCCAAGCTGGCTGGGTCTCACTAGTCCACTGAAAATTTTTGATATATACACTGTCTCCTGGTCTCAAATCATGTAAGGAAAAGTATCACCCTGTACTGCTGCTCCTGCCTCTTGGAGTTCACATAGCCTCGCTTGTAATGCTGTATATAGGAAGCAACAGAGGTATCTCCCCTCACCAATGATGTATATACTTGGGAAAAAGGTTTTGCTTGGATAGGAGGATGGCCAAAAAGCATCTCATAAGGTGATATATGTAGTTCTCCTCTTGGCCTGCTGCACAGATAAAACAGTGCCAAGGGTAGAACATCAGGCCACTTCAAATGAGTTTCAGTTTACAATTTGCCAATCATGCTCTTAAGTTCTTTATTCATACATTCCACCTGGCCTGCTCTTTGTGGGTAATAGGGTGTATAGAACTTTGGAGTTACTCCCAGGAAAGAGTAAATTTGGGATAAAACAGAATCAGTAAAATGTGTGCCTTTGTCAGAATCAATGCAGGCTGGTGGGCCAAAGTGAGGGACTATTTTTTAAGGAGGGTTTTGGCAACAAAATCAGCTATGGCTCAGGAATATGAAAAAGCTTCTACCCACTGAGTGAGTTGATCAACTGTAAGAAGATGAAACTTATAACATCCTGCCTTAGGCATTGTGATATAATCAATTTGTACATGCTCAAAAGGTGTATATGCTAAAGGACATCTTCCCTAAGCTTTAGCCTGGAAAGCATGTTGATTATAAGTCTGACAGACAAAACAAGAAGCAGAAAACCTAGAGGTCACATTAGTAACTCCAGGGGCAATTCAAACCCTTTTTATTGAGTCCAAAATTCCTTGTGTGCCAAAATTACCTTTTCTGTGGATAGGCATACCTAATGATAGAAGGTCCAGGGGAGAAGCGGCTTCCCCATTGAAGTCACCCAGACCGCATTGACTTCTTTAGCCTTGAATTTCATTTTCTGCTTCCCTACTTCAGACTTATAATAAGAGACATGGAAACATCATCATCAGAAGAAAGATTAAATACATGTTCAGGGGCTTCCAAAGCATCAAACTTAGCAGCAGCAGCAGCTCATTCATTCCCTTTTGAAACAGGGTCACTTTTTCCAGTATGAGCAGGACAATGAACAATAGCTAAGGCAGATGGGAGTTTTAAGGCAGATATGAGATCTTTAATAAATTCTCCAGGGGCAGCTAGATGGCGCAGTGGTTAAAGCGCTGGCCCTGGATTCAGGAGTACCTGAGTTCAAATCCAGCCTCAGACACTTAACACTTACTAGCTGTGTGACCCTGGGCAAGTCACTTAACCCCCATTGCCCCACAAAAAAAAATAAATAAAAAAAATAAATTCTCCAATAGCAATAGCTTTGCCTGCAGAGGTTAAAAATCCTCTTTGCATGCAAAACATCCCTACAGTATGGCAGACCCTAAACACATATGTAGAATCAATATAAATGATAGTACTTTTTCCTCTGGCTAGAGAACAGGCTTGTGTGAGAGCCATAAGTTCAGCAGCCTGTGCACTAAGATGTGAAGGCAGAAAGCTGCCCAGATAGTATCATAATCAGAAACTACAGCAGCACCTGTATAACAGATACCCTCACGCATAAAAGATGAACCGTCAGTACAGAAGATAAAATCAGGGTTCTCTACGGGTGTGTCAAGAAGATCATCATGATGTTTCTCAGCTATGTCAATTAGGAAGGTGCAGTCATGCAAAGACTCCCTTGAGGGTGTCAGATAAGGGAGTCATGTTGCTGGGTTAAGGCCTGTACAATGCTTTAAAGTGATTTTTTCATTTCCTAGCAGGGTTACTTCATATCTAGTGAGCCTTTGATCTGAAAAAGCCTGTGTCCTATGACATAGTAAGAGAGCCTCAACTTCATGAGAGCACTGAACAATTACAGGGTTACCTAAGACCAGATCAGAGGCTTTTTCTAACAAAAGGGCAGCAGCTGCCACTGCCCTAAGGCAAGGTGGTGCCCCAGCAGCTATCGAATAAAGTTGAGTGGAAAGTAAGCTATTGGGTGTTAGGTCCTAAATTTTGAGTCAGGACCCCAGAAGCCACTTCCTTCTGTTCATGTACAAAAAGAGTAAAATACTTACTGTAGTCTGGGAGTCCTAGTGCAGGTGCTGATAACGGGGCCATTTTAATTCTGTTATAGCTGAAAGATGCTGGGAATCCAGCTGTAAAGTTTCTGGGACAGAATTTTTGGTTAGAGATGTAATAGGCTTAATAATTTCACCAAAAGAGGTTATCCATTGTCTGCAATATCCATCTGCTCCCAGAACAGTCCTTAGCTGCTTCTTAGTAGAGGAAGCAGAGAGTTGTTGAATGGTTTGGACATGCTTAGGAGAGATGGATTGAGTGCCAGTAGTCAAAACAAAACCCAAATATTCCACCTGAGGTAGACACCATTGTACTTTAGACTTAGAGACCTTATGACCCTGTTTGTGCAGCTCTCATAACAGGTGGCTGCTATCTTCCTGGCAAATCTCAGCATTAGGTGCAGCCATGAGTAAGTCACCTACATATTGGACTAAAATTGAACCTTTAAAGGTAATGCAGGTTAAATCTTGCTGCAAAATTTGAGAGAATAGTGTGGGACTGTCAAGAAACCCCTGTGGGAGTCTGGTCCAAGTCCACTGTCTATTCTTCTAGATAAAGGCAAACAAGTATTGGGAGTCCTGATGTACTGGTATTGAAAAGAAAGCAGAGTATAGATCTACCACGGTGAAGCATGTTGCTTCAGATGGGATTGAGGAAATGATAGTAGCAGGGTTAGGTACTATCAGATGTCTAGATATAACAGGAATTACTTACTTGCAGATCTTGTAAAAAATGGTAAACAGGCTTGGCATCTGCCCAGGTTTGGGTTTTTTAACTGGAAAAATAGGACTATTGCACAAGGAATAAGAGTATGGGACAATTTTGCCTTTTTTGTCAAAGCCTCAATTATAGAAGAAATTCCCTCAATGCCTTCTCTAGATAAGGGATATTGTGGAATGGATGGTGCTGGGCCATCTTTGGTCTTAATGGTAAAAGGCATAGCAGATTTAAGGAGACCTACATTAGTACAGGAGGAAGCCCATAGGGACTCAGGAATATCAGAAGGGATTTCAAAGGTATCGCCCACTTTTTCCTGAGGGTTTGAGATCAAAAGTGGCACTAAGTGGATAGTATCCTCTGGCAATTCTGTTTACCTTTTTAAACTTCTCTTGAGTCTTATATGTTGAGATCGAATTTTCTATTCAGTTCTGGTCTTTTCACCAGGAAAGATTGAAAGTCCCCAATGTCATTAAATGTCCATCTTTTCCCCTGAAAGAAAATGCACATTTTTGCTGGGTAATAGATTCTCGGCTGCAATCCAAGCTCCTTTGCCTTCCGGAATATCATATTCCAAGCCTTGCGGTCCTTTAATGTTGAAACTGCCAGGTCCTGAGCAATCCTGACTGTGGCTCCATGATATTTAAATTGCTTCTTTCTGGCTGCTTGGAGTATTTTCTCCTTTACCTGATAATTCTGGAATTTGGCTACAATATTCCTTGGAGTTTTCCTTTTGGGGTCTCTTTCAGGAGGTGATCGGTGGATTCTTTCAATGATGATTTTATCCTCTGATTCTATGATATCAGAGCAGTTCTCCTTAATAATTTCCTGGAATATGGTGTCTAGATTCTTTTTCTGGTCATGGCTTTCAGGCAGTCCAATGATTCTCAAATTGTCTCTCCTCGATCTGTTTTCCAGATCAGTTGTCTTTCCAATGAGGTATTTCACATTTTCTTCTATTTTTTCAATTTTTTTATTCTGTTTGACTGATTCCTGGTGTCTCATGGATTCCTTATCTTCCAACTGTCCCACTTTAATTTTTAAGGCATTGTTTTCTTCAGTGAGATTATGCACCTTTTTTTCCATCTGGCCAAGTGAATTTTTTAAAGCATTGTTTACTTCAATGAGATTATGCACCTTTTTTTCCATTTGGCCAGATGAATTTTTTAAGGTATTGTTTTCTTCAGTGAGATTATGTACCTTTTTTTCCATTTGGCCAAATGAATTTTTTAAGGCTTTGTTTTCTTCAGTGAAATTATGTGCTTCCTTTTCTAAGCTGCTGATTTTTTTTCATAGTTTTCTTGTTTTGCTTTCATTTCTCTCCCCATTTTTTCTTCTACCTCTCGCATGTGATTTTTAAAATCCTTTTTGAGCTCTTCCAGGAAGGCTTTTTGTTCTTGAGACCAATTCACCTTCCCTCCTGAGGCTTCAGATGTAGGCAATTTGAGGCTATTGTCCTCATCTGAGTTTGTGTTGGCTTCTTCCCTATTGATACAGAAGCTCTCAATGGAGAGGGCTCTTTTTTGCTTCTTACTCATTATTGCAGCTTATTTATTTATTTTTTAAGTTGAGGTCTGCTCTGGGGGCACCAGGGTCCCTGTTTTGGGCTTCTTGTGCAGGGGTATAGGTGCTGTGTGTCCAGGTTTTTACTCTGAGGCCTTTATGGTTTGTGGAGATCCCCCACCCTGCACTTCCTGTCTGATTGTGCTTGGCCAGCCAGGCGCCAGACCCTGGCGTCTGATCCCGCCTGACCAGTTCATGGCCTTCTTGGCCGGTGCAGGTAGGTTTTTGCACTGTCCTTCTTGGCCACCAGATTTTTTAACCAGTTTCCAGGGGCCTCCGTTGTTCAGCTGTGGCCCGCAGCTCCTACTGACTTGCCCCGACCCCCTCGGCGCTGGGTTGCTTCCCTGCGCTGGGCTTCCCTTTTGCCCGAGTCAGACCGACCTTTTCCTGAAGTCTTCTAAATTATCTCTGTTTGGAGAACTGTGTCTCTCTGTCTCTTTGCAGGTTCTGTAGCTTCAGAATCCGTCCAGAGGCTTGATTTAATGTTTGTTTTGAGGGAACAGAAGGAGAGCTCAGGCAGCTTGCTGCTTCCTCTCTGCCATCTTGGCTCCGCCCCAGGATAGCTATTTTTAAATGATTAGATGCAAAATCATTTTTTTTTATTTTTTGCTCACTATTCATATTTTTTTAACTTTCTGTAGTAGGTGAAATTATTGAGCTGCCACTTCTCCTAAATTGCCTTTCCTCTCTGAGCTTTAGTTATGTTCCTATTTAGCTCCAAAATAATACTATTGTTATTATTATCATTGTCACCAACATGATGATTACACCATCACTCTCCTAATTTTCTTTCTACATGAATGACCATGCTTTATTCTCATTCAGTGGATCTCCATCCTTGGGCTTTTACTAAACAATTAGTAGTTCATAAACCTCTTATTATTGCTTTTCTTCTACCTCTTTCTATATTCTTCCTTGGTTATTTTATAAATTACCATAGGTTTAATGACCATCTATCTGCACATGATTCACAGATGTATGCATATTGCCCTTGTCTTTCTCCTGGGCCCAATCAAGTATCACCAATTCTTAGTTGGGCATATCCAATTGGATATTCTGTTTGCATCTAAATTTCAACCTGTCTAAAACAGAGCTCAATATATTCCCTGAGAAAACCACCTTGCTCATCTAAGTTTCTCTATTTCTGTTAAGGATATCCTTAAAATCACCTCGGTTAGAAACTTCAATCACTCTCTACTCTTCCAACTTCTTTACTCCTTATATTTAATTGGTTTCCAAGTCTTTTTAATGCTATTTCTATAATATTTTGTACTATCATAATAAACCTATATATTATAGATATAAAAGCCACAGGCTGAATGAGATTAATCAATGGAAATGATCTAGCCAATGGATAAACCTTCTCAAGATGATTTCACAGTATTTTCTAATTAGGTCATATCATTTCTGATATGTGAATGATAATCGTCATTGCTGTAATTTTGGGAAACAACAGAATTTGATGTATCATCTCATCAGTTATATTTTTTATTAGAATACAATCATTATACTATAGTGCCTGCATGTAGGACTTGTGGATTTAAACTCCAATGTTTTTGCAGTTTTATTTGCAGTTGGGAAAAATGGAGAACCATTTAATCTTCCTTATTTGTCCTCCTTAGTTGTGTACATTAACAGAGGGTAAGGTTAATTAATTCATGTTTGCCAAGGGCTTTGAGATTCCAGACTGAAAGGAGATGCTTAAGAAGCCTAAGTTCTAGGTATTATTTTGGTTATAATTTTAAAAAGTGTCTGTTGCTTTGTTCTCCATTATTTGATATAGAGTCAGTGGTTGGTGTGAATTATATTACTTTAGCCACAAAATCATTGGAATTGTCATAATTCTTTGTAATTGTGATAATACTTTCATTTGCTTCAAGCACTCTCATATTTTCTGTGTCCAACTTTGGGAACTGTTAACTCTTAAAGCTATTTTACAACCTTTTTCACACTAAAGTGTGGAATGATTAGAAGACAAATTTTAGGTCTCTATTCCTAGAAACATATGTATTCCTGAAATGAATTTGGATGTTCTAGTACAAAAGTCTATGTGATATTAAGATATTTCTTGTCCATTTTTGTTAGCATATTGTCAGATGTTTAATTAGGAATAAATTTTAAATTCCCTTGCCTCAGTTTTATGAAGTTTGTAAGTGATTTCACAGCTTCTGGATAATTAATTCTACTATTATTCTTTGATCTTTAATCAACATTTCACATTTTGCTGTTTACTTTTAATAGTGCCCTGCAGCTTTTAAATTTACTATGTTCCCACCTTATTTTCAAGGCATGAAAACAAAGCACATAATATCCTAGGTTAAACAACAGGAAGAAACACATTTTTTTAAAATTTTATCAACAAAACAAAGTTCCCTAGGTCTTAGGAAATTAAAAAAAACCATAACAGTATAGTATTCTACTTATTATTCATAATAGAAAATATATACCATATATATTTTGAAGATATGAAAATGAAAACAGAAAATATCCTAATATTTTGAAAAATATATATATCGAAATGCATTTAACCAACCCACAATAACAAAGAAATAGTGAGCTCTATTGAACATTAAAATATTATAAGTATGTCATCCAAAATAACCTGAAAACTCTTAAAAAGAGACTAGATTTCATCGATAGAACCTGGATGGGATCCAGGAAGTCCAGGGTTCAAATCCTGCCTCAGACCAACAATCTTTCTTAGAACATTTGAACTAATTAGTCAGTTACCCTCTATTTGATTCTCTTTCTTCATCTGTAAAATGAAGGGGATTGACTAGATAATCTCTAACATTGACTTGAGGAATCTGTTAACTGAATTTTTATTGAATCAAATAAGATTTTATTCCTTTTCTCTTTATATGGAGTTTTTGGATAAAGATCCCAAACAAGTTTATAAATATTAATTCAATTAATATTATCTCTAATTTAGGCATAATATATACATAATTACCTTTAATTTTGAGATGAGGAAGACTTGAAGGTGATAGATCTCATCCAAAAAGTAGTTTCAGGGTTGTTAAACCTCTAATTTATAAGAACTAGGTTGCTCTTTGCATTTATGGTGCATTACATCATTGTAAGTTTAAAGTTATTGTTTATGGAATTGAAATGACTTATTTTCAAGGTCACAAAAATAAGCAAAACATGTTACAAAAATAAACTCAACCAGCTAGAAACATGGATATGATTTTTAAATTCTGATGCTAAGGGAGATGAGATCTTTCAGTATTTTAACCACTGTGCTATACATAAATTAGAGTGATGATGATGGAAGGGAAAAATCAAAGAGAAACTGCTGGGCTGATAACCATGACAAAAAGAAGTAAAAAATGGAATCATTTTATCCAAAATCACAGTTCTTTTGCCATATAATAATATTTAATATAAATTTGAATGTGGGAGAGGAAGTGGTTTGTACCATTAATATATCATACATGCTCCATACCTGGAGTTCATTTTTCTCTCATAGTAAATCCTACCAAAAAGACCACCTCATTTAGTTGATAGTGTTAGACATGTGGTCAAGTAGACCTTGAACTAAAACTTGCTTCTGACACTTACTAGCTATATGACACTTGGCGAGTGATTTAGCCTTTCTGTGCCTCCTTCAACTTGCCAAGTCTGCTGCTAATATCTATCTATAGCTATCTATCTCTATCTCTATCTCTTTCTCTATATCTATCTATCTATCTATCTATCTATCTATCTATCTATCTATCTATCTATCTATCTATCTATCTATCTATCTATCTATCTATGGGTTGCTGTTTTTTGGTGAAGTCACATGTGGGCCCTTCCAAGAAAACCTACAGTATTTCTTTTAATATTCAATATCAAGAAATATTCACTTTGATAGTTAAAATACATGTTTAGCTCCACCACTCAGCCTGACCCAAAAAGTGGGAGATGGAGTTGACTGAATTAAACAAAAGACAATGTAATGGTTTAGTAATTGCCATGTAAACACCCTATCATTACACTGTGAATATGTGATTGCCTCTTTCCTACTAAAGGAGAATTCAGTTTATATGGTATTTACTTTTGGAATTATTAAGTGTAATTATAGGGTATCTTTCAGGAGGATGGCAACACAGTGAAATTTGGCTTCAAGGATCTTTGTGCCCTTAGAGCCAACAGTTACTTTTGAAAAGTCATTCATTGTAGATATTAATGCATTTGCCTGTCAGTTTCTCATTTTGCTCAAGTAATGGAAGCTCATCTAATGAGGATCAGATGAGGAATTTATTTTTTCTTGGATTTCCTAAGTTACTTAAAAATCTAATAAAACCATAGTCACCTTGACTGTAGATGAACAAAATTGCAGTTGAGATCATGACAATTATGAACAGAGGTAGACCTTAAGAAATCTAAATCACAATTTTTATCAAAATCATACCACAAAATACAAAAAATTATATTTATTATGAAATACATAAGCAGATACTTTTTAATGAGTCATAATACTTAAAACTTTTATATAATCAAATATTACAGTGAATTCTGACCCTTGTTATAGTAACATACTATCTATATTAATTGCTGTTCTTTATCATTTAGAAATAATATGATATAATGAATAGTTAGATGGTTGGCTAAATCCTAGTTCAAGACCTGACTTTGACACATGCTATGGTTACTGTGTGTCCAGGAATAAGTTACTTGACTATTCCCAGGCAATTCTATAATATTTTAAGTAACAGAGTTGTGACCTACATAGGTAAATTAATAAGGAGCTTCTCTACTGTGTGTGTGTGTGTGTGTGTGTGTGTGTGTGTTTGTATGTGTGCATGTGGTTTTCTGTATAGGCAGTTAGATGACAGTGGATAGATCATTGGACCTTGAGTGAGGAAGATGAGTTCAAATTGACCTTCAGACATTTATTAGCTGAATGACCTTGGCCAAGTTACTTTCTTCAGTTTCCTCTACTGTAAACAAAGGGATCATACTAGTACCTGCCTCTCAAGGCTTTTGTAAGGATCAAATGAGATATTTGCAAAGAGTTTACAACAGTGCTTGTCACATAATAGATGTTTGATAAATGATTGGTTCCTTCATATAGTAGGAGTTTAATAAATGCTTATTTCCTATTCTCCTTTCTATAAAATAGGCCCACATCTCTTTCCCAAAAACAAAAACAACAACAACAACAACAAAACAACCATTGATGGTGATGATGACAAGAAAAAAAAAGATGAAAAATAATTGGGACCTATGATTTAAATTATGAGTCTTATAGTAGCAGTGGGATCAAATACTAATATTTGACATTGTTTTCAATAAAAATAGGGGTATGCATATGTTATAGATAGTATTGTTAAGTCTGTTAAATTGCATGGAGTTACATAGGGTGAAATTTGATCTTTCAGATTCATGTCCATATCCATATATCTCATTTACTATAAGTCTTGTGCTTCTACACTGGCCAAGATTCAAGCCTAAGAACTATGTGGTTATGATTAATATTCTTAACTTTGGAAAATTTAAGGGACTTTGATGCCAACAACCAAACTTGTTGCTCATTGAATTAAAGACCAACACTGGTGGCCTGACCACTGGCTCTTTAGCTCCAGATATATTTAATAGATAAACCATTTAGACCATCCGTATTGATTTTGGGGTTTCTACCTTGCTTAGGTTCAGTATGTTTCCAACGTTCTGTCCATTTTCTTCTATGAGTTAGTCAGTCACAGCAGTAAAGAAGTCTGCTTCTCAAAAGTTGACCTTATTGGCCACTTCTAGCTGTCTAGCCAATCACCATGTCAGTCCATGATAGAATCCATTTGCTTCAGTGCACCAGGGATGTTACTACTTAACAGTAAATGGATCCAAATTCTAAAACTTTGTCTAGGCAATAGTCAGAAGGGAGACCTTCTGGTAAAATTAATAGCCTATGTGTGCTTTTTTTTCCTAATGTTTTATTGAAATAGTGTTCTTTCAAGGTTACACAGCTGCTTTAATGCTGATTATGTTTTAAGCCAGGCTGCATAATTAAATCAGATAGAAATGAGTGTAGGGTTATTCATGACAGCAAAGATGCCAAGAACAGTACAACAAAGGCCACTTACTGATAAAAGGAAAGAAGTAAAGATAAATGTAATGAAAAACTATTAGTTGTACACTTTCTTTGCTCATTTGCAGTGGGAATTAGTTTTGTTAAAATATATCATGTTCTTTCCTTTTCAGTTTTACATATTAAAAACAAATATATTCACATTCTAATCCTATGGTTTCCACACTGGCTATGTAGCAATTAGAAAAAAAAATGGCAAATTACTAGTATTGTTTTGGTTTTATGTGTTTCTTCATATATGTGTTAATTAAATCAACCAATATATTTCTAGCTATTCTTTAAGTTCATGTTCAATCACACTTAATAAAGTGTCACTTTCCTACTCAAAAAATTCTAGTGGCTCGATATTGCTTCTAAGATAAACTCACAACTCCTTTTTTTTTTTTTAGTGAGGCAATTGGGGTTAAGTGACTTGCCCAGAGTCACACAGCTAGTAAGTGTTAAGTGTCTGAGGCCAGATTAGAACTCAGGTACTCCTGACTCCAGGGCCGGTGCTCTATACACTGCTCCACCTAGCTGCCCCACAACTCCTTTTTCTAATCTTAAATTCTCTAATGATATTGGTTTCATCATTTCTCTCCAGGTTTTTTTGATATTGCTATCATCCATGCATTATTTTTTCAAGGTAACCTGGCCTACTTGTTTCTGGGACATGACATTTCATCTCCTCTCCAAAATTTTGCACCAAATGTTCCCTATGGCTGGAATGTACTCTGTTACATCCTTCACCTTTTAGAATCTTTAGCTTTTCTAAGCTTCCTTTAAATCTTGGCTCAGAGGGGCAGCTAGGTGGCACAGTGACATTTACTAGCTGTGTGACCCTGGGCAAGTGATTTAACCCTTAATGCCCCACCCCTCCCCCCCAAAAAAAAATCTTGGCTTATGTGATGTTAAGTCCAGTACAAAGCCTTTCCTGATCATCTCAGTAATTACAATTATTCTTTCCCTTTCTTATGATTGTTTTGTAATTACTTGTTAATTATGAGTTGTATTTCTACCTTCCCAAGAATAAAAGATCCTTGATGGTAGAAATGGTTTCTGATATATTTTTTTTTCCCTTTTCATCCTTAACAATTAACTCAGTGAATGACATAGCAGGTACTTACTAATCTGCTTGAATAAAAGAACGAATAAGTAAATCTTTGAGATCACAATGAAATAATAAAACACCAATGAAAAGGCTAAGGAATATTACCCATCTATAGTAACATTCACAAATGTTCCCCTAAACATACTGAACCATCAGTCTTTTGAATGACATTAAATTTCATTTTTGAATGTTTTCATACTTTATTAGCACTTGATTTCCTTTATCATGCTTTTCTGTTGATGCTATAATAATATTAATCATTTAAGTATTGATGTTTTCCCCCCCTTGTGTAAGATTATGAAGAATTACTAAATTCTCTGGTCAGCCCTCTTCAGAAATCAATAATAAATTAATTTTATGCTTTCCCTAGGCCTTTCTTTCTTATTTTACATAGCTATTTTGCAATGATTTTGGATATTTCTTAATGTCATAGGATTGTAGAGTTATAAATAACCACCAAATCATCTAGTTCAAGCTCTTCATTTTAGAGATCAGTAAACAGAAGCCCAGTGGGGGAAAAGTGACTACTCCAATCTCAAATACAAAACAAATAGAACCATGATTTAAATGCAGGTCGTCTAACACCTAATAAAGTGCTTTCATGCCTGTGTCATGTTAAGATGTCCTACAGTGCTTTACCTTTATCAGAAATTAAATAGATTTGTGATTTCACTGAGAAGTAAATCACACTGAAAAGTATATAGAAGCTGTCGGGAAGACCTGTGATCAAGTCTCAATTCAGAAGCTTGCTGTATGGTCATGTGCAAAGTCACTTAACCTTTCCAAGCATTAGGCAACTGAGATAAAAAGTTGTCCATGGGATTCAATGTATGGTCAATAGGCCATACCAGCAAACTCACAAGCCATTGATGTATTTGACTTTTTTTTGGGGGGGGGGTATGCAGGATGGACACCTTTGAACAGTTTAGTGCACTGTTGTGTTCAAATGACTTTACTTTTCCTTTTAGAAAGTGAATACTAATTCACTTGCATGCACATGCACAAAGGCAATCAACAGAAAATAGTGTGATAATATTTGTCTATAGTGAAATGACTGGAACTGAAAAATTAAAACCCCTGATGGTTCTAATAGGTATATTTAAAAACATTAATTTCTCCATCTGAATGGCTGCATACATAAACTTGGCATCACAAGCATAACTATCTGCCACCCTCTGTTAAGTGAATGTAAAACCGGGTAAGCAACGATGCATTTCAGTGAGCAGATTCAGAATGCACATTACATCAGATTAGGTGAGAGGTACTAGGAACAGGACATAAAATACCTTTCTAGTATGGAGAGAAGACAGAGGCCTGGGCTGGGAATTGCTCTTTTAAGGAAAGAATTATTTCTATAGCTTTTGTAATGGTTCAGAAGCAAAATTGGTTCTACAGTGTTTTGCTCAGCATCCCGCTGGTTGTTCAGTCTGTCACAATATATAAAATATCATGGCTTTGATATCACTGCACAAGCTTTTCTAAGATAATGCACACCAGACATAATTAAGAATAAACTAAAGCTTTCAGACTTGCTAGGGTGGTGGGTTTTTTTTTTGTTTGTTTGTTTGTTTTTACTTCAAAAACCTCTTTACAAAAGAATATTATATATGTATATATGTGTATGTACATATAAACATATGGATATACATATTTATTCCAACAGTTTGATTTGCCAAATTTCTCTAGAAACCAAATTTTATCTTTTTTTTTCAGTAAGGAAACTCATTTAAAAGAAAGATGTCAATTTTAAATTTTTTCAAATTTGCCTTATTAGCTCACATCTCTCTCATTCCCCCCTCCCCCCCCATCTGTCATTTCCTTAGAAAGCATTCAGGGACATTCCTATAATGCTTAAAGAGATTTGCAATGATAACCTCATTGGAAACCAAAATGGATAACCACAATATAGCTGCCCTTCAATCTTCTTATTGAGAATGATATTACTGGAGTTGTGTATCTTTTATCTGATGTATTTGAAGTAGGGAATTTCTCAGAGGCAGTATTTTAGGGATCAGTTAAAAGGGGAAACAGATGTTAAAGTAGGAACATAGAGAAGTGTTCTTTGAAAAATGATTCTCCTTTCTCCTTGGCAAAACTTACTTTTAGAGATAAGAGGACCCCATTATCTGATCCTGGTGAAGTGGGTGCAACAGAAGCCACTGAGAACAGGAAAGCTTACCTCTGTTGGTCTTTCTTGATCTCTAAGGCTGAAAGATTCAGGTGCCCCCAGAGAACTTCTTGATCATGTATAGTTGAGTCCTTATCTATGAGATGCCTGGGATAAGGCTCATTTAGTCATTGGCAATCAAGACAAAGAAAACAAAACACAACACAAAACTCAGTACCTGGTGGGGTGGGAGTGGGGTGTGACAAGAAACAAATAAGTATGTGTTTGTGACAGATCTGGGCACAGATGTGCTCTTTTTATCCTTCACATACTTTTTGGAACACCATGTTTAAGGCAGCTTGGTGGTAGCATGAGATAATCAGCAGAGGGTTGGACATGGAGTCAGGAAATCCTAAATCCAAATTCTGTCCCAGATGCTATTAAGCTGTGTCACCCTGGATTAGTCATTCAGTATCAATTTACTCATCTGTTCAATGGGGACAGTATATAGTACCTACATTCAAGTATTGTTATGAAGATCAAATGAGATAACATATCTAAAGCACATTTTAAACCTTAAAGTGCTTATATAAACACAACCTTTTATTACTGAGACAAATACATGAACCACTACCTAATTTGATACATGGTACATAAGTAATCATGTATTGTTTCATGCTACTCTTCTATACTAGTGATAGTATACTTATTTCCCATCATTTCATAATATACTTATAAAGGAAAAGTCATATATACCTCCCCTTTAAAATGATATATAAATATGTTAATTGTCAAAGAATGTGTATATATTTTTTCCATTTCTTAATGGCTCTGGGAAACAAGGCATAATATATGGAGAGCTGGTCTCTGAGTGAAAAAACAAAAACAAAAACATGAGCTTTAATCCCACAAATTATAGCTCCAGTTCAAAAGTGGAAAATATTTATGTTTATTCACTAATCACACTGAAGGTATGTGTAATTATGCCAGAGTGAGCTCTAAGTTTAAGTATGGGGGTAGGTGATCTTTTGTTATTATTATGCTATTACCAAACTGCTTTTGCTTTGACCTACACTTATCTTCTGGGCAGGAAACTGGTAAAAAACACACTCATTGGTGGGGAATGTCTGGCTATGATTTAGAGAAGTTTTTGAATCACAATGCTCCTAGAACCAAGGGTTATTTTCTGGAGTGTACACAAAGTGCAAGGGTGAGAGGGAGTATTTTCTAGGTTGATACATACAGAATTCTCATTGTAGGGTAAGGTTAGCTCTACATTTTTGGATATTCCTGTGACATGAGCATTTCAGTGACATCCAAACAACCATCTAGCAGGGAGAAAAAACTGATTTGGTGATTAATTACTTTTATTTTTATTTTTTTACTGAATTGACCTTCAGTTTTTTGTTTGACATAACTGACTGGTTGTTTCTTTTTAAAATGGCCAATCTGGTATACATTTAGTTATAACAATGGAGAAAATAAGACCTGGAATTTTTCATCTGGGTCAGGTGTGAATTACATATCTGTTCATTTTCAGTAATTAAATAATTACCTGGCTTAGCCCCTGAGTAATCATTCTTTGGCTATGTCTACATGACAGCAAACAAGCAGTTTGGCAGTGAACAAATTGACACACTGTACACACCATTGTGTAAATGGCAGGTTCTTGGAGTAGGCACTTTTTGTAGTTGGATTCACCTTCATTAATTTTTTTTTCTGGTTTTATCTGGAAATATTTTGAAAAAAGAAGTTCTTTCATTTGCTTTTAATGAATCAAAGTACTTTCAAATCAAATTTATAGATTAGTTAATGTTTCAGAATGTATCAAATACTGATAGTAGAGTCAGTTGGACATAGCTTCTAATCCTGCTTCAAGCATTTAAAAAGCTATGTGATTATGCCTGAATCAGTTAACCTCTTTGCTTTTCAGCTTCCTCATCTATAAAATGGGGATGATAATATCCATAATACTTAATCCACAATTTAGTTGTTAGGCTCAAAACTTAAAGCTTATGTTAATATCTGTTCTTATTGTTATGGGTTTATAGGCAGAATCATCCTTTGTAATCTGTTGTTGCTTTTACATGGTAGTTGGCATACATTTTAGGACACTTAATAATTATGTAGATTTAATTTTGTAAAAAAATATTTTTTGTCATGACTGTAAATGATTTATGCTAGATTTCACTCAGAATTTTTTTCCTGTCTGTTAGGTCATAATTCCCCCTTTCCTTCAACTGTTCAGATTATTCTTCAAACAAAGATGAACTGTGAACAAATAATCTGTGAACAAAATATAGAATAAATTTAGTAAAGTTTTTTTTTAGAATTGTTTCATCTTAAAAAAGATCCATTCCCTCCACCACCACTTCCTGAAAGCTGCTCAACATGTATCCAACCATCTCCACCAAACCTTAAACTTTGACTTTGCCTCTCTTCCTCTCCATAGGTGAACATTTTACTTTATTTTATTGTTGACTGAACTTCTATAGAACATCCTGCTGTTTCCTTGCCATTGCCCTGTAGAAGTATGCCACCCCTATCAGAGGGCTATACGTACCTTTTTTTGTATTATCTTCCATTATTACAATATTGGGGCAGCTAAGTGAGACATTGGATAAAGTGCCAGGTCAGGAATCAGGAAGACTCATCTTCCTCAGTTTAAATCTAACATCAGGCACTTACTAAGTATGTGACCCTGGGTCACTTAACCCTTTTTGCCTCGGTTTCCACATCCATCAAAAAAAGCTGGAGAAGGAAATGGCAAACCACTCCAGTATGTTTGTAAAGAAAACCTCAAATGGGATCATGAAGAGAAGGACACAAGTGAAAAATGAGTAAAAAAAATATAGAATATTAGTTCCTTTAAAGCAGGGACTGCCTTGTTTGTATGCCTTAGTATTCTTAGAGCTTAGTACAATCCTATCAATGTTTTTTCTCTCACCACATTTCTATGTCTGTTTCTCTGTTTCTGTTTCTGCCTCTTTTTGCTTTCTCTTTCTTTCTCTCCATGCCTTCCCTATCAAATTTAATCCCAAAATACTGCTTAATCAATCGAAGGACACAAAAGAACAACATAGCTTTCTAAGTGTTAAATTATATGCAAAAAGATACAGTTCCTTCCCTCTAGAAATTGATATTCCAAGGAAGCAAACAGGTACAAAACAGTTGGTTTGTAAGTTGTTTTCCAAGTACACAAGATGACCTAAGGTAGTGAGGTTGAACAGACTGTTCATGTTGGAGTTCATTTTTACCTCTTGTTTTTCTAGTAAATTGGGTGGAGGACAGGCATATGTTAGAAAGAGGTGTGCTGAAAACATGGACATTGATGAATAGGAAAGACAATAAAGAAAGTGAGATGGACTGATAAATAACAAAGGGAAAAAGAACAGAATGGCCTCTTAATACACACTGCCTTCCTAGAAACTATTTCCCTGTTTGGTATTATACAAAGATGACAATGACTTCAGTTGTTATTATGAGAAATTTAAAAAGTTTTCAAAGAACAATAGGATCTTGAAAAAGTCAATGTAGGTGAGACAGAAATGAGAAATATGCATTTTTCTTCTGTGAAGTCCTTAAATAATAATAATAATTTTCAAAATTTAATCCCTACATAAGAATGCTTTGTTAGTTGGCCTCTCACCTCCCCCTTCCAGTAACTAATGCCATATTAATGTAGTTAGTTGGAAATATCAGAAAATATAAAGTTCATTTAATATGTCTTCCTGCTACTCAAGAATATTATGGAAAGCATCCTAACATGAGGCTGAAATCTCAATGTACCCAAGCAGAGAAGCTAATCATTGTCATTACCATTTATACTTCATTCAGGTAACTCACTGAGTGCTGTCTCAGTAAATAATACATAGATAGATAGATAGATAGATAGATAGATAGATAGATAGATAGATAGATAGTAGATAGATAGATAGATAGATAGATAGATAGATAGATAGATAGATGCCCCAAGAGAGTAGAGCAGCTACAGTATAATATACCATATTCAATAGAAAACACCAAAGACAATGCCTAACCAATCAACTTCTGACTCAGGTTTAATGATATTTCACTTATAAAAAAGAGATGACAAAAGTAGACTATTTCATGCTGGTGAAAGCCTACCTGGATATTTCCATTCAATTCAACAAAATGTGTTTTGTGACTATTGTGTGAAAAGGAAATATGCACTAGTCAATCATCAAGGTTAGGTTTGGAAAGTCAATTAAAAAAAAATTAACAGGAATTTTTAAGTACCTAATATGTGTCAGATACTATGCTAAACTCTTTACAAATATTATCTCATTTTATCCTCCCAACAATTTTGGGAGGAAAATGATAAGAAGACCTAAGATTTGGGTTCAAGACCTGACTCTGATATATTCACTATGTGACTGAACAAGTCACCTAACTTCCTAAATTGCCCAGCAACTCTCTAAATTATTTGACAGAGTAGTATCTCATTCATGGTCAGCTTGGTCATGTAGTGGATAGAGTGCTGAGATTGAATCCTGAGTTCAAATACATATTCAAGACTACCTTTCTATGTGATCCTGGGCAAGTCACTTAACCCTCTTTGCCTCAGTTTTCTCATCAGTAAAATGAGTTGGCCAAGGAAACAACAAAAAAATTCAGTATCCCTGTGAAGAAAACCATAAATGGTTTTAAAAAGTCAGATAAAACTAAAAATGACTGAATTCCATCCACATTTTTGGAGGAAGTTCACACACACACACAAATGTATTTATACTACTGATGATATTGGATGTTTGAACCTTTTAATTCTAATTTGTAAGATATTGTGATTGCCACTGGAGTTTCAAAGGAAAAAAATGACATAGCCACTTCCCTTATATTAGTTGTATATAAGATTAATATAAAAAGTATGATATATCATAGAACAATGCAAATGCAAAAGATGAGGGGATGCAGGATAAAATGTTCTAAGAACACCAAATGACTAGTATTAAAAATAAAAGGGGTGAACTCATCACCAATGAAGAGCAAATTAAGACAATTATTAAGAACTATTTTTCCCAATTATATGACAATAAATTTGAAAACCTAAATGAAATAGATTAATATCTACCAAAAATAGAAATTACCCAGATTAACAGAAGAAGAATAAAATATTTACACTATCAAATTTTAGAAAAAGAAATTGAACAAGCAATCAATGTGTTTCCTAAGAAAAAATCCCAAGGACCAGATGCATTCACAAGCAAATTCTACCAAACATTTAAAGAACCATTAATCCCAGTACTATATAAATTATTTGAAAAAATAATTGGAGTCCTATGAAATTCCTTTTATGAGATAAATATGGTGCTAATACCCAAACCAGGAAGATCCAAAACAGCAAAAGAAAATTATAGACTAATCTTGCTAATGAATATTGATGCAAAAACTTTAAATAAAATATTAGCGGGGCAGCTAGGTGGCACAGTGGAGAGAGCACTGGCCTTGGAGTCAGGAGTACCTGAGTTCCAATCCGGCCTCAGACACTTAACACTTACTAGCTGTGTGACCCTGGGCAAGTCACTTAACCCCAATTGCCTCACTAATAAATAAATAAATAAATAAATATTAGCAAGAAAATTACAGCAATACATAACAAGGATCATACACTATGACCAGGTGGGATTTATTCCAGGAATGCAGAGCTGGTTCAATTTTTTTTTTTTGCAGGGCAATGGGGGTTAAGTGACTTGCCCAGGGTCACAAAGCTAGTAAGTGTCAAATGTCTGAGGTCAGATTTGAACTCAGATCCTCCTGAATCCAGGGCTAGTGCTTTATCCACTGCACCACCTAGCCACCCCTGCTGATTCAATTTTTGGAAAGCTATTAGCATAAATAACCATATAAATAACAAAACCAATAGAAATAATTTGATTTATACATAAAATATGATAGCATAAACAAATTAAGAGAGTATGGAATTATTTGCCAGATTTATGGGCAAAAGAAGAATTAGGAGCAAAGAAGATATAGAGAGTGTGAGATTTAAAATTAGATATATGAGCATTAAACTCCCCCTTTTAACTTTTCCTTTTTATATCTCCCAGACCACTAAGAAAAAGAGGCCTCTGAGCTTTAATCAGTGAGGGATTAGTTTTTATTGCTTGGGAACTAATTAGACAACAAAGGTGATACCAATTAGGGAAATAGAAAGTAGAAATATAAATGAATAATCTTAGATCTAAGCTTAGTCTATATTCCTTTATAAAACTCACCGAATCCCAAACTGCCCGCCAGGCTGAGAACCAGAGCCGAACACCAAACAAGTGTGCCACCACGGCTAGGCTGAAAAGCCAGAGAGAGAGAGAACTTCCGTTCCTCCATCAGTTTTAAGCTGGCGTGACAGAAGTTTGTTGCAGACTCCTCCCCAAAAGGGAGGTACTTCAAAAGCCGCTTCAGTAGCATGCGCTCAATTCTCAAGTGATTCAGCTAAAACTTCTGTTTTTTTACCACATTCCTCTCTTTGTTTCATTTGAAAAACAAATGAGTTTGCTCAATTAAACAGCCAAAAATAATATCCTATGCTAACTAATAATATGTTAATATCAATATAGAAAAAGGGAGAGAGAAAATTTTGTCCAGAGGGGCAGTCCCTCATGAATGTGATGCTTTGACATTGGTCTTCCAGAGGGAGGGCCTCTGCAGAGAGTACATGTTACAGATGGTATATAATAACAGAAGGAGATAATAAAAACTAACAAAACAAAACTGTTCATATAAAGTCTCTGAGTTCTCGTGTCTTGAAGTGGTAAGATGTCATCAGGAGGAAGCTGGATTCTGGTCTGGTAAACTGGGCTCTGGACTCTGGACTCTGATCTGGAAAACTGGATTCTGGACTCTGGTCTGGAAAGCTGGATTCTCTTCTTTAATTGTTTGAATTGCTGGATTTTTACTAAACCATAGCATAGCATTGTTAATGATCAAATTAATAAATTCCATCACATTCCCTCCTTTATATAATAGAGGGTTGAAGGAGTTATGCAATCTATAACACTTTTTACCAGCATGTGGTGGTCAAATTTAATATGTGTTCATGACACCTAAAAAATGTTATGGAAAGATTATCATACCATATCTCATGGTTTTGAAACAGCCAGTGATTGTGCTAGGCCACAGGTGATTAGACTGAGTGAGACAAAAAGAAAACAAATTCAGTTAAATTAGATTATATTAGGAGGGATAGAGGACAAAACTGGACTGTGTCTAGCAATTGTGCTCTACATAGTCACCATCATAAGAGTAAAATAAAATATAAAATAGATAACGTTGATTATATAAAATTTTAAAAAGTTTTGCTCAAACAAACCTGATGAAAATGTTATGGAAAGATTATCATACCATATCTCATGGTTTTGAAACAGCCAGTGATTGTGCTAGGCCACAGGTGATTAGACTGAGTGAGACAAAAAGAAAACAAATTCAGTTAAATTAGATTATATTAGGAGGGATAGAGGACAAAACTGGACTGTGTCTAGCAATTGTGCTCTACATAGTCACCATCATAAGAGTAAAATAAAATATAAAATAGATAACGTTGATTATATAAAATTTTAAAAAGTTTTGCTCAAACAAACCTGATGAAACCAAGATTACAAGGGAAACAGAAAACTGGGAAAGAGTTTTTACAGCAAGATTCACTGATAAAGGCCTCATTTCTCCAATATATAAAGAACTTAGTCAAATTTATAAAAAATAAAAGAAATTTCCCAATTGATAAATGGTCAAAGGATATGAACAAGCAGTTTATAGACAAAGAAATCAAAGCTACCTGTAATCATATGAAAAAAATGCTCTAGATCACTACTGTTCAGAGAAATGCAAATTAAAACAAGTATGAGGTATCACCCCACACCTATCAGAATGGAAAACAACAAAAATGGAAAATATTGGATTTTGAAGAGAATGGTGGAAAGCTGGGATGCTAATCTATTGTTGGTGGTGTTGTGCAAAGATCCAACCATTCTGGATAGCAATTTGGAACTATTTTCAAAGGGCTATCTACCCTTTGATCCAGCAATACCACTGCTAGGTTTATATCCTGAAGACATCCCCCAAAAGAGAAAAAGACCTATTTGTACAAAAATATTTATATCAGCACTTTTTGTGGTGGATAAGAATTAGAAATCAAAGGAATATCCATCAATTGGGGAATGGCTAAATAAGCTGTGGTATGTGATGGTGATGGAATATTATTGTGCTGTAAGAAATGACAAGCAGGATGATTTCAGAAAGGCCTGGAAAAACTTCTATGTACTGATGTATAGTGAAATGAGCAGTACCAAGAGAATATTGTGCACAGAGACATAAATATTTCTTTTTTTTACCCATTTTTTTTTGTAGGGCAATAGGGGTTAAGTGACTTGCCCAGGGTCACACAGCTAGTAAGTGTTAAGTGTCTGAAGCTGGATTCGAACTCAGGTACTCCTGAATCCAGGGCTGATGCTTTATCCACTGCACCACTTAGCTGCCCCCAACATCAATATTTCTTGATG
This sequence comes from Dromiciops gliroides, assembly GCF_019393635.1. Taxonomy (NCBI): domain Eukaryota; kingdom Metazoa; phylum Chordata; class Mammalia; order Microbiotheria; family Microbiotheriidae; genus Dromiciops; species Dromiciops gliroides. The sequence goes on from NC_057862.1 coordinate 205,877,148, forward strand.
AAGAACTGTGAAAGACATAACTATTCTCAACAATACAATGATCCAAAACAATCCCAAAGGACTATTGATGAAGCATACTATCCACCTCCAAAGAAAGAACTGATAATGATGGAACACAGACTGAAGCATGCTGTTTTTCATTTTCTTGCATTTTTCCTTTTATTCTAGTTTTTTATATGAAATGGTATATGTTTCACATAATAATACATATATAACCTATATTGCTTACCACCTCAGGTAGGGCAGAGGGGAGGGAGGGAAGAAGGGATAAAAATTGGAATCCCAAACTATGAATAAAAAAAATGTTAAAAATGGATAAAGTGTTCTAAGAAAATATCAAGAGATGACTTTGAGCTGTGTGTATTACTGAAAATTTTATGGAATAGGATATCAGCTGAGTTGATCTATGAGGAGGGAACAATTTTCATCTGTCACAATATGGAAAGAGATCATTCCAGGCAAGGGGAATTGACTGTGAAGATAAACATATGGACAATTTCACAACAAGTTCAGGGAATAGATAGTGGTACAATTTGTTTATCACATAGAGAAGTATGAATATGAATAGATATTGGACTGGTGATTTCATTTGTGTAAAGAATTCCCAGTGAAAATTTTCATCTATTAGTACAAGTCCATACCTCCTTTATCCCTTTAATCCTTTAGAAAAATCAGAGGTTATCTTACTTGCCCAGAGTCACACAGTCAATATGTGTCAGAGGCAACATTTGAACCCAGTTCCTCATGGTTCTGAGTCCGGTTCTTTACTCAGTACATAATAGTGTCTTTTGTCTGCAATATATCCAGAAAAGTAGGTGGAAATCATTTTCTGGAGATCCTTGATTGCTTGGCAACAGAGCATTATTTTATCCAATGTATAGCCAATAATAAACACATGTAATTTGGTGAGAGTGGTCAGACCTGTGTACTAGGAAGATTATTTTGCTATATTTATGTTGGATACATTAGAGAATTGTTGTATACTGAATTGTTAGCAATTCTTGACCAAGTCAATAAATAATATTTTATTACTTTTTGAATGGCATCTTTTCCATGAGTGGCAACTATAGCATATGAACATTTAAAAAAGACAGTAATGTAAAGAATGCTGACCAAGTTCAGGGGTGAAGTTAGCAACAAAACTTATCTCCTGATTCCAAATCTAGTATTCAATGAGGCCTCATAGAAACAAAAAGCAAAACAAAACATAAAATGAAATGAAGATATGATGATTTTAATGTTAGTTAAGTAATTAAATAAAATGCCAAATAAAAAGGAATGTGGGCAGTTTTCATTGTGTAAATATGAGAACCATTAATGGAAGGAATGAAATCATCTTCCTCTTATCAATCAGAAAATTAGGGAGGAATGTACTAATTTTAGATTGAATACCAAGCCTCCTGATAGAGTATATTGGTGTCCATAAGAAAATTAAATTCAAAATTAGGAATACCTGGTTCAAGTCTCAAGTTTGATATGTACTTTGTGACCTTAGAAAGTTATTTAACTTCTCAGTGCCACAGGTACTTCTAATACCAAGAGCTATAGAACTCTAGCTTTTCTGCATTGGTATAGGGTCTTTCTTTACTTGTAATTCCCTATATATATGGAAAATGTGTTTCTCAGACCGCTTGTGGCACTTGAGATACATTTAGGGTGTTGGTGAGGACAAAATGATTTTTATAATAAAATTAAGATTTTATTTTCCAATTAAAATATTATTTTTTTCCAAACTACAAATCCATGTGGGGTCAGATTTTCTTCATATATTTCCATCTGACCAAGATACCATATAAATTTGAAGGTGGAAGCAAATAAGAGACTCTAGCTATCCTCTGTTAAGAAATGAATTAAAGATCTTTGCAAACATATGTAAAAATATTACACTCTTCTTTGTGGTGACAAAGAACTGGGAATTGCAGAGATGCCTATCAATCTGGGAATGGCTGAACATGTGGTACCTGATTGTGATGAAATACTACTGTGCTCTAAGAAACAATGAACCCTATGATTTTAAAACATGGAGAGATTTGCACAAAATAATGATGACCAAAATGAGTGGAACTAAGAGGACATTGTATACAGTAACAACAATATTTTTTAAGAACAACTTTGAGCTACTAAGTCATTTTGACAATTATAAATATCCAAATTAACTACAAAGAACATAGGAAGACACTATATAACTCCAGTGAAAGAACTTATAAATGTAAATATGTATAATTATTTTACATATACACACTTAATGTATATATTTGCATAGCCATATATGCATATGCATATTGTAGCCATCTTTAGGGTGGGGGAAGGGAAAAGGGAAAAATAAATTTATATTATAATTTTATTACTTATTTCAAGGAATAAATAGCAAGTTGTAAATAATAGATTTGTAATTTCATGTACAGTCTGTTACTCAGTTTATTAATTTGTGAAATGTGAGGTTTATTCTACATTATCTCTAAGTTCTTTTCCAAATCTGTTAATATACAAATCTCTCAAAGTATTGCATCCAGAAATTTCAGTAAATTAGAAATATCTTATAATTTACCATATTCATATATAAAATTTCATTATATGCATTAGAGTAAGGAATGATATCTAGGCATATTCTAATTTCAAAAGACCGCAGTAAGTCATGACCTATCAGAAATATGGACATGTAACCATTTTTGAAACGTATGGTTGAAGGTAAATCAAATTGATTGTTCATACAAGATTCTTCTGTACTAAGGCAATGTGGTTAGCATCTACCTTGGGACATTTATGGACTTGTTAAATGATATAAAGACTATTATAAAGAGCACATAGAAGGGAAATGCACAGGTCATTTTGGCCTTAATTACTCACATCTAACAAGTATCAAGTCTTCTTAATGTCTCCAAATGTCCATAGTTTTATACATCTCCCTTGAAGACTGTGTTATGTCTTGTTCTTACATAAATTTTGAAGCAATAAATCTGTTGTACTTAAAAAATAATCTTGCATAGAGAAATAGATTCTCAGTTTTAACAACAACAAATGGGATAAGGAGAGGGAAAAATACCTTGAAGATTTTTAAAAAGGTGTGGTTTACCAACCCTGTTATTTGTTTTAAAGCAGACAAAAAGCATGCTACCTATCATATCCATAGTCAATAAGAGAAATGACATCAGAATTTCTCCTTTTTCCATTTACCAAAAATATTTGAGTAGGGAAATGGATATGAACTGTCCTAATTAGAGAGCATATACTTTCCACCAATACCAAAAAGGAAATTGAGTTTAGAATGACAAATTAAGGTCCTAACTAAAATATTTACTTGATAGCCCAGAAGTCCAGGGGCAATGAACAGAAAATCTCCAACAAACTGACATTCATTTGCATAATGATTGAAAAGAGAAAGAAAAATTAAGAACTAATACTGAAGGGCACATACCCACATAATGAGGCATCACATCGAAGGAATATGCCATTGTGATGGCCATACTACTTGACCTGGCATTGTTGATTTCATATTAGTATTGTAATTTATTATTTTTTACATATATGGATAAAGGAATGACAGCATTTTGGAAACTGTAAATTAAATGAATGCAATGCAAAATGGTGAGACCCCATTATTATAATAACTTTCTGAAATAGTCATCAATAAAAAAGGATTTAAAAATCCCTCTTTTTCTGGAGTCAATTTTGCAATGCAATTTCTACCCACAAATACAGACAATCTACTTTTTCCTTGATAATCCTACCTGATTCCCTAAATTTAATACATTGGCTGAAATTTCAGAGATTTCTGGAAATTATTTTTGGAAATGATTACTTAGATATTTTGTAAATTTCCTGCAAATCTTTCCTATAACTATTGCCTCTTCTCTATCAAATTAATTCCCCTCCCCACTCCCAGTAGTTTCCTTCTTAGACTTCTTTTAAGAATGTTAGAATCATAGGATGATATAGCAGAATAGAAAGGAAATCAAAGGCAATCTTTTGTCCATTCTCTTGACCCTATGAGGAAAGAAGTCCAAAGAGATTAAATAACTTTTCCAAAGTTAAAAAGGTACTAAGCATCAAAAGTAGGGTTTGGATCATGCTTTTGAATCAATTGTTCTTGGCAAATTTATTATTACAAAAGAGAAAAGGAATGAAATCTTCTGTTTTTATAGATATGAATTCCAAATGAGTAGTGTTTTACCTTTTACTTATGATCATCAACTTATAGCTGGATGATACCTCAGAGAAAGTTGTGTTGAGGACAGAGTGGAGAGAAACTTAAGACAGAGATGATAATTGGGAGGCCAATGTACTGATCCATGACAGAGCTGATAAGGGAATGAACATAGTAATGCTTGCGTGAAGAGAAAAAGGGTCAAAATTGAGAAGTGGTATTTTTAGTTCAATAGATGAGGAAACTGAGACCTAAGGTTAAGTGTAGTATCCAAGATCAGATGCATAATGTATATTAGAGGCAAGATTTATACCTAGGTCTTTTGATTTCAAGTAATTATTTTTCTACTATACTATGATTCCTCTTGCTGCTGCTGACAAAATTGTATTGCAGTGTTTATATATATATATATATATATATATATATATATATATATATATATATATATATATATATATATATATATATATATATATATATATATATATATATATATATATATATATATATATATATAAAATGAGAGAGAGAGAGAGAGAAAACGAGAGAGAATAGTTGAACATGCAGGGGATCTTGGTTCATTTTAATTTACTTTGCTGAACTCCAAGATTTCTGGTATACCTCATTTCAGGTGCTGTTTGAAGCAGGTATAATACCATTATGGTTTTATAGCAAATGGTTGTGATAGGAATGCACTCTTAGAGAGTAAAACTCAGTTCAATTCAACATGCATCTATTATCTGACTGCTACATGCAGAGTACAGCAAGTACTCAAAGACATACAGCATTTAAATAAGATATTATTCCTTCTCTTAAAAGAATTAAACAGTGGAGAAATTGTTGAGTTAAGGATCTAAGATATATTTATCAAACAACTAATGCAGTTTTGACTTATTAGTAATTTAGAATTCAAGGGAGGATTTGACTAAATCCATGATCGCTCAAAACATCTAGGGACTGTTATGGAGGATAGGATGCCTACCTGGCTGTTGGAAAAGATAACATATAACAAAGCATATGAGGGAAAGAAAAGGTATATGTGAGGTACAAGAGGGAAAAGAGTACAAGCAAGTTGTTAAATCAGAAAAGGATCCTATGTGATCTGAAATAGGTTTGATTTCAATGAGCATGCATAGATAATTCCATGCATAGATAATTCCATGCATAGAAAAAAGTAGAAAATGTTGGTAATAGAATGCCTATGTTGTTTTACCTTGGCCAAATCATTTAACCACTGAGACTCAGACAACATTCTAATACTATAAATCATGGAATACTTTCAATTCACATTGGTGGAGTGAGTTCCCACATGAATTGAGTAATTATTACTTTCAAACACACCCATCTCCCCCATCCTTAAAAAAAAAAATTACTATAACCTATCATTCTCTTAAGCTCTCATTCACTATCTCTTCTCTCTTCAAAACTGAAGGAAAAAAAGTTTCTGCATTCTTTTCCCCCCACTTTCTCTCTTCTTACTCACTCCTTAATCATTTGCAATCTGGAAAACGTAATCACTTAACTGAGATTCCTCATTCCAATATTATCAATAATCTTTTAACCTCCAAACATTGTGGTCTTTATTTCATTATTCATACTTCTTGATCTCTCAAATTCATCTGATATAGGTAATCTCATTTTCCTCCTGGATACTCTGTCCTATCTGGATTTTTATGACATTAGTAAATGACATTTTATGACTTCTTTTCATACTTTTTCACTGAATCTTTCTCAGTATCACATCCTCTAAGTTTTTGTGTTCTCTAAGACACTATCTTGGGCTTCTTTCTTTTTCTCTATGTGTTGTCAACTGGTGACATAAGTTCCCATGATTATAAATATCATCTCTAGGCAAATGATTCACAAACCTTTATATTTAGCTACAGTATTTTTATGAGCTTTCATCTTACATCACCAACTGATATTTGGCCATTTCAGAGTGGATGCCCAGAGACATCTCAAAGTTAAGACAATGAAGACAGAACTTATCTTTTCCCCCAAAATGCACTTCTTTCCTACATTTTCCTATTTCTATTAAAGGTATCATTTCCCCCCGTGTTCAAAATTCAAAACATTGATGGTTTTCTCAACACCTCACTTATCTAATGAATTACCCAATCTTGCCATTTCTATCATTACAAATTTTCTCATTTTACACTCTTTCTCTCAACTCATATAGATACCACTTTGATTCAATCCCTGATCACATCTTACCTGGATTATTATATTGACCTCATAACTAGAGTTGCCTCACTCCACTCCATCTTTCACACATTTACTAAACTTTCTTAATTTCCTTAAGCATAGATATGACCATACTTCTCTCCTATTGAATAAAATCCAGTGGCTCCCTATTGTGTCTAGGATATATATTAGAATGTAAGATTATTGACAGTGCAAAATTACTTTTTTCTTGTTTTCTTTCAAATAGGAATTTCCAATGCATGTCTAAATAAATGTTTAATTGATTGATTGACTGGACAGATAGTAAGGACTAAAATTTAGCTACAATGTAGAGTTTACAGGAATGAATCCTATGAGATAAGGCTAAGAATTAAGGTGGAATTATTTTGCAGAAGGACCTAAACAACAAAGGAATCTAAAATTTAAATAGAGACTATTCTTTCATTTAACATTATCCCCCATTTACACAAAAATACTTTTTATATATAAATTTAAAAAAACCTGGAGCTTTGATATTTCTCATTCCTTTCTTTCCCTCCCCTCCACCCCAAGATGACAAGCAATTTGATACAGATAATTTATGTGCAGTCATGCAAAACATATTTCCATATTAGTCATGTTGTGAAAGAAAACACACAAAAACACAAGAAAAATCAAGATTTTAAAGATCCTTCTATCTGCATTCACACTCAACCAGTTCTTTCTCTGCAGATGGATTACACTTTTCATCAGAAATCCTTCAGAAATTTTCTTGAATCATTGTATTGCTGAGATTAACTAAGTAAATCACAATTCTTCGACATACAATAATCCTGTTACTATGCATAATTTTCTCCTGATTCTTTTTATTTCAGTTTCCATCATTTCATATAAGTATTTCTAGGTTTCTCTGAGGGAATCCTGCTCATAATTTCTTATAGTATAATAGGAGTCTATCAAAATCATTTATGGCATTTGTTCAGCCATTTCCCAATTGATGGGCATCCCATCAATTTCTAATTCTTTGTCACCAATAAAAGAAATGCAATAAATTTTATACACATAGCTTTTTTGTCTTTTGTTTATATCTCTTTGGGATAGAAACCTAATCATGGTATTTCTGGGTCAAAGGGTTTGCATTGTTTTATAGCCCTTTGGGCATAGTTCCAAACTGCTCTCCAGAATGGCTATCTCAGTCCACAACTCTACCAACAGAGAAATAATGTCTCAATTTCCCATATCTACAACAAAATTTGTCATTTTTCTTTTTGGTCATATTATCCAATCTGATAGGTATATAATGATACATCTGAGTTGTTCTAATTTGAATTTCTCTAATCAATAGTGATTTAGAGCATTTTTTTCATAAAATTATAGATAGCTTTGACTACTTCTTTTGAAAACTACTTGTTCATATTCTTTGATGTTTTATAAATTGAGGAATGGCAATTAATCTTTGTTTTCTTTTTTTGTAAATTTGACGCAGTTTTCTACATATTTGAAAAATGAGGCTGAGGATGGGGGGGGGGGCAAGATGCCAGAGGAAAAACATTAAACACACAGAGCTCCTGACACAATTACTCCCACAACAGCAATAAAACAAGCCCTGAAGTGGCAAAACCCACAAAAAGATGCTGAGCTTATTTTCCCCATTAAAGGGGGACACACTGGGCTGTGAGCACAATCTAAATCCCCAATAATGCCAACACAGACCCCAATCACACTGAGCAAGGGGATCTTACCCCTAACCTCCGAACTCATAAGAACTTTCTCAGTAAGGAATTCACAGAAGACACAGGTCTGAACTGAATATGAAGGGATGATATCTGTAAAGCATTAATGTTTTGTTCTTTGTGGGGCAAACAGGGTAGGGTGTCATGTCTGGGGCTGGATTTGGGCTTGGGGCATCCTGAGTCCAGGGCTAGTGCTTTGTTCACTGTGCCACCTAAATAACCCAGGATGGCATCTTTAAAATAGGGTTGAATGGTAGGAGGAATAGAATGGGGGAGAGGGAAAGGGAGAGATGGTCTGGGGAGAGGTAGTTCACATGAAGAAAACAAGAAAAAAGTTTATGGAGGTGAAGGGAAGAGGGGGAAGGAATGGGGGAGTGAGTGACCCTTAATATCATCAGAATTGGCTCAAAGAGGGACTAACATACATACTCAAGTGGGTATAGTAATATATTTTTGCACTGAGGGAAAGTGGGTGGGGAGGGACATTAGGGAGGGGGGAGAAGAGAGGAAAGATGGAAGGACAGATTAGGGGAGAAAGCGGTGAAAAGAAAAACACTTTCAAGGAAAGTGAAGATGTTCTGCATAACATGACATATTGAATTACTTTATTTCATAGAGAGGGTTGAGGAGGGAGGGTGGAAGAAAAGTTTATCTCAAAGACATTAATCTCATGAGACTGGGCTCAAGGAGGGAATAACATTCACACCCAATTGGGAGGAGTAATTTATTTGACCCTACAGGAAAGTAGGAGGGGAAGAGGATAAGGAGGGAAGGGTGAAAAAAGGGAGTGCAGAATGGGGGAGGAGACAGTCAGAAGTAAAACAATTTTGAGGAGGAAGAAGATAGAAAAATAGAGTAAATATCATGGGAAGGGAATAGGATGGAGGGAAATAGTTATGATGATTGATTATAATGGCAAAACGTATGGTACCTACTTTGCTGAGATATTATGAAGAAATTTCTTTGTCAAGTTTAAGGTACTATATAGAAGTTATGATGAGCAGGATACTATCAGAAAAACCTGGAAAGACCAACATGAACTGAAGCAGAGTGAAAGTTACTGTATACAAAATAACAGCCACAGTATAAGATGATCTGCTGGGAAGCATGTGGTTATTTTCAGCAAGGCAATGGTTCAAGATAACCCTAAAGGACTTATGAAATTGCAACCCATCTACAGAGAAAGAACTGATGGTAACTGAAAACAGATGGAAACACATTTTTTTCTTTGACAATTCCTTAATCTGAAGTTTTGTTTTTTAACTGTTTTCTCTCACAACCTTGCAAATGTGGGAATGTTTTCCATGGCTACTCATGTATAACTTATTTTGAATTTGTTGAATTCTTATGGGGGGGGGGGAAGGGAGGGAGGAAGAGAAGGTGGAACAGAAAGTTTTAAAAATTGTTGTCAAAATTTCTTTTTACATATATTTTGGAAAATAAAATTCTAAAAAAAAATGAGGCCTTTAACAAGGATATATTCTGTATTTTTCACAGTTATGGTTATTATGTATTTCCCTATATCCTATTTTAGCCCTGTTTATCTTATACACCATCTCTCTCTTCTTTCAGTCTGTTCATCTTCAAAAGTGTTTTGCTTCTGACCATTATCTCTGCTAATGTTCCCTCCCTACTATAAAAAACTATTTCATGCCTCTTTTATGTAAAAAAAATCATTCTAACTCCTTTTCTCCTTCTTCCAGTTCATTCATCTTTCTCACCCTTTAATTTATGTTTAGATGTGATTCTATAATATTCAATTCACATCCATGCTCTCTGTCCATGTTTATGTGTTCTAACTGCCATAATTTTGAGAAAGTTCTTAGGATGTACAAATATCATCTTAAAATGGGGGGATGTAAAGACTTTATCTGTATTAAACCTCCTTATTATTTCTTTTTTTCTATTTATCTTGTTATGCTTCTCTTGAGTCTTATATTTGAAAGTCAAATTTTCAATTCAGCCATAGTCATTTCATCAGGGATTCTTGAATGTTCTTCATTTCAGTTAATATCCATTTTTCCCCCTGAAGGATCATTCTCAGTGTTTCTTGTTAGATGATTCTTGGTTGTACTACTAACACCTTTGCCTTCTATGATATCATATTTTAAGCCCTGTCATCCTTTAATTTAGAAATAGCTAAATGTCTTGCTATCCTGACTGAGGGTCTACAGTATTTGAATTTTTTCTTTCTGGTGGATTGCAGTGTTGTCTTCTTGACATGATAGATCTGGAATGTGGCTATAATATTCCAGATAATTTTCATTCTTGGATCACTTTTAGAAGATAATAGGTCAATTCTTTCATTTTCTCTTGTACCCTCTGGTTCTCAAATAACAGGGCAGTCAATTTTCCTTCATAATTTCTTGGAATGTGGTGTCTAGGCTCTTGCTTTTATTATGGTTTTCAGGTAGGTAGAGGATAATTCTTTTTTTTTTCTTCTTTTGGTGAGGCAATTGGGGTTAAGTGGCTTTCCTAGGGTCACACAGCTAGTGTCAAATGTCTGAGGTTAGATTTGAACTCTGGTCCTTCTGACTCCAGGGCTGCTGCTCTATCCACTGTGTCACCTAGCAGCCCTGGTAGACAATAATTCTTTTTTTTTTTTTTTAGGGCAATGGGGGTTAAGTGACTTGCCCAAGGTCACACAGCTAGTAAGTGTCAAGTGTCTGAGGCTGGATTTGAACTCAGGAACTCCTGAATCCAGGGCCGGTGCTTCATCTACTGCGCCACCTAGCCTCCCCAGACAATAATTCTTAAAATATCTCTCCTCAACCTATTTTCCTTGTCACTTGTTTTTCCAGTGAGATATTTCACATTTTCTTCTCTTGTTTCATTGTTTTGATATTTTTGATTGTTGCTAGATGTCTCATGGGGTCATTAGCTTCCACTTGCTCAATTCTATATTTTTAAGGAATTATTTTCTTCTTCTTCTTCTTTTGCAGGGCTATGAGGGGTTAAGTGACTTGCCCAGAGTCCCACAGTTGGTAAGTGTCAAGTGTGTGAGGCCAGATTTGAATTCAGGTCCTTCTGAATCCAGGGCCGGTGCTTTATCCACTGTGCCACTTAGCTGCCTCCAGAATTACTTTTTTCAGTGAACTTTTTTACCTCTTTTACCATTTGGCTGATTGTACTTTTTAAGAAGTTCTTTTCTTCTGTTAATGTTGGTACATCCTCCCCCACCACCCCATGCCATGGGGCTAATTCTATTTTTTGAGGAGTTCTCTTTAAAATATTTGTGTTCCTCTTTTATCATTTGGCATATTCTATTTTTAGGTGTTCTTTTCATTAATATATTTTTTTCTGCTTCCTTTACTAAACTGGTAAAACTAAACCTTTTTAATGATTTTCTGAATCACTAATGTCATTCCCCAATTTTTCCTCTGATTTTCTGTTAAAATGTGTTTTTATAAAAAAGAAAATGTGGGCTATGGACACTGATTGGACTATAATATCTCTTCTGTTTTTGGTGCTGTTGTTTTTCTTTTTTGAGGTTTTTCCTTCTTGCTATGATTCTTCTTGTATAACATGACTAATGCAGAAATATATTTAATATTATATATCAGATTACCTGCTGTCTAGGGGAGGGGGCAGGGAGGGAAGGGAGGGAGAAAAAATTTGAAATCGGAAATCTTATCTAAAAAAAGGTTAAAAACGTAAATAAATAAATAAATATAAAATAAAATAAAATGAGTTTTGAGCTTTTCCAGGAATGATTTTTGGGCTTTAGAAAAAATTCACAATTTTCTTTGAGATTTTGGATGTTACAGTTTTCACTTTGTTGTCTTCTTTCAAGTTTTTTTTTTTTATTTTCTCTGTCACTACAGAAACTTTATGTAATCTGTATAGTTATTATAGTATGATATATATATATCTATACATAGCTATATTTTTCTATATCTATCTATCTATCTTTCTATCATCTATCATCTATCATCTTTTTTGTTTGTTTGCTCTGTAATGATTGGAATGATGTCACCTGCTGGAGACTTACTATAAAAGAGTTCCACCCATGAAGCGAAGGTCTTTGAGGGCAAGAACAGGAGTCTTTTCTTTGGCATCAGGAAGTGACATAGGCTAGTGGGAGGAAGAAGGAAGATACTAGGGCTCGGTCTCGGGTTCTTTCCTGGGGATGCTGGTGGAGAAGGCAGCTAGAAATGCGTTCTTCCTTTAACAGATAGAGGAATATAGGCCTTTCTTCTCTCTTTACCAAATTCTTATTCTCCTTTATAAATGCTTAAAAGTCTAATTTTGTTTCTTGAGGAAGCAGAGGGAGGAATGTGGTAAAAAAAAATGTAAGTTTTTAACAGTCAGTGATAACGGAAAGACGCCAATTTTTTTTGAAGGACCACCCTTTCAGGTAGGAGACCGTGACAAACCGCCAGGTCCATCTGTTAGGCACTCCGCTTCCGGGGTGTGAGCTTAAAAGGCAAGGAGAGAATGGAAGTGGGGTCTTGGGTCGGCTCTCCTTGTCCAAAGACTGGCACTGCACACTGAGACGCTGACAGAGGTTGGACTCAGCCGGATCGCCGTAACAACACGTGCTTCACGTGGCTCTCCCCCTGAAAGGTGGCCTTGGGTTTTTGGTGTGTTTTATATGGAATATAGACTAATCTTAGACTTAAGACTATTTGTTTTGCACTTCTACTTTCCTGTCTCTCTAATCAACATCACCTTGTAATTTCCAAACAATAAAAGCTCTAACTAGAGACCAGAGGCTTCTTCCATTTACTAGTCTGGGAGATAAATAAGGGAAAGGATAAAAAGGGGAGGTTAATGCTCTAGTATCCAATTATAAATCTCACAGTTCATTTTCCGTAGCTTATTTTGTTCTTTTTTTTAATTAATTATTTTTTTCCCATTACATGTAAAGATAGTTCTCAACTTTTGTTTTTATAAGCTTTCCAATTTCAGATTTTTCTCCCTCCCTCCCCTCCCTCTCCCCTAGACAGCAGGTAATCTTATATAGGTTATATATATATATATATGTATATATATATGTATATATATATGTATGTATATATATATGTATACATAATGACATTAATCCTGTTTCTGCATTAGTAATGTTATAAGAGAAAAATCAGAGCAATGATGAAAAACCTCAAAATAGAAAAAATAACAGCACCAAAAACAAAAGAAATAATATGGTTCATTCAGCATCTATACTCCACAGTTCTTTTTTTTTTCTTTTCTTAGATTTGGGGATCCTCTTCTATCATGAGTTCCCTGAAACTCTTCTGTACCATTGCATTGGTGAGAAGAATATCCATCACAGTAGATCAACACTCAATGTTGATGATACTGTGTACAATGTTCTTCTGGTTCTGCTCATCTCACGCATCATCAGCCCACACAAGACCCTCCAGGTTTCTCTGAACTCCTCCTGCTCATCGTTTCTTAAAGCACAATAGTATTCCATTGTATTCATATACCACAACTTGTCCAGTCATTCCCCAATTGATGGGCATCCCCTCAACTTCCAATTCCTTGCCACCACATAAAGATCAGCCATAAATATTTTTGTACATGTGGGTCTCTTTCCCCTTTCCATGATTTCTTTCAGGAAAATACCCAAAAGTGGTATTGCTTTATCGCCCTTTGGGCATAATTCCAAATTGCTCTCCAGAATGGTTGGATCAGTTCACAGCTCCACCAACAATGCATTAGTGTTCCAATTTTCCTACAGCTTCTCCAACATTTATTATTTTCCTTTTTTGTCATTTTAGTCAATATGACAGGTGTCAGGTGTTACCTCAGAGTTGTTTTAATTTGCATCTCTCTAATCATTAGAGATTTAGAACATTTTTTCATATGGGAATAGATAGCTTTGGTTTCTTCATCAGAAAACTGCCTGTTCATATCTTTTGACCATTTCTCAATTGAGGAATGACTTGGAATCTTATAAATTTGATTTAGTTCCCTATATATTTTAGAGATGAGGCCTTTATCAGAAGTACTGGCCACAAAAATTGTTTCCAAGCTTACTGTCTCCATTCTAATTTTGGATGCATTGTTTCTGTTTGTAGAAAAATTTTTTAATTTAATGTAATCAAAATCATCCATTTTGCAATTTATAATATACTCTATCTCTTGTTTCATCATAAACTGTTTTCCTTTCCAGAGATCTTATAGGTAGACTATTCCTTTCTCTCCTAATTTACCTATGGTATCACTTCTTATGTCTAAATTGTGTATCCATTTTGACCTTATTTTAGTATAAGGTGTTAGATGTTGGTCTATGCCTAATTTCTGCCATACTATCTTCCAGTTTTCCCAGCAGTTTTTGTCAAATACTGAGTTCCTATCTCAGAAACTGGAGTCTTTGGGTTTATGAAACACTACATTACTAGTGTCATTTACTACTGCATTTCCTGTGCTTAACCTATTCCATTTATCTACCACTCTATTTTTTAGCCAGTACCAGATAGTTTTAATGACTATAGCTTTATAGTAAAATTCCAGGTTTTGTAATGCTAACCCACCATCCTGTGATTTTTTTTTTCTTTATTTCCCTGGATATTCTTGATTTGTTGTTTTTCCAGGTGAATTTTGTTATTATTTTTTCTAGCTCTATAAAATAATTTTTAGGTAGTCTGATTGGTATGACACTGAATAAGTAAATTAATTTAGGAAGTATTGTCATTTTTACTATATTAGCTCTGCCTATCCATAAGCAATTGATATCTTTCCAATTTTTCAGATCTGATTTGATTTGTGTGAAGAGTGTTTGGTAGTTGTGTTCGTAGAGTTCCTGGGTTTGTCTTGGCAAGTAGACTACCAAGTATTTTATATTATCTGCCGTTACTTTAAATGGAATTTCTCTTTCTCTCTCTTGCTGCTGGACTTTGTTGGTCATGTATAGAAATGCTGATGATTTATGTGGATTTATTTTGTATCCTGCTATCTTGCTAAAGTTGTTAATTGTTTTAAGTAATTTTTGAGTTGATTCTCTAGGATTCTTTAAGTATACCATCATATCATCTGCAAAGAGTGATAGTTTTGTTTCCTCCTTGCCTATTCTAATTCCTTTAATTCCTTTCTCTTCTCTGATTGCTAAAGCTCTCTTTCAGGAGGTGATCGGTGGATTCCTTCAATGATTATTTTATCCTCTGATTCTATGATATCAGGGCAGTTCTCCTTAATAATTTCCTGGAATATGGTGTCTAGATTCATTTTCTGATCATGGCTTTCAGGCAGTCCAATGGTTTTCAAATTGTCTCTCCTGGATCTGTTTTCCAGATCAGTTGTCTTTCCAATTAGGTATTTCACATTTTCTTCTATTTTTATTGTTTTGATTCTGCTTGACTAATTCCAGGTGTCTCATGGATTCCTTATCTTCCAAATGTTCAATTCTAATTTTTAAGGCATTGTTTTCTTCAGTGAGATTATGCATCTTTTTTTTTTTTTTTTGGCCAAATGAATTTTTTTAAGCCATTATTTTCTTCTGTGAGATTATGCACCTTTTTTTCCATTTGGCCAGATGAACTTTTTTTTTTTTTTTTTTTTTTTTTTTTTTAGTGAGGCAATTGGGGTTAAGTGACTTGCCCAGGGTCACACAGCTAGTAAGTGTTAAGTGTCTGAGGCCGGATTTGAACTCAGGTACTCCTGAATCCAGGGCCAGTGCTCTATCCACTGCGCCACCTAGCTGCCCCTCAGATGAACTTTTAAAGAAATTTTTTTCTGCAGTCAATCTTTGTGCTTCCTTTTCCAAGCTGCTGATTCTTTTTTCATGGTTTTCTTGTTTTGCTTTCATTTCTCTCCCCATTTTTTCTTCTACCTCTCTCAATTGATTTTTGAAATCCTTTTTGAGCTCTTCCAGGAAGGCTTTTTGTTCTTGAGACCAATTCAACTTCCCTCGTGAGGCTTCAGATGTAGGCAATTTGAGGGTATTGTCCTCATCTGAGTTGGCGTTGGTTTCTTCCCTGTTGATATAGAAGTTTTCAATGGAGAGGGCTCTTTTTTGCTTCTTGCTCATTATTGCAGCTTATTTATTTATATTTTAAGTTGAGGTCTGCTCTGGGTGCACCAGGGTTCCTGTTTTGGGCTTCTTGTGCAGGGTTATAGGTGCTGTGTAACCAGCTTTTTACTCTTAGGCCTTTTTAGTGTGTGCAGTTTGCCCCCCTGCACTTTCTGTCTAAGCACGCTGCATCTGTGTGCCTGGTCATGCCTATCCTGTTCGTGGCCCTACCGCTGGCAACTTGTGTTCTTGGTTGGTTCAAGTAGGTTTTTCCACTGTCCTTCTTGCCCACCAGATTTTTTGATCCAGGTTCCAGGGGCCTCAGTTGTTCAGCTGTCGCCCGCAGCTCCTGCTGACTTGCCCGACCCCCTCGGCGCTTCCCTGTGCTGGGCCTCCCTTTTGCCTGAGTCAGACCGACCTTTTCCTGAAGTCTTCTAAATTATCTCTGGTTGGAAGACTGTGTCTCTCTGTCTCTTTGCAGGTTCTGTAGTTTCAGAATCTGTCCAGAAGGCTTGATTTAATGTTCTTTTTGAGGGAATAGAAGGAGAGCTCAGGCAGCTTGCTGTTTCCTCTCCATTATCTTGGCTCCACCCCTCTGCTTATTTCTTGACTTCAAACTTTATTTTCAAGTTGGATTCTGCTCCCAGGGTAATAAGTGTCCTCTCCCAAGCTTTGGTATATTTATGTAGCTATTTTTTTAGAGTTAGTTCTGGATTCTCTGAGTTTTTAGTTCTTCAAAGTTAGTATGATTTAAGGAAAGATGTTTTTACTACTCTCCTGGCCAGTGTTCTTGGTCTGTGACCAACCATAATCATTCTTTTCTACACTGTCAGTATAACCAAAGTCCCCGCTCCCTTCAGGTCACAACCTCTGGTATGGTAGTGCTCCTCCTCACACTGGGACTGCAATCCACTGGGGACCATGACCCAGATCTTTGTATGGGCAATGAAACAGAGCCCAGTGCCAATAAAGAAACCCTTGTAATCTCCCTCTGAAGAGCTGTCTGACCACCTTACCATCTGTGGGCTGAGAGCTCTGGAAGCAACAGCTACCTCTGCTACTTCACTCACAACAAACAGGCTGTTGGTTTCCTGGGGCTGTCCTGCATTCCATTCTCACCCAGGTGCAACAAACCTTTTCTGTGTGAGAGTCGAAATGGTGCCCCCCCTGCTCGGAGGAACATTGTGGGCTCTGGCCTGAGAAAAGCTTGTGTGGCTTGAGGGTCCTGGAATTGACCTTTTCTGGGATTTCGAAGGTCAGCCCAGCATCTGGAAGTTACTTCTGTAGAGCTGCCTGTTAGACTTGTCAAACAGAGCTACCAGCCAATTAGCTTGGAGCTGTGTGTGTGTGCAGACAGCGCTGTTTCCTGTTTCACAGGAGGCTTCTGGGAGTAGGAAGGAGCTAGGGTCTCTCTTTCACCAGGACCTCATATGGAGTGGATCAGAGACATTGGGTCCCTTAGATATATAGATGAAGACATCTTGGCCTCTTTCTCTCTCCTCACCAAATTGTTATGCTCCTTAATAAATGCATAAAGTCTTAACTCTTTCTAAAGCTTCTAATTTATTGGTGCCCAGTCATTAGATTTTTAGACAGTCTAGTTAGAATTATAGGCATCTCACAGATAGCAACTCTACACCTGCAAACCTTCAAAGTTGTCTTGGACTAGAAACATTTTTTGCCTCATCCTTTTGTGGGTTCTGTTGTTCCAGAATTCATGTTGTGCTTTTATTTAAAAATGTTGGGGCCAGGGGGTTGACAATGAAAGTGAGCCTTTTCTCCACAATCTTGGCTCTGCATCCTAGTGTATTTTTTCAAATGAGTAAAGAAATCAAATAAAATATTGGAAAATTCTCCCTTTTATACTTATAGCCCTTGATTTTTAAAAAATGGAATTAATATATTTAAAGGCAGTCAGTGTTGCATTTTGGATATAGAACTTGCCCTTGAACCAGGATGATGTAATTTGAAGAACTTTCCCAGACACATACTGACTTTTTGACCTTATGCAAATTAAGTTGCCACTCCATGACCCAGGAAGCACTCTAAGACACAGAGAAGATCTAACATATATTGGTAGGTTGTATTTCCTCACAAGGGAGTTCCATAAACCATTGAAACCACAAATCCAGTTCATCTCAACATCCTAGAATGTTTGAGCTTGGAAATTAAATCATATAGGAACCAAAACATTATTTTTTACCCAGACTCTTGGTTGTTTGAGGGAAGAAAATGTTGCTTAGGTTGACTGTGAGCTCAATTTAAGTTAATATTTCAACAGGTAGAAAAAGCTAACAGTTTCAAATTGCATTAAGAAGTAATAATATCTATAAATAACGTCTCTGTCCTGGTCACATCACACCTAGAATTGGCCCATTTTTATGTGAGCAATGGGAAGCTGGAATATGTTTAAATGTGGGCAAGCAGAAAAGTAGACATTGGAACTCATGGCAAAGGAGAATTGTTTTAAAGAATAAGGAATGATTAAAAAAAAAAACCTTAGGGGATAAATTAAAAGAATTTTCAAGTATCTGAATGGATTTCATAGAAAAATGAAATTTGCTCTATTTAGCCCCAAAGAAAGAACATGGAGTAATGACTGGAAGATGGTGAGAGCCATATTAAACAGAATGGGTAGAAGAAGGGATGGTTTCTTAAAAATAAGAGCCATAAATAGCTCTTTCTAAAGTTTAATGATAACAATTAGCTGTTCCTTAAGTCTTCTGTGGTCTTATAATTCTAAGATTGTGCTATGGATCAGAACTATAATTCTTAATTGATGAGAGCAAGAACACCTTTAAGATCATCCTACATTCTATTTAACAATATTGGATCTCTGGATCAATACTAATGTACAATAAATGTTAATATATTGCCTCTAATTTCCTCTTAGTTATTATTTGCCCTCCAATAGTATATGACAGAACTCTTTGAGATAATATTACAACACATATTTTCTCAACTGTTTTTTCTTGATTTTCCCCACATCCCAACACAGAATTAGATAAACCATCAGATAAATACTGAAACAAGTGGTATTATATGACTGAAGAAAGGGTAGAAAACTCAATTCAACTCAATTCAGTAATTATTTATTAGGCCACAAACTTTTTGACAGGCTCTCTGTTAGGCATTGGGGTTACAAAGACAGAAAGGAAAATGGTAATATGCTAAAGATTACAGAATCATAAACTTAAAGATAAGGTCATCAATTCCAACACCTTCATTTTACATCTTAGAAAACTGAGACTCAAAGAGAGAATGATTTATCCAGTGTCTTATTATTAGTAAGTAATAAAGACGGGTTTGGAACCTAACTGGAGTATTTGTTTAATCAAAATGTTCATTTAATCCATTAATAGTTATTTGGCATTATACTGTATGATTCTTAACAAGAGGGAATATGGACCCACAATATCTGACTAGCCAAAGATAAAATTCATCACTAAGAAATTATTAGTAGGCACATTTTTCTTTGGTACCCTCCCCCTTTCGGCTTCTATCCATTCTTTTTTTTTTTTGCTCCGAACTTCTAGTGCTTTGGGACCCCAAACTTCTCGATCATGTGAACAACATTCCAAGCTCTTGGGTTCCTTAAAGTTTGCCTATCCCACCAAAATACTTCTTATTAGCTATATGACAAGCACAATCATCCATAAACACTAATCCCTGTTAATATATTAACACTTTCACTCTTATTTTGTCTTTCCTCACATAGCATGTGCCTTAATATATCCAAAAGACATAGAAACGTTTTGAATAAGTTAGGGGAAATATTCTTTGAAATTGTGGCCACTATAACTCTGGACTGTAAATGTGGGAGACAAATTTTTGGTGGATGGGCAGTGATATTGCCTTTTTCAATACCCTAAATCCCAACCTACCTGTTCATAAGGAAAGTGCCATATAAGGGGAAGCACATTTATAACTTTTAAAGTGGAGGAATTCAGACTTTAATTACTAAATTTGTTTCAAATTAGCAAACTTAGCAAACCATTACTACTGCAGACTTTAAGCCTGCTCTTCAAGAAGTTTAACTGAACTGTAGCCATGTACACTAAATGGTATCTCCTTTTTTGGTACTACTCCAAGTGATGGATGGCTTGCACTTAGATTAAATTCATCAAGTGTATCTTTGGGAAAAGTCATACAGGAAGAATGCTTCCTTTTAATTTAATTACATTTCAAAAGTTTTTCTTTTTATTGGATTTTTAACTAATAATGGGGGAGAAGAGAGAGGAAGGGAAAGGTTTCCCAAACAGAGTCATAGCTATAAATTTATTGTATTTTAAGTGCTCTGAAAACTAGTGTTTCTTTGTCATAAAAAAAGAACATTTAATTGAGCAGAAAAAAAGAAACACAAAACCTCTACCTTTTTTCGCTTTTTCTTCATAGACTTGGCACATTTTTGAATTTGTCTTATTTTTTGGGACTATTTACTTCAGGCATCCTGAAATAAAAATTCTTTTGGCATTTTGCTGTTTTTCCCCCTGTGGGTTGAAGTTTTTCTCCCTTTTTTTAATTAAATTGACCTTTTGGTTCACTTGACTGCCCTTACCCTGATGGAGAATGACTGTTCTCTTGGAAGGCAACTAGAAATGAACAGAGAAAAGACTGAAAACATTGACATGAAATGAAAAATTTTGATGCTGTGATCTGGGTAATATAATTGTATAATCGTTACTTTTCATAGCCTCTAACACAGAGAAATACTAAGCTCGGCACATTTCTTGGAGCTTTAATGATGACAGGCTGCTTCTCATCTTCCCAAATGAACACTTTTATGGTATACTATATAACTAATGACTTCAAAGTATTTTTTAACTGTCCAGTAACAGCTCACCTTTCTCACCTTTCTAAGCTACAAAGAGTAATTGAAAATCAGAGTGTCCTTTACTGTCATTAGTTATGCACTATATACCTTTTATATTTGCAAAAGTTAATTAACAGCTATATTTTCTGTTTCTGGCATTAGGGCTTTATCTGCAATAACTAAATGAACCTTCTGGTTGTTTAAATTCTAATTCTCATATTTACCTTAAGAACACTCAAATCATACATGTATATGGGCATTGGACAATGAAAGTTGGCTACAAGAAGTTGGGGTATCACTTGTAGTATAGCAAGCATAATTATCTTTAAAAAGAAGTTTAAAATTGAATAAAAATCTAAATAGGATACTAAAACCAAAGACAAATTAATCTTTCTTTCAACTCCTGCCTATGGAAGGAAAGGTGGAAGGAGAGAACAGAAATGATGGTGTTTTCTTTTTGGTATAGAATATAAGCCTCTATCCATATGGTTGCTTGGAACAACTTGAGTACAGTACAACTATTTCTGTCTTATATCACTTCAAAATTGGAAATGATCGGGGGCAGCTAGATGGTGCAGTGGATAGAGCACCATCCCTAGAGTCAGGAGTACCTGAGTTCAAATCCAGCCTCAGACACTTAACACTTACTGGCTGTGTGACCCTTGGCAAGTCACTTAACCCCAATTGCCTCACTAAAAAAAAAAAAATAAAAAAAATTGGAAATGACCAGTCTAACTAATTGTGAAGCAATTGTCCAATAATATGGCCTAAAATGTTCATTCAGTCCTTCTGCTGCAGCTGATTAGTTGGTGTAGTCTAAGATCATTGAAGTGACTGACACTTTTTTCTTAAAACATGGCACTAAAAATTCATTAGACAAGAATGAAAAGTTGAAACTGAAACATAAAATTAAGCAATTCACACATGTTCCCAGAGTTTTCAGGTTTCTAGAGAAACAGAACAGAAGAGAGATGTTCTGGGGCTTTCCAAGCTTCTCATATAAAACAAGGAATGGGGATGTGCTGCTTCATTGGTTGCAAAAAACTAAATCAGAGTCAAAAAGAATGGAAAATATAGATGGGGGTGGAGGCAGGGAGAACTAGGCAGAGGAAACAGAGAAAGTAAAAGTCCAGAAAATATAAATGAAATAAAATAAAGTTGAAGTAGCAGTCTTATTGATGAGAACTAGGAAACTAGGAGACAGAGACAAAGATAGATAGAGACACAAAGAGACTCTTCAAGTGTACTTTTTTCTTCTCCTGATTCTGGAGTACCTGTCCCTATATCTTACCACACTATCACTCTCTCACACACTTTTATTCACCAACTCCCTCTCACACAGACACAAACAACTATCAATCATACTCAATGGGCCTCCTAAATTATCATAGCAATTGATCCTAATAAATATTGTACATGTACATCAAACATGAGAAGAAGAAGACATTTGGAATTATATATTTTAGGATGGTTGTTTAACTGAAATGTTTTATTTTTAAATATGTGCCTATGTATATATGATGAGAGTGTTCTTTTTTTGTAGCTGCCAAATTTCCAAGTGCTTCAGTCACACCAGTTATAAAGTAAGAGCGATCATTTTTAACCATTCAACTTTTAGGGCAGACAGATGGTAAGGACTCTGAAAGAATGTTAGGATGTACTTTGAAATCTTCAAGTTATTACTTTAAAATAAAAGACTAAATTTTGTGAATATTTTTATCCCAGAGAAATAAAGAAAAAGTAAAGAAAAAAGAGTGATTTTGTGAAAATTACAAAATTCTTATTTTTTCCAGAAATACATTTATTTATTTTTAGGAAAAGAGTTATTTTCAAAAGACTAGTAATAAAAAATGATTTACAAATTTCAAAGTACATATTCAAATGAAAATTGCATCTAAATTATATATACAGAAGATTTATATTCTATATTTAAATATAAATATGTGTCATCAGTAGTCTATATTATGACTTGCCAACTCAAGCAATTTTTTCATTCAGAAAAACAGACTTCCTACCACCCTTCAGTTGTATTTTGTCATTTTCCCTTATGCTTCCCTCCACACCTGGTTGAATATACCTCTAAATTCTATTCTATATAGTTAATCTCTAAGATTGATAGTGAGGATGTGTATCTACCTGACTTTTGTTTTGTTTTTTGGCAGGGAAATGAGGGTTAAGTGACTTGCCCAAGGTCACACAGCTAGTAAGTGACAAGTGTCTGAGTCCAGATTTGAACTCAGGTCCTCCTGAATCCAGGGCCGGTGTTTTATCCACTGCATCACCTAGCTGCCCTCTCCCTGACTTTTAATGTTCCAAAATGATGCATATGATCTTTCATTATAATTAATAGAGTTAATATTAGCTCACAAAATATACCAATCACAATTCAGAGAAATTCACCACTGGCACATTGGCTGGATGATGGATCTTTCACAACCATTAAAAAAAAACTCACAATGGTCATCTGTTAAGTGGGAGTACCCACATCTGTGAAACCACAGATTCTTAAAGAATTAAATTATCATACAGGCAATGTTTGAGGGAGGGAGGAAAGTTTGGAGGGAAAAGTGATTTATCTAGTAAATTGTATATATTACTTGAAAGATCAGGAATTATGTTTAAGTATCTCTTCACCATTGAAAAGTCATCAAGTCAACATTTATTAATTGTTTATTATGTCCCAGCCACTAGAGATATGAAGAAAGGCAAAAATAGTCCCTGTCTTCAAGGATCTCATAGTCCAATGGAGAAATAATATATGAACAATTATAAACAAACAAGATATATAGAGCCTAAAAGTAATTAACCTGGGAGAGAAAAACATGCCTCTAACAGAAAGTTAGATTTTAATTGAAACTTGCAGGAAACCAGGAAAGCCAAGATGCAGAGCTGAGAAGTGAGAGCATTCTAAGTGTGGGGGTCAGCTAAAGAAAATTAAGTGAGTTGGTTGATGTAATGTCTTGTGGAAGAAATAACAGGGTGATCATCATTACTGAATCACAGATTATTTTGTGGGAAGTAAAGCATGATTAAATGATAAGAAAGCCCAGGTTCTGAAAGTTTTAAAAAAATAAATGAAGAATTGTATATAAGTTTCTAAAGTACACAGGGAAACATTGGGATTTATTGAGAAGGGGGATGACATGGTCAGACCTGCATTTTGGCAGATGAGTGAAAGATGGACTTCAGTGATGAGAAACTTGAAGCAAAGAAACTAACCAGAAGGCTATACCATCAATTGTAGCATAGTGTGATACAGACATTTATTGGCTTTTGACAATGTCATGGGAGAAAGGGGACATATGTCAGAGATTTTATGAAAGTAGAAAGACCAGGACTTTGCAACAGATTCAATAAGTGAAATAAGAAAGTGACAAGTTGAGGGTGATATCTAGGTTGTGAACTTGAATGACTGGTAACAAGGTGATGCCCTTGATAGTCATAAGAAATCATTGGAAAGAGGATGGGTTTTGGAGAAAGATAATGACAATTTGGGATATATTGAGGTTTTTTGTTTTGTTTTGTTTTGTTTTAGGGTTTTTGTTTTTGTTTTTTACCTATGGAACCTCTAATTCTAGAAGTCAGGAGATAAGTCAGCTCTGGAAAAATAGATCTGAAAATAATTTGCACATGAATAATCATTGGATGTATTAGATCACCAAGCAAAACAGCATTGAATGAGAAGAGAGATCCCACAACAGAGCTTGGGATTAAGGGTGCATTTATGGTTAGTGAGCAAATTCTGGGTAAAGGCAAAGCAAAAGAAATTGAGGAGTCACTGGTCAGTTAAGAAGAGAATAAGGAGAAAGCTGTTCTGTGTCATGAAAACCTAGGGAGAAAAGAGTATCAAAGAGAAAATGGTAAGAAGTCAAGAAGAATGAGTGTTGAGTAAATGTCATTGGATTTAGCCTTTAAGAAATCATTGGTACCTGACTAATGTGGAAATATTTTGGATGACTACAAATGTATAACTTATATTTAATTGGTAACATTCTTAAGGGGGAGTAGGAAGGGAATGAGGAAGAGAACTTGGAACACAAAGTTTTAAAAATGAATGTTAAAATTGTTTTTACATGCAATTAGGGGAAAATAAAATTCTAAATTTAAAAAAAGATCATTGATAACTTTGGAGAAAGGAGTTCCAGTTGAATGATGATGTTATAAGCCAGACCCTCCAAAATTAGAAGAGAATGGGAGAAATCAGAAGAGCTCGATTATAGATGATTTTCTCCAGGAGTTTAGTGATGAATGAGAGGAGGGAAGTCACTAGCTATTAAGAAACATTTACAGAAAGACCTATGCTCACAGATATCTGTTGACACTTTAAAACAATTACCTGTATCAATATTTCAGAATAGTTTTTTCCATTTCTTAAGAATTAATCCATCTAAGAAGTAATTATGGGCAGCTAGATGGCGCAGTGGTTAAAGCACCGGCCCTGGATTCAGGAGTACCTGAATTCAAATCTGGCCTCAGACACTTGACACTTACTAGCTGTGTGACCTTGGGCAAGTCACTTAACCCCAACTGCCTCACTAAAATAGAACAAAACAAAACAAAAAAATAAAAAGTAATTAATCCATCTTCATCATATCCCTGTCTCTATTATTGAGGGCAAGTGGTATTTATAGAATTGGAGATCTTTATATATATTTGATTATTTGACATTTGACATTTTGAAAATTTCAAGCATAGGAGAGTTAAAGAGATTCCAAAGGTAGTCTGTCATCAGATGACAACAAAGTTATATCTAACAGTCATGAGTTATTATTTTTTAAAAATAAATCATATTACCTCTGAAATTTATTATATCCCCATGAATGATAGAATGGCCATGTGAGTTAGTGCCTGCTAAAATAATGTGCAGAATAGTTTATTAACCTTAACACAATATTTGTCCTTTGTTTCATACGTTTCAATGATCAAATTGAGCATCACATGATAAACCTGTCAAGACCACAGACAGTTAACTCAGGACACAAATTATACCAGTATACATATGGCCTAGTACATATAAACTTGTAGCAATAAGAACTGGACACTGTGGTCTGACCAACTGGTCCTCTGTTATTCTCCCTACTATATTTTCACCAAATGTAGTATGAGCCATAGGATATTTTGGCATGAGCCAAAGTAGCTGAGTTCTCCTGACATTCTATACAAGTTGTTATGATACACCTTTTGATCCTACCTTTTAATGCATTTTGCTCTATCCCCCATTTTTAGGTGTGGGACCATCCAGTCCTATCATGGTATATATTACCTTCATCCTACTATTAATGCCTTATTTTCCTTTACTACTGTTAATCACTGACCTTCGCTCATATCATCTTTATTTCCATGCAGTTTTTAATTGACTTAGGATAAAAAAAGGGAGGAGTAATGAAATGCAACAAAACAACTAAAAGGTCTATTTGAGTAACTATCTTCTTGATAACCATCTCAGTTCTTCCATTCAATCAACTGATATTTCTTTTCTGCTAAAGCCCAGCTCAAAAGTTGTGTAAAGACACACATGCATATTAGATTCTTAATTAAGACCTTCCAACTCTGTTGGTATAGAAGGGAAAAGGCCCAAAACACTCATGTAATCCATATATTTAGTCTTGGTATTAGATGCCCTCTCTTAATGGTATGTTCCAGACACAATGGTATCTCTACCAGGAAAAGAGGGAATTACTCTGTTGGATGCCAGCTACAGCATGTAAAACAAAACAAAACAAAACAAAACAAAACAAAACAAAACAAAAAACTGGCTCTTCTAGCCACCATTCTTAAGTTTTACTAGCCTTCCTTTGAAAAAAAAATTAGCTAAGATATCTATCTATACATGGAGAACTCTGCCCTGAGGGGAAAAATTCTCTATGTCTGTCTGCATCAACTATGGGAAATGTAGTTCAATGAGAGAAAAACCTACAATGCTCCCCCAGTCATAATAAGATTAAGCATACAGTTTATCAAATTAAATCCCCCTTCTACTCAGTGTAATTTCTACCTTTCTTGATTAATGTGACTGTTTTGCTTGTTTGCTTTTGCTATAACCAGTGATTTGCTAGCAAAGGACAGTCACTGGAAAGAACTGAAACTTTTCAAAGTATAAGCAAAGTTCTTATTGTCAGCATCTCTATTAATTTGGGTGTGAAGCCAAACCTGATCAATAATTACTTGAACATGATTAACTAAGACTTTTTGTGTAGAGAAAATTAAATACATAAACAAACAAACAAACAAATAATAAAAAGCTAACATTTATATAGGATTTACTATGTTTCAGGCACTGTGCTAAACAGTTTAAAAATATTGTCTCTTTTTATTCTCACAACAACCCTGGGAAATAGATTCTACTATTATCCCCATTTTACAGAAGAAAAAAATTAAATCAAATACAGGATAAGTGACTTTCTTGGTATCACCTAGCTGTCTCACAGTTAGAGAAATCTAACCTGAAAAAAAAATAAGAAAGAAGTTACAGAGGTGAATAGAATATTAGAAAAGTTAGATATACAGGAAGTCAAGATGGTGGAGAGGAAGCAGCAAGCTGCCTGAGCTCTCCTTCTGTTCCCTCAAAAAGAACATTAAATCAAGCCTCTGAACGGATTCTGAAACTACAGAACCTGCAAAGAGACAGAGAGACACAGTACTCCAACCAGAGATAATTTAGAAGACTTCAGGAAAAGGTAAGTCTGACTTGGGCAAAAGGGAGGCTCAGCGCAGGGCAGCAACCCAGCGCCGGGGGTGTCAGGGCAAGTCAGCAGGAGCTGCGGGCCACAGCTGAACAACTGAGGCCCCTGGAACCTGGTTCAAAAATCTGGTGGCCAAGAAGGACAGTGGAAAAACCTACCTGCACTGGCCGAGAGGGCCACAAATGGGTCAGGTGGGATCAGACTCCAAGATCCAGCGCCTGGCAGGCCGACACAATCAGACAGGAAGTGCAGGGTGGGGGATCTCCACACACCATAAAGGCCTCAGAGTAAAAACCCAGTCACACAGCACCTATACCCCTGCACAAGAAGCCCAAAACAGGAACCCTGGTGCCCCCAGAGCAGACCTCAACTTAAACAATAAATAAATAAGCTGCGATAATGAGTAAGAAGCAAAAAAGAGCCCTCTCCATTGAGAGCTTCTGTATCAATAGGGAAGAAGCCAACACAAACACAGATGAGGACAATTGCCTACATCTGAAGCCTCAGGAGGGAAGGTGAATTGGTCTCAAGAACAAAAAGCCTTCCTGGAAGAGCTCAAAAAGGATTTTAAAAATCAATTGAGGGGGGCAGAGCCAAGATGGCGGAGAGGAAGCAGCAAGCTGCCTGAGCTCTCCTTCTGTTCCCTCAAAAAGAACATTAAATCAAGCCTCTGGACAGATTCTGAAACTACAGAACCTGCAAAGAGACAGAGAGACACAGTCCTCCAACCAGAGATAATTTAGAAGACTTCAGGAAAAGGTCGGTCTGACTCGGGCAAAAGGGAGGCCCAGCGCAGGGCAGCAACCCAGCGCTGAGGGGGTCGGGGCAAATCAGCAGGAGCTGCGGGTCACAGCCGAACAACTGAGGCTCCCGGAACCTGGTTCAAAAATCTGGTGGCCAAGAAGGACAGTGGAAAAACTTACCTGCACCGGCCGAGAGGGCCACGAACGGCGGGATCAGACACCGGGGTCTGGCGCCTGGCTGGCCGAGCACAATCAGACAGGAAGTGCAGGACAGGGGATCTCCACACACCATAAAGGCCTCAGAGTAAAAGCCCGGTCACACAGCACCTATACACCTGCACAAGAAGCCCAAAACAGGGACCCTGGTGCCCCCAGAGCAGACCTCAACTTAAAGAATAAATAAATAAGCTGCAATAATGAGTAAGAAGCAAAAAAGAGCCCTCTCCATTGAGAGCTTCTGTATCAATAGGGAAGAAGCCAACACAAACTCAGATGAGGACAATAGCCTCAAATTGTCTACATCTGAAGCCTCACAAGGGAAGGTGAATTGGTCGCAAGAACAAAAAGCCTTCCTGGAAGAGCTCAAAAAGGATTTTAAAAATCAATTGCAAGAGGTAGAAGAAAAAATGGGGAGAGAAATGAAAGCAACACAAAAAAACTATGAAAAAAGAATCAGCAGCTTAGAAAAGGAAGCTGAAGAAAACAAAGCCTTAAAAAATTCACTTGGCCAAATGGAAAAAAAGCTGCATAATCTCACTGAAGAAAACAATACCTTAAAAAATTCACTTAGCCAAATGGAAAAAAAGGTGCATAATCTCACTGAAGAAAACAATGCCTTAAAAATTAAAGTGGGACAGTTGGAAGAAAAGGAATCCATGAGACACCAAGAATCGGTCAAGCAGAATAAAAAAAAATGAAAAAATAGAAGAAAATGTGAAATACCTCATTGGAAAGACAACTGATCTGGAAAACAGATCGAGGAGAGACAATTTGAGAATCATTGGACTGCCTGAAAGCCATGACCAGAAAAAGAATCTAGATACCATATTCCAGGAAATTATTAAGGAGAACTGCCCTGATATCATAGAATCAGAGGATAAAATCATCATTGAAAGAATCCATCGATCACCTCCTGAAAGAGACCCCAAAAGGAAAACTCCAAGGAATATTGTAGCCAAATTCCAGAATTATCAGGTGAAGGAGAAAATACTCCAAGCAGCCAGAAAGAAGCAATTTAAATATCATGGAGCCACAGTCAGGATTGCTCAGGACCTGGCAGCTTCAACATTAAAGGACCGCAAGGCTTGGAATATGATATTCCGGAAGGCAAAGGAGATTGGATTGCAGCCGAGAATCTATTACCCAGCAAAAATGTGCATTTTCTTTCAGGGGAAAAGATGGACATTTAATGACATTGGGGACTTTCAATCTTTCCTGGTGAAAAGACCAGAACTGAATAGAAAATTTGATCTCAACATACAAGACTCAAGAGAAGTTTAAAAAGGTAAACAGAGGGGGAAAAAAAAAGTTACCCTATTAGGTTAAACTGTTTATATCCCTACACAGGAAGATAATACTCATAACTCTTAAGAACTGTAAATGTATTTGGGCAGAGAGAAGGACTTTATATAGAGGGTATAAATATAAATTGTCTTTGATGTGATGATACAAAAGAATTAAGGAGATAAAAAGGGAGTCTATGGGGAGGACAGGAAAGGGGAGGTGGAATGGGATGAATTATATCATATGAAGAGGTGGAAAAAAACCTATTATAATAGAGGGAAAGAAAGGAGGGGGGAACATGGTTTCAACCCTATTCTCATTAGATTTGACTCAAAGAGGGAATAACATATACGTTCATTGGGATAAAGAAACTTAACTCACTCTTTAGGGAAACAAAAGGGGAAGGGAAAGGGGGGGACTGAGAAGGGAGGACAAAAGCAAGGGAGAAAAGGGTAAAGAAAAGAGAGGGGGGTGATAAAAAGGGAGGGCAGATTGGGGGAGGCAGGGGTAAGAAGTAAAACGTCGGTGAGGAGGAATAGGGTGAAAGAAAGGGGGAAAAGTACAAAGGGGGTAAATAGAATGGAGGGGAATAGACAGTCAGTAATAATAACTGTGAATGTGAATGGGATGAACTCTGCTATAAAACGGAAGCGAATTGCAGAGTGGATTAAAAACCAGAACCCTACAATATGCTGTTTACAAGAAACACATTTGAAGCAGAGAGATACACACAGAGTAAAGGTAAAAGGCTGGAGCAGAATATATTATGCCTCAGCTAAAGTAAAAAAGGCAGGGGTAGCAATCCTTATCTCAGACAAAGTGCAGGCAAAAATAGATCTCATTAAAAGAGATAAGGAAGGAAATTACATCTTACTTAAAGGTAATATAGATAATGAAGTAATATCAATATTGAATATGTATGCGCCAAGTGGTATAGCATCCAAGTTCTTAGAGGAGAAGTTAAATGAGTTACAAGAGGAATTAGATAGTAATACTATACTAGTGGGGGATCTGAATCTCCCCCTCTCAGAATTAGATAAATCTAGCCAAAAAATAAATAAGAAAGAAGTGAAAGAGGTGAATAGATTACTAGAAAAGTTAGACATGATAGATGTCTGGAGAAAATTGAATGGGGATAGAAAGGAATATACCTTTTTCTCAGCAGTACATGGCACATTTTCAAAAATTGACCATGTATTAGGGCACAAAAACATCATAGTCAAATGTAGAAAGGCAGAAATAGTAAATGCATCCTTCTCAGATCATGATGCAATAAAAATTACATGTAAGAAAGAGCCAGGGAAAAGTAGAATGAAAATCAATTGGAAACTAAATAATGTCATTCTAAAGAATGAATGGGCCAAACAAGAAATCATAGAAACAATCAATAACTTTATCCAAGAGAATGACAATAATGAGACAACATACCAAAATCTATGGGATGCAGCCAAAGCAGTGCTTAGGGGAAAATTTATAGCTCTAAATGCTTACATGAATAAAAAAGAGAAAGAGGAGATTAATGAATTGGGCATGCAACTTAAAAAGCTAGAAAAAGAACAAATTAGAAATCCCCAATTAGACACTAAATTAGAGATCCTGAAAATTAAAGGAGAAATCAATAAGATTGAAAGCAAAAAAACTATAGAACTAATCAATAAAACTAAGAGCTGGTTTTATGAAAAAACCAATAAAATAGATAAAATACTGGTTAATTTGATTAAAAAAAAGAAAGAAGAAAACCAAATTACCAGTATCAAAAATGAAAAGGGTGATGTTACCACCAATGAAGTGGAAATTAAAGCAATAATTAGGAAATATTTTGCCCAACTGTATGCCAATAAATTTGACAATCTAAATGAAATGGATGAATATTTACAAAAATACAAACTGCCCAGGTTAACTGAAGAGGAAATAAAATCCTTAAATAAACCCATATTAGAAAAAGAAATTGAACAAGCTATTAATGAACTCCCTAAGAAAAAATCCCCAGGGCCAGATGGGTTTACGGGTGAATTTTACCAAACATTTAAAGAACAATTAATTCCAATATTATACAAATTATTTGGAAAAATATGTGAAGAAGGAGTTCTACCAAATTCGTTTTATGACACAAATATGGTGGTGATACCAAAACCAGGCAAAGCAAAAACAGAGAAAGAAAATTATAGACCAATCTCCCTAATGAATATTGATGCTAAAATCTTAAATAAGATATTAGCAAGGAGATTACAGCAAGTGATCACCAGGATAATACACTATGACCAGGTGGGATTTATACCAGGAATGCAGGGCTGGTTCAACATTAGGAAAACTATTAACATAATCAACCACATCAATAAGAAAACCAACCAAAATCATATGATTATCTCAATAGATGCAGAGAAAGCTTTTGACAAAGTACAGCACCCATTCCTAATAAAAACACTAGAGAGTTTAGGAATAGGGGGAGCTTTCCTTAGAATAATAAACAGTATCTACCTAAAGCCATCAGCAAGTATTATATGCAATGGAGATAAATTAGAGGCCTTCCCAATAAGATCAGGGGTGAAACAGGGATGTCCATTATCACCCCTATTATTTAATATTGTCCTAGAAATGTTAGCTTTAGCAATCAGAGAAGAGAAAGGAATTAAAGGAATTAGAATAGGCAAGGAGGAAACAAAACTATCACTCTTTGCAGATGATATGATGGTATACTTAAGGAATCCTCGAGAATCAAGTCAAAAATTACTTGAAACAATTAACAACTTTAGCAAAGTAGCAGGATATAAAATAAATCCACATAAATCATCAGCATTTCTATACATGACCAACAAAGTCCAGCAGCAAGAGATAGAAAGAGAAATTCCATTTAAAGTAACGGTAGGTAATATAAAATACTTGGGAGTCTACTTGCCAAGACAAACCCAGGAACTCTATGAACACAACTACCAAACACTCTTCACACAAATCAAATCAGATCTAAATAATTGGAAAGATATCAATTGCTCATGGATAGGCAGAGCTAATATAGTAAAAATGACAATACTGCCTAAATTAATTTACTTATTCAGTGCCATACCAATCAGGCTACCTAAAAATTATTTTATACAGCTAGAAAAAATAATAACAAAATTCATCTGGAAAAACAAAAAATCAAGAATATCCAGGGAAATAATGAAAAAAAATTCACAGGAAGGTGGGTTAGCGGTACCAAACCTGGAGCTTTACTATAAAGCGGCAGTCATCAAAACTATCTGGTACTGGCTAAAAAATAGAGTGGTAGATCAATGGAATAGGCTAGGCTCAGGAAATGCAGTAGTAAATGACACTAGTAATGTAGTGTTTGATAAACCCAAAGACTCCAGCTTCTGGGATAGGAACTCAGTATTTGACAAAAACTGCTGGGAAAACTGGAAGATAGTATGGCAGAAATTAGGCTTAGACCAACATCTTACACCTTATACTAAAATAAGGTCAAAATGGATACATGATTTAGACATAAGAGGTGATACCATAGGTAAATTAGGAGAGAAAGGAATAGTGTACCTATCAGATCTTTGGAAAGGAGAACAGTTTTTGACCAAACATGAGATAGAGTATATTATAAAATGCAAAGTGGATGATTTTGATTATATTAAATTAAAAAATTTTTGTACAAACAGAAGCAATGCATCCAAAATTAGAAGGGAGGCCGAAAGCTGGGAAACAATTTTTGAGGCCAGTGCTTCTGATAAAGGCCTCATCTCTAAAATATATAGGGAATTAAATCAAATTGATAAGAATCCAAGTCATTCCCCAATTGAGAAATGGTCAAAGGATATGAACAGGCAGTTTTCTGATGAAGAAACCAAAGCTATCTATTCCCATATGAAAAAATGCTCTAAATCTCTAATGATTAGAGAGATGCAAATTAAAACAACTCTGAGGTACCACCTGACACCTATCAGATTGGCTAAAATGACAAAAAAGGAAGATAATAAATGTTGGAGAGGCTGTGGGAAAATTGGAACACTAATGCATTGTTGGTGGAGCTGTGAGCTGATCCAACCATTCTGGAGAGCAATTTGGAATTATGCCCAAAGGGCGATAAAGCTGTGCATACCCTTTGACCCAGCAATCCCACTTTTAGGTCTTTTGCCCAAAGAAATCATGGAAGGGGGAAAGGGACCCACATGTACAAAAATATTTATAGCTGCTCTTTACGTGGTAGCAAGGAATTGGGAGTTGAGGGGGTGCCCATCAATTGGGGAATGGCTGGACAAGTTGTGGTATATGAATACAATGGAATACTATTGTGCTGTAAGAAATGATGAGCAGGAAGAGTTCAGAGAAACCTGGAGGGTCTTGCGTGAGCTGATGATGAGGGAGATGAGCAGAACCAGAAGAACATTGTACACAGTATCATCAACATTGAGTGTTGACCTACTGTGATGGACTATATTCTTCTCACCAATGCAATGGTACAGAAGAGTTCCAGGGAACTCATGATAGAAGAGGATCTCCAAATCCAAGAAAAAAAAGAAAGAAAGAACTGTGGAGTATAGATGCTGATTGAACCATATTATTTCTTTTGTTTTGGGTGCTGTTGTTTTTTTTTTCTATTTTGAGGTTTTGCATCACTGCTCTGATTCTTTCTCTTGTAACAGGATTAATGCAGAAATAGGATTAATGTTATTATGTGTATATATGTGTGTGTGTATATATATATATATATATATATATATGTATATGTATAGATATATATAGATATAACCTATATCAGATTACCTGCTGTCTAGGGGAGGGGGGGAGGGAGGGGAGGGAGGGAGGGAGAAAAATCTGAAATTGTAAAGCATGTATAAACAAAAGTTGAGAACTATCTTTACATGTAACGGAAAAAATAAAATATCTCAAAAAAAAAATAAAGAACATGTGAAGAAAGGTAAAAAAAAAATCAATTGAGAGAGGTAGAAGAAAAAATGGGGAGAGAAATGAAAGCAAAACAAGAAAACTATGAAAAAAGAATCAGCAGCTTGGAAAAGGAAGCACATAATTTCACTGAAGAAAAGACTGCCTTAAAAAATTCACTCCCCCAAATGGAAAAAAGGTACATAATCTCACAGAAGAAAACAATACCTTAAAAATTAAAATGGGACAGTTGGAAGATAAAGAATGCATGAGACATTGGGAATCAGTCAATCAGAATCAAAAAAAATAATTGAAAAAATAGAAGAAAATGTGAAATACCTCATTGGAAAGACAACTGATCTAGAAAACAGATCGAGGAGAGACAATTTGAGAATCATTGGACTGCCTGAAAGCCATGACCAGAAAAAGAATCTAGACACCATATTCCAGGAAATTATTAAGGAGAACTGCCCTGATATCATAGAATCAGAGGATAAAATCATCATTGACAGAATCCACCGATCACCTCCTGAAAGAGACCCCAAAAGGAAAACTCCAAGGAATATTGTAGCCAAATTCCAGAATTATCAGGTGAAGGAGAAAATACTCCAAGCAGCCAGAAAGAAGCAATTTAAATATCATGGAGCCACAGTCAGGATTGGTCAGGACCTGGAAGCTTCAACATTAAAGGACCACAAGGCTTGGAATACGATATTCCAGAAGGCAAAGGAGCTTGGATTGCAGCCAAGAATAAGCAAACCCAGCAAAAATTTGCATTTTGTTTCAGGGGAAAAGATGGACATTTAATGACATTGGAGACTTTCAATCTTTCCTGGTGAAAAGACCAGAACTGAATAGAAAATTTGGTCTCAACATACAAGACTCAAGAGAAGTTTAAAAAGGTAAACTTTTTAAAAGGATTTAATTTGAGGGGGAAAAAAAAAGGTTACTCTATTAGGTTAAATTGTTTATATCCCTACACAGGAAGATAATAATCATAACTCTTTAGAACTGTTAATGTATTTGGGCAGAGAGAAGGACTTTACATAGAGGGTATAAATATAAATTGTCTTTAATGTGATGATACAAACAAGAATTCAGGGGTTAAAAAGGGAGTCTATAGAGAGGAGAGGAAAGGGGACGTGGAATGGGATGAATTATATCATATGAAGAGGTAAAAAAAAACCTATTACAAGAGAGGGAAAGAAAGGAGGGGGGAACATTGTTTCAACCCTAATCTCATTAGATTTGACTCAAACAGGGTATAACATATACATTCATTGGGATAAAGAAACTTAACTCATTCTTTAGGGAAGCAAAAGGGGAAGGGAAAGGGGGGACTGATAGAAGGGAGGACAAAAGCAAGGGAGAAAAGTGTAAAGAAAAGAGAGGGGGGTGATAAAAAGGGAGGGCAGATCGGGGGAGGCAGGGTTAAGAAGTAAAATGTCAGTGAGGAGGAATAGGGTGAAAGAAGGGGGGAAAAATACAAAGGGGGTAAATAGAATGGAGGGGAATAGACAGTCAGTAATAATAACTGTGAATGTGAATGGGATGAACTCTGCTATAAAACAAAAGCGAATTGCAGAGTGGATTAAAAAACAGAATCCTACAATATGCTGTTTACAAGAAACACATTTGAAACAAAGAGATACACACAGTGTAAAGGTAAAAGGCTGGAGCAGAATATATTATGCCTCAGCTAAAGTAAAAAAAGCAGGGGTAGCAATCCTTGTCTCAGACAAAGCCCAGGCAAAAATAGATCTCATTAAAAGAGATAAGGAAGGAAATTACATCTTGCTTAAACGTACTATAGATAATGAAGTAATATCAATATTAAATATGTATGTGCCAAGTGGTATAGCATCCAAGTTCTTAGAGGAGAAGTTAAATGAGTTACAAGAGGAATTAGATAGTAATACCATACTAGTGGGGGATCTGAATCTCACCCTCTCAGAATTAGATAAATCTAGCCAAAAAATAAATAAGAAAGAAGTGAAAGAGGTGAATAGATTACTAGAAAAGTTAGACATGATAGATGTCTGGAGAAAATTGAATGGGGATAGAAAGGAATATACCTTTTTCTCAGCAGTACATAGCACATTTTCAAAAATTGACCATGTATTAGGGCACAAAAACATCATAGTGAAATGTAGAAAGGCAGAAATAGTAAATGCATGCTTTTAATATCATGATGCAATAAAAATTACATATAAGAAAGAGCCAGGGAAAAGTAGAATGAAAATCAATTGGAAACTAAATAATTCCTTTCTAAAGAATGAATGGGCCAAACAAGAAATCATAGAAACAATCTATAACTATATCCAAGAGAATGACAATAATGAGACAACATAACAAAATCTATGGGATGCAGCCAAAGCAGTGCTTAGGGGAAAATTTATAGCACTAAATGCTTACATGAATAAAGAAGAGAAAGTAGAGGTTAATGAAATGGCCATGCAACTTAAAAAGCTAGAAAAAGAACAAAGTAGAAATCCCCAATTAGACACTAAATTAGAGATCCTGAAAATTAAAGGAGAAATTAGTAAGATTGAAAGCAAAAAATCTATAGAATTAATAAAACTAAGAGCTGGTTTTATGAAAAAAACAATAAAATAGATAAAATATTGGTTAATTTGATTTAAAAAAAGAAAGAAAAAAACCAAATTACCAGTATCAAAAATGAAAAGGGTGATGTTACAAGCAATGAAGTGGAAATTAAATCAATAATTAGGAATTATTTTGCCCAACTGTATGTCAATAAATTTGACAATCTAAAGGAAATGGATGAATATTTACAAAAATACAAACTTCCCAGGTTAACTGAAGAAGAAATAAAATCCTTACCAAACCTGGAGCTTTACTATAAAGCAGCAGTCATCAAAACTATCTGGTACTGGCTAAAAAATAGAGTGGTAGATCAATGGAATAGGCTAGGCTCAGGAAATGCAGTAGTAAATGACACTAGTAATGTAGTGTTTGATAAACCCAAAGACTCCAGCTTCTGGGATAGGAACTCAGTATTTGACAAAAACTGCTGGAAAAACTGGAAGATAGTATGACAGAAATTAGGCATAGACCAACATCTAACACCTTATACTAAAATAAGGTCAAAATGGATACAAGATTTAGACATAAGAGTTGATACCATAGGTAAATTAGGAGAGAAAGGAATAGTCTACCTATAAGATCTCTGGAAAGGAAAACAGTTTATGACCAAACAATAAATAGAGTATATCATAAAATACAAAATGGATGATTTTGAATATATTAAATTAAAAAATTGGGGCGGCTAGGTGGCGCAGTGTGTAAAGCACTGACCCTGGATTCAGGAGTACCTGAGTTCAAATCCAGCCTCAGACACTTGACACTTACTAGCTGTGTGACCCTGGGCAAGTCACTTAACCCCCATTGCCCTGCAAAAAAAAAAAATTAAAAAACTTTTGTACAAACAGAAGCAATGCATTCAAAATTAGAAGGGAGACAGAAAGCTGGGAAACAATTTTTGAGGCCAGTGCTTCTGATAAAGGCCTCATCTCTAAAATATATAGGGAACTAAATCAAATTTATAAGAATCCAAGTCATTCCCCAATTGAGAAATGGTCAAATGATATGAACAGGCAGTTTTCTGATGAAGAAACCAAAGCTATCTATTCCCATATGAAAAAATGCTATAAATCTCTAATGATTAGAGAGATGCAAATTAAAACAACTCTGAGGTACCACCTGACACCTGTCAGATTGGCTAAAATGACAAAAAAGGAAAATAATAAATGTTGGAGAAGCTGTGGGAAAATTGGAACACTAATACATTGTTGGTGGAGCTGTGAACTGATCCAAACATTCTGGAGAGCAATTTGGAATTATGCCCAAAGGGTGATAAAGCTGAGCATACCCTTTGACCCAGCAATACCACTTTTGGGTCTTTTTCCCAAAGAGATCATGGAAGGGGGAAAGGGACCCACATGTACAAAAATATTTATAGCTGCTCTTTACGTGGTGGCAAGGAATTGGAAGTTGAGGGGGTGCCCATCAATTGGGGAATGGCTGGACAAGTTGTGTTATATGGATACAATGGAATACTATTGTGCTATAAGAAATAATGAGCAGGCAGAGTTCAGAGAAACCTGGAGGGTCTTGTGTGGGCTGATGATGAGTGAGATGAGCAGAACCAGAAGAACATAGTACACAGTATCATCAACATTTAGTGTTGATCTACTGTGATGGACTCTATTCTTCTCACCAGTGCAATGGTACAGAAGAGTTCCAGGGAACTCATGATAGAAGAGGATCTCCAAATCCATGAAAAAAAAAAGAACTGTGGATTATAGATGCTGAATGAACCATACTATTTCTTTTGTTTTTGGTGCTGTTGTTTTTGGGTTTTTTTTTCTATTTTGAGGTTTTTCATCATTGCTCTGATTTTTTCTCTTATAATAGGACTAATGCAGAAATAGGATTAATGTTATTATGTGTGTATATATATATATGTTTGTATAAATATATCTATATCTATATGTATATAGATATATAGATATTACCTATATCAGATTACCTGCTGTCTAGGGGAGGGGGGAGGGAGGGGAGGGAGGGAGAAAAATCTGAAATTATAAAGCTTGTATAAACAAAAGTTGAGAACTATCTTTACATGTAACGGAAAAAATACAATACCTTATATGTAAAAAAAAAAGGAAAAATGAAAAGTTAGATATGATAGATATCTGGAGAAAATTGAATGGGAATAGAAAGGAATATACCTTTCTCTGAGCAGTACATGGCACATACTCAAAAACTGACCATATATTAGGGCAGAAAAACCTCATAGTCAAATGTATAAAGGCAGAAATCGCAACTACATCCTTCTCAGGTCATGATGCAATGATTTTTTTTTTAAGGAAAACATTCTGTTCCCAAAGAAGTTTAATTTTGAATATACTACAGGGATAAAAATTAATTCCCATTAAAGAAGAACATATGATAGTGATTATATGCAGAGTGAGTACCCAAGTAGAATGCATGCTAAAAACAATTAATTCCAACACTCAGGACTATAACCATTCCATAAAGACATTAAAATCATTCTATATCTATGAAAAATGTTAACCTATATATTAATGTGCAATTTAAATCCCAGCATTTCCATGAAGCTTTTAACCAGCTAGTCTTGTTTTTATTCTTCTCTCCAATGCAATTCTATACCCCAACATGCACAACAGCATCATCTTTTTAGCTCTCCTATGTTATCTTATCCTATTGGTACTGATGAGATCACCCAGTGAGGTAAAAGAGAAGAGAGCAGAGCACAGGAAAGAACATGTATGCTGATTATCAAATCACCCTATCATACTCCCACTTCTCTGCTGACCACTAATTTCACATCTCCAACTACCTTTCAATTTATCTTGAACTGGATGTACAGTAGTAGTAGTAGTAGTAGGCTTCTACTGGTTGCAGACAACCGTGGATCAGCACCTAG
Source organism: Dromiciops gliroides (assembly GCF_019393635.1). NCBI lineage: Eukaryota > Metazoa > Chordata > Mammalia > Microbiotheria > Microbiotheriidae > Dromiciops > Dromiciops gliroides. Next base: position 205,917,229 of record NC_057862.1, read on the forward strand.
AAGAGCCACAGGCCATAGTTTGGCTATGCAGTCGGATAGGGGAGCCACAGCTCCTGCCACAACGAGGACATCAGAAAACTGCGCTCTCTGTTGCCCGTCGGTTCCTGCGTCTCATTCGTTTTTCTTCCTCCCGAGATTGAAGGCTCATCTCAGCTGCGTGCAAGCTGCTCCTGAGTACTGAACTCCATCGTGTGCGGTCCTTGGCCATCTCCTCCCAGCTGCTGATGTCTATTCCCAGAGCCCTCAAATCTTGCTTGCATACATCTTTGAAGCGAAGCTGGGGTGTCCAGCAGGTCTTTGGCCTGAGGCTAACTCGCCATAGAGTAGGTCTTTAGGAATGCGCCTGTCTTTAAGATGTACAGTAGACATCTTAAACTAAATATATACAAAACAAAACATATTATCTATGCCCCTACATCCCCCTACCTCCCACCTTTCCTATTACTCCAGAAAAAAATACCATCTTCTCAGTCCTTCAGATTCACAAATGAGGAGTCATTCTGGATTCCTCCCTATCTTTCATCTTTCCACTCCAGATTCAATCTGTTGCCAAAGCCAGTCAATATCACTTTTGCATTATTTCTCAAACATATTTGTCTCATTTTCCCTTCTGACAGTCCTACTGTTCTGGTGCAGGCACTCATCATCTCATCCTTAGACTATTCCTGTAGCCTACTGATAAGTCTGCAACTGCCTCAAGTCTTACCAAATTCCAATTCATCCTCCATTCAGCCACAAAAGTGATTTTTTAAATGTGCATTTCTAAATAAGTCATCCCACTACTCAACAAACTACAGTGGGTTTCCTATCACCTCCAAGGTAAAAAAAAAATCCCTCTGTTTGATTCAAATCAAACCTAGATCCCTCCTATCTTTCCAGTCTTCTTATGTATTGTATACATTTATTCCATGACATTGGCCTCCTGGACATTTCATGGACTCCAGGTATTTTCTCTACCTTCCTCCCTTATGCCTTGAGCCCTCTGCCTACTTAACTCTGCTTAATTACATTCCTGGTTTCTTTAAGTCTCAGCTAAAATTCAGTCTTTTATATGATGCCTTTCCAAACATTCTAGTGTCTTTCTTCTGTTATTGTTTTTCTTTTTTATCTTGTATATAATTTGGTTGTATACCTTTGTATGATATCTTTCCCATTAGATTTTGACCTCCTTGAGGGTGGGGACTGTCTTTTCCCTTTTTTTGTATCCCAATCACTTAACACAGTAACATTGGCACATAGTAGGCACTTAGCATCTTTTTTATTCATTGACTGTCTTCCACCAAATAGAATATAAGCACATTGAGGGAAGAAGGGACTGTCTTTCTGCTTAAATTTGTATCCCCAGCACTTATCACCATTCTTGGCACTTAGTAATTGCTTAATAAATGCTTGTTGACTCATTGATCAAGGTCACCCAAGCTAAAATTAGTTTCTTTTTATTTTCTTTCTAGCAATGTTTATATGTGCTAAAAATTGACACATTATATTCTGTGTAACATAGCTTCTCTCCACCATCCCAACACATATGTATTTCTATATACCTCTGTTCCATTTCACAGATAGATGGTGAATTATCTAAGAGACCATGTCCTACTCTTTTGTATATGTTGAATCATTATTTTCATGGAGGAACTACTCAACTGATGTTTGCTTCTGAAGATGAATTTGAAAGTAAAGCATCTATTCTTTGGCTAATTGCATATACAATTGACATATCTAATGTTATACCTAGTATTTATATAGCACTTTAATACTTCTAAAACATACTTGATCCCATCTGATCCTGACAACAACCTTACCCTCATTTTCCATATAAAGAATTAGAACAAAAAAGAAAAATAACAAAAGGGGAAAAAGGGAAATGGAATGAAACTTATATAAATAAAGCTACTTGTCAAGGGTAATCCAGTTAGCATCTGCAGCAGGATATGAATTCTGGCTCAAATACAACAATCTATTCACTATGATTCCTATCACATCCATGCCAATCCAACATGGAAAAATCATGCACTAAGGCTGCAGTGAAACAGAGAAAAAAGTAAATGAAACTGACTAGGTGGAAAATTGTGTGAGCTGAATTTTAGAGGACACAGTGAAAAAGCTACCATTTTGTATATGACTACGTGATATTCACTATTGCTATAGTTATTTTTTGCTTTACCAACCTTGTTGACCTTGGAAAAATAACCACAGAGTAAGCAGCATATATCAAACTGAGAAAACTGGAAAAGTACCATAAGAATTTAAATATGCACAGACAGACGCTGACTGGAGTTCAACTCGGCCTGGCTCGCGGTTAGCAGCATGCGCCTGATGCGGCTCTCTCTCTCTCTCCCCAAAGGTGGCCTTGGGCTTTTGGTGAGTTATATACGGAATATAGACTAAGCTTAGACTTAAGACTATTTGTTTTGTATTTCTACTTTCCTATCCCTCTAATCAACATCACCTGGTAACTACCACACAATAAAAGCTCTAACTAGAAAACCAGAAGCTTCTTTCATTTACTAGTCTGGGAGATAAATTAAGGGAAAGATTAAAGAGGGGAGATTTATGATCTAATATCCAATTTTAAATCTCACAGATCTCAATCAGTGTAATTGCACTTCTTTCTTAACTTTATACAAGTAATGACAATAATCATCATAATCACTCCCATTACCATAGTTCTTCAAGGATTACACGGAATTTTCTTCATAATGGCCCTAGATACTAACTTTCATATAAGTATGTCACAAATGATCCAAAGACTTTTTTTTATTAATTATTTTTTTTGGTGGGGCAGTGAGGATTAAGTGACTTGCCCAATGTCACACAGCTAGTAAGTGTCAAGTGTCTGAGGCCGCATTTGAACTCAGGTCCTCCTGAATCCAGGGCTGGTGCTTTACCCACTGTGCCACCTAGCTGCCACCTGATCCAAAGACTTTTAAATTTTTTTTACCAGTTCCTATTCTTTTCTAAAAGGCCGAACCCCATTTGAAATGTATCTTGATCCCCCTGAATATTTCAGCAGATTTAGTCAAGATCAGTCAGGACCTTATCATGACACAGAGAAGGAGAAAGAGAGAGGCAAAATGCTGAATAATCAAATCAAAACAAATACCTCCTGTTGGTGGGTCAGTGATAATGTTCTTCTAAGCATTAATTTATAGTTCCTGGAGGATAGAGCAACTTAATAAACAACATTTTTTAAGATGCAATGAATGGGGGCAGCTAGGTGGCACAGTGGATAGAGCACCAGTCCTGTATTCAGGAGTACCTGAGTTCAAATCTGGCCCCAGACACTTAACACTTACGAGCTGTGTGACCCTGGGCAAGTCACTTAACCCCAATTGCCTCACTAAAAAAAAAAAAAAAAGATGCAATGAACATTTGTATCATAAGGTCTAACTTTGGTTGAAAGGGTTGAAGCCAATAATTCTACATTCCTGGAATATTTCAAGCCAATCTAAATATAGATCTAATTCTAGTACAACGAAGTTCAAGGAAAAATCCAAATTATTTTGTTTTATTAAAAATTGAATATAAGGCAGTCAGGAAGACTGAAGTTCAAATCTCAACTTAGTCACTTAATAGTTGTATAATTCTAGGCAAGCCATTTAACCTCCCCCATCCTTGCTTTAACTCATTTTTTTAAATGGGCAAAATAACAGCTCCTATGCTTCAAGGCTATCATGAAGATAAGATGAAAACTAAAATATGTGTAAAGAATGTTATAAAACCTAGAATACTATATAAATGCTAGGTATTAGTACCATAGCATACCACAGTGCTTTGCACATAATAGGTAATTACTATTTACTTATTAAATTAAATAGTTAATTTTGTTGCTTAGATACACTTTTATACTCACCATCAGTATAACTTTAGAAGAAAGTGTGTGGTTAAACAGATACTTCAGCTGCAAACCTTTTGTGCTAAAAGGGAATTTGATCTGTGTCTCAAGTAAACATCAAAATACAGAAAGCTAAATATTTCAAGAATATTGTGGATGCTTACTAAAAGATAAATCAAACAATATTGCAAAACTTCAATAAATGTTTCTGTGATTTAATGTTCAACAACAGAAAAATCAATTGATATTTTTTCCATATTATTTTATTGAATTAGTGAAATGGTTTCTGAATCTGGTCAGTGCTTCCATGGTTTGCTTCAATGGAATAAATGTTCAGTTAGTCAATTCTACCTGAATGTGCAATACAAAATAAAAGAATAAATGATGCATCCAGCATACATGAAGTAATCATTTTAGAGGGTGTTCCAGAGTAATTTAAGTTTCCATACCTATATATTTAATTCTTTAACTGTAGAGGTGATAAACTTTTTTTTTTGTGGGGCAATGGGGGCTAAGTGTCTTGCCAGGGTCACACAGCTAGTAAGTGTCAAGTGTCTGAGGCTAGATTTGAACTCAGGTACTCCTGAATCCAGGGCCGGTGCTTGCCACCTAGCTGCCCCTAAACATTTTTACCTAAAACTACTAGTCCACACAGAAAAGAAACAAAACAAAACAAACAACAACAACAAAAACAAACCAACTCACTCAGTGAACAATAAAAAAAGAGTCCTGACAGTTATTTTCCTGAACTGACCAGCTGTTTTATTGAATTGACCAGTAAATTTTGTCAAAATGATTGAATTTGTGGTGCATGCTCGCAGTCTAGGACACTATATCACAGTGAATTTTCAATTGCTCTTTAGAGCATAAGACATCCCAGAGATTTTTATAACTGACAATTTGCATAATTAGCAAGTTCCATTTTTTCTGTTTGCAAACAAGCAGCTTGCATTTTGCATTAGTGATGGTGATAGAGAAAGAACCATTTTGACAGTGAAAACCTGCTAATGAAAGCTGCTACTTCTTACTGAATGTGTATAGATTACATAACGATAGCTCTGAATAGATATTTTCATCCCATGGAACTTCTAAAAGAAACTGCAGAATATAATTCATCATTTGGCAAATTTACCTAAATATCCATCACAGAAAAAAAAAGAAAAACAGCAGAGAATAGATAGATAATAGTTTGGCCAACAAAACCAAAGTAACTTCATATATAATATTATGTATTTTGATGATAAGTATGTGTACATAATATGAATATATGAGTATGTACCCTTACAGAAATTAACATGTTTATGTGTATACAAATTACTTCTCCTTTCTATCCCTTCTGTACAGACATTAAAGTGGGACTCCCCACTAAATCATGCAATGGCATTCTATAACTTTTCTGCAACTATCTTAAAAAAATTGCTTGGGCCTTGAGAAGTTTACTTGTCAAATGTTTCAAAACAAATACATATTAGAGGGAAGATTTGAATTAATTTTTTTTTCTGCAAGGTCAAACACTTAATAAGCATTCTTTGATCCTTCTATCAACACTTTGATGCACTATTATGGGTTTTCTTTCCATTGGTTTGGATTTTACCACAACTTTGCCTTTACATTCTGTATTTGTTCTGGAAGTTTTCCTCTGTCTGTAAATGTGTTATATACAAGTGCAACATTTGAGCTGTCTATATTTTCCCACATTCTTTCTACAAGATCCTTCCACATCTTTTTATTTTGACATAGTTATGTATATGATGATTGCTTTTAAAGATACCTTTTGAATGTAAGCCAACATCAGTGGTATTCTAGACCTACCTTAGCCATCATGGATCTCTGCATTGACTTTTTTTTGGGTCTGCAATAATGTTATTCTATGATTCATAATCAGATACTGTCACACTGAAAATATCAGTCATGGAAATTGGGTGTGCACATGAAGCACCTATGTGGCATAATGGATTGGGTGCTAGACTGGTTGTCTGGATGACCTAAATACAAGTCCCCCCTCATATACTTACTTGCTACTTACTCCTGGGCAAGTCACTTCATGTTTCAGTTTCTACATCTGTAGAAAATGGAGAAAACAATAACATCTATTTCATAGGATTGTTTTGAGGATCAAATGAGATTATGTAAGTACATGTAAATACAGGCAGCCTAGGATAATGTTAAGTACTATGTGATTCTCCAAATCAGACTACTCTCTTCTCTCCTATTCAATTGAGAGACTATTTCCTCATGGTTTAGTAATCATGATATGATAGAGTGTCCCCAAAGTCTCAAGTGTAATGATGAAAACTGTATTGATCCTTTGCAGATATCCTCCCTGTAAGCATTCATCTTAATTAATATTATAATCTGAGCCATTTGGATTCATAGTTTTCTCTGTGGATGACCCGGTTGATACCTTTTGAGTAAACGTGTATCATATTAAGGAGATTTTGTGGCTTTTCTTGACTAAGGACTTCAAATGTGCAATGTTGTCCACAATCAGAAGCATCTGGAAAACTTCAACATCTAAACTAAAGGCCTCATCCATTTAAATAGTGGGCGATCAGGATGAAAAGAAAGGTAGGAAAAGTTTGTTGAGATTTTGGTGCCAATATTCAAGATTTTATTTAAATGGCTCACGGCTTTTAAAAAAACAACAACAACAAAACATCCCAACCCTACTAACATTTGTTTATTTGTTTTATGTTAAGTAGGGGAATAATATCGAAAGGTGCTTTAGGAAATTCTAAATTTAACAATAAGGAGTTTTATAATGGCTACTTCTGCAAATCCATAGAATGCTGTGAAAATAATAGTTGGTCAATCACTAGTTTTGATAAAGAAAATAGTGTTGGTGGTATAGTTACATATGTAAAGCAGGGGAGAGATGGGCATCTCAGGAAATAGAAAAAATGAAAAGAATAATATGATTTAATCATCAGATAAGTATTTTATCCTTCTTATTTGAACTAATATATTGTGGAAATGTTTCTTTTTTTTAGAAAATAGGTTTAAATATAAATGTACTAATCAAATTTCTTTCAAAAATGCATTTTTAAAAAATATATATCTACAAGTTGAACATTATAATTCTGTACAAGAGATACACCAGAATGACTAAGGCCATGCCGCTGGAGGAAAATCTTCCATAAATGGATTTTGCTTAATAGATTTTTTATAAAGGCTAAATCCTAGAATTGTGGAATGGCACAATACCATGTGGAAACTTCTTTAATTGACATATACAAACCATTTGTTTTAAATTTATATTTTTAGATTGTTGTTTAGACACTGAAATGTAAAGGGATTTACTCAAGTTCACTTAACTAGATAGTATGTTTAGGAGCAGATCATGTGCACAGGTCTTCCTGACATGCAGGCCAACACTATCCAGTATACTACATTGAAACTCAACCCCAAAACTACAATTTCAAAATAATGTGGTGTCACTTCATATTGTGTCTATAAAAACAAACTGACAAGAAAGCACTGCTTATCTTGAGTAGGAAAAGAATAGATTTTCTCAAGGCTAAAATTTGTCTCCCAGCTTTATTGTATTGGAAACATGACAATTGTCTTTTCAAGTTTTAAAAAAATGCCTTTTAAAAAAAAATAACATAGAGGGGGCAGCTAGGTGGTGCAGTGGATAAAGCACTGGCCCTGGATTCAGGAGAACCTGAGTCCAATCCAGCCTCAGACACTTGACACTTAACTAGCTCTGTGATCCTGGACAAGTCACTTAACCCTCATTGCCCTATGCCAAAAAAAAAGAGTAAGATTCAAGCAAATGAAAAGTAAATTCAAAGTCAAATAAATTATTTTCCCACCCTGAAAAAAAATAAAAAAATAAAAATAACATAGAGCCAAGAAAAAACTGTGGAATGTCAAGGTACTGACAGCAAACCCATTTTATTGCTTAGTTATATTTCCAAGGATTTTATTAAATTACATTGAAACAGGTACTGTGTATTTTGTGGAAGTTATTCCATTCCTTATCTCAACCCACTTTATTTCCATTATGCTGCACAATGTAGCAGAAGTCAGATGTAATGTATATGATGCCATGAAATTAGACACTATTACCATTACTCGTAAAGCCAACTGTTTTCTGCTTCATTGGTGCAGTGAATTAATTGAAATTAAGTGTATCTCAACATAAATTTTGAAAGGCCTTTGCTATGCTCTCCCTACTAATACTTGAATGTATTAAGAATTCATTAGGTACCAAGTGAGTTACTGTAAACTCTTTTAAACCTCTCATTTACTTTGTATAGTTTCTGTTAATTCACCTTGATTCAAATAAATTATTGATATGTAAGGATTAATGTTGCATCCTATTGTATATAACTGCCTTTCCCCCTTTATTCGATTAATTCCTTTGTGATTAAAATATTCTATTTCTGAAACGTGGACAAATGTTTCCAGTGGTTTCATTTCTGCTGTGTACATCTTGTTAAGAAATGAACATGTGGGGGCAGCTAGGTGGCTCAGTGGATAGAGCACTGGCCCTGTATTCAGGAGTACCTGAGTACAAATCCGGCCTCATACACTTAATACTTACTAGCTGTGTGACCCTGGGCAAGTCACTTAACCCCAATTGCCTCACCAAAAAAAAAAAAATGAACATGTCTAAGAATTTCATTCTGGTAGAGATATAGATTAGGGTGAGCAAAGGTCATATAGTAGAATATAGCAAACTGATAGTGAGAAAAACAATTCATTTTAACTTATTAACTTGGTAATTTAAAAAATTCATTTTTACCTTGAATCAACACAGTTTAGCCTTAAAAGCTTGACCTTAACATTACCCATTTCCATGTATTATTTTATATAAATATTATTAAAATATAAAAATCACATACTATTTTAAAATCATGTAGATTTATCAAGAAAAGAGAAAAAACACCTCAGTATTAGAAAACATCTTTGAATATTAGTCAAATGATATTTAGACCCTATTTTAAAGGGCACTAAAAAAGAAAGAAATCTTAACAGTTCTGAAACTATGTCAGTATAGCAACTGTAGATATTGAATACAGCTTCTTTAAAAGGGAAAAATGGTAATAACCAAATGATGTGAATATTAAAGTACTCAAATACAAAACTCTAGTCTGAGGCACAAGAAAATAGAATGGAAAGAAAAGGATGTTATTTTACAATTCATCACAAATCCTGAGAGAGTTAGACTTAGCCTGTGGCTTGCAAAGTACTGCTTATTTGAAATATGTAGTGAAATTCCTTTATAATTTAGGACAGTGTAAAATAATGGAAAACTTACCTAGAAATCATGAAGACTTGGATTCAATCTTGCCTCTGATACATACTGGCTGTGTGATTCATGAGACATTCAACCTCTCAGAAATCTAGACAAATCTCTAATACTATATACTACAGAGAAGCTATCAACCTGCCTTGTTAGAAGGAGCTTCTCTTTTTAAGATTTTGCTATGTTGATGAACTCACAGTTCTCATCCCTGTTACTATTCCAATTACCACTTTAAAAGAAATGTAGTGTAGACAATTTAAGTCATGTTTTGCATTCAAGTCTCGCTTGTTACACATATCACTTGTGTAACCAAGGGCAGCTATCTAAGAAATTTGGTGGAGTGAATTTCCACCTCAGAAATTCCCCATACTAATGAAATCATAGGTCTAGACAAATACAAAGAAAATAATATTTACACTTACTTTACAGACTAAACATGTACCAGAAAGTGCTTTACTGTGTTTATGCTTCAAGACCATGATCACCTACAACATATAATAATAATATTTTGCCTTTATTTAGTTCTTTAAAATATACTGAATACTTTGCAAATATTATCTATTTGTATTCTCACAACAATCCTGGGAGATGTGTTATTATCATCCCCATTTTACACATGAGGAAACTGAGACTTAGGATAATTAAGCTTATGGTCACACTATTAGGAAATGAGGCTGGATTTGAATTCAGTTCTTCCAGATTCCTTTCACATTACTTTATCCACCTTGCCACCTACATGTCTATATCAAAGTAAGTGGACAGATTGGATGTTATATGAGTATTCTTGGCTTATTAAAAAAAATACAGGAATTTCAACCTGTGGAGTAAATAGTCTGTGGTATATTTACTAGGGATGGCAGACATTAAATAAAATCACATATGATGAGAGTACATGAAAGATTTTCAATCTCCTCTTGGGATGAGAGTATCATGCCATATAGATAATACATTCATCATGATCTAAATGTTTCAGATACTTATTTCAGCACTTCAAGGATTTGTGACTTTATCAGTATAGACATTCCTCAGACTGATACAGATGGTATGATTTAGTATATAGGCTTTTTTGTTTTGCTTTCCTTTTTTAATTGGAATTTTATTTTTCCAAGCCACATGTAAAAAATCTTGACAGCAATTTTTTAAACCTTTGGGTTCCAACTTCTCTTCATCCCCCCCAAGAACTCAAGCAATTCTATATAAGTCATAAATGTGGTCATGCAAAACATCTCCACATTAGCAAGGTTGTAAAGGAAAACAGACAAAAATAAAACTTCAGATTAAGGAACTATCAAAAAATATGCTTCGATCTATTTTTAGATACCATCAGTTTTTTTCTCCTTAGATGGATTGCAATTTTCATAAGTCTTTCAGAGTTATCTTGGATCATTACATTGCTGAAAATAACCAAGTCATTCACTGCAGATCATTTTATGCTATTACTCTTATTTTGTATGTAGCACATTTCACTCTGCATCAGTTCATGTAGGTCTTTCCAGGTTTTTCTGATAGCATCCTACTCATCATTTTTTGTTTCCAATAAAGTAACTAACAAAAAAGTTATGTTTCAATCTATATTCAAATACCATCAGTTCTCTCTCTGTAGATGGATTACATTTTTGATAAGACCCAGTAGATAGTCTTTTGTTTTGTTTTGTTTTGTTTTTGTTTTTGTTTCTGTTTCTGTCTTTGTTCAGTGAGTCAATTGGGGTTAAGTGACTTGCCCAGTGTCACACACCTAGTAAGTGTTAAGTAAGTGTCTGTGGCCGGATTTGAACTCAGGTCCTCCTGACTCCAGGGCCGGTGCTCTATCCACTGTGCCCCCTAGCTGCCGCCTAGTAGATAGTCTTTTAAGAGTAATTCTGGATGAAAAAAAGTGAGCATTACCCTGAACCTACCTGATGATTAAAATTCTGAAACCTCTGCTTATCCTCAAACAATAGACTTACAGTACATTCTTTAACTAAAGCACAAGCTTTTTCAACATGATAAGGTTCACCAGAACTTATGTGACACTATGATTAAACTTAAGAATTCATCCGGGTAACCTTCCAACAATTTGGTGGGGTTTTTTTTGTTTGTTTTGTTTTGTTTTGTTTTTTCCCAAGCCTGCATATGGTAAAAGCAAATGTTAGCCTGGTTTATGAGATCCATGCTGGTTAATTTCAGTCAAAATCTTAGATATTCATTTTTGCTGCAAAAAGAATTAAACATCTTCAACAAAATGCATTTAACAATATATTAAGGCAGTCCATTCTGCTTTGGGGCTGCTCTAATTGTTTGTAGGGTTTTTCCTTGCTATTAAGGCTGTAATTATCTCTTATCTGCTTCCCTCCATTGCTCTTGAATCTTCCCTCTGGAGACATAAACGGAGATTATTCCTTCATATTGCCATATTATTTCAAATACTTGAAGATAGATACCATGTTCCCCATAAACATTATCTTTCCAAGCTAAATATTATAAGTAACTTTAAGCTATCTTTATATAACTTGGACTCAAGAATTTCACCATTGTGGTTTCTGTCCTTAGGATGAGAGGAAAGAAAAAGTTCTGTCTTACCCTTATTCTTCTTAAAAAGAGGTTTACAAAACTCCAGGTGTGGTCAGTTAGAAGTAAAGTGTAATCATCACTTTTTTTTTTCCAGGAAAGCATACCTCCTAATGCAACCCAAGGTCAAAGTAGCATTTTTAGATAGTCATATCACACTTTCAAGTCATCTTATATAACCCTAGACCTCTTTTGAACGATCTGATATGTAATTATTTCTACCCCATTCTATGGTGATACAATTTATTTTGGAATCCCTTTGTAAAATTTTGCATTAATCATTACTGAATTTAGTTTTTAGATTAATCTCACTCTATTATCCTGACATTTATTAAAAAAATATAGTCTCTGTCATCCTGTGTATTATCTGTCTCTCCCAAGTTTCTTCCATTTGCAAGTCTGATAGGAATGTGATAAAATGATCTTTACCCCTTAGCAGGCATATAGGTAGTATAGTAGATAGAGGCTAGACTTATGTTTGGAAGAACTGAGGTCTAATCTTTCATTTGGTCAAGTCACTTAACCACTCTCTGTTCCAGTTTCCTCATTTGTAAAATGCTACCTCCCAACAGCTACCTCACAGAGTTATTCTGAGGATAAAATGAAATATTTCTAATTTACTTTATAAACCTTAAAATGGCTTGTAAGTGGTAAGGGTTATAAATAATATCCAAATCATTGAAAATAGGGGCAGCTAGGTGGCGCAGTGTATAGAGCACCAGCCCTGGAGTCAGGAGTACCTTAGTTCAAATCAGGCCTCAGACACTTAACACTTACTAGCTGTGTAACCTTGGGCAAGTCACTTAACTCCAATTGCCTCACTAAAAACAAAACAAAACAAAAAATCATTGAAAATAAAAGTTCATCAGTAAAGGGTCAATACCAATCCTTGAGGCAATCCTCTAGAAACCACCTACCAAGTTGATACTGAACAATTCACACCTGAAATTTGAGTCCTACCATGCAAATAGTTCCAAATCTATTTAATTTAGATATTATCTTATCCACAAACCTCCACCTTTTCCACAAGACTATCATGAAGTCCTCCAATAATCTCCTTGCTAAAACAAATCAAGTGATCTAGAAATTTTTTCTGCTGTCCTACTTTAGTAATTCCATCAAAAAACGGGGGGGGTGGAGGGGGGAAGGGGACAAAAGTTTAGTCTTACATGATCTGTTCTTGATGAAGTTCTATTGGCTCACTGTAACAACTACTTCCTTTTCTAAATGTTCCTTAACTATCCCTTTAATGATGCATTCTAGATTATTTACTCAGAATCATTCAAGTATTTTATACATAATTTCACAGCTTCTTTAATTTTTTTCTTTAGAAAAAAATCAGGAAAACATTTGCCTTTCTCTAGCCCTGTGGTACATTCCCGTAGTCCACAATATTTAAAATATCACTGAGAGTGGCTCAGCAAACTCATTCAACAGATATTGAACTGCTAAAGGATATACTTCATCTACGCTCAGTGAACTGACTTCATAAAGACAACTAGGAATTCTCTTAGTATACCTTTTTGTTACTCTTATCTCCAATATATCTAAAGGGAAACAAAAATAACTTGTTGTTAGCTTTCCTCCCAAGCCTCACTTAGTTCATTCTATGTTTTATCATTCTTAATATTCTATGCTGTTATATATATAATGTATTTATTTATTAAAAAATTTCCCCACCTTCCATGGAAAACAAATTGTATCATTGATTTTTAAAACTTTGTGTTCCAAATTCTGCTCCTTCCTCCCTATCCCCCCTTAAGAATTCAAGCAATTCAATACATGTGCAGTCATGCAAAACACAGCAGACAAAAAAAAAAAAACTTTAGAAAAAGGAACTAATACAACAACAAAATATACTTCTATCTGTATTCAAGAACCATTAGTTCTTTCTTGGTAGATGGATTGCATTTTTCATAAGTCCTTCAGAGTTGTGTGTATAATTGCATTGCTGAAAATAACTAATTCAATCACAGCAGATAATTTTACAATATTTCTGTTATTTTGTATACAGTACATTTCACTTTTAATCAGCTCATATAAATATGTCCAGATTTTTCTGATAGTATCCTGTTAATTTAATTTTTTTTTACATTAAACTAATTTATATAGTACTTTAAAGGGAGATTTCCTTATAAAACACACATGAGGTTGATTATTGCAACAACAATAATAGATAACATTTATATAGTATCTTATACCTGACAAAGAATTTTCTTCACAATAGCCCAACAAAATCAGTGCCACCACCACCACCACCACGATCATCATCATCATCCTCATCTAACATTGCTCTTGTCCCTGCTTCAAATTTTTCTTCCCAGTTACTATTGCTATTTCACTCCATCATATTTACTCGCTATGAGTAAATTCTCTATCTTCTTTTTGCCTATCCCTTCTCAAAAATGTTTTGCTTCTGACTGCCCTCTCCAGCAGTATGCCCTCCCTGTCTTCACCTCTCCCCACTTATCCCCTTCCCCTCCCACTTCCCCACAGGGCAAGATATATTTCTATACCCGCTTGAGTGTGTATGCTATTTCTTCTTTGAGTTAATTCTGATGAGAGTAAGGCTCACTCAATTCCCTCCTCCTAACCCATCTTCCCCTCCACTCCATAAGCTTTTTCTTGCTTCTTTTATGCTAGATACTTTACCCCATTCTGCTTCTCCCTTTCCCTTTTTCTCAGTGAAATCTTCTATCCTCTTAATTTTATTTTAAAATTTTCATCATGGGGCATCTAGGTGACCCAGTGGCAAAGCATCTGCCCTCAACCCAGGAGAACACGAGCCCAAATCTGGCCTCAGACATAAGACTCTACCAAACTGTATGACACTGGACATGCCCCCAAAGCATGACTGTGCCACAAAAAAGATAAACAAACCATAAATGTTTTACAGATATCATTCCATCATAATCAATTCCCACCTCTGCCCTCTGTCCAAATTTATTCCCTTCAGCTGCCCTAATACTGAGAAAGTTCTTGTGACTTAGACTTATCATATTCCCATGTAAGAATGTAAACAGTTTAACCTTTTAACATCCCTCATAATTTCTTTTTTGTATTTACCTTTTTAGGCTTCTCCAAGGTCTTGTATTTGAAAGTCAAATTTTCTACCCAGTTCAGGTCTTTTCATCACAAATGACTGAAATTTCTGTTTTTCATTGAAGTCCCATTTTTCCCCCGGAAAGATTATGCAGAGTTTTGCTGGGTAGGTGATTTTTTGTTTTAATCCCAATTTCTTTGCCTATACTTATATTTAAAATGTGGTTATTTACTGTACATCCACATCAGTGTCTTCAGATGATTCCCAGTTTTCTTTCGCTTTGGAATCATTTCATTTAGTGTCTTTAGTGTTTCATTTTTAATCATTTCCCACTCATTCTAAGTTGGCATCCCTATGGGATTTAAGGTAATAGCAATAATGTAAAGGTAAAAAATATCATAAAATTTAAATTATTTCTTGAGATACTATCTATGTATCCTTCCTTTAGGTCAGGGACTTTTTAACCATGTGTATGTGTCTGATAAAAATCTCTTCTCAGAAAAAAATATATTTAAATACATAAAATAAAATATACACAATTACAAAGTGGATCTATTATATTGAAGTAGAATTATCAATATATATTTTTTCAAAACTCAGAAATTGGAGGTTCAATATCTCTGTATCTAAATATGCCTTCCCCACATGTGTAATGTGTCATACTTATCCTTAATTTCCTCTCCTTCCAAGTCAGGAATTATAGGAGGAGATAATCATTTACCCAAATATTGCCAGTATTTTCATTCCCCAAATCAATGCTTTTATCTTACTGAGCTTCAAATAATGCATTGAATTCCCCTTGTTGATTCCTTCATCTTTTGAAAGATAAGATTATCATTAAGAAAAGCCCAAAAGTTATTTCCAACCCTGCTTTTGGCAGAGAGAGTTCCAGCAGATGTCTGCATTTTTAAAGTCATCCCTACCCCCATTACTACTATATTTTGCCTCTTTGCCAAGCTTATGATCTGTTTCCTGAGCTATTCTCTTTACTCTTTCTGTCCAGGTGGTCTTTAATAAACTTCAATGGTAAAATCACTTTTATTTGTCCCTTCATTGATATTTACCCAAATGTTCTCATCTACTCTTTCCTAATCTGGTTTCTGAAATTTCTGATGAGTATACTTTCTTAATATGTAATTCTATGCTATTTTACATTTGTCACTTTTGCTAAATAATATATACCCATGCAGAAGTATATTTCAACCATTGGCTTCACCCTACCAACTCTCAGTGATAACTAAGAGGTCAAATTTGCTTTCTGGTCTTAGGAACTCTTGTTCCTCTTTGTTCGCTAGATTTTGGACATTTTTGCATAAATATCTGAAGTCATGAATTTTAGTACTAATGCCTCTCCCTGACTTTGTCTCCTTCACCTTACTGGGTTTTGTCAGGTGTTCATCTTTTTCCTTTATTGTGGCTATTTTCTATAGTATCTAGTATGGTGAACATATATGACTGTGTACTTCCCCCATTTTTTGTTTATTATAAAGATTTTTCAACTTGATTTTTTGGGGGATGTGGGACAATGAGGGTTAAGCAACTTGCCCAAGGTCACACAGCTAGTAAGAGGCAAGTGCCTGAGGCTGGATTTGAACTCAGGTCCTCCTGAATTCAGGGACTAGGGTTTATCCACTGTGATACCTAGCTTCTCCCAAATTATTATTATATTTGGTGAGACATTTGGAGTTAAATGACTTGCATAGGTTCACACAGCTAGTAAGTGTCAAGTGTCTGAGGCCAGATTTGAACTAAGGTCCTCCTAACTCCAGGGCCGGTGCTCTAGCCACTGCACCACCTAGCTTACCCTGAACTTGATTTTTTAAATTCCTAGCAAGTATATCTTTACCAGCCTTTATTAGAGTGCATTTTCTTTCTTTCTTTCTTTCTTTTGTTTTGGTTAGGCAATTGGGGTTAAGTGACTTGCCCAGGGTCACACAGCCAGTAAGTGTTAAGTGTCTGAGGCTGGATTTGAACCCAGGTACTCCTGACTCCAGGGCCAGTGCTCTATCCACTACACCATCTAGCTGCCCCTAGAGTGCATTTTAACACTGGGTAGAAGTCTGTCTCATATTTCTAGTTGTGGTCCTGAACCCCTATTATCATTCTTACTCAGAACCTTGTCTTTAAAAAAAAATTCCCAGCTTTCATTTTTTTCTTTTATTCAAATTTTCTTATAGAAACATGACTAATATGGTAAGCTTTTTAACTATAAAAGTATTTTATTATTTTCCAGGTACATGTAAAGATAGTTTCCAAAATTTGTTTTTATAAGATTTCTAGTTCCAAAATTTTCCCCTTCCTCCCTTCCCTCCCCCACTCAAACACAGAAATCAATCTGATGTAGGTTATATGTACAGTCACATTAAGCATATTTCTACATTGGTCATTCTGTGAAAGAAGAATCAGAATAAAAGGGAAAAACTTCAAAAAAGAAAAAAAAAAGTAGAAATAGTATGGTTCAGTCTGCATCCTGACTGAACAATTCTTTTTTTCTGGATGTGGAGTACATTTTCCACCATGAGTCCTTTGGAATTATCTAGGGTCATTGTGTTCCTGAGAAGAGCCAAGTCTATCATAGTCCATCATCACACAATGTCATTATTACTGTGTACAATGTTCTACTGGTTCTTCTAGTTTCATTCAGCATCAATTCATGTAAGTTTTTTCAGGTTTTTCTGAAACCTACCTCCTTATCATTTCTAACAGCACAATAATATTTAATTACATTCATATATCACAACCTGTTTAGCAATTCCTCAATTGATGAGCATCCCCTCAGTTTCCAATTCTTTGCCACCACAAGAAGAGCATCCATAAATATTCTCGTATATGTGGGTCCTTTTCCTTTTTTTATGACCTCCTTGGGGAAAAGATCCAAAAGTGGTATTGCTGGGTCAAAGTGTATGCACAGCTTTATAGCCCTTTGGGCATAATTCCAATTTGCTCTCCAGAATGGTTGGATCAGTTCACAGCTCCACCAACAATGCTTTAGTGTTCCAATTTTTCCACAGCTTCTCCAACCTTTACTATTTTCTTTTTTTTTTCATATTAATCAGTCAGATATGTGTGAGGTGGTACCTCAGAGTTGTTTTAATTTGCATTTCTCTAATCACCATTGAATTAGAACATTTTAAGGCTTCTCTCTTAGGGGCAGTTAGGTAATGCAGTGGATAAAACACCAGCCCTGGATTCAGGAGGACCTGAGTCCAATCCAGCCTCAGACACTTGACACACTAGATGTGTGACCTTGAACAAGTCACTTAAACCTCATTGCCCAACCACCCCCCAAAAAAATAAAAGACAATAAAATAAATAATATATTAACTTGGCCTACCCATGAGCAACTGATATTTTTCCAATTATTTAGATCTGATTTTATTGTGTGAAAAGTGTTTTGTAATTGTGGTCATAGAGTTCCTGGGTTTGTCTCATTACTTTAAATGAAATTTCTCTTTCTTTCTCTTGACTCACAACCTTCTTAGCCAGTTTTACTCCCCAAAATAAATTTTCTCATCCATATCCCTTGTCTCCAAAGTGTAGAAGTAAGGAAAACACAAGCTTTTCATCTATGATCTTTAATTCTTATCTAAGAATTAAATTAGCAACACATTTTAGATTCCTTCTGGCAGCAACATTTGTGCCCACATGAATCACCAGAAGTGTTTAATAGTCATCAATTTTTGATAAATGCTGGGAAGATCTCTATCATATCTTGGATAAACACCTCAGAAAGGCAATGAACCTTGATATTGTTATTATCTGTTTTACAAATAGCTGTTTCTGCATCTCTGAGTAGGAAATCACCAATTAAACCTTTTTTTTCACTTCTTTCACTATCCTGTTATCTCTTATAGCTCTACCATATCATTCCTCCAACTATAAGTAGCTACATTCTCATATGAATATTCTGACCTCTCTTATTTAGAAGAGTAGATGATGATGATGATGTAATTTGTGCATGAAACAGCTAGTTAGCATATTGTATAGAATTGTGGCCCTGGAGTCAGTATAGCTCATCTTCCTGAGTTCATATCTGGCCTCAGATACTTGCTAGCTGCATGCCCCTAGGCAAGTTACTTAACCCTGTGTGCCTCAGTTTTCTCATCTGTAAAATGAAGAAGAGCAGGAAATGGTAAACCATTTCAGTATCTTTGACAAGAAAATCCCAAATGGGGTCACAAAGAGTTAGACATAAATTGAAAAATACCTGAACAACAAGAAAAAAAGAGAGTAGTAGCAGTCGTAATAGTAGTGGTCATAGTAGTAGTAGAATTGATGATAAAGGTGGTAGTAGTAGTAGTAGTTGAAGGAGGAGGACTGTTGGTGGCAGTAATATTCCAAGTAAATAATTGTCCTTTTTCATTGATTCTTATCCCATGCGACATTCTTCCACTCTCCAATCTCCTGCTAAGAGAAGGGCATGTTTTTCCTCCTTCATATCATCCTTCCCAATTAAATGGTTTATTTGCTTATAGGAACATTCAATTTTCCTTAATGCCTTGGAAAGTGGAAAGGCGTAGCTTGAATGAAAAAGTTACAATATGTATGCATTTGAAGCCCAGTAAACAGACACTTGGCTTGGGTGGATAGAATGCATAGTCATTGTAATGGGGGCCTTTTTCCCCCCAATAATTCTATAACCACATAATCACATAGCACCTCACCTTCTCCCTCCACACCAACATCCTATTTCATTATTTCTTCCCCATCTAAAAATCTATTCTATTGTTTAGTTTTATGAGTCAATTTGTTCCACTTACCTTCTCTCACTTGCCTTGTCTTGTGGAATATCTTCTCTTTTTTCCTTTTCCTTCATTTCTTCTCTTTAGGTCCTTTCTTCTTAGTTCCCCCTTTTCTTGTTTCTTCTTTTTAAACCTTTTTTCATTAAAAAATATCTTTAAATAATCCAGAGTAAAAGGTTTTTCTCCTTCAAATATTATATTTCTTCCCAGTTTCTTCTCCCTAAATTAATTGCAACTTTTTTTTCACAAATTCAATTTCAAATATTCTAAGTCACCTATGTGACTTTTTCCTCTTTACATTCAAGTTCCAGGAAAAGATAATTGCATTCAAAACATGTTAGATGCAGAATTGGCCATTTACCAAATCTTTCTATTGAGAAGACATTTGTTAACCTTTCACAACATGTAGTACACTGATATTCTCAAATCTAATGATCACTATCAATACATTCTCCCACTAAAGTCATCAAAATCCTTCTTTCTTCTGAGTTGTTAACCTCTTTTTTTGCCTTTCCCTAAAATTTGGCTAGATTTGAACTTGATTTCTGTTGAGGATAGTTTCTAGGTTCTGGTTCATAAAATGTGTTGATTAGCCTGCTGCTTATTTTCCATTTTTATTCTTTTGATTCCTAATAATACATCTTGCCATTTTACAGCTACTTTAGTTTACAGACATTCAAACTGATATCAATAAAGAGGTTATAAAATCCTACCTAATCATCCACTAAAAATAGAAATTCCTTTGTTGCAAATTACTATTGATTTCATCCTGAAGACCATTGTTTAGTTCATCTATTTTTAAAATAAACCTTACTATCTTTCCCACAATTCCAGAATTTAATGATATTTGACAAGTCTTTCCTTTTAGTTTCCACATGAAACTTTTAAAACAGTGACTGGCAAAGTTTCCAATACATTTTTCCTGAATCCCTCAACCTGACCATTGATTTACTCTGCTTGCATCCTTCACATCTCAGATCTTTGACCCATAATGCTTCTAAGTATAATTGTAAAGTATTGACTGTCATTCAAAGAAACATGAATACCAAATAGAGGGAAATGTGCATCCTTAGGAGATAGAACTGCTATCCTGTGAGCGATTCAGTATTCACACTAGGGGTGAAAATGGACTTCAGTCCAAGAATAGTTAATGCATCTAATTCACTAATAACAGCTGATTCCTGGACTCTATCCTTCCCCTTTAGTATTTATTCAGTCTACAATGATGAAAGCATTAAACAAATGTTCTGACTGAAAAAAAAGACCACTCTTGTTGGCAAAAACTTTATAACATAAGGAATGGATTAAATGACCTGTAAAGCTACATTTTTTTAGTGAGGCAATTGGGGTTAAGTGACTTGCCCAGGGTCACACAGCTAGTAAGTATTAAGTGTCTGAGGCCGGATTTGAACTTAGGTACTCCTGATTCCAGGGCTGGTGCTGTATCCACTGCACCACCTCATTGCCCCAAAGTTACTTTTAATTAAAAGATTAAATTTAAACCTTTATTAGGTGGCTTGTAGTAATTAATAAATAAGTAAATAACCTCAGAACAAAGAATAAAGCCATAAGAGCACCAGAGAAATCCAAATATGAGAAATATAAAATTGAAGAGAATCAGGGAATCAGGGATTCTATGCTTATTATTCCCTATTGACATTGGTTTCCAAGTTTGACAAATAAAAGTCTATAATTTTTCAATTGTGGAAGTGTGTTCAGAAGATTATTCTTGCTTTCCTTTAGTAGACATCTCTCAATCTCTGCCCAGTAGACATCTAGGTTCTTTGCGACGTTTTTAAAAAAATCTCAATCATAATAAACTGTTACCTGAGGATTACATGACCTCTTAAAATTTATAAAGCTATATTTCATTTGATTCACATAATCCAAGATGTTATCAGTTGGATATATAGTCTCGTCAAACCCTACCTAATCAGGAATTCACTTGATAACATGCCTGAGAAGTGATCATCCACTATTTGGAGGCTTTCAGTGATGGGGAATTAGCTACTTCCCGAAGCAATACTGGTTACTACTGGGAAGCTCTAATATTCTGTGGGGCAGGAGAGTATTAGACATAGTTTTGGTGTAAAATAAAAAAGGCATAAATTAAACTTGAATACATATATGCAAGAGTCTAGATGCTGTTAGCAAAAATAAAAAGGCCCATTTAGGAATCAGTTTGCTAGAGATTCAGAGGAACAAAAGAGACATTCTATTTTTATTGTTTTGTTTGTCTCCCCTATCTCCTCTACTAGATTATTAGCTCCTAGAGAGCAAAGATTTTCTTTCCATTTTCCCCAGTATCTAGCCTGGTGCCTTTTATAGGTAGATAGTTAATAAATGTTTGTTGAATTAATGTCTGATTATCTAGAATGATATCACTGGAGACTGATGACAAAGGAACAGAGTGAATCAATTCTGTGGAGACACCTTTGACTTTCAGTGAATGTGATTGTGATCTTTAATCCCAAAGATCTAGTGGGCAGGATATGCATTTACTATAAAACACTCAATCTGAGTTTCAATAAAAGTAATTGCTCATATTTCTGCAGTGTTTTAGTTTACAAAATAACTTTCCTCACAACATTCCTTTGTGGTAAGTAGTACAAATATTATTTTCCTATTTTACAAACAAGAAAACCAATATTCACATAGATTCCAATTTATTCAAGGTCACTGAGCTGGCAAGAGATAGGGTTGGGGCTCTAACACAGTTACTCTGATTCTAACTCAATTTTTCCTCTAATAGTACCACATTAAGGATTTACTGTTTTCAACAGTAAAAGGAAGCACATTTTTCTTATGAAGAGATGAGCAAAATATACTTTGTGCTATCCATCAGGTCCCAAGTACCATAAAGATATGAAAATGCATTCTGATATTTAGAACTATTTAATAACTATAATACTGTGATGGCATAGACTGATAGAAAAGAAAGAATACTGGATTAAGAATCAGATTCTCTGGGTTTTAATCCCAGTTCTGCTATTATTTACTTGTGCTCATTAAGTTATTTCCCTTGTTTGGACCAAAAGTTCCTCAAATACAAAATTAGCTAATTGGATTAGAGCATTGCATGATTTCTTGGGTCTTTTATAGCTCAAACACTCTTCTTTTCTTTATTTAGAATATAAAAAGAAAACCCTTGACTGATTTTTTGGATATATTGCACCTTTCCCCACAATCCACTTTCTCCACAATTATGCTTTGATGGAATTCCTCTCCTAAGCATATTCCTTTAGCAAAATAATCATAATAACAACAATAGCAATAACAATGATAAAAATGATGATAAAAACTTGTATCTACAGCCTTGTTTCCCAATTTATAAACATGTAAATACAAACACACATGCTCTCTTTGTATCTCTCTATCTCTTTCTCTGTCTTTGTCTCTGTGCTTGTCACACGTGTGTGTGTGTGTGCACATACACATACACACACACACACACACACATACCCAGTGTCTTGGAGATGGTAACTGAAAAAGCAAACTGTGCTCCTTGCCAAGAATTATACTCATTTATGTAGTAATAATAGCAAATTTTCACTCAGCAGTATTGCAATGTTGAAAATCAGAGGTTATAGTTCAGAACTGAACTCTGCTATTTTTTAGTTGCGTGATCTGTTCCCCACTATTCAGTCAGTGAATGAACATTTGTTAAGGACTTCATATATACCAGAAACTGTACCAAGTACTATGGAAAGGAAAAATCATTATTTTTACTCTCAGTTAGCTCATATTCTAAAAGAAGAAACAAAATATAAAGAAATATGTCATTTCAAAATATAGACAATGCAAATAGAAGGTAATCTTAAAGGCGCCAATCTCATCTGAAAAATGAAAGGAGTAGAGAAGTTGAGCTAGGTGAACTATGGATTCCTTCTTGTATGCCTTTAGGCAAGTCATTTAATCCGGGCCTTAATTTTCTCATTTGAAGTTTTGGGGATAGATGAGGACTGAAGTAACTTTCAACTATAAATCTATTATTACATATATTCTAAATAACTGTTGGCTCTGGATGAACCTTTGGTTGCTGAAACCATGATCATCTTTAAACTGTCTGGCTACCATGATCATATCTATGCTTTCTTTCCCAAGTTAGGTTGCTTCCAAATGCTCCTCAACTAAGAGGGTACCAAATGGAAGAACTATCTAAATACAAGCTAAACCCTTCTCTCATATGTCACAATGAGACATATTGTCTAGTGCACCACATGTTTCCCTCCATGTGCTTCACTTGCACAAACTTGACCATCTGTTCACCCTGTGGCTGGTGTGCCACTGTGCATCACTTAGCCAGTGCTTGAAGGGTTTGGTTCAGATTTCATAGCATTATAGATGGACTTCTAAAAATAGCCAAGAGATAATTATGCAAAGAAAAGAAATCAAATGGAAATAGCAGCTAGTTCCAAATCATGGTCTCCAAGGCTATGCCTTTGGGTCAGTATAGATATAGAGCAGCCATGACCAGGTGCAGCTGCTCATATGAATCTTCACAGACTTCCATTTATCATTCTCTGCGATAAAGAAATGGAAAAAAATATCCATTCATTTATTCTTATTAGATTCTGAACTTACAGTGGAAAGGTATACGTTGAAGGCCATTAATAAATAATTGTTTAATTTTAAATGAACATTTCATTTTATGTTTCTATGCTGCACTGAGAACATGTTTTCTGCTTATATTCATAACCTCTCAGAATTATATGGCATTTCAGGGCTCATCTATAACACCAAATAGAACATTAGTCTCAAAGTTCTAAATCTAGGAGAAATCTTAAGAGGAGGTAGTGTAACTCCCTCAGATGAGGCAACTGAGCAACTCAGATTTTTAATGTTATTCAAGGTCATACAAGAAATGTGTTAAATGTGAAATTTGAACTCAGCTCTCTGTCCTACAGAGTCAAAGAGTTTTCCACTATACAAGACTTTAGAGTCACAAAAGACCTCAGTAGCTACCTAGACAAATCCATACCTTAAAAGAAAATCTTCACTATAACATACCTGATATATTATCATCCAGCCTCTATTCGAAGATGTCAAAAGAAATGGAAATGGGACACCACTTCCTAAGGCAGTTCACTGGAGGACTATTGTGTTAAAGGACTCCTGGATAGGGGCAGCTAGGTGGCACAGTGGATAAAGCACCAGCCCTGGATTCAGGTGGTCCTGAGTACAAATATGGCCTCAGACACTTGACAATTACTAGCTGTGTGACCTTGGGCAAGTCACTTAATCCTCATTGCTCTGCCAAAAAAAACAAAACACAAAACAAACAAAAAAATAAAACAAAATTAAAAAAAGACCTCTTGTATAATTCTTATTATTGACATTTTATTTCTGTACATCCTTCAATGGATGAAATCCCAAAATATTCAAAGTCTATGTTATAGAAAGAAGGGGAGTAATCATAGCTAGATCCAAAACATATCTTAAGATAAAAGACAAGCTTTAAAACAAAAGTATCAGGGCAACAGATTTTGACCCAATGAACATAAAAATGGTGGACCACCTGGAGCTATGAAAAACCAGAATGTGAAGCATTGAGAAGTATTGAGTTCTTTATCATTAGAGCTCTTCAAATAAAGATTATCTGAGATTTTGCTGGGCATGGTATAGGGCAGATTCTTTTAAAGATAGACAACAGAATAGATGACCTCTGAGGCCCCTTCCAACATGGAGAGTCCATACTTTTTCCCCAATTTATTTAGAATTAATTTTCCCCCCAAATTACACATAAAAACATTTTTAACATCAGTTTTAAGACCTCATGTTCCAAATTCTTTTCTTACATCCTTCCCTAACCCCCCTTAAGAATGCAAGCAATTTTGTATAAATTGTACATGTGTAATCATGCAAAACATTATCACATTAGTCAGATTGTGTTTTTTTCTTTAGTTTTTTTAAAATAAAGTTTATTTGTGATGCCAATGTTAAATGCTTTTTATTGATGACATCCTCCCTATTTTTAAGATCTATACTTTTAATTAATTTAGAATTTTCTACAAATTAAATGTATAAACAAATTTTCACACTGATTTTTAAAACTTTGTGTTCCAAATTCTCTTCCTCCCTCTCCCAGACCTCTCCCTAAGAACTCAAGCAATTCAGTATAAGCTATACATGTGTAGTGTAACGATTGGAATGATGCCCCCTACTGGAGACTTACTGTAGCAAAGCTCCACCATGAGGAGAAGGCCTATGAGGGTAAGCCATGTGGTCAAGGTCCTTAGCGTCAGGAAGTGACGTTTGCTCATGGGTACTGTCTATCAAGGCTACCAGCCAATCAACTTGAGGAGCCTCCCATTTCTGGGAGGAGGACACAAAGTAGGAAGTGGAAGCAGGTGAAGGGGTGCTGTCTCTTTTTGGTTCCTGACCTCGCCATGGTGGGTTGGATGATAGGGTCTCTTAGAAATAGTTAGATTTTTTACCTTTCTCTCTGATCCTAATGCTCTTTAATAAATACTTAAACATTTAAACACTCTTGCTGAAGCTTATAATTTATTGGTGACCAATCATTAGACTTTAGATAGCTTAGCTAAAATTTTAGCCCCTTACAGTAGTCATACAAAACGTTTCCACATTAGTCAGGTTGTGAAAAAAAAAACAAACAAAAAAACTTTAGGATGAGGAACTAACCAAAAAAATTATACTTCAAATCCCTTTTCAGATACCATCAGTTCTTTCTCTGTAGATGGATCACATTATTCATAAGTCCTTCTGATAGCAACCTGCTCATCATTTCTTTCTTTTTTTTTTTTTTTTGGTGAGGCAATTGGGGTTAAGTGACTTACCCAGGATCACACAGCTAGTAAGTGTTAAGTGTCTGAGGCCGGACTTGAACTCAGGTCCTCCTGACTCCAGGGCTTGTGCTCTATCCACTGCACCACCTAACTGCTCCTCATCATTTCTTACAGCACAATAGTGTTACATCCTAATCTCATCTCACAATTTGTTCATCCGTTCCCCAACTGATGGTCATCACCCCAATTTCAAATTCAACTTTTTAAAAAAATCTCTTTTAGCATACTAACCTAATAATGGTGTTGCAAGATCATGGTTTTATAGACCCTTACCCATAGTTCCAAATTGCTTTACATAATGTTTGAATTAGTTAACAATTTTACCAAGAGTGCATTAAAGTCTCATTTCGTCCATATCCCCCACAACATTTCTCATTTTCCTCTGCTTTCCTATTATCCAATCTAATAGGTATTACATAGTACCCAGAATTATTTTGAACTTAATCTCTCCAATCTGTGATATATAAAATCTAATGTTGATCCTTACCTGCCACCCCTCCAGTTTTTTGGGGGGTAAACTGTCTAAGATTAACTGATAAAATCAGCAAGAGTTTATGTTTTTTTTTAATGAAAGTATTTTACTATTTCCAGTTACATGTAGAAATAGTTTTCAACATTTATTCATTTAAGATTTCCAATTTCCAATTTTTCTCCCTCCCTCCCCTCCCTCACCTGTCTCCTAGACAGCAGATAATCTGATAAAGGTTATGTATACTTAATAACATTAAACATATTCCTCATTAGTCATGTTACAAGAGAAGAATCAGAGCAAAAAGGAAAAACCTCAAAACAGAAAACCAACAGCACCAAAAACAAAAGAAATAGTATGGTCCAATCAGCATCTATATTCCACCCCTGCATTGTCCTTCTTGCCAAATGTTTGACCCCCATTACCTTCTGTGGGCTGAGTTCTAGAAGCAATTGCTGCCTTTGCTGATTCAGATGTTCCTGGTTTGCTGGTGCTGGGTCTGTACTGGTGTTGCGTCTGTGGTGACATGACTTGTGCTGGGTTGCACTGCACTCTCACCCTGGTACAACAGACCTTTCCTGCCAACTTTCTAAGTTTCATTAGCTGGAAAATGATTTCACCCTGTCTTTTTGGGGTTCTGCTGCTCCAAGAATTGCATTATGGCATTATTTGAAGGTATTTGGAGGGTTTGGGAGACCACAGTCAAATCACTGCCATTCCTCTCCCATTTAACTGGCACCCCACCCTCCCCACCCCCGCCTAATTCCATACTTTCTTTCTTTCTTTTTTTTTTTTTTTTTTGGTGAGGCAATGGGGGTTAAGTGACTCGCCCAGAGTCACACAGCTAGTAAATGTCAAGTGTCCGAGGCCAGATTTGAACTCAGGTACTCCTGAATCCAGACCCAGTGCTTTATCTACTGTGCCATCTAGCGGCACCCATACGTTCTTGACAATATGATGAAGTGTTTGACAGTGAAAAATGAAATTGGATATTACACTTACTCAAACAAGATAATCTATTAACTTTTCTTTTACTGTATATAGAAATATAAATGGGGATTGGAAACTCAAATGAAAATTTTCTATTAATGATATCTATTTCTATATTAAAATAGCAAATTATTTAGAATTTTGTTGATTTCTTAATTGATAAAATATTAAGCACCTACACTATGCAATCCACTGTATAAGGTGCTATGAAAATATAAAGAAGAATAAAACCTGGACTTTTCTCTCCCCTTATGCTTGTAGAAATTTGACTCCCATAGTTTAATTAGAGTATATGGATAATGGTGGGGGTGGGGAGTATTATTGTTCCTAGAAGTATGCAAGCAGATATTAGATTCAATTTAATTGAGTAGAAAAATATTTATGGAACTATTTTTATGTCAAAGGTGAGAATCAACCATGGTACAGTGAATACCAGATAGGATTTTATGTCAGGAAAACCTGGATTCAAGTCTTGTATATAACTACAGACAATATAAAATACTTGGGAGTCTACCTGCCAAGACAGAGCCAGGAAACATATGAAAAATTTTTTTTTAAAACCAACAACAACAACAATACTCCCCCCCCCTGCAATGAAGTCAGATCTTAACAATTGTACAAATATCAGTTACACATGGAGAGGCCAAGCCTATATAATAAAATGATGATTCTACCTATTTTACTTATTCAATGCCATGCTAATTAAACTACCAAAATTTATTTTAGAAAGCTAGAATAAAAAATGACAACATTTATCTGGAATATTATGATGTCAAGAATATCAAGGGAATCAGTTTTTTTTTTCTAATGTGAAAGAAGGTGGCTTAACAGTACCATATTTCAAACTCTATTACAAAGCAATAATTAACAAAAGAATCTGGTACTGGCTGAGAAGTTAAACTATTAAATTATTGAGTGGTGGTTCAGTAGAATAGATTAGGTACACAATATGTGTTAGTAAATGACCATAGTAACCTATAAGCCCAAAGCTGCAAACTTTTCTGGTAAAAAATCAGTTATTTGACAAAAATTGCTAGGGAAATAGAAAGAAGTTAAGCAGAAACTATGTACAGAACAACATCTCACAATATATACCAAGACAGTAAAAATGGATAATTGATTTAGACATCAAGGGTAATATCATAGGCAAATTAGAGAAGCAAGAAATAGTTTACTTCTCAGATCTATGGAAAAATGAAGCATTTATGACCAAAAAAGATAAAGAGAACATTATGTGATGGATAGATTTTTTTCTGTAAAAGTATTTTATTATTTTCCAGTTACATGTAGAGATAGTTTTCAAAATTTGTTTTTTTGAGGTCTAGTTTTAAATTTTTCTCACTACCTCCCCTCCCTCACTCCTCCCCAAAACAGCAAGTAATCTGATATAGGTTATATATGTACAATCACATTCAACATATTTCTGCATTAATCATGCTATGAAAGAAGAATGAGAGCAAAAAGGAAAAGCCTCCAAAAATAAAAACAATAGCAACAAAAACAATAGAAATCGTATTGTTCAATCTGAATCTAGATTCAACATTTTTTTCTTTTTCTGGATTTGGAGAGCATTTCATATCATGAGTCCTTTGCGACTATCTTGGACTATTGTATTGCTGAGAAGAATCAAGTCTATCACAGTTGATCAACACATAATGTTTTTTATATTGTGTACAATGGTTTCCTGGTTCTACTCATCTCACTCAGCATCAGTTCATGTAAGTCCTTCCAGGTTTCTCTGAAATCTGCCTGCACATCATTTCTTACAGCACAATAGTATTCCATTTCATTCATATACCACAACGTGTTTAGCCATTTCCCTATTGATGGGCATTCCCTCAATTTCCAATTCTTTGCCACCACAAACAGAGCTGCTATAAATATTTTTGTACATGTGCATCCTTTTCCATTTTCTGTGGTCTCTTTGGGATACAGACCTAACAGTGGAACCACTGGGTCAAAGGGTATGATAGCCCTTTGGGCATAGTTCCAGATTGCTTATTGAATAACATTTTCTCCCTTTTTACCTTTTTAATCTTCTCTTGAGTCTTATATGTTAAGATCCAATTTTCTATTCAGTTCTGGTCTTTTCATCTGGAAACCTTGAAAGTCCCCTATTTCATTGAATGTCCATCTTTTCCCCTAAAAGAGATGAACAAAAATGAGTATTCATTTTTGCTGCATAGTTCATCCTTGGTTGCAATCCAATCTCCTTTGCCTTCTAGAATATCATATTCCAAGCCTTGCGGCCCTTTAATGTTGAATCATCTAGGTCCTCTGCAATCCTGACTGTGGCTTCATGATATTTATATTTCTTCTTTTTGGCTGTGTGGTTTATTTTCTCCTTCACCTGGTAATTTTGGAATTGGGCTACAATATTCCTTGGAGTTTTCCTTTTGGGGTCTCTTTCAGGAGGCAATCAGTGTATTCTTTCCATGAAGATTTTATCCTCTGATTCTGATTTATCAGGGAAGTTCTCTTTGTTAATTTGTCTCTCTTGGATCTGTTTTCCAGGTCAATTGTCTTTCCAATGATGTATTTTACATTTTCTTCTGTTTTTTCATTCTTTTGATTCTGTTTGATTGATTCCTGGTATCTCATGGAATCATTAGGGCCCATCTTTCCAATTTGAATTTTGAAGGAATTGTTTTCTTCAGTAAGCTTTTGCACCTCCTTTTCCATTTGGCCAAATGAATTTTTTAAGGAATGTGCTTCCTTTTCCAAGCTGCGGATTCTTTTTTCATAATTTTCATGTTTCTTTTATTTCTCTCCCCATTTTTTCATAGAACTCTCCTAATTGATTTTGAAAATCCTTTTTGAGCTATTCCAACAAGACTTTTTGGTTTTGAGACCAAGTAATTTTCTCTCTTGAAGCTTCATGTGTAGGCAATTTTAGAGTACTGTCCTCATCTGAGTTTCAGTTTTGCTCTTCTCTGTTGACAGAGAAACTCTCAATGGTAAGAGCCTTTTTTTTCTTATTCATATTGCAGCTTATTTTTTTTAAGGTTGAAGTCTTCTTCTGGGGCACAAGGGTCACTGTTTCAAGCTTCTTGTGCTGGGGAATAGGGGCTATGTCACTGGCTTTCTACTCTGATGTCTCTATGGCTTGTGGATTTCTCACTGCCCTGGACTTGCTCCCTGTACTTGCTCCATGTCCTGGAATGGCCAGGCCTGGTCATGCCTGTCCCGTGGGAGGCCCTCCAGCTGGCAGCCTGCCCTCTCCACTGTTGCCAGTGCACCTGCTGTGCCACCAGTTTGCTAAGCCAGGATCAGGGGGCCTCAGTTGTTCCACTCTGGCCAAAAGATTCTTGTTGACTTGTACAGACTCCTTCCATACTGTGTGGCACTGTGGGCTGAGCTGTGCTCTTTGTGGGCCAAAATTTAATACATGGAGCATTAATTGGGTGACTTGCCAAAATATTGGGGTCCTGGAAATAATGAGGGACCTTTAGGTTTAAAGCTCCCTCCCCTCTGAACTGCCCTTTTAGATATTTCTCCCAGACCAATAAGAAAGGAGATTTACAGCTTCTTTTCCACAAAAGGATCAGATTTTATTACTTGGGAATTAATTAAACAACAAAGGTGAAATTAATAAAAATCAAAGGTAAGGAAGTAGGAAAAAGAAATACAGATAAATTCTCTTAACTGTAAACTAAGTCTATACAATCCCCAAATCATTTTCAATTAAGCTAATTCAAAGGAATCTATGTTCACTCACCACACATGGGATGTCTTCAATTGCTCATGCCATTGGAAAGGGAGAAGAAAGAGAGAGAGCTATCATTCCAGAAATTCCTCAGCCTCACCTCAGGGAGCTTTCAATCTTCCTCCCCCAGAAGAGAAGTTCCTTCAAAAATTGCCTGTGGGGCAGCTAGGTGGCACAGTGGATAAAGCACTGGCCTTGGATTCAGGAAGACCTGAGTTCAAATCCAGCCTCAGACACTTGACACTTAACTAGCTGTGTGACCCTGGGCAAGTCACTTAACCCTCATTGCCCTTCAAAAACAAAAACAAAAAAAAAAACAAAAATTGCCTATGGAGAGTTCTCCTTCTGACCTCAGTAGTATAAATAACTTCAGGGTGGGCCAGGTGTGTCCCTCCCAAATGAGTCAGCTAAAATTCCAATAATTTTTTACCACAGCTCCCTTTTTGCCTGAGTGAGAATGACCTTTCCTAAAGTCTTCTAAATTATCTCAAGTTTGAAGATTTTCTTTCTCTTTCTCTTTCTTTTTGTGGCTTGTGTAGTTTCAGAATCCATTCAGAAGCTTTATTTAATGTTGTTTTTGAGGGAAGCTTGGGAGAGCTCAGAAAACTTCCTGGTTTCTCTCCACCATCTTGGCTCCACTCCAAGATGAATAGTTTTGATTATATTAAAATAAAAAGTGTTTATACAAGCAAACCCAATGCATCCAAGATTGGAAGGCAAGATAGAAACTGGGAAAATATTTTACAGCAAGTCTCTAGCTCATTTCACAAATAGAGGATTGAATCAAATTTATAATATGAGCCATTCCCAATTTACAAATGGTCAAAAGATATGAAAAAAACAGCTTTCAAAAAATTCAAAGCTATCTATAGTCATATGAAAAATGTTCTAAATTATTATTGATTAAAAGAATACAAATTAAAACAACTCTGAAGTACCACCTCACACTTATCATATTGGTTAATGTGATAGAAAAGGAAAATTACAAATGTTCAAGGGATGTTTAAAAATATCAATGCTAACACACTGTTTATGGAGTTGTGAACATTCTTAAGGCAACTTGGAACTATGTCTAAAGGGTTTATAACTGTGCATATGATTTTGATCAAGCAAGATCACTACTAAGTTTATAACACAAAGAAATAAAAATGGGAAAGTACCTATATGTACAAAAAATATTAATACTAGCTCTTCTTGGGACAGGAAAGACTGAAATTGAGGATATGGACATCAATTGGGGAATGGCTAAAGAATTTGAGGTATGTGATTATGAAGGAACATTATTGTGTGGTTTCAGAAAAGTGTAGGAAAACTAATATGAACCAATGCAAAATGAAGTGAGCCTAAAAGGAAAGCATCCTACACAGTGTTCTCCAATCTTAGAGATCCTTGAATCATTCTTGACAAAATACTATCTCTAGCTGCCTCTCTAGACAGTTAGACTATTGAAACAATTGCATTTGGATGTTCAAAGATGTTCAATCCTGATTTAATTGGAAGTATCAACAAATGACAAGTAAAAAATTAGATATTTAACCACCATGAATTATTGCAGAGATATGTAACAGATTATCTTTTTTTCAGGGAAATCCCTATATCACAAATTTTATGTGCGGTCAAAAAAACAACAACCCTGCAACCATTCAAAAAAGCAAATGTATGTATTATCACATATAACACCAATGAAAAATTTCTAGTTCACTATAGAAAATGATTTACCACAATCTTTCCTACATCTACTTCCCCTACACACAGTGATTTTGCACAAAAGTGGAATTGGGTTACAAATATTATTCTTTTTTTTTTTTTGGTGGGGCAATGGGGGTTAAGTGACTTGCCCAGGGTCACACAGCTAGTAAGTATCAAGTGTCTGAGACCGGATTTGAACTCAGATACTTCTGAATCCAGGGCCAGTGGTTTATCCACTGTGCCACCTAGCTGTCCCCTATTATTATTATTTTTAAATCTTACATGACATAGGAGTTGTTAATACAAATGTGAAGACAGATGAGATATATACAAAGGAATTAAAGATGTCCAATATTGTATTTTCATATGGCAATTGCTTAAGTTTTTGTACACTTTGAATAAGAGAAAAATATAAATTCATCTTGTTAGTTCATATTTGAGTTTTTTTCTTCTTAAGAAACTTTTCTCTTAGAACTTTAACATTTCCTATGTGAGGAAGTCAAGTGATTAAAAGAACCTAATGAGGAAAAGAATCAATGGCCCAGAAGATGTGAAATTAAAATTAAGAATTAATTGATTTTGAAAAATCAGATTCAAAGGGAATATTAAATGTAATTCCTCTAGTACCATTAAGCTCATAGTAATGAACTGAGTGGGCATTACTTCTAAAGTGAAATTTTTTGATTAGATAACTTTCAAATTTGAAGAGGTAGGTTTTAAAGATGAGTTTTATAGATTTTTTTTGAAAGACACTGCTAGTTTCAAAAATTATCACTAACATGAATAACTAATATTAGGCTGGAGTCAGTTGAGGTAAGAAAACTTTGAAATGAAAAGTAATCACACTACTGTATTAGGGTCTAGTTTTTTTGTAATAATGCTTGTTTGTTGATTATTTTATCTGGGGAATCATTAATGAAGCAAGACCCTTCCATTGTGAATGGTTGTTGTGTCAAGATAATGGAATGTGGTAGATAAGTGGATTTAGCAGATACTCACTCAAAGGCCCACCTGAAGATTAATCTAAACTGATGGAATTTAGTAAGAGTGATTGACTGCTGCTTAGCTTACTTCCAGTTAACTAGATTGTAAGCACATCTGGCTGGCCCTTAGAGGGTATTCTTTTTAGAAGCCAAAAATTTTTAACTTAACTTGAGACCACCTTCGTGTCCAGTGAACCAATGAATTTGAATGACGTTAGCCAATCAGCTTGAAGAACCTCCCATTTCTGGGAGGAGAACAGGAATGAGGAAGTTGACACTGGCAGGGGGACTTCTGTCTCTTTTGGTTAGAGACATCAGTTTGGTGGCAGGATGTCAGGTGGGAGTTTAGGAAGGCTAGGATTTCCATGCTATAAGAAATCTATTCTTGATCTTTCTCTTTTTTTACTATCTTATATCTTTTAATAAACCCTTAAAAAACCTAAACTCATTTAATAGTGATTTTAGCCAGTTTCCCCCCAAAGCTGGGGGGACAGATTAGAACCCACATTTAGATTTTTAAAATACACATTGTTCATTTGAAGTAGTTCATACTCTTAAAAAGTTCAAGGGAATAATGAAATGTTGTTTAACTATTTAACTACTATATGTGAGAGGCAAGTCTTGAACTAAGGTTCTCCTGATTCCAAAGTTGGCTTTCTACAGCATGTTGCTTCTAAGTATTTATTAAGAGATGATTAGGGGCAGCTAGGTGACACAGTGGATAGACCACTGGCCCTGGAGTCAGGAGGACCTGAGTTCAAATCCGGCCTCAGACACTTAACACTTACTAGCTGTGTGACCCTGGGCAAATCACATAAATCCAATTGCATCACCAAAACAAATAAATAAATAAATAAAAAGAGATTATTACGTGGTAGTTAGTGGGATTTCTATTAGAAATACAATTACACCTAATTAAACAAACCTTACCCACAGTGAGTTTATATTCTAGTGGAGAAATGACACATATATCTAAAATTTATATAGTAGAAATATAAAATAAAGTTTATTAGTATAAATGTATACTATATATTTATATAGAACATTTAGAGTTCCAATTGCTATGTATAGCTAGTAGATAAATAGATCATAGATAGTAGATAGATAGATGATAGAAAGATTGTTTGATTAATAAAATATTGCAATGCATGGGGGATTGGTCAATCAGATCACTTTTCTTATGAGCTTGTGCAGTGTGTTCTGTACATGTTTATTTTGGGTCATGTGCAGATATTCTGATTTTCTCCTGGACCTTTTGAAGTTCACAAGGTCATATGACATCTCCAGTGCTCCCTCACGAGAGAGCAGCAAATAACAATTATAAGAAGCTAAAGAACAGAAGTGCCATGCATTCTCATACACATGCAGGCTAAATAGTGACATTAGAAAACTGGCCTATGGAATTAAAGAACTCTTATTTCGGTAACCAGCAGGAAAAGAGAAATTGAGTTGGCCTTTTAGTAACTTGTATGCATTCCCTATTTCGATTTTAGCAACCAATCAAAAGGCCATTCTTCACACAGTAAGCAGACAGAAAACAGTCATAGAATAGAAATTATGGTCTGAATTCATGGGCTGAAGTAAGTCAAAACATGCCACACATTTTCTCCATAAGGAATGAGATCTAACTGGAAGTTCCCATTACAAAATATAATATTGCTGTGAAGATATACATATGTATGCATACATCTGAGAGACAGTATAGCTACAGATCTAGATTTGAAGTCAGAAAGACCTCTCTTCAACTCCTGACTCTGACATTGACTTACCTGCTCTGTCTTTCTTTCTCTATCTCTCTGTCTGTCTATCTGTCTGTCTCTCTCCCTCTCTCTCTTTCTCTTTCTCTCTCTCTCACACACACAAACACACACACACACACACGCACGCACGCACACATGTAAAGCTGGTCAAGTCACAACCTTTCTCTGTTTCCTTCCTCAGGGGCAATCTCCAGTAATTCTGATATATATCTTCCCACTGGACCAAGAAGGTTCAGAAGGAGAGAGTGAGGTTGGTGACTTTGCACAACCCTTCCTTACTTAAATCCAATTCACTGCAAAGTCATGACATCGCCTCCTCATCTCCTGGTCCTTTTTGAGAAAGAAGAACAAATAAAGCAATAACAATAACAACAACAAAAAATGAAAAAAGTCTTCATAAATTATGATCATTGGCCTATTGGCATATGTGTATACTTACATATGCATATATAAGTGTATTTTGAAACAAATTTAAACATTTTGAACAGCTGATGTGGTTATACATATACACATATGCATATACATTATGTATCTGTACATATTTGTGTGTATATACACATACATATACATATGTATATATGTATACCCACATCAGCTGTTTACATATTGCAAACAAAAATGAAAATCTTGGCCCTTTGAATTTCTTTGGTCTTCCTTCTATTGACATTCAAATTAGAATATTTCAGTTTACCTTTGGATTCAGAAACTTCTCATATTCTAATGCAATGTAGTCATAACACATTTCAACCAGCCTAAGCTGTTCTGAGAACATTTCAAAGTTTTTTTTCCAAGTAGAGGAGACTAATCTGGCTATTGTGCTGGGGGAAAAAAAATCAAAGAACTTAAACCATTAACACTGTCAGGAAATTAGCCGTCATATTGTAGACTCCGTTCATTGTTGTTTCTCAAGCAATTTAGATGAGCAGATGTGTTTATATAATTTTGTGTGATATTTTACAGAAAATACAAAACTCTACATATGTGCCAAAAAATAACAGGTGCAGCATAGAGCAGCTCTAGGGAAGCTTTATTGAATTTCATAGATTTATCTTTTAAAGGCCAAGAGTGTATGGTAGGATAAACTGCAGGCATTAATAAAGTCCCTGAAAGCTTGATAAGAATGCATTCAAAAGGGAAAGAGGAAACTATTTAGATAAGAGGGCCTTCTATGAGAATAGAATTTGATTATATGGCTGGCATTCTGAGCCATTACAAAAAAAAAAAATATACACATTACTGCCTGAACAAGAAAGTGGCTGCTTGCACGGTTGATCACATCTCACCAAAAGCGCTGATGGTATACGTCGAAGTCAATATGAGGACAGCTCATGAAAATGAAACTACTGTATATACATAAAGTTAATATTATCTCCCCAGATTACAAGAGGTTGTATGAAAACTGGAGGGCAGCCAGACTTGAAATAGGGTAATTTTTTTTTAACTTACAAAAGTATCTCAAGGTTATTAGACTTTTTAAAAATTCTAACTTGGATTTTGGCAAAGCATAACCACATATGAGCATGGGATATGCGGAAAATTTTCATTATCACTTTAATTTCTATGCACTTTGATTAAATAACTGTTGTGTTGGTGCAGGGGTACTGTAGCTGAAATTTCAGCTTAATGAGACTACCTATTATGTGTCAAGAACTATAACAGGCTGTAGAGATACAAAGATAGAAATGGAAATAGTTCCTGCTCTCAAGGAGCTTATTTCTTCTTTCTAGATTCAAATTATTTACAGAAAGTAAATATTATACCAATGATACTGATACACATGCAACAATACTTAAAAGTTTTAAAAATTCTTTCCTTGGAGAAGAAAAAAATAAATAAATACCTTTATGTTATTTCACTAAAAATGGTCTGCCTCAAACAAATAAACTCCTCATTTTTAAGTTTATTATTTATTTTGTTACCAATTTACAACATGGAAATGATTTGTTATTTTGTAGAGCTGCCTCAATCAGTGAGGCTAATTGACTTGGTTAGGGAACACACAGCTAGTAAGTATCAAAGATTGGATTTGAATCTAGAGCTTCCTGACTCTAGGTCTATTTGAATCCAGATCTTCCTGACTCTAGGACATCCATATCCTATTCCAAGTTGCAAAACCATACAAATATTGAAGACAGAGTAGGCCCTATCATCCACAATGTTTTCAATGTTTTTTTCAACTTAACCATATCATTTTGAATAAATATCTGTTGTCTTTGTGTAGAGATACTCTAGCTGAACTTCCAATTCCAATAAGATTGCCTATTATGTGTCAGGTACTGAAATAGACCATATGACTGGTTCAATAAAACATGAATAAGCTTTGGGAAAGATAACAAACTTCAATTAAGGTACCATACTTGCTCTCATAAAGTTAAATAATTTGAACTATTATTACATAAAATAAGTGTATGAAGAGATAAGAACAAAACACAAAGATCTATAGGAGGTATAATTAGATTGTAAACTCCTTTAAGTCAGGAGGGTCTTTTGGTTCTTTTTTTTTTAATCCCCACTGCTTAGAATAACAAATTACATATAGTAGGCATATAATAAATGTTTGTTGGATTGATTGTTTTTAATAATAGAGGATTAGGAAAGGCATCACGTAGGGGATAGCCCTAAGTTCCCTCTTTATCATTTCCCCTTCCAAACTTCCTTACCATTTAAAGGCACCACCATACTTGCAGTGTCTCAGGTTTATAATCTCAGCATTATACTCTCCCTCATTCCAAAAATCTAATGAGTTTACATCTCTCAGTTTTGAGCCCTTATCTACACACACATACAAACAACCCCTACATTAGTTAAAAGCCTTCATTCATGGGCAGCTAGGTGGCAAAGTAGATAAAACACCAGTCCTGTATTCAGGAGGACCTGAGTTCAAATACAGCCTCAGACACTTGACACTTACTAGCTGTGTGATTGTGGGCAAGTCACTTAACCCTCATTGCCCTACCAAAAAGACAACAACAACAAAAAAGCCTTCATTCATACAGCTACACCCTTAGTTCAGACCTTCACTCCTTTCCTAGATTACTACCATAGTCTAATGATTGGTCTTCCTTCCTCAAGTCTCTGTAAATTTGGCCACTGTAAGGGCCAAATTTAATATATGGAGAGTTAATTGGGTGTCTTGCCGAAATATTGGGGTCCCAGAAATAATGAGGGACCTCTACGTTCAAAGCTCCTTTCCCTCTGAACTGCCTTTTTAGATATTTCTCCCAGGCCAATAAGAAAGGAGCCATACAACCTCTTCTCCACAAATGGATCAGATTTTATTAATTGGGAATAAAATAAACAGCAAAGGTGAAATTAATAAAATCAAAGACAAGGAAATAGGGGAGAAGAAATACAGATAATCCTACTAGTTCTAACCTAAGTCTATTAAGAAAAGCAGAGTAACTCACCACATGGAGCTTGTAGCTTCAATGGAAAGCACAGCTTACAACCAGGCTTGAATGACTTGACTGCTGCTGCTCCTGCTCATGCCACTAGAAAGGAAGAAGAGAGTTCTCCGGAAGAGACTCAGAATCCCCTCAGTGAGGGTCTAATCTTCCTCCCCCAAAAGAGGAGGTCTTTCAAAAACTGCCTACGGAGAGAGGTTTCTCCTTCCGACCTCAGTAGCATACATTACTTCAGGGTGTGCCAGGTGTGGCCCCTCCCAAATGAGTCAGCCAAATTCTAATAATTTTATCACATTCCCCCCTTTGTATCTTCGAGGAACACAGGGTGTTTGCTTGATGAAACAGTCAGTCATAACAGAATAATACCCCATGCTAACAAACAATATGTTACTGACAATATAGAAGAGGGATAAAGGGGAAATTTTGTCCAGAGGGGCATTCCCTCATGAATCAGTGCTTTGACACTGCCTGCAGAGGGAGGGCCTCTGCAGAGAATACATGTTAAAAATGGTATATATAATAACAGAAGGGAAAAAGAAAAACAACAAAACAAAACTGTTCATTTAAAGTCTTTGAGATGGTGTCTTCTTGGAGTGATGAGATGTCATCAGGAAAACTGGACTCTGGTTGTCTCTGGACTCACTTCTTTAGTTGTTGGACTGCTGGATTTTCACTAATCCTTAGCTTAGCATTGTCAATGATCAAATTAAACAGTGAGAGTTCTTCATAATATAACTCATACTTAAACTATATATATATATATATATATATATATATACATATATATATATATATATACACACACACACACACACACACATATATATATATATATACCCTTCCTTTATATAATACAGAGTTGAGGAAGTTATGCAATCTATAACACTTCTTACCACCATGTGTCTGGATCAAGGCCAAATTTAGTAATGTGTCTATGATGACACCTGAAAGTATTATGGAAAGTTTACCGTACCACATCTCATGGTTCAGAGACATCCAGCAATTGTGTTAGGCCACAGGTGAATGGATTCTGTCCATGCCATCAGACTGAGTGAAAGAAAAAGAAAACAAGTTAAGTTAAACTAGGTGCATGTGTTGGAGCTTCCATAACGCCAGGCAATTTTAAGATGGAGAGAGGAAGACACTAGACTATGTCCAGCAATTGTGGTCTACAAAGTCACCATCATAAGTAAAATAAGGACTTCCTGAATGTGTTTGGCTGTTCTCTGAGCCTTCATCAGGGCATCTTACATGTACTTGTCTCTCCTCCTGTTGTACATATACCCTCTCCAGGGCCTGCATCAAGCTCATTGTAAGAGCCATTAGTCTCTGAAATGATAAGTTTCCATAATTCATAAATTTCATATTAATTTCACCAAAGACAATATGATGGTAAAAAGGCATGTTATGCTGCATAACAGAGGATATATTTATAATATATATAATAATTCCAAACCATACCCAGAGTATACATAGTCACAATGACATATAAGTGATAAATGAATGTAAATGGCTTATATTTCTTTTAGCAAGCAAATCACATCGTCTTGTACATAAATTCTCCATCTAGTATGACAATAACAGATACTTAAAGTGATAATTTATCAAAAAGAAATAAAGCTTCAATCAGCAAGACTCAATATTCAATATGTTCATTGATAAATAAAGCAATAAAGTTCAATAACCCCTTTTTTAAATTAAAAAAAATAATCCCATAAACAAACTCATTAAACCCATGATTCTGTTCCTCAAGCAAAGAGATAACCATATCATACTCCTACTTATCAATTCTCTCTTGCTCAGAAAACATTATTTTGGAATATTAATTTTGGCAGCAGTGTAGTCGAGAGGAGGGGCACACATACACATATACTGTTCTATTTAGTGTTTAATGGGCTATACAATTTAGACACTGTAACGATTGGAATAACGCCACCTGCTGGATACTTACTGTAGAAGAGTTCTGCCCATGAAGGGAAGGTCTTTGAGGGCAAGACCAGGAGTCTTTTCTTCAGGAGTCAGGAAGTGACGCGGACTAGTGGGAGGAGGAAGGAAGAGACTGGCGCTCAGTCTCGCACTCTTTCCTTTTGGATTCTGGTGGAGAGCGGAGCTAGAAATGTGCTCTCCCTTTAATAGATAGGAATCTAGGCCTTTCTCTCTCTCTTTACCAAATTCTTATTCTCCTTAATAAATGCTTAAAAGTCTAACTCTTGCTAAAGCTTATAATTTATTGGCGACCACTCATTAGATATTTTAGACAGTTTAGCTAGAATTTTAGCCCTTAACAGATGGCTGACCACGAAGAGGAAAGCTAACCCTCAGTCTTCTTCTGATCTTCTAGTTGGGTAAGAAATTTCCCCTCCCTCTCCCTTTAACTGCTAAGTACTGGTGTACTGGCTGTGTTTTCCTTTAAATTTTTTCGAATGGACCTTTTAAACTCCCTAATTATCCTATTTTTTATTTTAGTCTGTTTAACCAGACAAATGGGAGATAAGATCATGTTAATGCTTTGTTTTTGTGGATTTTCTATTTTTCTTTTTATTTTTGTTAAAAGAGCCAGCAACTTACTCACACAAGGAAATATCTCTCCCTCTCCCAACCATGCTTTTTCAGAGAACCTGAAGAGATTCCCGCAGCTTTTCCCAGTTCTAACACTAATTGTTGCTTTAATTTTGCATGCCTGGAGGCAATGACCCACCCTCTAGAAGCTTTTAATCCCCTAGCACCTGGAGGCAAAGTGGGGGAAGAGGAATCCAGGCCTGAGTTCAAAATCAAGTCTGATTCAAATTGTGCTGGTCCCTCCCCTCCTCTCCAGACCCCACCCTCTACTCCTCCCATGGCCAAGCCCATTGCTTCCCCTGCCTGGGAAGTCCAGAGAACTGATGCGCATGCTCAACTTTCTCTAACTACATTTGCAGCTTCAGGCTCAGCCCTTCCCCAGCCTGGCTGTGCTTCTGAGACAACCTTAAAAAGCCCTTTAAATTCCAGATATGCTCGTTTTGTTCATAATTTTGCTAACCTGCTTTTGTCTTTAATTAGTAATCTTATAAAGCATTTGTATGGTGAAAAGACTGACAGACAATATAGAGGGGTTAAAGAAGAAAAAACTTAAGCCGAATAAGAATGACAATCATCAACATAGTTCAAGACTCCGATTCTTTTGCCATGGAAGGGTATATATTTTACAGAAATGTAGAAGTAAGCAGCAAGGTATTGATATGAGTATTGGGGATTTTAGATACCGGAATCAAAAGTGTTCTGAATTCACTCAGAGTAATAGTATCAGTTCAGAGGTTACATAGGATTTCTATGCTATTACATATACATTTTGAAATTAATGGTATGGGTTTATTTTCATAGAGATTTTCATGCTTTTGAGATTGTGTCATACTTAGTTTTTAAAACAAGGAGAATATTTGTAAAAGCTTTTTATAGTCATGTGATCAAGTTTATATTTTATAGTACTCTTATTAATATTAAGTTCATGCTCATTTAGATTTCCTTAGTTTGAATTTCATTGTCTTTTATTGTTCCATGTGTATTTTCTTCTATTCGTTTATCTAATTTTAAAAAATTGCAAGATGGTTTTGATTTCATAATACAATGTTAATTCTAGGAGTATTGTGCTCCCATATTCTGAGTTGTTTGTTTTTGTTATTTTTTTTCCTCAACTGATTATTTGATCAAACTCTTTAAAGCATTTCCCTGGCAAATTGGTTGCCATGGCAAGTGTAAATTGATTCTAGAAGTATTATTTTTGATAAGCATATTCCAAAAAAAAAAAAAAAGAGGGGAACATTTGTAAAAGTTGTCTTTGAGATTGTGTTGTGCTTTAACTTGTATTCAAATATGTTCTGATTTTTCACAAAAGTAATTGTATACTAAGTAAAAAAAAGGGGTATTATTTGAAATTGTTGCATAATTATATATTGTGTTCTGAGTCAAGATGTATTCACATTTTTTGCAATCATTTATTATCCTCAATTTTTAAATCCATATGAGATTTTAAATTATGGGAATTTATCATTTAAGACATTAATTGCCGTTATTCTGAGTTATCAGATGCCAGTTGGCCAAGATGCCATCCAATCACAAGAGGAATACATGCAAGAGCAGACACTGAACTGTCACATGAGGGGAGACATGCATGAAGTCAAGGTATGGCCGAGGGAACGGCTTTTGACAAATGTTGAGGTTGGATTCTCTTGGTTTAATATTTTATTCTCTTTTTCCCCACAATATTGTACAGATGGCTGGAAGTATTGATCCCACCCATCTCACTTCTACACCTGGCTTCTATGCTCCCTCCTATATGCCTGATGCCATGGACATCTCAATCCCATGCATCTGATTAAGTCTGACTCAGTTTCTTCCAATATGTTCGGTGGCATGGACATATATTCCATCCACCTATTTTAAGTTTTGCATACTGTATGGGCAGTACATATTGCTCAAGTGTGGGAATGCTCATATCCCATCATTTCTCTGTTCTTTTATGGTAACCCCCATAATTATCTCAGGTGTCATGATAAATAACAGTGTTGAATTTGGCCTTGACATCTGTTACCAATTATATTAGATTTTTTAATTTCTCATAATGGCATGAGGATAATTAGGCAGATGATGCAAAAAGTGATAAAACAAAGATAAAAATTATTTTTATTAATTAATATTGCAGCAATTGTCTTCTCAATTACCCTCCATAAGGGGGGACTATAATAATATTATAATTTTAAAGAATGGTTCAATTTTTGTTTTATTATATGTTTCACATGTTAACAACTAAGATTCTGTATTCCCTTAGACATGTTTTTGAGAACTTTCATTGTTTGATTTGATTATTGACAAAGCTATTTTAAAGTTGTGTTAAGCTCAATTTTGTAGGAAATTTTCCTGGCTGATTACCAGCATCCACACATCAACCCCTGAAAAGACTTCCAT
The DNA here is from genome assembly GCF_019393635.1 of Dromiciops gliroides. Classification (NCBI taxonomy): domain Eukaryota; kingdom Metazoa; phylum Chordata; class Mammalia; order Microbiotheria; family Microbiotheriidae; genus Dromiciops; species Dromiciops gliroides. Next base: position 205,961,398 of record NC_057862.1, read on the forward strand.
TCCACAACTACACCTAGAGGACATCTGAGAAAAGACTTTCAGAGACTTTAAATGAACAGTTTTGATTTGTTGTTTTTGTTGTTTTTTTTTCTCTTTCTGTTATAATATACACCATCTGTAACATGTATTCTCTGCAGAGGCCCTCCCTTTGCAAGACTAATGTCAAAGCGTCGGTTCATGAGGACAAAAAAAAAAAAATCGCCCCTCTGAACAAAACTTTCCTCTCTTCCTTTTCTATATTGTTGTTCACATATTATTAGTTAGCAATAGTTATTATATTCTTTTTACTGTTCCGTCAAGGAAACATTTTGTTTCTTGAGGAACAACAGGGGGGACGGTAACGATTGGAATAACGCCACCTGCTGGATACTTACTGTAGAAGAGTTCTGCCCATGAAGGGAAGGTCTTTGAGGGCAAGACCAGGAGTCTTTTCTTCAGGAGTCAGGAAGTGACGCGGACTAGTGGGAGGAGGAAGGAAGAGACTGGCGCTCAGTCTCGCGCTCTTTCCTTTTGGACTCTGGTGGAGAGTGGAGCTAGAAATGTGCTCTCCCTTTAATAGATAGGAATCTAGGCCTTTCTCTCTCTCTTTACCAAATTCTTATTCTCCTTAATAAATGCTTAAAAGTCTAACTCTTGCTAAAGCTTATAATTTATTGGCGACCACTCATTAGATATTTTAGACAGTTTAGCTAGAATTTTAGCCTTAACAACTCATTTGATATGTACAATTTTATTTTATATCACACCTTGTGCCACCACTGCAACCCCTTCTGCTGCATTTTGTGAGTCAACCAAATTGATCTGTTCTCTTTTCCTCAGACACAGTACATCTCTAATACCTTTGCCTTTGGGCTGGCTGACCTCCATGCCTTTAGTTTACTCCTTCATTATCTTTACCTCATTGATTACCCCTTCTTTTTTTCCCTTTAAGATGCAACTCAAGCAGTATTATTTGAATTAATCCTTTCTTAATCTCTCCTACCCCTTCCTCCCTTTTAGTTAATTACCTTGTATGTTTTATTTATTATGTATAATATTTTATCACATACTATTATATATGGTATTTTGATAAAATTTGTTTCTTATATATGTATGTGTGTATATATGCCATATATTATACACATACATATACACATACATGTACACATATACATATATTGTATGGAAACACTTTTATATTCTTACATTCCAATGCATATTTATTGTGAGGGAAGGGAAAGGATTGGGAAAAGCATTGATATACTGCCTAATATATTCCAGGCATTCTATTAAGCACTTTACCAATCACATCTCATTTGATCCTGACAGCAACCCAGAGAGGTAGGTGATTTTATTATCCCCATTTTACAGTTGAGGAAATGTAATCAGTTAAATGACTTACCTAATGTACACAGTCAGTTAGGTGTCTTAAGCAAAATTTGAACTCAGGTCTTCCTGATTCCAGGTCTAGTGCTCTATTCACTGTTCCACCTAGCTGCTTAAATAGTAGGGAGCATTTCATTATTTAAACATACTCCCCAGTAACTAGTACAGTGTCTAATCATGTTTGGTGCTTAATGAAAAAAAAAGTCCACTGATACATTTATTGATTAGTTCAAAAGATGATTAAACATTCACCAGATGAGTAAAGGGAGAAAGGACATTCTAGGTACATTTTTAAAAAATAAAATAAAAAAAATAGGTAGGAGAGAACAGAGAAAGAGAAATCTATTTGAACTGAAGCAAAAAGTGGCTAAAAGAAAAAAAAAACTGAGATAAATGTGAGAGGTAAGTGGGTCACTATCTTTAAAAAGGTAAAAGAAAATAGATTTGGAATACTATTTACAGAGAACATGAGAAGATACAAGCTTAGAGAAGCATTTTGTTGTAGTACAACAAGAGCTGTTTTTGAATACCGGAAGACCTACATTCAAGCACTACCTCTGGATTAATCTCAAAGAGTATAATTTGCAGAGCAGGAACAAATATAAATTAGTACAGGGAGTTTTGTCAGGCAGGAATGCCCTTTATCAAACCATAGGTCCAGCAACAAGATCAAATCTTGAAATTTAAAATCTGTAAGGAACTATTTATAAGTCATAGTAGCAATTACCAATCCATAATGGATAGCTAGTCAAAGGGTATGAATAATGTTAAAAGAGTAAAACACTAATTATTACTAATAACTTGAAAAGATGCTCAACTTCATTAATAATCAAATATATGCAAATTAAAACAACTCATGTGAAACCTCATATCCATTACATGGTCAAAAATAAGTTTTAATCAAAGTACTAAATCCTGTTGAGGTTGTAGAAGAAAATATACACTCCATTCCTTCTAAGGGAACTGAAAACTTGAAGAATTTATTTTGGAGAGCAATTGGATAATAATCATTATGAGTTTCAAAAATAATCATGACCTTTAGTCCAATAATTCTATTGCAGAGATTATGTTTCCAATGTATTATCAAAAACACACAGTCTATGAAGATTTTCCTTGCAGCTGTAAGATTAGTTTTAAGATTAATTTATAAACAATACAAATATCCAACAAGATGGAAATCATGGTCCATTAAATGTAATGGAATATTTCTGTGAAATTAAGACAAACAAGTATTTGAAATCTAGAAAAATCTTCATGACTTTGGTGTAAAAAGCATAAGCATAAAAATGAAAGTTCACAGTAAGTATTACCATATAAAATAACAAGCAAATGACAATGAATGAATAATGAATACCAATAAGGACTTGGAAGAAATGATGCAAATTATTGGAGTGGTAGTTACCAATGGAAAATAAATAATTTATATGTACATAGTTTTTCAACAAATTATGTTGACTTTGTTGATGTTCAATACTAGTGAGACTATAATTCAGTCAATAAGCATTTATTAAACATTTACTATGTACCACATAAGATAGTAAGTACTGAGGATACAGAGAAAGGTAAGATCAAGGTAACTATATTCTAATGGCAGAGATAACATGCAAACAAATATATGCATACAAATTATATACAAAGTAGATAGAACACAGTCTCTGATTGAAGGCACTAACAGTGGGTATGGTATGGGGGAAGAGGCCTCCTAAAGAAGGACAATTTTGAGCTGAGCTTTGAAAAAGTTCAGGGAAGATAGAAAACAGAGTTGAGGAAGGAGAAAATTCAAGACATGGATGAAAGTCAGTGAAGAGGAACAGAAAGCAGATATAATGGTATGTGCAAAGAACGCCAAGATAACTAATATCACTGGATTGTGGAGTTTATGGACTGAATTAAAGTATGAGAAGATTAGAAATGAAGAAATATATCAGACTGGGAAGAGTATTAAGTGTCAAAAAAAACATTTTATGTTTTGTCATAGAGGTAATAGGGAACCACTAGGGTTCATTTGGGAATATTGGTGATGGTGGTGGGATCAGACTTGTGACTGATGAAAATGACTAATCAGTTAAGTGGAGGATAGATTGCCATAGAAAGGGAGTTACAAGAGTGAGACAAATCAGAAGATTATTGCTATAACCTATTTGTGGGTTGCTGAGGAACAATATCAAGGTCCAGTAAAGAGGGGGAGATAAACAAGAAAAGTGGTACAGATAGAAACTATAGAATTTGATGGTGCAATAGGGAATTCTGAAAAAAGGAGTTTGGGGGAACAGATTATGAATTCTATTTTTGACATATTGAGTTTAGCTGTCTATAGGAAAGACAGTTTGAGATGTCTAAAAGCCAGTTAGTCATTTAGGATTAGAGATAAAAAAAGAGGCTAGGACTAGATATATAGAGTTGAAATAATCTGAATAAAGATTATAGTACAATTCATTGGGGTTGATGAGGACAGAAAATAAGAAAGTATATAGAGGGCTGTTAAGTGGTGCAGTGGATAAATCACCAGCCCTGGATTCAGGAAGACCTAACTTCAAATCTGACTTCAGACACTTGACACTTACTAGCAGTGGGACCCTCGGCAAGTCACTTAACCCTCATTGCCAGGAAAAACAAGAAAAGAACGTCTATAGAAAGAAGAAAAAGTGGTCCAGGAAAGACCCAAGATAGACATTTATGTTTAGTGGGTATGCCCTGTATGAAAATGAAGCAATGGAGACTTAGGAGAGAGAGGTTTAAAAGGTCAAAGAACCAGGAAATATGTGTCATGACAACCTAGCAAGGAGAAAGTATCGAGGGAAAGACAGTGATTAATAGTGTTAAAGGCAGCAGTTTGGTCAAAATGGGTAAGCAATGATTAAAGAGCTTTCAGTTTATCAATTAAAAGATCATTGTTAACTTTGGAGAATGTAGTTTCACTTGCATGACAAAGTTGGGAAGTAGATCAGAGTGGAATTAGAATCAAATGAGAGAATGGAGGTAACACTTGCATAGGGTTTTCTCAAGTTCAGTTAAGAAGGAGAGTACAGATTTAGTATGGTGACTGGCAAGTATGATCAGGTCAAGTGATTTTTTTTTTTTGCTTTGTTTTGTTTTGCACTTTTAGGCCATAGGGAAGGAGTCAGTAGATAGGAAGAGATGGAATATGAGAGAGACAGACAGATAGACAGAGAGACAAAGAGAGCTGTGATTGTAGAGGGGCAAAGAGTTAGCACAACAGAAAAATTCCCACAAGGATGAGTATATCATTGTTTGTTGATTGAAAAGACATTTCAGAATTGGGCATTACATCAATAATCCATAAATTTAATTATTGTTGTATAAAAATTAGAAGTTCCAGTTAATAGAAAAGTCTACTGGTTGAAGTATCAGAGCACCCAGGTTTCCTTGAACTGAGGACTTATATAATATAGGTATTCATCATCTTTCTTGTCACAAAGTAATAGTATAATATCATAGATGTAGAAAATATATTTAAATATTTGAGAAAATTGTCAAAAAGTTCAAATTCATTATTTATATTTCCTGTAAGGTAAAGTTCAAACTCTTTAACCTAGCATTTGAGGGTAACTATGGTCTAGTTTCACTATTATCTAAACCATCTTTATCACTCCAAATTGCCCTTCCTTTTTCTCACCTTGTTAACCTGCACAAAGCCCTCTTACTCACATATGAGAATACAATTCTTATTCTTGACTTAGAGACATTGTTAGTTGCCCATATCCATACCCTTGTTTGGAAAATGCTTTGCCTAATATATATCATTTTAAATCTACTTCCTTCTCCAGGTATTTATTCATCAATCTTCAAGCTTGCACTCAACCTCCATGCAATTTTCTAACATCTAAAGCATTTATTGTTTGCATATTTCTTTTCTCCATTAACAAGTATACTCCACCCAAGGTGTGATTTTGATGGCTAATAGCTGTAATAGCTATCTTTCTATAGAAATTTGGGGCAGTTAATTGGCAGTGTACAAAGTTCTGGCCCTGAAGTCAAGAAGACTCATCTTCCTTAGTTCAAATCTTGCCTCCCAAACTTACTAGCCGTGTGACCTTGGTTGAGTACCTTAACACTGTTTGCCTCAGTTTCTCTTCTGTAAAATGAGCTAGAGATAGAAATGGCAAATCACTCTACTATCTTTCCAAGAAAACCCCAAATGAGGCCATAAAGAGTAAGACAGGAATGAAAATACTGAACAACAATAATTGTAGAAATTTAAGGTTGCAAAGTGCTTACCCAATCTTATCTCATTTGATTTTTTTTTTTTTTTTGGTGAAGCAATTGGGGTTAAGTGACTTGCTAATAAGTGTCAAGTGTCTTAGGTCGGATTTGAACTTAGGTCCTCCTGACTCCAGGGCCAATGCTTTATCCACTGCACCACCTAGCTGCCCTTCTCATTTGATTATTTAAGTGAGAATTACCTGTTTATTATAAATAAATTAGCATAGCGCACACAACAGGATCCATCTTTAGGTAGATAGACCAAATAGCTGTACACAGTCCAGTAAAATGGTGGTCACTGATGGTCAAAGTAATCCCATAATCAGAGGGATCCATAGATATAATTTAGTCCAACTTGATGTAGCCGATATCTTTCACATACTGACGGAAGCACTGGCGGCACATGTTTAGGCTGTACTTGGGGATCAGGCCATGCCCATTTGAACACACGTGGCACAATTGAGACCCCTGGCCAAATTTGTGAGGGTGGCTCCAGTAGAGCTGCTGGTGACCCATGGCGTGGCTAGCAAAGATGTGAGAAGAAAACTCTCATTTAATTCTTACTTCTACTATGAGAAAACTGTGTTGTTGTTCAGTAGTTTCAGTCCTCTCTGACTCTTTGTGACTCCATTTTGGCTTTTCTTGGCAAAGACACTAGATTAGTTTGCCATATCCTTTTCCAGCTTACATTATAAATGAAGAACTAAAGTAAACAGGGTGAAGTGATTCATCCAAGGCCACACAGCTAGTGTCAGAGGCAGATTTGAAATCAGGAAGGTGAATCTTCCTGACTTCAAGCCTGTCACTCTGTCCACTGTGCCAACTTGCTACCCATGTGAGGTAAATGGAGTTAGATCCCATTACTGACAATAATGTAACCCTGGAAGTGGATACATGTTTGTAGTCTTACTATTTAAATTTTTTCTATGCAAAATATGATAATTAGTTCACCTAATACAAATATTCAGTGCAAATTTGAATAATACTGTTACTTCATGGGATTCACTATTTCTACTTCTGGAGATAGAGCAGCTATTAAGCCCATTTATAAGATAAAGAAACTGACATTGAGAGAGGCTAAGACTTGCCCTGGGACACATAACTAGTAAATATTTGAAGATGGATTCAAATTCAGATCATCCTGATTCTAAGTCCAACTTTTTATACACTGTGCCACCTAGCTGCAGATTATTTCATCCTTTGTATTGGTATTCCTATACCTAGAATAGCACCTGACACATAGTAGGTAGCAAAATTTGTTGTTGATTAAATTTGCCATTCATTGGATCATTTAACCCTGTTCTTCTTTGCATTGATACTTACCACATTTTTTAGATGAGGAAAGGGAGATTAAATATCTTGCCTAAATTCATACAACTGGTACATGCTAGAGGCAAGCTTTGAACTGAGGTCCTCCGACTACAGAGGTAATTCTCTATATATTATACCACATTGCCTCTGATTCACACACACACACACACACACACACACACACACACGCATATACATTTGTATTCAACATATGTATATATATATATAGATATATAGATATATAGATATACACGTATCTATCCATACATATATGTATAAAGATAGATAGATGACAGAGAGATAGATAATTTAGTATCCCTAAGTTCCTGGAGGGCAAGCATTATATCTTCTAATTTTTAATAAATATAGGAATAAGTAGGAAGATGCCAGTGATGGAAAGATCAAGGATATGACCATTTTTTTGAGTATCTGAAGTGGAGTAGAAGAACAGCTCATAAAAAGTAAGTAGGTTAAGGAAATGAGTATTTAGGGTGTTTAATAAAGAGTCAGTATTTATATTGAAGTCCTTTGGTATGAGGGCAGAAGTTAGAAAGGAGAAAAATGTAATCCATATACAATATGCTGTTTACATCTACCAGCCCATCAAAATTATGGTTGCTGTAGTCTACAGATTTCCTCCCCCTTCCCCAGGCCATTCCTCTTCCTTCCTCAATGAATTCACCTTCAAGGAAAGTTTACTGAGTGATGGAGTTAGGAGGAAAAGCATAAGTGGAAATGGAGAGAAAAGAGTATTCCAACTTCTCTATTTCTACCAGTGAACTGAAAAGAATGAGTGAAAGTGTAGCCAGTAGTAGAAAGGTTGGCCAGGGAGTCTGTGTCATTGGAGAACCATATTTTAGTAATAGCTAGTAGACTGGAGAAGTGAGAAAATTAAAGATTTAGGATAAATGGAAGTTTTTCACCTATGGAACAGTTATTCCACAGGGCATAGTGGAAGGGCTGGGTCATGTTTGTTTGAAAATTTGGGATGAAGGAAGAGGTGGAATGTGGTCAAGCAGCTCACATAAAAAACAAGAAAAAGTTTATGGAGTGGAAGGGAAGAGGGGGAAGGAGCAGGAGAGTGAGTGAGCCTTACTTTCATCAAAATTGGCTCAAAGAGGGATAACATACACACTCAAGTGGGTATAATATATTTTGCCCTGAGGGAACGTGGGAGGAGAAGGGGATAAGTGGGGAGAGGAGAAGGAAGGGAGGGAAGATTGTGGGAGGAGGCAGTAAAGAGCAAAATACCTTTGAGGAAGGATAGGGTGAAAGAAGATAGAAAATAGAATAAATATCAAGGGGAGGGAATAGGATGGAGGGTAAAACAGTTAGCAATAGTAATTGTGAAAGAAGTGATGAGCAGGATGCTATCAGAATGACATATTGAAAATGCAAACCATCAACAGAGAAAGAAATGATGGTATCTGAATACAGATTGAAGCATAATTTGATTTGTTAGTTCCTCTTTCTGAAGTTTTTTGTCTGTTTCCTTTCACAACCTGGCTAATGTGAAGATGTTTTGCATGACTGCACATGTATGGCTTACATTGAGTTACTTTATTTCTTAGAGAGGGTTGAGGAGGGAGGGAGGAAGAAAATTTGGAACACAAAATTAAAAAAATATCAATGTGAGAAAAAAATCTACTGTCCCCTGAATTTCTTCTTCTTCTCATTTCCCTGATGAGTGAAATAAATTTCTATACCCCCCCCCCAAAATTGGGACGGAGAATTGAGAGGGAGGAAAATAAAGTTGGGACATGGGAAACAGAGTTTTTATAATGATGTATAGTGTTCAGAATCACAGAGATGCAAAGTGCATGACCAGGTGTGAGAATATTCATCATTGAGTGGAAGGTGCCCCTTCTCTTCCCAAAGGAGATCAAGCTATGGCAAGTACAGTATGAGATTAGAGGGACTTAGTTGTAGAGGCTCTGTTTATCTACTCTTCTTTCTTCCAAAAGATAGAGATTAAGTAAGGAAAGGGTACAACAGGATAATTTACACAGCTGAAGAAAGAAGTCCCATTTCCCCACCAACTTTCCTCTTCTCTCAGGGGCCAGGCACAGCGGGAAATGGAAGACCTTCTCTTTACACTGGAGGTATTCCAAATCCTTGCTGGGAGAGCTGGCTGGCAGGAGGAGGTGCCATGTGCTAGCACAGATGGAATTCTTTGCTTTGGGGCAGATGGAACACAACCCAACCTGGCCTCTTGCCAACTTCCCTTAGGGGATATGCTGCCCCCCAAAGGAGATGGAAGGCAAAAGGCTTGCATTAAGAGGAATGCTTATATTCTATTCTCGCCTGAGGAGTCAGTCAATGAATTGAATTTTTCATTTCATCTTTTAAATACCCTGTGGCAGCAGATTGATCCAGTGGGGTCACATCCATTTTGTTATCTCCTTTAGTTTTTAAGAGATAGTTATGTTTAATTCATACTCTTCTAGGATTAGGGACCTAATGGCTTTGACTGGGCATGTTTTATTTACCTGCACAATTTCTACTTATTTGTTGTCATTGTAAACATTTTCTGCTAAATTTGGGTGGGAAAGGATAATGGAGTAGAAAGCATGATGGTGTTTTTTCCATAGTTATGAAGCCTGAGAGCATTGTAGCAGCCTAGAGCAAAAACCTCCCAAAATAGGAGGTTTATGTGGATATTAGCAGCAGTAGGTTGACTTAGAATGGAGCCTCTAAAGTCTTAAATAGAGAATATGAATTGCTGAGATCAGTGGTTAAATAAGGATTTAATTAAACTCAATTTATACATCTACATCTGGTTCAGAAAGGAAAACAATGGGATTTTCTTTTCAAAAATGGGTGGATTGTGGATAGAGCACCAGCCCTAGAGTCAGGAGTACCTGAGTTCAAATCCCGCCTCAGACACAAAGCTTACTAGCTGTGTGACCCTGGGTAAGTCACTTAACCCCAATTGCCTCACTAAAAAAAAAAAATTAAAAAAAAATGGGTGGATTGGCAAGTACTAAGACCAACTAAAGTTAAAAATATATAGTGCAGATATTTCCAAATATACTTCTATCAATGAGATTTCCCTCATCAGAGATGTTCTTTAGGAACAAATCTATATATCCTATGATATAGAATCATAGAACACATGACTATTTTTATACAGGTAAATTAAGGTATAGTGTCTATAAATCATCTGGCAGCTAAGACTTTCCTTGTTAGAGAAGGGGTAATGAGGAGATAGTGCTGGGAGTGAAAGGGCACAGATGTTACTATCATATTCCATATGCATATTTGATTTATGGTTCTCCCTATTGCTAAGACAACTCTTGCCTTTAGTATATTGATAGATCTGAAGTATATAATATTCTAAGATAACCTATTTTTTCAGTTACATTTTAGTTTTCTGTTCATGTTGTTTTTTTATCTGTATATAAATATATTATTCACATATTCACAGAGGAGCTAGCTCAGACTTTCTCAAAGGGCCTTTGATATGTTTTAACTTTCAATTTAGAATATCTTGTTATACTATCTATTTCCACTGAAGGTCACATCTTTAAATTTGGTGATTACCAAGGGAATAGCTCTTGATGAATTGACAGCTTAAACCCCTCATTTCCATTCACAGCTAACTTATTTCTATTGATTCTTCTTTACAAAGACCTTCAGTTCTACTGCAGACTTTCGCAACCTGGATAATATATAACAATTTTATGGGATTCCTAAGAAAGAAGGCCTTACCAAGGGTTCAGTAGTTTTAAATGGGTCGAGACTGGTTTCCCAAAAGGCATACAAGGCCAACTTTCAAGTATTCAGTGATACATAAAAAGCACAGTGACACCCATCAAATCACCCCAGTGACCTAGAAAAGGTCTATATATTTCAGAAAGAAATGTGAGCAGGAGGAAGGGAAAAGGGTAGAACCAAAGTTTCTTGACATCATACTGATATTCATTTGTAGAAATATAATTGTCATTCTGAAAACATTCTGTAATGTAAAATTTGGATTCCTTTCCTTGGGAAGGAAAGCAATTGCACTTAGTCTGAGATTTTAAATTCCAAATCGAGCTTTGTGCTGGGTTCTTGGAAATCCATGATGAAGTTGATATTTTTGGAGGCACTTAATTACCAGCTCAGATGCAGTCCTAGGTGTCAAATGCCTTTCATCTGTGTTTTGGCACCATCGTTATCAGCTGCTCCCATTAATAATTTTAATGGATTTCAGATGATTAGTATATGGGAAAATATGGAAATACAGCAAACCTTCATTAAGTAAGCCTAATGAGGATGCTGGCACTAGAATGAATTTGTGAAGTCAGAATCTCAGAATATTTTTGAAAAAAACTCTATTTCATTACTTTCAAGCTGAGCAACAAAACTAAACTTACAAACTCACAAAATATTGCCTAGCAGAAGCCCTTAGGATACATGTTTTAATTAATAGTGGATAATGGCTAATAGTTAGTACATTAATTGTGGCATGGAAGTTTCCAAAGTGCTTGAAAGCAGGTTTTTTTCCTACATAAGACTGTTTAAAGTTCTGTTTTTGGATTTGATATTTTCCCTTAATTGATTTTCACTTTATAGAAAAATCAAAGATTTTCTTCAGAAGGGATTCTATCAAAATTATACAAAAGTACTTGAATAAGTGACATCTTAAATAATGAAGTTTTTATTGAAAATCTTTTCCTTTTCCATCAAATTCATTTCCCAATTTACCTTTTTTCTCCTCCTTCCCTAAAGAGTCATCACAAAACAAAGTGTAAAAACGAAGAGAAAAATAGCAATTAAGCAAAATTAAACAACACTCCAAATGAATCTGACACATGAAATGTTCTATATCTATGGAGCATCATCTCTGCAGGGAAAAGGGTCATTCTCACATATCTTCTGTATGGCAAAGGTTACAAATTAACGAAAAGCCTTGAAAAAAAGAAACTTAAATTAATGTTTGCCATATCTATTATATAATCATTATAGTAGGGTAGATAATAGAATGCTAGGCTTGGGGTTAGAAAGATCTGGGCTGAAATTATTCTCATGATGCTTAATAGCAGACACTGAGTAAGTCATTTAAACTCCTTGTGCCTCAAATCATTTCCCCAGGACTTACCTACTATCTCATAGACACTCTTGATTTGTTGTTTTGGTGAGAATGTATACATTAGCAGTGGGATATCACGTGTATTTATTCATGTATTTATCTCGAAAGAACTCTTTGCTGTGACTTACAACCTTTTAACTCAGGGATCTCCATAAAAAGAAAAACAATTAGTACAGTTGATAGGTTGGTGTGACTACTTTAGAGGTCTCAAAATCTTTATAATGAGTAGCATTATAATATTTTGGACAGAGTGCAGGATATCTAGAAATGTAACCATATAACCTTTGAGAGCTATGAGTTGGTTCCCACTTAAATGTTATCCTATTAAAAGCTCAGTACTATCAATGGGTAACTAGAGCAGTTCATTGATGGAACTTAAGTTTTGTTATGCAATGGAGAGACAGCTTTCACATCCACATATCTACTAATATAGAACCTGACTGCTTTCAGTCTCTTATTTAAGGTGTAGTATGAGATGAGTTTTAATTAAACTGATGTACAATTATTTAATAGCCACATGTATGTCCTGAGATCATTGTTCTCCCTGTTGTACATATCCTTGTGGTAAAAAACAAACAAAAACAACAAAAAACAAGGTAAATAACCTTTATTTCTTACTTTTCCAGATTCTCTCCCTGTTATACATTTGTTATGTTCTAGTCAAGTTAGGTTACTGATTAGGACTCTCTCATTGTCTTAGTGCTGTTTGACCTTTAAGTGACTTTGGTACAGCAAATAATGAGCTACCATGGACACACTAGGGGATCAGTAAGACACTTGTCTTTCTAGATGTCATCAATAATTATTTACAGCAGAATGTATCATTGGTGCAATAAAATGAGATTTTCCCTGCTTTCTGGGATCCCTGGAAAGTCATAACCATCTATCCTGTTAAGACCTTTTTATCTTCTCAGTTCTCTCATCCTACTGTGAGTCATAGGGGAAAAGAGTGGGGCAGCTAGGTGGTGCAGTGCACAGGCCCTGGATTCAGAAGTACCTGAGTTCAAATCCAGCCTCAGACACTTAACATTTACTAGCTCTGTGAACCTGGGCAACTCACTTAACCCCAATTGCCTCACTTTAAAAAAAAGGGGGGGAAAGAAAAGTTAGTTGGAAATTAAAGAGCATCGGGGGAATATTCAGGCACTTGTATAGTCAGTGTTAGCTCCAAAGCTATGCATTGGATAATCCAAATATAGTGATGCTCCTTTTGCAAACAAATTAACTTAAAAAAAAACATGTGTAACCACTCTTTGCATAAAGTTTGCCAAAAATTGCAGCTTAGAGAAGTTCTAACAGATACCAATGATTTAAGACAGTCTTCCAAAACACATAGAGAAAACAAGAAATCAAAAGTAATTTTCACTGGATAGTGGAAAGTGGAACTAGAAGGGCAGGGTCTGAATTAGAAGAAACCCAATTCTAAACTGGTAGCCCAGTATAGTTCAATTACCAGATTATCTATGCAGCACAGAGCTCCAATTTTGAAATGAAGCAGGTGAACCATAGGTCAGTTACAGAATTCAAAACTAAGATTAAGAATGAACAACAAAAGACATTCCAGAGAGTTGGCATATTGTATGATTCAACCAAATTGCTTAAAGCTTGGGCCTTTCTATTATTCCTGGTCCTGTCCATTGTAGACATTGACATATCATTATGGTCATGTGGTCAGCTCATTGTGCTTTTTCATTCACACTGAATTGGTGATCCATATAATGTCCTTTCCCCCAATATATCCAATTATCCAAACTTTCAATGCTGTGGTTGTATGAAATGGCATTGTTTGAAAATCTTTACCTCAATTATGGGGCAAACACATTGTACTATATCTCTAATGTTCTCTTCTTAGGAAAATTTCCCTGCCATTCTATTAACTGTGTGAATCATTATATGAAAATGAAAGAGCTGTCCAGAAATATGATATAGAGCAAAAGTCCCAAATAATGATATTAGAAAAGACCACAAAATTCAAAAATGTCATTCAAAAACAGAACAATTTTATTGATTACAGTCGGAAATCCAGGAAACAACCACTGGTTATAATGGTTGCAACCACCAGTTTGGAATCAGACCCCTGAGATGGGGACAAGGCAGTGAGGCAATCAAATTTTGCAACTTCCTTGGGTCATGTATTATAGGAGATAGTCATAAGTGCAACAAGTCTCCTGGCCATCCCACTAGATTATTCATGCAAACACCTTTTTCCAATGACTAGATCTAAATCTGTCCTTGCATCATAGTTCTAGTGCCTACAAAGCACACAGAAGTCTGTGGATCATTTCTGAGCTGTAATGGACAGAGATTGAATAGTGACCAGTGAGCCTTTCCAAGGAAACAGAGGAAGGAACATTTCATCTAAGAATGGAATTTGTAATCTAAAGTTTGGACTAGAAAGTTACTGAATTATCAGGATACAAATTTGATTTTTTGTATCAATGAAACTATTATCACTGGCTAAGAAAGTAATTGATAATATATTTGAATATACTAAAAAATAATGTACTGATTGACACTGGTTGAATAACTGAATGGGCTGAGGCATTGTTAGGGTGTTATAGGCTTATGCTTCCAATGTGACTTTGTTACCTTTTTTTGTAGAAGGCCTAAAATGTTGTTGTTATTTTTTCCAATGGTCAGATTGAAAAATATATTCATATATGGGCATGGTCTTAAGGATGTTGGTATATTCTTTAATGGAAGGGCCCCATGACACTATTGTTTTAGTCACTACAGTGAATTATGTTGGACAGATCTGATCATATTAAGATAGGGGAAGTCACAAACTGTTTGGCTACTAAAATGATATCTTTCCTTAGGTGTCCACTGGAAAGCTTTAGGGTGCTTCTTACATTTGTGAAGGGCAATGTCAAAACAGATGACTCAATATAAATATTTCTTTTTAAATGCAGGCAAATCAGTAATCACATCTAGGATGAGTGTATCCATGTCCTAGAGGAGAAAAAGTCTACCATAGAATGGGGATTATGTGTTCTTTGGATTTGGAATATATCTATTCTCCAAACCCTATATCAGTGTCTTTATCCCAAGCTAAAGCCAGTACATTTACTAGTTAGAATCTTGACTCTAAGGGGATATCAAAAAGCTTCCTCAGCTCCTGAAAAATCTCTCCTTATTGTATAACAGGAAGATAGTATGTGCCATGTAGGGATTGTCCACTATGGACAACTTACCTAACTGAGTAGCACATATTGAAAACCATTTTGACCTCATTCATGGGAAATACCCAGAAGGTTCGGTCTATAAACAAAGTGCTAGTACTCCCTCTGAAATGACAAAATGTTTTCCCTTTGTTTATTGAAAAAAAAAAAATGAGGAACTTAGTGCACCTCGGCACTTAGACTGCTGCCTCTAAATGGTTCCTAAAGCAGTAGTTTTGGGACATTGGAGTTTTCATTGTTCCTTAAAGTATGCCTAGATTTTAGAGCCCTAAGACAAAAGCTATCAGAACTCTGATCTTTCTAGCTACTCCATTTAAAAGGTTGGTAGTATGACAAAGAAGCTCTATCATTGTATCTGCCAGTCATCTAAATGTCATTCATGTTAACCAATAGTCTTATTTCCTACTCAAAGTGATTAAGAATGAAAAGAAAGCAGAAATTGGTGAAGAGTTAGGATCTGTAATGGGAGAAGAGTAGGAATTCATATCCTAAAAATCCTTGCTTTATTAGATGTTAAGATGTCTATGGGGAGCCAAGATGGCGGAGAGGAAGCAGCAAGCTGCCTGAGCTCTCCTTCTGTTCCCTCAAAACAAACATTAAATCAAGCCTCTGGACAGATTCTGAAACTACAGAACCTGCAAAGAGACAGAGACACACAGTCCTCCAACCAGAGATAATTTAGAAGACTTCAGGAAAAGGTCGGTCTGACTCGGGCAAAAGGGAGGCCCAGCACAGGGCACCAGCCCAGCGCCGAAGGGGTCTGGGCAAGTCAGCAGGAGCTGCGGGCCACAGCCAAACAACTGAGGCTCCTGGAACCTGGTTCAAAAATCTGGTGGTCAAGAAGGACACTGGAAAAAACCTACCTGCACCGGCCAAGAGGGCCACGTACGGGTCAGGCGGGATCAGACGATGGGGTCCGGCGCCTGGCTGGCTGAGCACAATCAGACAGGAAGTGCAGGGCGGGGGATCCCCACACACCATAAAGGCCTCAGAGTAAAAACCCGGTCACACAGCACCTATACCCCTGCACAAGAAGCCCAAAACAGGGACCCTGGTGTCCCCAGAGCAGACCTCAACTTAAACAATAAATAAATAAGCTGCAATAATGAGTAAGAAGCAAAAAAGAGCCCTCTCCATTGAGAGCTTCTGTATCAATAGGGAAGAAGCCAACACAAACTCAGATGAGGACAATAGCCTCAAATTTTCTACATCTGAAGCCTCAGGAGGGAAGGTGAATTGGTCTCAAGAACAAAAAGCCTTCCTGGAAGAGCTCAAAAAGGATTTTAAAAATCAATTGAGAGACTTAGAAGAAAAAATGGGGAGAGAAATGAAAGCAAAACAGGAAAACTGTGAAAAAAGAATCAGCAGCTTGGAAAAGGAAGCACATAATTTTGCTGAAGTAAAGAAAGCCTTAAAAAATTCATTTGGCCAAATGGAAAAAAAGGTACATAATTTCACTGAAGAAAACAATACCTTAAACAATTCATCTGGCCAAATAGAAAAAAAGGTGCATAATCTCACTGAAGAAAACAATGCCTTAAAAATTAAAGTGGGACAGTTGGAAGATAAGGAATCCATGAGACACCAAGAATCAGTCAAGCAGAATAAAAAAAAAATGAAAAAATAGAAGAAAATGTGAAATACCTCACTGGAAAGACAACTGATCTGGAAAACAGATCGAGGAGAGACAATTTGAGAATCATTGGACTGCCTGAAAGCCATAACCAGAAAAAGAATCTAGACACCATATTCCAGGAAATTATTAAGGAGAACTGCCCTGATATCATAGAATCAGAGGATAAAATCATCATTGAAAGAATCCACCAGTCACCTCCTGAAAGAGACCCCAAAAGGAAAACCCCAAGGAATATTGTAGCCAAATTCCAGAATTATCAGGTGAAGGAGAAAATACTCCAAGAATCCAGAAAGAAGCAATTTAAATATCATGGAGCCACAGTCAGGTTTGCTCAGGACCTGGCAGCTTCAACATTAAAGGACCGCAAGGCTTGGAATACGATATTCCAGAAGGAAAAGGAGCTTGGATTGCAGCCGAGAATCTATTACCCAGTAAAAATGGGCATTTTCTTTGAGGGGAAAAGATGGACATTTAATGACATTGGGGACTTTCAATCTTTCCTGGTGAAAAGACCAGAACTGAATAGAAAATTTGATGTCAACATACAAGACTCAAGAGAAGTTTAAAAAGGTAAACAGAGGGGGGAAAAAAAAAAGGTTACCCTATTAGGTTAAACTGTTTATATCCCTACACAGGAAGATAATACTCATAAGTCTTAAGAACTGTAAATGTATTTGGGCAGAGAGAAGGACTTTACATAGAGGGTATAAATATAAATTGTCTGTGATGTGATGATACAAAAGAATTAAGGGGTTAAAAAGGGAGTTTATGGGGAGGAGAGGAAAGGGGAGGTGGAATGGGATGAATTATATCATATGAAGAGGTGGAAAAAAACCTATTACAATAGAGGGAAAGAAAGGAGGGTGAACATTGTTTCAACCCTATTCTCATTAGATTGGACTCAAAGAGGGAATAACATATACGTTCATTGGGATAAAGAAACTTAGCTCATTCTTTAGGGAAACAAAAGGGGAAGGGAAAGGGGGGGACTGATAGAAGGGAGGACAAAAGCAAGGGAGAAAAGGGTAAAGAAAAGAGAGGGGGCTGATAAAAAGTGAGGGTAGATTGGAGGAGGCAGGGGTAAGAAGTAAAACGTCGGTGAGGAGGAATAGGGTGAAAGAAGGGGGGAAAAGTACAAAGGGGGTTAATAGAATGGAGGGGAATGTCAGTCAGTAATAATAACTGTGAATGTGAATGGTATGAACTCTGCCATAAAACGGAAGCGAATTGCAGAGTGGATTAAAAACCAGAATCCTACAATATGCTGTTTACAAGAAACACATTTGAAGCAGAGAGATACACACAGAGTAAAGGTAAAAGGCTGGAGCAGAATATATTATGCCTCAGCTAAAGTAAAAAAGGCAGGGGTAGCAATCCTTATCTCAGACAAAGTGCAGGCAAAAATTGATCTCATTAAAAGAGATAAGGAAGGAAATTACATCTTACTTAAAGGTACTATAGATAATGAAGTAATATCAATATTAAATATGTATTCCCCAAGTGGTATAGCATCCACATTCTTAGAGGAGAAGTTAAATGAGTTACAAGAGGAATTAGACAGTAATACTATACTAGTGGGGCATCTGAATCTCCCCCTCTCAGAATTAGATAAATCTAGCCAAAAAATAAATAGGAAAGAAGTGAAAGAGGTGAATAGATTACTGGAAAAGTTAGACATGATAGATGTCTGGAGAAAATTGAATGGGGATAGAAAGGAATATACCTTTTTCTCAGCAGTACATGGCACATTTTCAAAAATTGACCATGTATTAGGGCACAAAAACATCATAGTCAAATGTAGAAAGGCAGAAATAGTAAATGCATCCTTCTCAGATCATGATGCAATAAAAATTACATGTAAGAAAGAGCCAGGGAAAAGTAGAATGAAAATCAATTGGAAACTAAGTAATTTCATTCTAAAGAATGAATGGGCCAAACAAGAAATCATAGAAACAATCAATAACTTTATCCAAGAGAATGATAATAATGAGACAACATACCAAAATCTATGGGATGCAGCCAAAGCAGTGCTTAGGGGAAATTTATAGCTCTAAATGCTTACATGAATAAAAAAGAGAAAGAGGAGATTAATGAATTGGGCATGCAACTTAAAAAGCTAGAAAAAGAACAAATTAGAAATCCCCAATTAGACACTAAATTAGAGATCCTGAAAATTAAAGGAGAAATTAATAAGATTGAAAGCAAAAATCTATAGAATTAATCAATAAAACTAAGAGCTGGTTTTATGAAAAAACCACTAAAATAGATAAAATATTGGTTATTTTGATTAAAAAAAAGAAAGAAGAAAACCAAATTACCAGTATCAAAAATGAAAAGGGTGATGTTACCACCAATGAAGTGGAAATTAAGTCAATAATTAGGAATTATTTTGCCCAACTGTATGCCAATAAATTTGACAATCTAAATGAAATGGATGAATATTTACAAAAATACAAACTTCCCAGGTTAACTGAAGAAATAAAATCCTTAAATAAACCCGTATTAGAAAAAGAAATTGAACAAGCCATTAATGAACTCCCTAAGAAAAAATCCCAAGGGCCAGATGGGTTTACGGGTGAATTTTACCAAACATTTAAAGAATAATTAATTCCAATATTATACAAATTATTTGGAAAAATAGGTGAAGAAGGAGTTCTACCAAATTTGTTTTATGACACAAATATGGTGGTGATACCAAAACCAGGCAAAGCAAAAACGGAGAAAGAAAATTATAGACCAATTTCCCTAATGAATATTGATGCTAAAATCTTAAATAAGATATTAGCAAGGAGATTGCAGCAAGTGATCACCAGGATAATACACTATGACCAGGTGGGATTTATACCAGGAATGCAGGACTGGTTCAACATTAGGAAAACTATTAACATAATCAACCACATCAATAAGAAAACCAACCAAAATCATATGATTATCTCAATAGATGCAGAGGAAACTTTTGACAAAATACAACACCCATTCCTAATAAAAACACTGGAGAGTTTAGGAATAGGGGGAGCTTTCCTTAAAATAATAAACAGTATCTACCTAAAGCCATCAGCAAGTATTATATTCAATGGAGATAAATTAGAGGCCTTCCCAATAAGATCAGGGGTGAAACAGGGATGTCCATTATCACCCCTATTATTTAATATTGTCCTAGAAATGTTAGCTTTAGCAATAAGAGAAGAGTAAAGAATTAAAGGAATTAGAATAGGCAAGGAGTAAACAAAACTATCACTCTTTGCAGATGATATGATGGTATACTTAAAGAATCCTAAAGAATAAACTCAAAAATTCCTTGAAACAATAAACAACTTTAGCAAAGTAGCAGGATATAAAATAAATCCTCATAAATCATCAGCATTTCTATACATGACCAACAACGTCCAGCAGCAAGTGATAGAAAGAAAAATTCCATTTAAAGTAATGGTAGATAATATAAAATACTTGGGAGTCTACTTGCCAAGACAAACCCAGGAACTCTATGAACACAACTACCAAACACTCTTCATACAAATCAAATCAGATCTAAATAATTGGAAAGATATCAATTGCTCATGGATAGGCAGAGCTAATATAGTAATAATGACAATACTGCCTAAATTAATTTACTTATTCAGTGCCATACCAATCAGACTACCTAAAAATTATTCTGTAGAGCTGGAAAAAATAATAATAAAATTCATCTGGAAAAACAAAAATTCAAGAATATCCAGGGAAATAATGAAAAAAAAAATCACAGGAAGGTGGGTTAGTGGTACCAAACCTGGAGCTTAACTATAAAGAGCCAGTCATCAAAACTATCTGGTACTGGCTAAAAAATAGAGTGGTAGATCAATGGAATAGGCTAGGCTCAGGAAATGCAGTAGTAAATAACACTAGTAATGTAGTGTTTGATAAACCCAAAGACTCCACCTTCTGGGATAGGAACTCAGTATTTGACAAAAACTGCTGGGAAAACTGGAAGATAGTATGGCAGAAATTAGGCATAGACCAACGTCTTACACCTTATACTAAAATAAGGTCAAAATGGATACATGATTTCGACATGAGGTGATACCATAGGTAAATTAGGAGAGAAAGGAATAGTGTACCTATCAGATCTTTGGAAAGGAGAACAGTTTCTGACCAAACAAGAGATAGAGTATATTATAAATGCAAAATGGATGATTTTGATTATATTAAATTAAAAAATTTCTGTACAAACAGAAGCAATGTATCCAAAATTGGAAGGGAAGCAGAAACCTGGGAAACAATTTTTGAGGCCAGTGCTTCTGATACAGGCCTCATCTCTAAAACCTATAGGGAATTAAATAAAATTTATAAGAATCCAAGTCATTTCCCAATTGAGAATTGGTCAAACGATATTAACAGGCAGTTTTCTGATGAAGAAACCAAAGCAATCTATTCCCGTATGAAAAAATGCTCTAAATCTCTAATGATTAGAGAGATGCAAATTAAAACAACTCTGAGGTACCACCTGACACCTATCAGATTGGCTAAAATGACAAAAAAGGAAGATAATAAATGTTGGAGAGGCTGTGGGAAAATTGGAACACTAATGCATTGTTGGTGGAGCTGTGAGCTGATCCAACCATTCTGGAGAGCAATTTGGAATTATGCCCAAAGGGCGATAAAGCTGTGCATTCCCTTTGACCCAGCAAAACCACTTTGGGGTCTTTTCCCCAAAGAAATCATGGAAGGGGGAAAGGGACCCACATGTACAAAAATATTTTTAGCTGCTCTTTACATGGTAGCAAGGAATTGGAAGTTGAGGGGGTGCCCATCTATTGGGGAATGGCTAGACAAGTTGTGGTATATGAATACAATGGAATACTATTGTGCTGTAAGAAATGATGAGCAGGAGGAGTTCAGAGAAACCTGGAGGGTCTTATGTGAGTTGATGATGAGTGAGATGAGCAGAACCAGAAGAACATTGTACACAGTATCATCAACATTGAGTGTTGACCTACTGTGATGAACTATATTCTTCTCACCAATGCAATGGTACAGAAAAGTTCCAGGGAACTCATGATAGAAGAGGATCTCCAATTCCAAGAAGAAGAAAAAAAAAAAAGGAACTGTGGAGTATAGATGTTGATTGAACCATACTATTTCTTTTGTTTTGGGTGCTGTTTTTTTTTTTTTTCTATTTTGAGGTTTTGCATCACTGCTCTGATGTTTTCTCTTGTAACAGGATTAATGCAGAAATAGGATTAATGTTATTGTGTGTATATATATATATGTGTGTGTGTATATATAGATATATAGATATATAGATATAACCTATATCAGATTACCTGCTGTCTAGGGGAGGGAGGAGGGAGGGGAGGGAGGGAGAAAAATCTGAAATTGTAAAGCTTGTATAAACAAAAGTTGAGAACTATCTTTACATGTAACGGAAAAAATAAAATACCTTATACATAAAAAAAAAGATGTCTATAAATGGGGGACAGCTAGATGGCACAGTGGATAGAGCACTGGCCCTGGATTCAGGAGTTCCTGAGTTCAAATCCAGCCTCAGACGCAACACTTACCAGCTGTGTGACCCTGGGCAAGTCACTTAACCCCAACTTCCTCACTAAAAAAAAAAAAAAAAAAGATGTCTATCAATGTCCCAACATCCAGAGAGATTAGATGTATAGCTAAATTGCTTGTTAGTGAGAAGCTTTAAAACCAAGAAAATCTCTGGGAGATTAGGAACTAATAATTCAGAAAGTTACAGTGAACTGTTACGTTATATAATTCAACACGATTCTCCAAAGCTCAAATCTTTCTCTTGTAGTCACTTGCATGTCCTATGCCTAGGTGGTGCTTCTTAGAGTTGGTCCGTTGTACCAATTCAACTTATCTAGCCATCCTCGCCATAATGCAGAGTCTGTGATGGGGGGCCCATTAAATCACTTATCTTCCTGACTGTTTGACTACAGAGGCAAATTAAAGATGTTGTAAAGAATGGTCTATACCCTACCAGTCTGTCTATAGCTACGTATAGAACTGAACCGTAGCATCATAGGATCACAGATTTAGAATTGGAAGGTACCTTAAAAGCTATCTTGTCTTCCTCCCTGATTTATAGTAGAGGAAACTGGAATCTTAAAGGATTAATGAATTGCCTAAGGTTATGAAGGTAGCAAGTAGCAGGGCTGAAATTTACACTTAGGTCTAACAACTTTAAGGTGAATATTCATCATTAGATTTGAAGTTAAAGTTCTTCACTAAATAATGGAGAACTTTGCAATTACTTTATTCTGAGATATAAATTATTCTAATTTGGATCTTTGTATCACAATATAAAAATTTACATTTCATATCCTACATGAAAATTTTAGTAGCAAAAATAAAGTGCCATATTTATACAGGCATTAAGGTTTATAAAGTACTTGCCATATTTTCTCACATTTAAGTCTTACGGCAACCCAATGAGGAATTAAGTGCAAATATGATAATCCATATGTTACTAATGAAAAAAACTGAGGCTAAAGAAGATTAAGGAACTGATTACTGGTCACACATCTAGTAATCTTTTGAAGAAGGATCCAAATCAAACTTGTCTGAATCTAACTCCAGTACTCACTGCACGACTACATGTTCAATGAAGAAGCAAGAGACTGGAGGCTCAGAGAGGAAATAATGAGAGGATTTATTTTTATTTTTTGCCCCTTTGTATCTGACATTTCCATTAATAACATTCTTGATGCTAACATAATTTTTGAAGAAGAAAAACATAGGTCTTTTGGCTAATAATTGTTTATGTCTTCTTAGTCACATTATTTTGGTAATAATGACATTTTTATTATATGGCTTTGAGTAATGGAAGAATTGAAATTGGCCTCTCTGGAATTTCTTGCACAAAAATGCACTTAAACTCACAAGTTGAAGTCTAGAATTCACCTAGCTAATATTCTCATTGTGGAAATTTATTTTGATTTGGGGACCCTACCTTTAGGTTGAGATTAGAAAGCCTTAGGCCCTCAGGGTCTTTTCCCCTCTTCCTCAGCTTCAGCTGAGCCAAAAAGCCCTGTGGGCTGTACAAGATGCCAGGTCAGACAGCTGGGGGGAAAAAGCCCCAGCTCCCTCTCACCTGAGCAGAGGGATCTGAGAGATCCTGAGCTTGTCCAGGCTGGGCTCTGGTGTATCAGGTGAGGCTGGAGTGCACCCCTCCCCCCCACTACCTGTAGTCCTGGCTAGGAGATTAGCTTGGTCTGTGGGGGCGCAGAAAGCCCCAAAATTTTAGTGGAGAGAGAGAAAGGTATATATAGACCTGGGAGTGAGACAGCAAGGAGGTTCGTTCGGACAAGGATGGACTAGATAGAGAGACAAGATTGAAGGGGGCGCTGACAAGGTACAGAGGCTGAGGACATTAGAGAGGCTAACAAGGTACGGGGGCTGACAGGAGGACTGGAGGCCTGCGGACAAGACTCAGAGGTTTGGACAAGGAGACAGGGGCTGAGAAGAGGTCAAGAGGGCGGCTGACGAGATTAGAAAGGAGAGAGGGGGACAAGATGAACAGCAACGCAGGACTAGGGGCAGCAAAGGCAGCAGAGGACGGAGCAGACAGACAGAACAGGAGGCAGCAGAGAGCACAGAAGCAGTCAGCACAGGGTACAGGTTGGAGAAAGTGAAGATTAAGAGGAGTTAGAAGAAAGTAGCTGAGCAAGTGAGTGCCCTGAGGCAAGAGAAGGCTAGGCCCTATTGTATTCAAAAAGTTCACAGCACAGCAGGTGGGAAAAAGACAGTGGAAAGAGATGCACTGCAATGTAGTCAGGTTGTACATTTTATTTCCCTGTATTCTTAATTTAAATAGTATCTCATAAATAAACTCTGCTTTGATTATTTAGTTAAGAAGCTCCTTAATATTTTGCTTATCAATTTGAGAGTGGAGCAGTGTGGTGTAACTTTATAATCGGCCCAGATTAAATTAACAGCTGTCAGATAGCCAGTTAGTCAACAGTCCCAGATTAAGTACCCTGGTCAATTTTAGCCCCCCAAATCAGGCCCAGCTAGTCAGTTAAAATATTCTCACATCATGTAACTAGTACTAACCTGAAAATTCTATTTCAAGGATTGTCACTCACAGATCTCCAAAGGTATATTCCTCCATTGATAATAATTTAATATCCACAATCAGTTTTTATTACATTAATTGATTAAGATGGCAAAATAAGAAAGAAAAAAGGGAAAGGGAAAGACCCCCAACTGAATTCAGAATTCCAGAGAATAGAAAGGAGAGATAAGAAGCTTTTCTTAAATGAGCAATGCAAAGAAATAGAAGACAACAGGGACAGCTAGGTGGCACAGTGGATAGAGCACTGGCCCTGGATTCAGGAGGACCTGAGTGCAAATCAGGCCTCAGACACTTAACACTTACTAGCTGTGTGACCCTGGGAAAGCCACTTAACCCCAATTGCCCAGAAAACAAAAAAAATGAAAGAAAGAAATAGAAGACAACAATAGAATGAGAAAGGTAAGAGATCTGTTCAAGAAAATTAGAGATATCAAGGAAAAGTTTCATGGAAATATAGACATGATAAAGGACAAAAATAGTAGGTATTTAACAGAAGCAGAAGAGGTTAAGAAGTGTCAAGAATACACAAAAAAAGCACTATACAAGAAAGATCTTCACATCACCAATAACTACAATGGATGCTGTGGCTTCTGATCTAGTCACACATCCTGGAGAATGAAGTCCATTAGGTTTCAGGAAGAATTGTTAACAATAACAAAAATTATAGTGGAAGTAAAGGACTTCCAGTTGAGGTATTTAAAACCCTAAATGATGATGGCATTAAAGTAATGAACTCAATTTGCGAGCAAATTTGGAAAACAATTGGATGGGAAAAGATCAGTCTATGTCCCACCAAAAACTAAAAAAAGGACAATGCCAAGAAATGTTAAAATTACCAAAAATTTGTGCTCATTTCACTGACCAGCAAGTTTATGTTTAAGATTCTCTAAGTTATTCTGTAAGCAATATGTGAACCAAGAATTACCAGATGAGCAGGGTGTTTTTCAAAAGGCAGAGGAATTGGATAACAAATAGCAATATTAACTGGGTCACAGAGAAAGAAGGGAGTTCCAGGGAAAACAAAACAAAACAAACAAACAAAAGAAACCTCTCACTTGATTGATAATACAAAAGTATTTGATTATGTGGATCACGACAAAATATGACAAGTCCTCTAACAGATAGCAGTACCAGATCTTCCTCTTTCTTTCCTAAGGAACCAGTATACTACTTAAGAAGCAAAAGTTAGAACCACCCCTGAATCATCTGATTGGTTTAAGATTGGTAAAGGAAATTGGGCTTGTAGACCCATCTGGCCCTGGAGATTTTTTTCTTAGGGAGTTCATTGATGGCTTGTTCAATTTCTTTTTCTAAAGTGGGCCTATTTATGGATTTTATTTCTTCTTCAGTTAATCTGGGCAACTTGTATTTTTGTAAATATTTATTCATTTCATTTAGATTGTTAAATTTATTGGAATACAGTTGGGCAAAATAGCTCCTAATTATTGCTTTACTTTCTACTTCATTTGTGGCAAATTCACCTCTTTCATTTTTGATATTGGTAATTTGCTTTTCTTTTTTTAAATCGAATTAACCAAAGTTTTATCTATTTCATTATTTTTTCATAAAACAAGCTCTTAGTTTTATTGATTAATTCTATAGTTTTCTTGCTTTCAATTTTATTAATTTCTCCTTTGATTTTTCAGGATTTCTAATTTAGTATTTAGTTAGGAAGTTTGAATTTGTCCTTTTTCTAGCTTTTTCAACTGCATGCCTAATTTGTTAATCTCCTCTTTCTCTTTTTTATTCATGTAAACATTTAGAGATATAAACATTTCCCATAAGCACTGCTTTGGCTGCACCCCATAGGTTTTGGTATGTTGTCTCATTACTCTCATTCTCTTGGATGAAGTTATTGATTGTTTCTATGATCTGTAGTTTGACCCACTCATTCTTTACAATGAGATTACTTAGTTTCCCATTAATTTTCAGTTTACTTTTCCATGGTTTTTGATTGCATGTAGTTTTTATTTCATCATGATCTGAGAAGGATGTATTTACTAGTTCTACCTTTCTACATTTGACTATGACATTTTTGTGCCCTAAAACATGGTCAATTTTTTAATATGTGTCATGTAGAAAAAAGGTATGTTCCTTTCTATCCCCATAAAATTTAGCTTCCATCTGCCCAATTTTAATTTTTGAGGCATTATTTTCCTCAGTAAGCTTTTGAATCTCTTTTTCCATTTGGCCTTTTTTTTCCTCTCATTTGGCCAATTGTATTTTTTAATGAATTGTTTTCCTTGGTTAATTTTTGTGCTTCTTTTTCTAGCATAACTCTCATTTCTCTCATTTCTTTTCCCATTTTTCTTCTACCTCTTTCATTTGCTTTTTAAAACCCTTTTTGTGATATTCAAAGAAGGCTGTTTGGTCATGAGACAAGATCATCTTCCCACTTGAGTCTTCACTTGTAGGTATTTTGACAAACTCATCTGAGTTTGAGTTTTGGTGTTCCCTTTTACCATAAAAGCTGTCAATGGTAAGGGTCCTGTTTTGTTTCTTACTCATGTTGTAGCATATTTTTAGACTTATAAAGTTGAACTCTGCTCCTGGGCCACAGGGGTCACCATTGCAAGCTTCTTGCCACTCTCAGCTGTGTCGAGCTGCAGCTGTGTCGAACTGCAGCTGTGTTGAGCTACCAGCTGAGCCAAGCTGTGCTGAGTGGTGGGATGTGCTGAGCCACCCTCCCCTTTCACCCAGGTGAAACAGACATTTCCTGAAGCCTTCTAAATTATCTCAAGTAGGAGTAATGTATCTCTCTCCCTTTTGGAAGTTCTGTGGTTCCAGAATCTATTTAGAGGCTTGATTGAATGTTGTTTTTCAGGGAAACATGGGAAAGCTTGGGCAACTTCCTGGCTTCTCTCTGCCATCTCCAGGACCAGATGGGTTTACAAGTGAATTCTATCAAACATTTAAAGAACAATTAATTCCAATACTATACAAATAATTTGGAAAAATAGGTGAAGGATTTATAACAAATTTCTTTTATGACACAAATAAAGTGTAGAGCCAAAACAGAGAAAGAAAATCACAGACCAATTTCCTTACTGAATATTGATGCAAAAATCTTAAATAAAATATTAGCAAGGAGATTACAGCAAGTGATCACCAAGATAATACACTATGACCAGGTAGGATTTATACCAGAAATGCAAGGCTGGTTCAATATTAGAAAAACTATAAACATAATCATCCACATCAATAAGAAAACTCACCAAAAATCATATGATTATCTCAATAGATTCAGAGAAAGTGTTTTACAAAATACAACACTCATTTCTGATAAAGAACACAACACTACAGAGCATAGGAATAAATGGAGCTTTCTGTAAGATGATAAACAGTATCTATCTTAAACCATGAGCAAACATTATATGACATGCAGATAAGTTAGAGACATTCCCAATAAGATCAGGGGTGAAATAGGGATGCCCATTATCACCTCTATTATTTAATATTGTACTAGAAACATTAGCATTCACAATAAGAGAAGAAAAAGTAATGAAACTAATTAGAATAGGCAGGGAGGAAACAAAACTTTCACTTTTTGCAGATAATATGAAGGTATACTTAGAGAATTCTAAAGGATCAACTGAAAAACTACTCGAAAAAATTAACAACTTTAGCAAAGTTTCAGGATAGAAAATAAACCCACATATATCATCAGCATTTCTATACATGACTAACAAAGCTCAGCAGCGAGAGATTGAATGAGAAATTCACTTTAAAGTAATGGTAGACACTATAAAATGCTTGGGAGTCTACCTTCCAAGACAAACCCAGGAACTCTATGAACACAATTACGAAACACTTCTCAAAGATATAGAAGAGGGAAATGGACCCATATTTTCAAAAAAATATTTATAGCAGCTCTCTTTTTGGTGGCAAAGAATTGGAAATCAGGAGAATGCCCATCAATTTTGAAATGGCTAAACAAGTTGTTGTATATGAATGCAATGGAATACTATTGTGCTGTAAGAAATTATGAGCAGGAAGAGTTGAGAGAAACCTGAAAGGACTTACATGAACTGATGCTGACTGAGAGGAGCAGAACCAGGAGAACATTGTACACAGTAACAGCAACATTGTGTGATGAGCAATGGTGATAGACTTGGCTCTTCTTAGTAGTGCAATGATCCAAAACTATTTCAAAGAATTCATGATAGAAAATGATCTCAACATCCAGAAAAAAGAACTCTGGATTATGAATTCACATTGAACCATACTATTTCTACTTTTGAGCTGTTTTTTTCCTTCTTTTTTGAGATTTTTTCCCTTGTGCTCTTATTCTTCCTTCACAAGATGACTACTGCAGAAATATGTTTAATGTGATTACTTTCCATCTTGAGGAGGAAGGAGGGAAGAGGGGGTGGGAGAAAAGCTTGGAACTAAAAATCCTATGAAAGCAAATGTTGAAAACTATCATTATATGTAACTGGAAAATAATAAAATACGTTTATTTATGAAAAACAATTGGAAAAATGATTATGACAAAACTGCATATTTTCAAGTTATTTATTTAACTTGTACACAGAGAACATCATACAAAATGCCAGGCAGGATGAATAAAAAACTGGGATTAGGGCTGTTGAAATATCAATAATCTCAGATATGCAGACTATATCATTCTGATTTTAAAACGTAAAGAGGATTTAAGTAGCTTCTTGATGAAGAATGAAAGAGGAGAGTGTTAAAGCTGGCTTTAATTTTAATACTAAAAAAAAAAACTAAAATCTTGACAACTGCTTCCATCCCTTCCTGTCAAATAGAAGAGAAGAAATGGAAGAATCAGATTTTATATTCTTTGGCTTATAGATGACTAAAGACAAAGTCATGAAAATAAGACATTTGCTACTTGAAAGTAAAGCTATGGCAAATCTTGTCAGCATACTAAAAAACAGAGACATCACCTTGCCAACAAAGATCCATATAGTCAAAGCTATGGTTTTCCTAGTAGTAATGTATATCTGTGAGAGTTGGATTATAAGGAAAAGGGAGCACAATAGAGTTGATGCTTATAACTTATGGTTCTGGGGAAAACTTTTGAGAGTCCCTTGAATAGCAAAGAGGTCAAATCTATTAATACTTAAATAAGTTAATTCAGGCTATTTATTAGAAGGTACAATACTGAAACCAAAGCTTAAATAGTCTGACCTTCTAAGAAGAAGATCACACTCCTTGGAAAATACTCTGATGTTGGGAAATAAAGAAGGCAAAAGGCAAAGGGGATGGCAAAGGATGAGATGGATAGTTTGCATCATAGAAACAATGAGCATTGACTTGGATAGACTTTAAGAGAGAGTGAACAATAGAAGTTCCTGTTGTGCTTTTGTCCATAGGGTCATGAAGAATCAAACATGCCTGAATAACAGAATAACAAGAGCAGTTGGTACAAAACTTTTCCTGAAAACCCTAATACATATTCTCCCACACATTCACACATTCTCATAGGAAGCATGGTCTCATGCTTAGTTTAATACCTCATTAACACTCAATGATAGAAGCACACATGTAGGACACCAAAAATTCCAACAAACAAAAACAAAACAAAAAAGATATCTCCCAGTCCCCAGCAGTTTATGGTGTCATGTCCCTCATAGATGACTTAATCCTTAGATGACTGTCTTGAAACAAATGTTTGTCCTTGATGTTTCTCTCTTCCCCTGACTGGATGCATTGCCATCTAACAGCCCAATCTCTCCAATGTCATGGTCACTGATGAAATGGAGAGTAGGGAGAACAAGAGAGACTTCTTTCTCATTATGTTTCATGAACTCTTTATAGTAAATATATGGGATTATATGGACAAAGGCTATACAGAATGGGCAGGCATTGAGGGTGGTTAGATATGTCTGTATTATGTGAGAAGACAGCCACATTAAGGAGATCACAGATCCATTTGAGCAATTAATTATCATTACTGATTTTTCCATTCTTTTGATATATTCCTGGCTTCAAAATTGATTTTGGAAATCAATTCCTGAGCACTTTAAAAATTGTGTCAATTCTAGTATATATTTCTTCTGTATATATTTTTGTTAGATAGAGCTACTATTACTAGTTTAAAATATTAAAGTTTATTTTTATTTCCACAAATGCCATTAACATGAGTAATTTATACTTTGCCCCTTCCCATTTTTCTAGCTTTCTTACATATTATCTCCCTTCCATCCTCCACCACTCTACAATCCAGTGACACGGGCCTCCTTGTTGTTACTCAGAAATGACATTCTATTTCCAAATCTTGAGTGTTTTCCCTTTATATTCTTCATTCCTGGAATACTATGCCTCCCCATCTCTTGACTTCTCTGACTTTATTCAAGTTAGAACTAAAATTCTGCTTTCTGAAAGTAATTTTCCCTTATTCTCCATAAGATGAATGCATTCACTATGCTTATTTTCTCCAATATCTATCTATCTATCTATCTATCTATCTATCTATCTATCTATCTATCTATCTATCTATCTATCTATCTTGTTTGTATATAGTTTTTGGCATGAGGAATCCCTCATTAGACTGTGAACAATTAAAGATAATAAACTACTGAAAAAGAAAAAAAACAAAAGATTAGGAACTATTTTATTTTATTTTATTGCATATCAAGCAGTTAGCACAGTGCCTGGCACATGGTAGGTGCTTAATAAATGTTTTATGACTTGACTTGAAGATGCCAAATGTGGTATATCTCTAATTAATGATTTAGAGAATAGATTGTAATGGTAATATTGTGAGATGAATATATCATCATAACAATATATAGTTGGTACCGACTTGAATGTAATGCAATTAAAAACTCAGTACTATCAATGGGCAACTAGAGCAGTTCATAGATGGAACTTAAGTTTTGTTGTGCAATGAAGAAGTAGCTTCCACATCCACATGTCTACTAATATATTTCCTGACTGCTTTCAGTCTCCTATTTAAGGTGTAGTTTGAGATGAGTTTTACTTAAACTGATGTACCATTATTTAATAGCCACATGTATGTCCTGAGATCATTGTTCTCTCTGTTGCACATATCCTGGTGCTTAAAAAAAAGCAAAACAAACAAACTTTATTTCTTACTTTTCCAGATTCTCTCCTGGTTCTACCTTTGTTATGTTTTAGTCAACCTAGGTTACTTATTATGACTCTCTGACTGATTGTCTTAATGCTGCTTGAACTTAAAATGGCCTTGGTATAGCAAATAATGAGCTACCATAGAAACATTAGGGGATCAGTAAGATACTTGTCTTTCTAGTTGTAATCAATAAATATTTGCAGCAGAATATATCATTTCTGCAATAAAATGAGTTTGTTCCTGCTTTCTGGGCTCCCTGGAAAAAACAGTCACAACCATTTTTGTAGCAAAACCTTTTTATCTTCTCAGATCTCTGATTCTACTATAAATAGAAGGGGAGAAGAAAAGTTTGTTGGAAATTAAAGAGCATCAGGGGCTATATTCAGACACTTGTACATTCATTGTCAGCTCCAAAAGTCTGCATTGGAAAATCCAGGTATAGCGATCCTTCTTTTGCATGACTTTCGTATTTCTCAAGTCAATTGTCAACCTAGAGTGTGTTTTCTTATCTATGTGGAAGAAAAGAGAATCTTTGCCTGACAGAAATGTTATCTCTGTTCAGTGGTTTATGGGTGACTAACTCAAGGACTTATGGGTCCTCATAAATTGTTGATGAGGAAAATTGTTTTTGGTGCATAAATAGACAAGCATGTTGATTCCCTGATACCTTGTCCTACATACCTGCATAAAATAGATTGAATGAAACTAGTCTCATTATGCATATATGCCTCCCATAATTAATGATGAAAAGTAGATTGGAATAAACTTCATTCAAACTACCTCAACCTAACATTCTGACATCACAATAAAAATTCTCAAGTTGTTCATAAATTTATTTGGGCAGTTAAACTTAGTAGTTAATATTCTGAAGTAGCATGTCATCTTTTTATTAGTGAAGGATAAACTATGTAGCTATTTGATTTTCTTTATGGTGTTCTTGGGAAAACCAAACATCTATTGATGAGCAAAAGAAGATGATAGAAAATTCAGTTAGTTCAAATATTATAGGATATTAACTTGGTTAACTAAAAGTAAATTGACAATGCATGGTATAAAGTCTGAGAATATGTCTAAAAGCTATCCAAACCCAGCCATGTCAACAGGTTAAAATGAGGTAATACTGGACTTAGTTCCAATAAACAGGGTCAAATCACAGGTCAAGTAATTTTTTTTTAATTTTCTCTCTCTCTCTCTCTCTCTCTCTCTCTCTCTCTCTCTCTCTCTCTCTCTCTTTTTCTCTCTCTCTCTTTGGGCTTCAATAATCTGTATCCAAATGCCATCAGTTTTCTCTCTGTAGATGTATTGCATTTTTCATAAGACTTTCAGAGTTGTCTTTGATTATTGCCTTGCTGAAAATCAGCAAATCATTCACAGCAGATCATCTCACATTATTACTATTATTTTGCATACAATACATTTCACTTTGCATAAGTTCTTGCAGGTCCTTCAAGCTTTTTCTGATAGCATTCTGCTCATCATTTTTATAGTAAAATACATTTATATAGTAATTTAAATAGAGATTTCTTTACAATAAACCCATTGCAACAACTGTTATAGATAACATTTATATAGGACCTTATTATACCTGTCAGAGAATTTTCTTCACAATAGCCCAGCAAAGTAAGTTCGATATGTTTTGTCATCCTCATCATCAATCAATCAATCATCATACATCAGTCCCCATCCTAATCCTCAATCAGTCCTCATCATAACCCTCAATCAATCCGTATCTCCATCATTAAATCCTCATAATCACCATCAATTAGTCCTCATCATCAATAAATCCTCATCAGGCAGGATGGAGCCAAGATGGTGATGATGATCACCATCAAGGAGGGATTAACACACATACCCAATTGGGTGTAGTAATCTATATAATCTGGGAAGTAAATGAGCCTAACACTCATCAGAATTGTCTCAAAGACCTCAATTTCATCAGAAGTTGGAAGGAATAACAAGCACACTCAATTGGGTGGAGTAATTGATCTATCCCTGCAGGAAAATAGGAGAGGAAGGAGATAAAGCAAGAGGGACAAAAGAAGGGAGGGCAGATTGGGAGGGGTGACAGACAGAAGCAAATCCTTTTTACTCCACCCAAAGGAGTGTGTATGTTATTCCTTCCTTGAGTCAACTCTGGTGTAAGTAAGGTCTTTGAACAAATTCTGATGAGTGTAAGGCTCATTCACTGCTCCACTTGTCCTCCATCTCTCCCCCCTATCCATGAGCCCTTTCCTGCTTCTTTCATGTGAGATTTCACCCTATTCTACCTCTACCCTTCCCCCTTCCCCAGTGCAATCCTCCCCCCCCCTCAATTTTTTTCCATCATGGGGGGACAGCTAGCTGAAACAGTGGACAAAGCACCTGGCATGAACCCAGGAAGACCGCAGCCCAAATCTGGCCTCAGCCAGATCAAGTAATTTCAAGCTGTGGAAAATTAAACTCCCTGAGCCTCCATTTCCTCTCTTATAAAATGGGCATACCAATAACATTTATCTCACAGCTTTGTTATAAAAACAAAAGAGATAATGATAAACATTTTACAAAACATAAAGAACTTTATAAATGTAAGGTATTATATTTACTGAAATGTAATAAAAATCACTCAAGCCTGTTATCTGAAGGACAGATTGCTTACCCAGGCAAAACACATTAAAAAATACAAAATAAACAGTAATATAATAGATTTTTTTTAAAAAAATGTAGAATTCAGTCTAATTATTTTGTGTATTTACATATGTGGTCCTGACATATTCAAAGGCAAAAACTTAGGTAGTAGCATGTCTAGATTGTGGCTCAGAGAGTGCTGTTTCATGATGTACTTTCCACACTGGAGAATCATCACTGTGTCTATCAGTAGACTAAAGTGGAGAACATTGGCAATAGTACCACATTGAAGATAGCCAACATCAGAAGTTTCACTTGCTGAAAAAAATATATAAAGTGAATCAGGCATTACAACAATAAATAGAATAAAATGGTCATTTTTAAAAAGTTTATTTATAGTTTTTTTTAAGTCTATCAACTTTAAGAGGATATTTATGAAAATTCCTTGGCCTCTACATTTGTTTTAAAATTCTTCCATGCATTTTTACCTAGATATTATTTTTGCATAGCTTTAATCCTTGTGTATACTGTTAAGCTACCTCTGATAACTTTCTTCTGCAATGCTTTATAGGTCTTCTCTCTTTGGTACTTTTTCTATTTGTCATTTCTTATGACTCAGTGCTACTAGGAAATTCTCTATGATGATAAGTGACAGCTTCCAAAATGAGGGCTTTTCCACATTGGAAGTTTTCTAGACCTTAAAATAAAAGGTCTAGAGCAAATAAAAAAAAAAACACTCCATATATTTTGGTTCTTGTAATTTCTTCTCTTTGCTGAGTGGATAAGGATTTTCTTTCTCTCTACAACTTATATAGCTGTCATTCCAGGTTTTTAATGTTTTAACAATTTAAACTTACATCATTAATTCATTGAGAATATATTCTAGAGTATGATGGATATGAGACTATAATTGTATTTTTAAAAACACAGTACCATTCCATTTTCTCAATATAGTTTATTAAATAATGATTAATTTTCCTAGTGTTTTGTAATTTGTAATTTATGAATTCTTAGTCTATTATATGGCTATGTTTTTAATTCTGCACTAACTATAATGCTCTACTAATTAAGTAAAAAACATAATGACATTTAAAAAATAAATACGACTTCATTACATAATTTTAGACAAGATAATATAAATGCTCCCTTCCCTCTTTTCTTCATAATTTCTCTTGGTATTTTAGTTTGTTTCTTTCCCATATGCATTTGACACTACATTAATTATATACAGTAGGCCACTGATTTTTATCAAATTTATAAATTATTTTGGATGTTACTATATTAATAATTATGATTACATGAAATTAAAATATTTCTCCAGAACAAAACTAATGCCTCTAGGATAAGAAGGGAAGCAATTTAATGGGGAATATAATCTATCTCAAGTTTTTCAGGTAGCCCAAATTGACAACTAGCAGAAATAAAAAAGACTAGAAACCATTTTCCAATAGAGAGGTAGATAAAGCATATGAACAAAATGTTCTACAAAGAATTAAAAATTATTAACAAAAACCTGAAAGAGTTCTTCAAATCACTAATTATAAAAAAAATCAGAATGATTCATTAAATTCACCTCATACCCAAGAAATTGTCAAAATGAATTTGAATATAATAAAATTTATGTAAAAAAATCAAATATATATTATATACATATATATAATATATATATAATATATATATATATATAATATATATATATATATATATATATATATATATTTAAATAAGAGCATTCAATGTTGGAGGGGTTGTGAAAAGATCAGCACACTAGGGTCACTGGTGGAACTCTGAATTAGTGAAACCAGTTTGGAAAGTGATTTAAAGAGTTACAAATAAAGTGGCTACAATGTCCAAGGGAAGCTTGGGCTGGGAGTTATGATAGGCCAATCAAGGGAAGGTACAGTAATTTTGGGTTAAGGTATGGTCCTTAAGAAGTCTAGCCTACCAGTTTTCAGACAAAAAAAAATCAAACTATCTATAGTCATATAAAAAAGATGTTCTAAAACACTATTTATTAGAGAAATACAAATTTAAAAATTCTGGGTTACCACATCATACATTTAAGAGTAGACAATATGACAAAAAAGGAAAATGTTGGATGTTGGAGGGGATGTGGGGAACTTGGGATGCTAATACACTGTTGTTGGAGTTGTGAAAAGATCCAACCATTCTGGAGGGCAATTTAGAACTATGCCCAAAGAGTTATAATACTGTGCATACTATTTGATCCGGTAAGATGACTTCTAGAACTATATCTCTAATGCATAAAAAAGGAAAAAGACATATTTGTACAAAAATGTTTATAGCAAATATTTTTGTGGTGGCTAAGAATTAGAAATCAAAGGAATGCCCATCAATTGCAGAATGGCTAAACAAGCTGTGGTATATGATTGCAATGGATATATGGTGAAGTGAACAGAACCAGGAGAATGTTCTACACAGTAACAACAATTCTGTTCAATGAGGAACTGTTCATGACTTATCTATTCTCAGTAATACAATAATCCAAGACATTCTAAAGGACTAACGATGAAGTATAGTATCCACCTCCAGTGAAAGAAATGGTACTGAGTGAATACAGACTTAAGTATGCTATTTTTCACTTTTTTCCTTCATTTTTCCCCTTTGAGTCTTCTGCAAAATGACTAATATGGAAATGTTTTACATAATTGAATATATATATATATGTGTATGTATGTATGTGTGTGTGTAAATATATATATGTGGTAAAAACTATTTGCAATAAAAATTATTATTGCAGGTTTTAGGTGACTCACTTGGGAGAGGCCACACCTGGCCCACCCTGAAGTTACATATGCTACTGAGGTCAGAAGGAGAACTCTCCATAGGCAGTTTTTGAAGGACCTCCCCTTTTGGGAGAGGAAAGATTGAACACTCCCTGAAGGGTGGCAGAGTGGCAGAGGCTCTTAGGTAATGCAGTCTCTCGAACTTCTCCCCTTGTCCTGGTGGCACGAGTTCTCGGTCTCGGGCAGCTGTTTTTTCCCTGCAGGCACAGGCTGTACAGGTTTTGGTGAATTAATTATGAAAAACCCTAAATAACCCTAAATTCCTTTGAACTAGCTTAATTGAAAATGGTATGAGGATTGAATAGGTTAGAGTTAAGAGTATTTATCAGTATTTCAACTTTACTATTTCCTTAACTTTGATTTTTATTAGTTTCACCTTTGTTGTTTAATTAATTCCCAATTAATAAAATCTGATTTTTTTTGTGAATTAAATGTTAAAGGCTCCTTTCTTATTGGCCTGGGAGAAATATCTAAAAGGGCATTTCAGAAGAGAGGGGGAACGTAAAAGTTCCCTCATATTTCCAGGACCCTGATATTCTGGCAAGTCATCCAAATAACACTCTGTATATCAAATTTTGGCACACACACACACACACACACACACACACACACACACACACACACATATTACAGCAAGTGATCACCAGGATAATACACTGTGACCAGGTAAGATTTATACCAGGAATGCAGGGCTAGTTCAACATTAGGAAAACTATTAACATAATCAACCACATCAATAAGAAAACTAACCAAAATCATATGATTATCTCAATACAGCACTCATTCCTAATAAAAACACTGGAGAGCTTAGGAATAGGTGGTACTTTCCTTAAAATAATAAGCAGTATCTACATAAAACCATAAACAAGCATTATTTAATATTGTGCTAGAAATGTTAGCTTTAGCAATCAGAGAAGACAAAGGAATTATAAAGGAATAAGAATAGGTAAGGAGGAAAGAAAACTATGATTCTTTGCAGATGATATGATGGTATACTTAGATAATCCTAGGGAATCAACTCAAAAATGACTTGAAAAAATTAACAACTTTAGCAAAGTAGCAGTATATAAAATAAATCCACATAAATCATCAGCATTTCTATACATCACCAACAAAGTCCAGCAGCAAGAGATAGAAAAAATAATAAAATTTAAAGTAACAGTAGATAATATAAACTACTTGGGAGTATACTTGAGAAGGCAAACCTAGGAACTCTATGAACACAAGTACAAAACACTTTACACAAATCAAATCAGATCTAAATAATTGGAAAGATATCAACTTCTCATAGATAGGCCAAGCTAATATAATAAAAATGACAATTCTACCTAAATTAATTTACTTGTTCAGTACCATACCAATCAGACTACCTAAAAATTATTTCATAGAGTTAGAAATAATAATAACAAAATTCATCTGGCAAAACAAAAGGTCAAGAATATCAAGGGAAATAATTAAAAAATTCACTTGAAGGTATGCTAGCTGTACCAAATCTGAAGCTTTACTATAAAGTGGCAGTCAGCAAAACTATTTGGTACTTGCTAAGACTTAGAGTGGAGGATCAATGGAATAGGCTAGGCAGAGGAGACACAGTAGTAAATGTCTTTAGTAATGTACTGTTTGATAAACCCAAAGACTCCAGCTTCTGAGATAGGAACTCAGTATTTGACAAAAACTGCTGGGAAAACTGGAAGATAGTATGGCAGAAACTAGGCATAGACCAACATCTTA
The DNA here is from genome assembly GCF_019393635.1 of Dromiciops gliroides. Lineage (NCBI taxonomy): Eukaryota > Metazoa > Chordata > Mammalia > Microbiotheria > Microbiotheriidae > Dromiciops > Dromiciops gliroides. The sequence continues at coordinate 206,000,460 of NC_057862.1, forward strand.
CAACTCATACTAAAATAATGTCAAAATGGGTACATGATTTAGATATAAAAGGTGACACTATAGGTAAATTAGGAAAGGAAGGAATACTTTTCCTTTCAGATCTTTGGAAAGGACAACAGTGCATGACCATACAAGAGATAGAGAATATTATGAAATGCCAAATGGATGATTTTGATTACATTGAATTAAAAAGTTTGTGTACAAACAGAAGCAACGCATCCAAAATGAGAAGGGAGGCATAAATCTGGGGAAAAAAATTTTATAGCCAGTACTTGTGATCAAGGCCTCATTTCTAAAATATATTGGGAACTAAATCAAATTTATAAGAAGCCAAGCCATTCCCCAGTTGAGAAATGGTCAAAGGATATGAACAGGCAATTTTCTGATGAAGAAATCAAAGCTATCTATTGACATATCAAAAAATTCTCTAAATCACTATTGATTAGAGAGATGCAAATTAAAATAACTCTGAAGTACCACCTGACACCTATCAGATTGGCTAATATGACAAAAAAGGAAAATAATGAATGTTGGAGAAGCTGTGGAATAATTGGAACACTAATGCATTGTCGGTGGAGCTGTGAAGTGCTCCAACCATTCTGGAGAGCAATTTGGAATTATGCCCAAAGGACTATAAAGCTGAGCATACCCTTTGACCCAGCAATACAACTATTGGGTCTTTTTCCCAAAGAGATCATCAAAAAGGGAAAAAGGACCCACATGTACAAAATTATTTATAGCTGCTTTTTTGTGGTGGCAAGGAATTGGAAATTGAGGGGATGCCCATCATTTGGGGAATGGCTGAGCAAGTTGTGGTATATGAATGTTATGGAATTCTATTATGGTGTAAGAAACAATGAGCAGGCAAATTTCATAGAAACCTGTAAGGACTTGCATGAACTTATGATGAGTGAGATGAGCAGTACCAGGAGAACATTGTACACAGTATCATCAACATTATGTGTTGCTAGACTGTGATAGACTTGACTCTTCTCAGCAATACAACAGTGCAATATGGTTTCAAAGGACTCATGATTGAAAAGGATCTCCAAATCCAGAAAAAAAAAAGCACTATGGAATATGAATGCAGATTGAACCATACTATTTTGTTTTTGTTTTTGATGCTGTTGTTTTCCTTTTTTGAGGTTTTTCCTTTTTGATCTGATTCTTTTCTTATAACATGATTAATGCAGTAATATGTTTAATGTTATTGTACATATATAACCTATATCAGATTACTTGCTGTCTGGGAGAGGGGGAAGGGAAGGGAGGGAGGGAAAAATTTTTGAAACTAGAAATCTTATAAAAACAAATGTTGGAAACTATTTCTACATGGAACTGAAAAATAATAAAATACTTTCATAATCTAAAAAAAAAAGAAAAAGAAAAAAAAAGATCAAGGCCTCTCACTGCAACCAGAGCCATCTCCAGTAATCCTGATCGAAATCTTGTCACTGAATCTAGATGATTCTGGAACAGAGAGTGAAGCTGGTGACTTCACACAGCCCTCCCTTGCTTAAATACAATTCACTTGCAAGTCATTACACTATCTGCCTGATGTCATGATCCTCTTCTAGAATGAAGGACAAACAACAATGAATGAATGATCATAGTACAAGAAATGATCCTTTCTACAAACTCCTGTGTAAAGGGATAACTTGTATGAGTTAATACCTCAAGGACAGAATAACAACATGTTAATAGAAGAGTATAAGATCTATGAAATTTCCTTTCTCCCCTTTGAACATTCAAGGATGGTTTTGATAGAAAACTTTTATAAAGAAAATTGAGCATCTATTTAGAAAGAAACATTGGACAAAAAATTGAGAACATATTAATGGACAGATATGAGGACAGAGCCCACCTACTAAAAGAGCAATCTCCATATATCCATGAGCTGTCTGGTTTCTCAATGTCTTCATTTTTGTTGTTCAGTCACTTCAGTCATGTCCAACCTGTCATGGCCCCATTTGGGTTTTCCTGAAAAAGATACTGGTGTAGTTTGCTATTTCTTTACATATGAATAAAGTACAAACAGGGTTAAGTGTCTATCCCACTGTCAGACAGCTAGTGAGTGTCTGAGGCCAGATTTAAACTCACAAATATGAGTCTTGCTGATTCCAGGTACGAAACTCTATCCACCTGACTGTTATCTCAGTGTCTAGATCATCCAATTGGTATTGTTTTGACTAAGATCCTCTGTACTTACCAAACCATTTGAGCTTAAAGAAGGGTCCCAAATGGAATCTTCTGTTGGAAAAGCATTGTCACCACTGGATAGTATTAAATTGATTTTGTGACAAAAAATCTCAAATAACTTTAGGGAGTATGAGTCTATTTTCCCAAAGTCTAATCACAGCTAGAGATCAACATCAAGGTTCAGAAGATGGGATATAAGAGGGAAAGCTTAGTGTTCAGAGAATTGTGAGTGACTAAAATGTTTCCAACCTGAATTCTAAGCTATAATATTGGTAATTCCAATGTGAATTGTGCTTCTCTTAGAAATATAATATGCAGGTGAAGCAAATATTGGATATTAAATGAATTATATTTAAGACCAGTAAAGCCTGATATATATTGATCTAGCAAAGTGCCTTCACAGAGTATTTAGTAAACATCTGATGAATTTTTAAAAAATAGATTGTTTTATGTACAATTGTATATTTATAATATTTACAAATTGAGAATTATGCAGAACGAGTGTTATGGATGTCACCAAACAGGCTTATTAAGTGGCTAAGAGATAATGAGTAACTTCTGTGCTTTACCAATTTACATACGTCATTGAGACAGTGGAAAACCCCTAGAATGGCTAGATCCTTGTATTAGTTTTAAAATAGGAAAAATTTACCTGGGAAAAAGTCAATGAATTAATTAATCAAGCCTTTATTAAACTTCTACTATTGTCTAGGTATATTATTAGATATTAAAGGTATGCACAAAAAAGTGTAATCATCCCTGCCCTCCAGAAGTTTATATTCTAAAGGAAAGAACAGCCTGTATATAGGCAAATACATTTAAGAATAAAAATGTAGAGGAAGAGAAGGAAACAAGCATTTATTAAATACTTATTGAATATAAATGCAAATAAAAAAAAGAAAATTCAAGTTGCTCTTGGAGGGAAAGGTACATTATATAATAATTGGGGACAGAGGGGACCAGGAATAGTCACATGGAGAAGATGTTATCTGAGTGTTTAAAGAAACCAATAATTCTAAAAGGTACACCTGAGGAGGGAAAACTTTACAAAATTTGAGGTCAAAGTCACAAAACAAAAGATGAAGTATTGGGAGAATAGAACAGTAAGACAGCCAGTATGGTTAAAACATAGATTATATGGAGAGTAGTAAAATATAAGAATATTAGAAAGGTAAGATGGAGCAAAGTTATAATGGAAAAATTTCTTTTGGATCATACATATATATTAATTTGACCTTATTATATTCATATCACCTTGTTCTATATAGCTGGGTAAAGGAAGTTAAATACAGTTAATTTCTGCCCTATGCCCTTATATTATTAATGATGTGAAGAAAACTGGAATAAACTTAATTACATTAACTCATCCTTTCAAAGAGTTGTGCTTGATAGAAATGGATGGGCAAGGATGATGAGATCTGAGGTCATATAGAATGTAAACTCCATGAACATGAAAGTTTTCGTTTTCATATTATACTTAGTGAAGAAACTAGAGCATAGTGGTTGCTTAATAAATTCTTGTCAAATTTAATCCATTGAAATATTGGAATATTTAATGTCATGCTACTCATAAAATATTAGCTTATTCAAATGGGAAATCACAGAATTCTAGAGCTGAAAAGGACATTTAACATCATTTAGTTCTACTCTCTTCCTTCTCTGCAAGTGTGAATGTTTTTCATATCATCCTCAAGGTGTAATCTTCCTTTATTGGCTATACAATTTTGCAAGACAGTCCATTCCATTTTTGAACAGCAATATGTTAGGAATTTGTTCTTTACATTGAGTTTAAATATGACTATGAAACTGTGTAAATAGACTTCAGCTTCCTATGATTAAAAGGAGTACTTTGAACTAAATGATTTCAAATGGCCTTTCTTATTCTAATAATAAATGGTTCTCAGTGAAAAATGAATTGGTGAAAAGAGAACTTATTTCAAAATGTATTTGATGCAACCCAATTCCAGTTCAAAAGCAATAACCAATAAGTAGAGAGTCAGTCCCTTTAGTTTTTCTGTGGTAGGATTGAACTTTTAGTGCATATCCCCTTTGTAGACGATAGACACCTCACTTGATGCTTAATTTGCTTAACCTTTCCTCAATAATATCCTTCAACACTAAGTGCCACATATATAATCATTCAATAAAACATTTGCTTTTATCACACACATATGTATGTATATTTTACTTTCTATAAATATTTGACCTACATTGTATCATAAAATATGAAATAGCTTTCTTTGGTTTTCTAAATCATATAAGCCAATTTTAATTTACTATTGACTACCTATCCCAGCTATTCTCCCATCCTTCTTTCATTGTCCTTATTACTGAAATGGGAACACACACTCCCAGGTCACCTCAGTCTGCAGACTACTTCATTTGCTCATCAACAGCCTTGTCCACTTTGAGATATCTCTGTTCAGGAGCTGCTCACCAGATTGATGAGTCTTTGACCATGATTGCAAATTCATAAGGAATTCAAGCACTGTTGACTTCACTTTCAACTTAATTCATTCTTTGGACTGCTCCTCTTTACCAGCTGACTTGCTCCTACTTGTGTACCCTCCTCCCCCTTCTTACTTCCCAGTGCCTATTCATATTTCTTTGTTCCCTATTAGAGAGTGAGCTCCTTAAGTGTCTTGGTTTGTTTTATCTGTATCTCTATTATTTGGCATAGTTACCAGCATCATGCTTAATAAATGCTTTATCTATCCTTTAATAAATCTACATGATTTCATCTTTATGAATGTCATGCCTTTAAAGGTATAGGTCACACTCCTGTAAGTAGAACTCCTGAAGCAAAAATTTTTCACTCGGTGGCTATCATTCTGGTGTTAGGTTTTGTCAGGCTGATCCTCTGATGATGTCAGTAGGCCAATATCCAAAGCCTGTTTAGTTGATTTTACTTTTAAATCCCTAGGTCACCTTTACACCATAATGAGACTTTTAGCTAGGATTTTAGTAGAGCAAGAGCACAAAATCAAAACAAAGAATGTGACATTAAATTTCCTGGATGCCAGACTTTATAAAGTATATTGCAGTGAAAAGCACTGAATTTGGTCTCAGAGAATCTGATTTCATGCAACATATTTTCAGACTGAGCTGTCTTAGTATCCTTTTCTAGATTAGACATCTCTGACTGTATTTACCTTTAATCAGTGTTCTTGAAATTTAACATGCTGAGCGTGATATAGGGAAAAGACCATGTGATTTTTAGATCAGAAAAATCTGAATTTAAGATTGAGCTTTACTAATAAGTAATTGTGATACCTGGGGCAAAAGATTAACCTTTCCTGAAGTCCAATCATCTGGTCTATAAATGAAGGGGGTGGAGCAGATGATATCTGAAATTCATTTCTATTCTTGATCATATGACCTTTATTAAGGTGGAAAGGTGACTCTTGAAAGTATGCCAGCAGAGTAAAAATTCTAATATGTTTTCCTTATATAAAATATTTTGAATGTGAACTTGTGTAGTTTTCATGACATTTGAGAAACTGGTTAAATAGGATTAGACATCTGAATGATGACTTTTTTATTATAGTAACTCATGAATATCATCTACTAGGGTATGGATAAGATATGTTCTGCATGAGTTAAGGAAAAAAGAATGCATCTATTGATTAAAATATAAACATTTCAATGTCACAGAATAGTACTATAGAATCACAATTCTACAACTGGAAAGAACCTCAGATACAAAGTAGTCAAACTCCCAAATTTTATACAGGAACAACCTGAGGCTGAGATAAAATTAAGTATCTTGCCCAAAGTCAAACATGTAACAACAGAGTTAAAATCTGAACTCAGTTCCTCTCATATGAGCAAATCTTTATTTTGATGCACCATATTGTCTTCAACCTGGGAATTAAATGCAATTTATGAGCAGATAGCTGTATGATCTTGGACAGTTTGCATTTTCTTAATATCAATTTCTTCACTTGCTACACCAGCTAACAGTGGGGGTGGGAGTGAGAAGTTGCTATCATCCAATCCTTTTAGCTCTTCTAGCCTTGAGTCTATCACTTAGCTATTGTTTTTGTGTCTATTGTCCCTTCTTTTAATGCTCTATTAGGATGACAACACTCACTTTGCAGGCATGTAGGCTGAGGCAAAATATGCTATTAATTGGTTTTAACTGTAAAACCCTACATGTGTGAGTTACTATTATCATTATAAATTAAACTCACTCTTTTTCACTATAGCGAACCTACAGTGATAAATGTATGAATAAACGAGTGGTGATCACATTGTCCCTAACATGCAGCATTTTACAGAGCACATTTGTATACGTTGTTATTGTATCTAAAACTAACAACTTGGTTGGGACAGGAAGCGGGGGGGGTTAGTGGTAGCAGGGATTAGTGTTGCTAACATTATTATTTTCCCCATTTTACAAATGAGGAAACAGGCCCAGAGAAGGTAAGCAATTTGTCTCTAGTCACATGGTGATGGACAGCTGTAGAAGTTCAATCTTAATCTCTAAACTTCAGATATGATACCTTCTCTTCTACCTCATATGACATTTCATAATCCTAATTATAAGCATTTCTAAATTCAATTCAATAAATATTACATCTCTTCTAGATGTGAATATCACTAACAACAGTTCTGGGTGTACAAATACAAAAAGTGCTCAAGAAGGACTCCTCCTTCAGGGAGGGTGGCAGCTCCGTAGTATAGTGCCTAGCTTCTTAAACTATGGGCTGTGACCGTATATGGAATCAGATAACTAAATGTGGGAGATGCAAAAAATTTGGCAAAAGTAAAAGGTTATGTATACCTACTTATATACCTATATACCCAGGTCACATAAAAATTTCTTTAGCAAAAAAAGGGTCTTGAATAGAAAAAGTTTGAGAAGCCTGGGTCATTGTTGATCCTTTATTAAGTGACTTGTCAGGGTGATGCAGCAAGTAACTGTTTGAAGTGAGACTTGAACTTGGGTCCTCTTGACTCTAAGGCCAGTGATCTATTCACTGCACTACATAGAAGCTTTAGTATGGTGTACTTGAAGTCAAGTAGGCATACTTTAGTTTGAATCTAGCCATAGCCTACTCTGTTATCTTGTGTTTACCTTACACTTAACTTCTCTAGGATTAGGACACCATTTCCTTATCTGTAGACTAGGCATAATGATACCCTTGTGTGGTTTGAACAAAGGGAATTTTTTATAAAAGTACTTTGCATACCTTAAGTTACTTTAAAATGCTAGCTATTCTATAAGAAAACAGCTCAGTAAATGAGAAGAGATTTAGGAGAGAGAGCTCTGGGTCTTCCTTTACTGGTGGAAACTTAAATGTGATTTGAAGAAAGATAAAGATTGTAAGAGAAGGATTTGAATGCGGAAGGCATTCTAAACATGAAAAGCTTCTGCCAAGGCATGTAGGAAGGGTACAAGGAAATATGAATATGACAGTTCTGTTGGAACCTACAGCACCCAAAGTAAAAAAAATGTGATATAAACCTAGAAAATTAGACCAGAAACAGACTATGAAAGGCCATACAATCAGGAGGAGGAAATTATATTTTATCCTGGAGGCAATTATTGTTTGTCCTTCAGTCTAGAAGAGGACCATGACGTCCATGTGATGTCATGACTTGCACTGAATTGGGTTTCAGTGAGTGAAGGCTAGAGGCAATAGGAATCCAGTGGATATTTCTATGTTATATATCCATGTGTTTATGTACATATGTATGTATATATATGTGTGTGTATACATATATATGTATTTATATAATACTCCAGGCATGCTTGTTTTACAATATTATATTATATGAAAATTATTACATTTTATATTATAGATACATGATTATTACATTTTATATTATTACATCATAAATACATAAATGTTTTCCCTTATCTTAATTTTTTTGTTTGTTTTTTTGGTTTTTTTGGTGAGGCAATTGGGGTTAAATGACTTGCCCAGGGTCACACAGCTAGTAAGTGTCAAGGGTAAGAGGCCAGAGTTGAACTCAGGTCCTCTTGAATCCAGGGCCAGTGCTTTATCCACTGTGCCACCTAGGTGCCCCCCTTATCTTCATTTTTAAATACATCCCTTGGGGCAGTTAAGTGACACAGTGGATAAAGCACTGGCCCTGGATTCAGGAGGACCTGAGTTCAAATCCAGCCTCAGACACTTGACACTTACTAGCTGTGTGACCCTGGGCAAGTCATTTAACCCTCATTGCCCCACTACAAAACCTAGATAGATAGATAGATATGTCCCTTCCCTTCTCTTACACAGTAGGTCCTTCCTTATGTTATGATGGGAAAAGGGTGGTGGGAATTCTTAGGTATTCCTCTGTAAAGAATTATACTCTCTAAATTGTTTTTTTTATTTGGGTACTAGAGAAAGTGACTAAGAGGGAAGTAGAAGACTTAGCCAGAAGGTGAGGAGTTGGCTTAGAAACATCTTTCTCTCAGAACAGAAGGAAAGCAAAAACTTTTATAGAGGATAGGTGGGGTGACCACCTGAAAAGGGAAAGTTACTTTTGGGGGTGGGGTAGGGAAACATTCCTGAGAGTCAGGGGGATTTTCTTTTTCTTTGGAATGATAGTTTTGACCTCTGGAGTTGTCTTGGTCTCCTAGTTCTTCAGGTAATAGCCATGCAGAATTGACTTTCCTGCTATAGAATTTTATCTCCTGAGGGCCAGCTAGGTGGTGCAATGGATAGAGTACCAGTCCTGGAATCACAAGGACCTGAGTTCAAATCCAGCCTCAGACATTTGACACTTACTAGCTATGTGACCTTGGGCAAGTCACTTAACCCCAACTGCCAAAAAAAAAAAAAAAAGGAATCTATGTCTCCTTACATCTTAGGTATATGAGTCCTGATATCTAGTTGACCAATTTAAACTGTAATAATCCCTTGACTCCTTGATATGCCTGTCCTGTTATAAGTTCCATGTCACATAATAAAAAAGAAAGGAAAGGAAAGGAAAGGAAAGGAAAGGAAAGGAAAGGAAAGGAAAGGAAAGGAAAGGAAAGGAAAGGAAAGGAAAGGAAAGGAAAGGAAAGGAAAGGAAAGGAAAGGAAAGGAAAGGAAAGGAAAGGAAAGGAAAGGAAAGGAAAGGAAAGGAAAGGAAAGGAAAGGAAAGGAAAGGAAAGGAAAGGAAAGGAAAGGAAAGGAAAGGAAAGGAAAGGAAAGGAAAGGAAAGGAAAGGAAAGGAAAGGAAAGGAAGGCGGTATTAGTAAAATATGCTCAGTAAACCTAACCAGCACATTCCTTGGACCTCATAGTATGTTCAGATCTCCACACCTAGAGTCCCCCATTTCTCCCATGAAGAAAGGCTACATTATAGAAAAGCTATTTTGACATATATAAGAGAATTGTTGTGGCAGGGGTGGGGGGAATGGAGACTGAGAGATAGAAAGACAGAGAGAGACAGAGAATTAGAGAGAAACAGAGACAGAGATACAGAGACAGAGACAGAAAGACAGAGACAGCCACAGAGAAACAGAGGGACAGAGGCAGACAGTGAAATAAAGAGAGAGACAGAGAGAGAGGGAGATTTGAAGCTGGGAGAAATTTAGGTGTTTTCAGAGCCCCTTTACACATAGCGTATCATTTGAATCCCAATAAGCAGCTTCTCCAATAGATATCAATTTTTATTTCAGTCCATTTTATAGATGAGAAAACAATTTGAAAGACTTTCAATGACTTACCTGAATTCATACACCAGTAAATGGCAGAGTTAGGATGGAAAACTAAACACTTTCCACTGCACAACAATGTTCCTCACTTTAATAAATCAGTCAGGCTGTTCAGTTAACTAATCGTCCAATAACCCAGAATTCATGGTGATTATTGAACTGTGTGCCATGATCAAATGGCCCAGTGGTGAACCTTAGTCATTGTGTTTTGCCAGTAGGCCACATAATCATGACTTCCTTACTTCTCCCTCACAGCAGCACATGCCTATGGATCAAAGGAAAAGTGGAAATTTCAAAGTGCTGAAATTACAGTATAGCCAACCCTTATGGAGAATGACAGCTTTTGACTCCTTCAAATAAGAACTACAAAGGAAATTTCATTGTATCACTTCATTTCTTTTTATGGTATACCACTAAAGAACTGAGGAACTTCCATTAAAAAAAAATCACTCACTACCTTTCTAATAGCTGTCTAAGAAAGGCCGTTTTTCTTTTCACCATCAGCTCTCTAAATGATAGAAAAAGGCATGTTTCCTTTTGAGAAGCATTTCAAGGGCATCTGTACCTTCCCTACCCATCCCTCCCATTATAGTGAATGAAATATACAGCCTGATGGCAATGAAAAAATAATTCATTTAATCACAAAATATATACCTTTTTTTATTTTAAAAAATTTGGGACACATGACATTGTTATGTTTCTATCTTCCCTTTTACTCTTATCCTTAGTTATTCTGTTAAATAGTGGGGAGAACACTTAGCAGAGCCCTTCTATTTACAACTTAATATAGGTGCTTTTCAAAGAAAAGACAACCTTTGCTATATAATAAACTGAGAGATATAAACCCCAGTAAATAAATTGTCTATTCTTGGAAGAGCATCTGTGCATAGAGTAAAGATGATTACATTTGCCTACTCAGCACTAATCCCTCACCTTTTGTGTCTCTTTTGGAGTCCCTTTGGTAATATTAATTGAAAGAAACCGATTGGTATTTTAAGGAGAGTCATGGGAATTTGTCCCATTATCTGGCTGAGTAACTATTCAAAACAGACATCCATCAGTACTCACCATCAAATATTGCATTGTGGCATTCACCCAAGGTCCTGCATCTATCTAAGCATTGACTTTACATTTGCTCCAATCCATTTCAAGATAAGAAATGGAACTCTGGTTGCAAAATCACATTTCTAGCAATTTCTGATAGCAGGAGGAGATGAGCTTTCAATGAAGCAATTGTTCTCTAAATGGATTTCTGTGGCATATTATATTGGGTCTTGGGTTCATTGATTTGTATTGGACCAAGAGGCACGAGTTGAAAGGGGACATTTCTTCAGAAGAACATAGGACTAGTGGGAGGCTTCTTATTCCCTAATTCGGGAGCCTGCAGCCATAGTAGAAAAACTTGTTCAGAGAGTAAATCTTCTTTGGTTCTTTAAAATAAGAGTACAATGTCTCATAAGTGTAGGGACATCTTATCTCTTTAGGGATAGATTTTGGGGGAAAATGCATTATCTGAGTAGGTGGTTGAAGGGTTTGGAAATAGGGGACAAAACCTCTCAACTCTAGGTCATCAGTTTGATGACTACAGTCCAGGTAAGAAGTGACTATAATTCTTTCCATTGTTCTGCACTTTGATGGCCTAAGTAATAGGAATAAGGGATCTATCCAGTTAGGGACATTGAAATTGCCTGGTGGGAGGAAACCCATGGTTCACTTAGTCTGATATTAAAGTCCTGGCAAGGAACAATGCTGTATGATTTGGAGAGAGTGATTTAAATTCTCATAATGCAAAAGAAGACCCAGAGAGGAAATATTTTCCCAAGCTTAGCTGGTTATCTTCTAATTTTTATTACTGGAGCATGGGAACTTATAGCCTTTATCTTTTTTATCCTCTGCTAATGTAACTACAGATACTCTTCTCATTCATTAATTCTAATCCTTTTTTAATCATACTAAACTATTTGCCTCAGTAATATCCTGTGGTAATGAGTTGTGTTTAAAAAAAGTATTTCCTTTAATCCTTTTATAATGTGTTGTCTTTTAATGTCATTGAGTGCTGTTTTGTGTGCTGAAAAAGGAAAATGCACATATCCAAATAAAATTCTGTCCCCCATTAAGAATTTTATAATTTATTTCCCCCTACTTGTACTTAATCAAAATATTACTAACAATTTTCGAACATTTTTGTTTTGTTTTGGAAGAATTCAACTGAATCTACCAAGAAATAATCTTACCTCAGCAGTGTCCAGTCAAATCTTGATTCTATTTTGAAAATGCTCTAAAATAATTAGGGGAGAGATTCATTAATTTTGAAGTCATTGAATAAAAGAAACAACCTCATCTAGAACAGAAACTAGCATAGCAGATAGAGGAATGAACTTACTGTTTAGAAGACCTGGGTTCACATCCTACATCAGATACATACTAGCTATATGACCATAGGAAAGTTACTTACCCTTTTATAATATCTCCAACAATCTCTCTAAAGTGATACATAGCAGATGAGTTGTTGATATATATCATTGAAGAGTTTCCACACCATAAGTTTCCTGCATCAATGAGTTTTTTAGATATAAACCAAATAAAAGAAAATAAAATTGTTACCTACAGGGAATTTGGCAATGGTTGATTGTGTTGACTTCGGAATTAAGTAGACCTGAGTTCAAATCCCATTTCTAAAAAATACTAATTTTGTCACTATGAATGATTCACTAGGACTTAAATACTAAATTATTGATGGGTTGGGATCAGCATTGCTATAGAGAATTCTTTTGCTGAGATTTTCCTGCATCAGTAAAATCATAGATAACTCTGGTATTCTAATTCTTTCACCCATAACAACAAATGTGATGACACAGAATGACCTTCTTGATAACTACAAAAATTATGTCATATATATTTGCCATAGCAATTACATCTACAACTCTTGTGGATATAAATATATTAGAAACAGAATGCAATAGATGCTTACAAAACAGTGTTCTGTTTTGAGCAAAAACCCATAACCACATCTGTGTGTGGGGATTTAAGTTGTCTCAGTTTATAAATTTTATTTTCCCTATTTATTTACCAAAGTATAAGCAAAATAGTTAGCCCCAAAATTGAAAAATCAATGAATATCAGTTGCTTCTGAGCTTATACATAATCCATTCAGATGCTTACATAGAAATGGCATGGAAGTTTCAAGCAATTCCAAGAGAGTCTAGAGGGGCTTGTTAGCTAGAGCTTTATCTTCAAGCTGTTATTTAGATGATTTGCCATGGAAACTGGTGTAATGATATATTCAAATGGGTCTAAATCTCTCACTTGTTCAGGATTTAATACTCAGTCCATGTGTCTCTCCCCCTTCTATGCCCAAAAAGGATTTTGGAGTGAGCTCCTTCTGAACTTTGCCTTCTGGTTTCAGCACTTTAGAGGAAACTAGCTGGCAGTTTACTGATGGATAGAAATGGGCTTTGAACACAGACAACCACAAGGGATTTTAGGCTATAACAGAATATAGTCCCCTAGACTAGTACAAGACACTAAATGGGTACTCAATAAAGTTTAATTGATGGTGCTGAATTTCATTTCTAGCATTGGGATTGTTTCTCTTATTCTGGTAAAGCCTATTGAAGTAATGGGCAAATGTTCTTAGCAACATCAGTATTTGTAGAAATATCCAGTTCTTTTTATGTTCTCTCACAAAGTATTCTAGTTTCCTGAAAGGTATACTGAAGGAAAAAATTAGAATTTGGCATAGTGCAGATGTGTTTGCATTTGTGTGTATATGTTTTTAAATAATAAAATTTTCTAGCAAAGAGCAGGTTGTAACTTTTGAAAAATTTACAATTTGAACTATAATAATAAAGTATACATTTTATATGATATTAACCTCTAATTCCCTTCAACATATATGAAAAATAAGATGGCCTGATTAGACTATTTCTCCAACAGGAACTCATAATAGATTAAAAGGGAGATTGTGTGGGCATAGGCAGGTTTCCTTTGGTTATAGACCCAATATAGTCTCGTCAATTTCTCGAATCCTAGGGATTCTGGTTAGTTCTTTTTGTTTCTCTCTGTCTCTGTCTCTGTTTCTCTATCTCTGTCTCTCTCTGTCTCCCTGTCTCTCTGTTTCTGTCTCTCTCGGTCTCTCTCTCTTCATGTCACAATAAAGATAATTTTTTTTTGTTTTTTGTTTTTTTACATATAAACTATTCATTGGATTCTCATAATAGAAGAGCCACTACCACCAGCACCACTACTACTACTACTACTACTTCTAGTATTACTAGTTAGTATTATATAGCATTAATGCTTACAAAGTGTTTTACAAATGTGGTCTCATTTCTTTTTTTTTTCTTTTTGTTGGGGCAATGGGGATTAAGTGATTTGTCAAGGGTCACACATTTAGTGTCAGATGTCTGAGGCCAGATGTGAACTCAGTTACTCCTAAATCCAGGGCCAGTGCTTTATCCGTTGTGCCACATAGCTGCCCAAATGTGATCTCATTTCATCCCCAATCACCTTGAAAGATAGATGGTTTTATTATACCAATTTTAGAAATGAAGAAACTGAAGAAGATAGCAGATAAATAACTTGATTAGAGGCAAATCTAGTAAGTGTTCAAGTAAGGATTTGAAATACCTTTTTTCTCCTATAAACTTCCTCAGAGATCACTGAAGTTTTATATTTTAATTTTTTTCTACTTTTAAAATATTTGCTATATTAGGATTGAGGTTGTCTGATACAAAAATTAAATAAGGACATAGTTCTTGGCTAGTTAAAAAGAATACAATGAAGCAGAGCCAAGATGGCAGAGTAGAGGCATTAACTCACCTGAACATTCCCAACATTCCCTCCCCTTCAAACAACTTTATAATAATGCCTCAAATCAAATTCTGGAATGTCAGAGGAAAAGAAAAAAAATTGAGATGAAGCAAATTTCTAACAGTAAAAATGAGGAGGTCTATAAAAAAAAGGTCATTACTCTTGGAGATGATCAGGCTTGAAAAACAGCACAGGCCTTGCTGTGGCAATGCTATCAATCAGCTTTGGAGGTAGTTACAATAGCACCTACCAACACCTTTGGGAGCTCTCAAAAAACAAGTTAGTAAAGGGGTTGGAAAATTGGTCAGAAAGACATTACATAGGACCATTTTTTGGCACTGGGTTCAAGATAAAATTACATTTCCCATACTCAGTTGTGGAACACAATTTCATGGCAAAGTAGAATACTGTTGCTAGCAGCCACAGGGAAGTATATGCCCTAGTCACAGTTCCAGGGCAAAGAAGAATGCCAGTAGTCACTCAAAAGGGAACAGGGGCCCTGGTCATATTCCCAAGGTAAAAGGGGGCAATAGCATTTGTGGCTGTAAGAGAGCAAGGGACCTGGTTATAATTCCAATGTCAAGAAGAGCATAAGCACTGGAAGCTATAAGGAAATGAAGTTCCTTCCTGGGTAAAGACAAAAGGCCAAGTCAGGAGAGCTGTGCCCTCAACTTCCCTTAAACCATAACACCTTGAAAGCATAGAAAACTTACAAAACCCCAAACTAACTCTGAAAATAGCAGGAGGAAAAACCTGAAGCTTGGAAGTGTCCCCTTCGTAACTGAGGAAGAGCCAAAATTTAATCTAAGGGTTAAAGTCAAGAAATGGCCTGGGAAAATGAACAAACTACACCAATAAAATAACCTGACCATAAAAAGTTACTAAGGTGAAAAAGAAGATGAAAAAATAAATTCATAAGAAAACATAGCTTAACAGCTATGAGCAAAGCCTTAAGGGAAAAATATGAATTGAATGGAACAGAAGTCCAAGAAACATTACTGGATTAGTTTAACAATAATTTTAAAATTCAAATAAGAGAGGCAGAGGGAAAAATGAGAAAATAAATGAAAGTGGTGCAAGAAAATTATGAAAAGGGAATCAACAGTTTTGTGAGAGGTCCAAAAGTACTGAAGAAAATAACACCTTTAAAACAAAATTGGCCTCGTATTAAAAGGGGCAAAAAAATTCACTGAAGAGAAGCACTACTAAAAAAGTACAATAGTACAAATAGAAGAGGAGATACAAAAACTCACTGAAGAAAATAGTTGCTTAAAAATTAGACTTTAGCAGATGGAAGTTAATGATTCTATAAGATTTTGAAAAAGAATATACCAAAGTCAAAATAATTGGAAAATAGAAAAAAAAAATCAAACTATCTCATTGAAAAAAGAGTTGACCTGAAAAATAGGTTGTAGAGAGATAATTTAAGAATTATTGTACTACTTAATAAGCAAATAAAAATAGCCTAGTCATCATATTCCAAGAAATTATCAGAGAAAACTGCCCTGATATCTTTGGGTCAGATGGTACTTTCGATCAAATGGTAAAATAGAAATTGAAGGAATTCACTGTAAGAGATCCCCAAATGAAAAGTCCCATGAATACATAATCAGATTTAAGAGCTTTTAGACCAAAGAGAAAATATTTAAAGCAGTGAAAAAAGAAACATCATGAAACCAGTCAGAATCATACACAATTCAAGAGCACATTAAAGGATCAGGCACCTTGGAATAATTGAGTATAATCATTTAGGGGGAAAATAGATATTCAATGAAATAGAAGACTTTGGGGCATTCCTGCCAAAAATACCAAACCTGAATAGAAAATTTGACATTCAAACCAAAGACTCAAGAGAAACATAAAAAGGTAAACATGAAAAAAATCTATCATGAGATCTCAATAAAGTTAATTTTTTTACATTAGTATATGGGAACATGATATATATATATAAAACTACTAAGCACTTTAGGGTGCTTAAAAGGAATTTACAAAGAGAGAAAATATGCCTATCAGTTTATTATGTTGTAATGATCTCCAAAAATAAAAACAAAGACATGAGAAAGAGGGGTATACTGTGAGAAGGGGAAATGAAGAGGAAGACTGAGGGAAATTTCCTGAATTATAAGATATACAAAAGTAAGAGCTGTTGCAGTGGAAAGAAAAATGTGATGTGGTGGTGGGCAACACTTGAAGCTTACTTGCATCAGAATTGACTCAAAAAAAGATTTTTTTAAATCACTTTTAGTTGGATATGAATAACTCACTTACCCTATGGGGACACAGAAGGGGAAAGAGATAAAAGGGAGGACAGTGATAGAAGGGAGGGCAAATTAGGAGAGATAGTGGTCAGAAATAAAACGGACTTTTTTTTTTAATGTATGAGGTATTTTATTTTTTCCATTACATGTAAAGATAGTTCTCAACTTTTGTTTATACAAGCTTTACAATTTCAGATTTTTCTCCCTCCCTCCCCTCCCTCCCCGCTCCGCTTGACAGCAGGTAACCTGATATAGGTTATATCTATATATCTCTATACATATACATATAGATATATATATATACACACACACACACACATATATATATATATACACATAATAACATTAATCCTATTTCTGCATTAATCCTGTTACAAGAGAAAGAATCAGAGCAGTGATGCAAAACCTCAAAATAGAAAAAAAAAACAAAAACAACATCACCCAAAACAAAAGAAATAATATGGCTCAATCAGTATCTATACTCCACAGTTCTTTCTTCTTTTTTTTTTTCTTGGATTTGGAGATCCTCTTCTATCATGAGTTCCCTGGAACTCTTCTGTACCATTGCATTAGTGAGAAGAATATAGTCCATCACAGTAGGTCAACACTCAATGTTGATGATACTGTGTACAATGTTCTTCTGGTTCTGCTCATCTCACTCATCATCAGCTCACGTAAGACCCTCCAGGTTTCTCTGAACTCTTCCTGCTCATCATTTCTTACAGCACAATAATATTCCATTGTATTCATATACCACAACTTGTCCAGCCATTCCCCAGTTGATGGGCACCCCCTCAACTTCCAATTCCTTGCTACCACGTAAAGAGCAGCTATAAATATTTTTGTACATGTGGGTCCCTTTCCCCCTTCCATGATTTCTTTGGGCAAAAGACCTAAAAGTGGGATTGCTGGGTCAAAGGGTATGCACAGCTTTATCGCCCTTTGGGCATAATTCCAAATTGCTCTCCAGAATGGTTGGATCAGTTCACAGCTCCACCAACAATGCATTAGTGTTCCAATTTTCCCACAGCCCCTCCAACATTTATTATCTTCTTTTTTTGTCATTTTAGCCAATCTGATAGGTGTCAGGTGGTACCTCAGAGTTGTTTTAATTTGCATCTCTCTAATCATTAGAGATTTAGAGCATTTTTTCATATGGGAATAGATAGCTTTGGTTTCTTCATCAGAAAACTGCCTGTTCATATCCTTTGACCATTTCTCAATTGGGGAATGACTTGGATTTTCATAAATTTGATTTAATTCCCTATATATTTTAGAGATGAGGCCTTTATCAGAAGCACTGGCCTCAAAAATTGTTTCCCAGTTTTCTGCCTCCCTTCTAATTTTGAATGCATTGCTTCTGTTTGTACAGAAATTTTTTAATTTAATATAATCAAAATCATCCATTTTGCATTTTATAATATACTCTATCTCTTGTTTGGTCAAAAACTGTTTTCCTTTCCAAAGATCTGATAGGTACACTATTCCTTTCTCTCCTAATTTAGCTATGGTATCACCTCTTATGTCTAAATCATGCATCCATTTTGACCTTATTTTAGTGTAAGGTGTAAGATGTTGGTCTATGCCTAATTTCTGCCATACTATCTTCCAGTTTTCCCAGCAGTTTTTGTCAAATACTGAGTTCCTATCCCAGAAGCTGGAGTCTTTGGGTTTATCAAACACTACATCACTAGTGTCATTTACTACTGCATTTCCTGAGCCTAGCCTATTCCATTGATCTACCACTCTATTTTTTAGCCAGTACCAGATAGTTTTGATGACTGCCGCTTTATAGTAAAGCTCCAGGTTTGGTACCGCTAGCCCACCTTCCTGTGAATTTTTTTTCATTATTTCCCTGGATATTCTTGATTTTTGGTTTTTCCAGATGAATTTTATTATTATTTTTTCTAGCTCTACAGAATAATTTTTAGGTAGTCTGATTGGTATGGCACTGAATAAGTAAATTAATTTAGGCAGTATTGTCATTTTTACTATATTAGCTCTGCCTATCCATGAGCAATTGATATCTTTCCAATTATTTAGATCTGATTTGATTTGTGTGAAGAGTGTTTGGTAGTTGTGTTCATAGAGTTCCTGGGTTTGTCTTGGCAAGTAGACTCCCAAGTATTTTATATTATCTACTGTTACTTTAAATGGAATTTCTCTTTCTATCTCTTGCTGCTGGACGTTGTTGGTCATGTATAGAAATGCTGATGATTTATGTGGATTTATTTTATATCCTGCTACTTTGCTAAAGTTGTTAATTGTTTCAAGTAATTTTTGAGTTTATTCTTTAGGATTCCTTAAGTATACCATCATATCATCTGCAAAGAGTGATAGTTTTATTTCCTCCTTGTCTATTCTAATTCCTTTAATTCCTTTCTCTTCTCTGATGGCTAAAGCTAACATTTCTAGAACAATATTAAATAATAGGGGTGATAATGGACATCCCTGTTTCACCCCTGATCTTATTGGGAAGGCCTCTAATTTATCTCCATTGCATATAATACTTGCTGATGGCTTTAGGTAGATACTGTTTATTATTCTAAGGAAAGCTCCCCCTATTCCTAAACTCTCTAGTGTTTTTATTAGGAATGGGTGCTGTATTTGTCAAAAGCTTTCTCTGCATCTATTGAGATAATCATATGATTTTGGTTGGTTTTCTTATTGATGTGGTTGATTATGTTAATAGTTTTCCTAATGTTGAACCAGCCCTGCATTCCTGGTATAAATCCCACCTGGTCATAGTGTATTATCCTGGTGATCACTTGCTGCAATCTCCTTGCTAATATCTTATTTAAGATTTTAGCATCAATATTCATTAGGGAAATTGGTCTATAATTTTCTTTCTCTGTTTTTGCTTTGCCTGGTTTTGGTATCACCACCATATTTGTGTCATAAAACGAATTTGGTAGACCTCCTTCTTCACCTATTTTTCCAAATAATTTGTATAATATTGGAATTAATTGTTCTTTAAATGTTTGGTAAAATTCACCCATAAACCCATCTGGCCCTTGGGATTTTTTTCTTAGGGAGTTCATTAATAGCTTGTTCAATTTCTTTTCCTAATATGGGTTTATTTAAGGATTTTATTTCCTCTTCAGTTAACCTGGGCAGTTTGTATTTTTGTAAATATTCATCCATTTCATTTAGATTTTCAAATTTATTGGCATACAGTTGGGCAAAATATTTCCTAATTATTGCTTTAATTTCCACTTCCTTGGTGGTAACATCACCCTTTTCATTTTTGATACTGGTAATTTGGTTTTCTTCTTTCTTTTTTTTAATCAAATTAACCAATATTTTATCTATTTTATTGGTTTTTTCATAAAACTCTTAGGTTTTTTGATTAATTCTATAGTTTTTTTTTGCTTTCAATCTTATTAATTTCTCCTTTAATTTTCAGGATCTCTAATTTAGTGTCTAATTGGTGATTTCTAATTTGTTCTGTTTCTAGCTTTTTAAGTTGCATGCCCAATTCATTAATCTCCTCTTTCTCTTTTTTATTCATGTAAGCATTTAGAGCTATAAATTTTCCCCTAAGCACTGCTTTGGCTGCATCCCATAGATTTTGGTATGTTGTCTCATTATTGTCATTCTTTTGGATAAAGTTATTGATTGTTTCTATGATTTCTTGTTTGGCCCATTCATTCTTTAGAATGAAATTTAGTTTCCAATTGATTTTCATTCTACTTTTCCCTGGCTCTTTCTTACATGTAATTTTTATTGCATCATGATCTGAGAAGGATGCATTTACTATTTCTGCCTTTCTACATTGACTATGATGTTTTTGTGCCCTAATACATGGTCAATTTTTGAAAATGTGCCATGTACTGCTGAGAAAAAGGCATATTCCTTTCTATCCCCATTCAATTTTCTCCAGACATCTATCATGTCTAACTTTTCTAGTAATCTATTCACCTCTTTCACTTCTTTCTTATTTATTTTTTGGCTAGATTTATCTAATTCTGAAAGGGGGAGATTCAGATCCCCCACTAGTATAGTATTACTATCTAATGCCTCTTGTAACTCATTTAACTTCTCCTCTAATAACTTGGATGCTATACCACTTGGCGCATACATATTTAATATTGATATTACTTCATTATCTATAGTACCTTTAAGTAAGATGTAATTTCCTTCCTTATCTCTTTTAATGAGATCTATTTTTGCCTGCACTTTGTCTGAGATAAGAATTGATACCCCTGCCTTTTTTACTTTAGCTGAGGCATAATATATTCTGCTCCAGCCTTTTACCTTTACTCTGTGTGTATCTCTCTGCTTCAAATGTGTTTCTTGTAAACAGCATATTGTAGGGTTCTGGTTTTTAATCCACTCTGCAATTCACTTCCGTTTTATGGCAGAGTTCATACCATTCACATTCACAGTTATTATTACTGACTGTCTGTTCCCCTCCATTCTATTAACCCCCTTTGTACTTTTCCCCCCTTCTTTCACCCTATTCCTCCTCACCGACATTTTACTTCTTACCCCTGCCTCCCCTGATCTGCCCTCCCTTTTTATCACCCCCCCTCTCTTTTCTTTACCCTTTTCTCCCTTGCTTTTGTTCTCCCTTCTATCAGTCCCCACCTTTCCCTTCCCTTTTTGTTTCCCTAAAGAATGAGTTAAGTTTCTTTATCCCAATGAACGTATATGTTATTCCCTCTTTGAGTCAAATCTAATGAGAATAGGGTTGAAACCATGTTCCCCCCTCCTTTCTTTCCCTCTATTGTAATAGCTTTTTATCCACCTCTTCATCTGATATAATTCATCCCATTACACCTCCCCTTTCCTCTCCTCCCCATAGACTCCCTTTTTATCCCCTTAATTCTTTTGTATCATCACATCAAAGACAATTTATATTTATACCCTCTATATAAAGTCCTTCTCTCTGCCCAAATACATTTACAGTTCTTAAGAGTTATGAGTCTTATCTTCCTGTGTAGGGATATAAACAGTTTAACCTAATAGGGTAACTTTTTTTTTTCCCCCCTCTGTTTACCTTTTTAAACTTCTCTTGAGTCTTGTATGTTGACATCAAATTTTCTATTCAGTTCTGGTCTTTTCACCAGGAAAGATTGAAAGTCCCCAATGTCATTAAATGTCCATCTTTTCCCCTCAAAGAAAATGCACATTTTTGCTGGGTAATAGATTTTCGGCTGCAATACAAGCTCCTTTGCCTTCCAGAATATCATATTCCAAGCCTTGTGGTCCTTTAATGTTGAAGCTGCCAGGTCCTGAGCAATCCTGACTGTGGCTCCATGATATTTAAATTGCTTCTTTCTGGCTGCTTGGAGTATTTTCTCCTTCACCTGATAATTCTGGAATTTGGCTACAATATTCCTTGGAGTTTTCCTTTTGGGGCCTCTTTCAGGAGGTGATCGGTGGATTCTGTCAATGATGATTTTATCCTCTGATTCTATGATATCAGGGCAGTTCTCCTTAATAATTTCCTGGAATATGGTGTCTAGATTCTTTTTCTGGTCATGGCTTTCAGGCAGTCCAATGATTCTCAAATTGTCTCTCCTCGATCTGTTTTCCAGATCAGTTGTCTTTCCAATGAGGTATTTCACATTTTCTTCTATTTTTTCATTTTTTTTATTCTGCTTGACTGATTCTTGGTGTCTCATGGATTCTTTATCTTCCAACTGTCCCACTTTAATTTTTAAGGTATTGTTTTCTTCAGTGAGATTATGCAGCTTTTTTTCCATTTGGTCAAATGAATTTTTAAGGCTTTGTTTTCTTCAACTTCCTTTTCCAAGCTGCTGATTCTTTTTTCATAGTTTTTTTGTTTTGCTTTCATTTCTCTCGCCATTTTTTCTTCTACCTCTTGCAATTGATTTTTAAAATCCTTTTTGAGCTCTTCCAGGAAGGCTTTTTGTTCTTGCGACCAATTCACCTTCCCTCGTGAGGCTTCAGATGTAGCCAATTTGAGGCTATTGTCCTCATCTGAGTTTGTGTTGGCTTCTTCCCTATTGATACAGAAGCTCTCAATGGAGAGGGCTCTTTTTTGCTTCTTACTCATTATTGCAGCTTATTTATTTATTGTTTAAGTTGAGGTCTGCTCTGGGGGCACCAGGGTCCCTGTTTTGGGCTTCTTGTGCAGGTGTATAGGTGCTGTGTGACCGGGCTTTTACTCTGAGGCCTTTATGGTGTGTGGAGATCCCCCGCCCTGCACTTCCTGTCTGATTGTGCTCGGCCAGCCAGGTGCCAGACCCCGGCGTCTGATCCCGCCGTTCGTGGCCCTCTTGGCGCTACACCTACCGGTGCAGGTAGGTTTTTCCACTGTCCTTCTTGGCCACCAGATTTTTGAACCAGGTTCCAGGAGCCTCAGTTGTTTGGCTGTGGCCCGTAGCTCCTGCTGACTTGCCCCGACCCCCTCGGCGCTGGGTTGCTGCCCTGCACTGGGCCTCCCTTTTGCCCGAGTCAGACCGACCTTTTCCTGAAGTCTTCTAAATTATCTCTGGTTGGAGGACTGTGTCTCTCTGTCTCTTTGCAGGTTCTGTAGTTTCAGAATCTGTCCAGAGGCTTGATTTAATGTTTGTTTTGAGGGAACAGAAGGAGAGCTCAGGCAGCTTGCTGCTTCCTCTCCGCCATCTTGGCTCTGCCCCCAAAACAGACTTTTGAGAACGGATGGAAGAGAGAGTGGGGAAGAGGGGAGAATGAAGAAGGGAAACTGCTAGTAATCATAATTGTGAATATGAATAGCATAAACTCAGCAATAAAATGGAATTGCCTAGTAGAATGAATTACAAAATAAGAATACAACAATATGTTGTTTATAGGAAACACACTTAAAACAGACACAAAAGATTAAAATAAAGATCTGTAATAAAATATTTTTTGCTTCACCTGAGGTTTAAAAAAAAGAAAAGTGGGCAGCAATCATGATCTCAGACAAAGCACAAACAAAAATAGACCTAATGAGAGATAAGCAGGAAATTATATTTCACTAAAAGGTACCATCAACAATTAAGTGATATTAAAACTAAACATACATTCTACAAATGGTATTGCATCCAAATTAATAAAGGAAATGTTAAATGATTTCTAAAAGGAGATATATAGTAAAACTATACTAGGGGGAGAGGGATGTGATGGCAAATGCCCCCCCCTCAGAAATTAATAAAACTAATCCTAAAATATAACTAGAAGAACTTAAGGAGATGGATAGAATATTAGGAAAGTTAGATATGATAGATCTCTGGAGAAAATAAAATGGGGAAGATGGTGAAGGAAAGACAGTGAGCTCTCAAACTCCTAACATGATCAGTCCAAAAAACATCCAAATAATGCCACAGGACAATTCCTGGAGCAAAAAAGCCCACAAAAGAATGTGTTGAAATCATCTTCTAACCAAAGACAGCTTGGAAGGTCAGAAGGATAGAGCCGCTGTGCTAAGACAGGAGTGGAGCACAACCCCACAGTCACCCTGACACAGATCCAGTCCCAGGAAAGCTGCCCCAGAGAAAGAGACCCCCCCAGAGCCTCTGAATCAGCTGATGCACCAGTGTCATCTAGAACTAAGCTCACAGTCTGGTGAGAGGGCTGAGCCCTTGGTGGGGAGGAGATTACATGGGCCTCTGCTGGTGTTGAGGCAGAACTTGGATTTTTCACCTCTGCCGGGAACCAGGAGGTAGGCTTGAGAAGCAGTGGCCTGGGGCGGGGGGGGGGGGGGCAGGCTCATTGGAGCTGACAACTACAACACACAATTGGTCTCAGATCATACAAACACTCAAAAAGGACTTTCAAAATAAAGTTAGAGAGGTAGAGGAAAAAATGGAATGAGAAATGAGTGTGATGCAGGAAAGACATGAGAAAAGTCAACAGCTTGAAGAGCAAAATTGGCAAAATGGAAAAGGAGGTACAAAAATACTCTAACAAAAATTATTGCCTACAAATTAGGATTGAATAAATGGAAGTTAGTGACTTTATGAGAAACCAAGACACAATAAATCAAATCCAAATGAATAAAAATATAGAGGGCAATGTGAAATATCTCCTTGGAAAAACTACTCACCTGGAAAATAGGTCCAAGAGAGATAATTTGAAAATTATTAGTTTACCTGAAAACCATGAACAAGGAAAGAGCTTAGACATCATCTTCTAAGAAATTGTCAGGAAAATTGCCCTGATATTCTATAAGGAGAAGGTAAAATAGAAATTGAAAGAATACACTGATCACCTCCAGAAAGAGATCCCAAAAGGAAAACTCCTAGGAATATTATAGCCAAATTCCAGAGTGCTCAGGTCAAGGAGAAAATATTGCAAGCTGGGAAAAGGAAAGAATTCAAGTACTGTATAGCCCCAGTCAGGATAGCACAAGATCTAGCAGCTTCTATATTAAAGGACCAGAAGGCATGGAATATGATGTTTCAGAGGGCAAAGGAATTGGGATTATTTCCAAGAATCATGTACCCAGCAAAACGGAGCGTAATCTTTCAGAGGAAAAAATGGTACTTTAATGAAAAAGAGCACTTTCAGGTATTTGTGATGAAAAGACCTGAACTGAATGGGAAATTTGACTTTCAAATTAAAGACCCTAGAGAACCATAAAAATTGGAGTTCGCTGACATACCTGGGGTCATGCAGTGGCTGACTGTCTTGCGTCAGTCCAGGTTTTGGCTGGGATCCCCCTGGGTCCAGGGTGAATGCTTTGTCCACTGTTTCACCTACCTTCCCCATGATGACATATTTAGGGTTAAATTGAGAGGTGAGGGGAATGTACAGGGGGAGGGGGAAGGGCAGTGGTGAAATCCTACATGAAGGAAACAGGGAAGGGCTTATGGAGTGGGGGAAGAGATGGGGGAGGAGCAGGGAAGTAAATGAATTTTACACTCATCAGAATAGGCTTAAAGACCTTAAACTCATCAGAGTTTCCTCAAGGAGTAATTAACACACACATATACTCAATTGGATGGAATAATCTCTCTAACCTGCAGTAAAATAGAGGGGGAAGGGGATAAAGAGAAAGGGGCAAAAGAGGGAAGGACAAATTAGTGAACAAGACAGACAGAAGCAAATCCCTTTTGAAGAGGGATAGGGTGAAAGAAGATAGATAATAGAGTAAATATCATGGGGAAGGGAATAGGATGGAGGGAAACAGTTAACAATAGTAATCATGAAAAAGAGAAAAGGAGGGAAATTGAACAAAAAATATTTATAGCAACTCTTTGTGGTGGCTATAAATGGAGAATCAAAGGAATGTCCATCAATTGAGAAATGACTGAAGAAGCTGTGGTATATGATTGTAATGGAATGGTCTTGTGCTATAGCAAATGACAAACAGGATGATCCCAGACAAACCTGGAAAGACTCATATGAACTGATGTTTAGTGAAGTGAGCTGAATGGGGAGACATTGTGCATAGTGACAGCAGTATTGTTCAATTAACAATTGTGAATGACTCAATCACTCTCAACAGTACAATGATCCAAGACAATCCCAAGGGACTAATGATAAAGCATACTATCCACCCCCATAGAAAAAAACTGATGAAAAGAGCATTTGTGGACTGTACATATATAACCCAGTTGATATCTTGTGGAGGAGGAGGGAAAGGGAAGGAGGGAGAAAAAAATTGGAACTCTAAATCTTATGAAAATGAATGTTGAAAACTACCCTTACATTTAACTGGAAAAAATAAAATAAATGTTTGTTGAAAAAAATAAATTAAAAAACTAAAAGAAAAGAAAATTGAATGGGGATAGGAAAGGGTATACCTTTTCCTCTGCTTTAAAAGACACTTTCATAAAAATTGACTGTGTGTTAGGGCATAAAACCTCAGACTAATTGCACAAAAGCAGAAAGATTAAATGTATCCTTTTCAGAACATAAGGCAATACAAATTACATTCAATAAAGGGCCATGGAAATATGAATTCAAATTAATTGGAAACTAAATAATATAGCCCTAAAGAATGAGGAGGTCAAAGAACAGTCTCATTAAAGAAAATGAGAACAATGAGGCAACATACCAAAATTTGTGTGATACAGCCAAAACAGTTCTTAGGGGAAATTTCATATCTTTTAATATGTACATTAATAAAATAGAGAAAGAGCAGATCAGTGAATTAAGCATATAACTTTAAAAAGTAAGAAAAAATTAAAAATCCCAAATTAAACACCAAATTAGAAATCCTGAAAATCAAAGGAGAGATTAATCCAATTGAAAACAAAACCATTGAACATACAATATAACCAATAAAATAGACAAACCATTATTTAATTTGATTTTTAAAAAACCCACAAATTTTGAGAATCAAAAATGAAAAAGTTGAATTCCCTTCTAAGAGATCTAAAATTAAAATATTTATTAGGAGATATTTTGCTCAATTATATGCCAGTAAATCTAAGAGGCTGTGAGAAATGCACAAATATTTACAAAAATATAAATTGTCCAAATTAAAAGAAATGGAAAGAGAATATTTAAATAACCCTATCTTAGAAAAATAATTTGAAGGAAGGTGGCCTAGAAGTACCAGATCTTAAAATGTACTACAAAGTGGAAATCATCAAAACAATCTGGTACTGGCTAAGTAATAGAGTGGTAGATCTGTGGAATAGATTAGATACACAAGACACATTATTAAATTACTGTAGTAATCTATTTTTTGATAAACCCAAAGACCTAATCTTTGGGGAAGAGAACTCACTATTTGACAAAAATTAGTGGGAAAACTGGAAATTAATTTAGCATAATATAAGTACGGAACAATATCTCACACATAATCCAAAAAAAAGTTCAATATGGGTATATAATTTGTACATAAAAAGTGATATCATAAGCAAATTAAGGAGAGTATGGAAAATTTTACCGATGGCTAAGGTAAGAATTTATTGCCAAACAAGAGGGAGAGAATACATTATAAGATATAAGATGGATAATTCAGAGTATTTTAAATGTTTTGTTTTTGTTTTGTTTTTCTACAAATAAATCCAATGCAACAAAAATGAGAAGTAAAATAGAAAGCTGTGAAACAATTTTTATAGTCAGTGTTTCCGATAAATATTGGGAGAATGGAATCAAATGTGTAAGAATACAAATGATTTCCCAATTAAGAAGTGGTCAGAGAATATGAACAGTCAGTTTTCAGATGAAGAAATGAAAGCTATCTATACCCATATGAAAAAAAAAGTTCTAAATCATTATTGATTAGAAAAAAACACAAATTAAAACAACTCTGAGGTACCACCCCATACCTATCAGATTGAATAAAATGACAAAAAAAGGAAAATGACAAATGTTGTAGATATTGTTGAAAAATTGGAATACTAGTGCATAGTTGGTGGAGTTGTGAACTGATGCAACCATTCTGGAAAGCAATTTGGAACCATGCCCAAAAGGCTTTAAAACTGTGCATACCCTTTGACCCAACAATACTACTACAACATCTTTTTCCCAAAGAAATAATAAAAAGGTGGAAAAGTTCAACATTTCCAAAAGTATGTATAGTAGCTCTTTTTGTTGTAAGAAAGAATTGGAAATAGAGGGAATTCCTATTAATTGGGGAATGGCTGAACAAGTTGTTCCATATGAATGTAATGGAATACAATTGTCCTATAAGAAAAGATGATCAACATTGGGGCTCCTCATTTATATCGTTAAAAATTATGGTGCCTTTGTAGCAGCTTTCGCTGATAAACTCAGAGAGGACCATATGGCTGAGGCAGAAGGACTGAAAAAGGTTTCTATAAAAATAAATATCTAAGATGCAATTGACCTGGAAAAGAAACAGCAAGCCTTGGTTGCCAAGCATCACTACCTTTTAGATGTCCAGAGGAACATTGCCATAACATTAGAAGTTTTCTACCATGAGAGGCTGCACAAGGTATACACAGTGGTGAAGAATCGCTTAAACAATCAGATTGCAAAGCAGAACATGATGTGGTGGAAGGATCAAGAACACATCATCACATGAGTTGAGAACCATGTGATGAAGAGGATCTTTGCTCAGCAGGAAAAGGAATCAATTGCTAAGTGCATCACAGATCTGAAGTTGCTAGCTAAGAAAGCACAAGAACAAAAACAGTTGGTTCAGTAAAATGATTTCATCATAATTAAGACAGAAAAAAGCAGTTTTTACTAGCAATGTATAAACTGTATTCTTTGTGACCCCCCAATAAAAATCTTTCTCTCAAAAAAAAAAAAAAAAGAAAAGAAATGATGAGCAGGCTGACTTCAGGGGCAAAAGACAAACTGGAAAGACTTACAAGAGCTGATGAGTAAAGTGAGCAGAAACAGGAGAATATTGGCCACAGTAACAGCAACATTGTGCAGTGATCAACTGTGATAGATTTAGCTCTTCTCAGCAATACAATGATCCAAGACAATTTCAAAAGATTCATGATGGAAAGTGGTCTCCACATCCAGAAAAAGAACTGTGAAATCTGAATGCAGATCAAAGCAAATTATTTTCACTTTTTTGTTGTTTTTGTTTTATTTTGTTTTTCTTTATTGAGGTTTTTCCCTTTTGTTCTGAGGCTTATTTTTCAATGTGACTAATGTGAAATTATGTTTAACCTGATTATAGATATATAACCTATATCAAATTAGTGGCTGTCTTGGGCAGGGGAGAGGGAGAGAGGGAGAAAAATTTAGAACTCCAACATAAAAATGAATGTTTAAAACTATCTTTACATATAACTAGAAAAAAAACTAAGATTTGGAAAAAATATTTAAAAATAAAATATCATCCAACTCTAATAAAAAGAGAAAAAAGATACAAATGAATGATAAAACTATATTCACATGTAATTAATAAATATTTAATGAAATACATAGAAGTATATTGGATAAAAGGATTTTATTTTGAAGTAATTTTACCAAAAATTGGTTGTTAAAGTTCAAGTATTGGTTGAACAAAAAAGATACACAATACCTTAATTTCAAGCATTTTGTACTATCTATTGTAGCCTGTGATTCATAAGAATTCTCAGTATAAAGTATAAAAGTGATATTTCAAGATAATATGATGCTGTATAATGTGTATCAATAGTTTCCCTGGACTTTGTTAAATCTTATAATATGTATGCCTAATGCAGCTTTTTGCATTAAATAAATCACAGTTTTATTTGAAGTATTATTCCTCAATTTTTAGAAGTATCATGTCCTAGTTAACCATTTCATGGATGAAATTGTACACATAATTCATTACATTAAATATAGGATGTCCAAAAACATGTAGTGCAGTTTTTACTTTTCAAAATGTCTATTTGTGGCTTAAAACTGCATTGAGACTTTTGGGACACATTCAAAAAAATGTTTGGGACATCTGAACCATAAAATAAAAACAAATAGGACCTTTTGCATCAAGAACCAGGGACTAGCCACTGTTCATGATGATAGTACATAATCATTACATATACATATGAATGAAATATAACCCCCCCCAAAAAAAAAGTTCATAAGAGAGGTTGAAATAAAATGCTGTGTTAGCTACAGGGAGAAGTCTTCCTACAAATATTTGCCTGGGGACAGAATATCACACTCATCTCTTTCTAGGCTTCTCTCTATTGAGTCCTCAGGCAAGATGATTTCATAATCAACAAGTACCCTCTCCCTAAGTGGTTCATTATAGAATCCAGTTCTCCTTTGTTGTAGTATACAGATACACGTATCTAGAGTATGTCACAACCCTAAATTCCTTTTAATTACTCTGCCAAGAGATGGTAGTGTTTTATAGTATTTAAAAACTGACCTCAGAAACAGGAATATAGGGTTACTTTTTCTACTTTGACAGTAACTGGCTGTGTGATCCCTAATAAGTCACTTGCTCTGTAGTGTCCTAGGCATCCCTCTAATATTTTAAGTTGTAAAGAAGGTTTGGACTTGCACTGGTAGAAGGATTTCCCTTATCTGAGAATACATGATGTCACTGAGACCACAATGGTGGTCCTTATCTGCTGTATCTATATTGTGAGATTTAAAATTGGATATTAGATCATAAATCTCCCCTACTTAACCTTTCCCTTAATTTATCTCCCAAACTAGTAAATGGAAGCAGGTTTTGGTTTTCTAGATAGACCTTTTTATTTATAGTTATGATAGTCACAAGGTGATGTTGGTTAGAAGGATAGGAAAGTAGAAACACAATACAAATCGTCTTAAGTCTAAGCTTAGTCTATATTCCTTATAACAACTCACCAAACCGACAAGGCCACCAACCGACAAGGCCACCAACCGACAAGGCCACCAACCGACAAGGCCACCTTTGGAGAGAGAGAGTCCGTGCCGCGCCGTCAGGAGTCCCGCCAAGCAGGCAAAAAAAAGGCCTCTCTCCTTTTCTCCACCCCGGAAGTCAAAAAAAAAACCCGGCAGGCAGTCTGACATGCGCAGCAGGCGCACTGTACCTGGCAGGCAGTCTGACATGCGCAGCAGGCGGACTGTACCCGGCAGGCAGTCTGACATGCGCAGCAGGCGGACTGTTCATCTCCTCCCCAAAAGGGTGGTCCTTGAAAAACTGGCGTCTTTCAGTTATCCTAACCGACTGTTAAAAAACTTTCATATTTTACCACATTTCCCCCCTTTGCTTCCTCAAGAAACGGAATGTTTCCTTGATGGAACAGTAAAAAGAATATAATAACTTTTGCTGACTAATAATATGCGAACAACAATACAGAAAAGGAAGAGAGGAAAGTTTTGTCCAGAGGGGCGATTTTTTTTTTTCCTCATGAACCGACGCTTTGACATTAGTCTTGCAAAGGGAGAGCCTCTGCAGAGAGTACATGTTACAGATAGTATATAACAGAAAGGAGATAGTAAAAGCTAATAAAGCAAAACAGTTCATATAAAGTCTCTGAGTTCTCTTGTCTTCTTGAAGTGGTAAGATGTCATCAGGAGGAAACTGGATTCTGGTCTGGAAAACTGGATTCTGGACTCTGGTCTGGAAAGCTGGATTATCTTCTTTAACTGTTTGAATTGCTGTATTTTTAAAACCTTAGCATAGCATTGTCAATGATCAAATTAATAAATTCCATTACATTCCCTCCTTTATATGGTTAGACTTGTAATAGAGGGTTGAGGTAGTTATGCAATGTGTAACACTTTTTACCACCATGTGTCTGGATCAAAGCCAAATTTAGTATGTGTTCATGACACCTGAAAATGTTATGGAAAGGTTATCATACCATATCTCATGGTTCTGAGACAGCCAGTGATTGTGCTAGGCCACAGGTGAATTCAACTGAGTGAGATAAAAAGATAAATAAGTTCAGTTAAATTAGGTTAAATTAGGAGGGAGAGAGGATGAATACTGGACTGTGCCTAGTAATTGTGCTCTACATAGTCACCATCATAAGCAAACCATGGACTTACGTATACCTGTCTCTCCTTTTGTTGCACATATATTCTCTCCAGGGCCTGCGTCAGAGTTCACAGCAAGTTAGTCTCTGAAATGATAAGTTTCCATATTTCTGAAATCTCATTAATTTCACCAAAGACAATATGATGGTAAAAATGTGTGCTATGCTGCATAACTGAGAATATATTAGTGATATATACAATAATTCCAAACCATACCCAGAGTATAATGACATATAAATAATAAACGAATGTAAATAGCTGATTATATTAGACATTGTTACATAATCTTCTTTTAGACATTATTACATAATCTTCTTTTAGCAAGTAGACCACATCATCTTATACATGAATTCTCTGGTATAACAGTAGCAGATACTTAAAGTGGTGATTAATTCATCAAAAAGAAATAAGACTTCAATTAGCAAGATTCAATATTCAATGTTTTCAGTGAGGTATCAAGCAATTTCTGGTACTTTTTAGTTAAACAGAACAACATACAAGAGAAAGGAGAAAAATAAATAAATAAAACAAAACTCATTAGAACTCATGGTTCTCTCAAAAAGAAAGAGTAAATAAAAAAAAAAGAAGAATTCTGGTAGCTTCTGAGGCCCGATAGCCTCACCCACAGCATATACTTAAAATGTCTTTGAATAATCACTTAGTTTACAAAATTTAGTTTTAAAGAAAAGCAAAAGAAACAAAAGTAAAAAAAAAACCAAAGCAAAACCAAAAATAAAAAATAAAAAGCAAAAGATTCGCTAAGCACCCTTTTGTGCTCTTAAAGAACTTAAAGGTGCAGTCAATTCCAGGTCTTTTCAGTGCCTTTCAAAAGTCAAAACAAAAACAAAAAAACCCAAAAATTAATAAAAAAAAAAAAATAGTTGAGGTAGGCCAGAAAACTAGGCCATGTACTTCAGTGCTTTTGCCTGTAGAAGGAAATGCTTGTTAAATTATAAGGTATTTAAGCTGCTAGAGTTTGGGGTATGCCACATTGTTTTAACTGGTTCCCCAATTCTCTGCATGCCAAAGTGGCAGGGGTTTCTGAATTGTCATTGATCTTTCTAATGCTGTCATAATGTTCTTTATGGTAGAAAATGTGGAGTTCTGTAGCATCAGTTTTGTCTGTGCCACTGATTTTCAATAAAGGCTGATTTAATTGATGAACCACAACATTCAGCTGATGCTGCTTAGCAAATGCTACAATTGTATCATTTCCTCCCCACTTTCCAAATTTCTTTAATTCATCAACATATTCTTCAAAAGGGGAGTCATTTACTATAAAAGACTCAAACTCTTGTCTATGGTTAATCATATAAGAAGCAGCTTCTTGTCTGTGTCTGAGATGATTTCTACAGTGACCTTCTAGCTGGTCTGCTAAAGCCCTAAAAAGGCAATTTCCGTCTCCTGATACTTTACGAAGACTGAGTCCCAAAGCATTTAACTGATCAGTGGGATTCTTAAATGGGAACTTCCTGTTTCCTCTGAACTTTCTTTGCTCTTTAACAGTTGCTATCGTTAGGGTTTTTACCTCTTTAGCGTCTACCTCAGGTCTATCTGAAATCTCTTCACCTATGAATGGTGCAGGCTTTATATGAGAGCAATGAATCCATGAGTCTTTTTCACCAATTTTAATGGCGGTAGGAGTTGTCAATAATACCTGAAAAGGTCCTTCCCAGGCAGGTTGAGTTCCACTGGTTCTCTGAAAATTCTTTACATATATTTTATCTCCTGGGTTGAAGTTATGCAATGAAAAGTCTAATGGTCCTGCCTGGACCACAGCTCCTGCCTCATGGAGTTCACGTAGCCTGGTCTGTAATTCCTGTATATAGGAAGCAACAGAAGTATCACCTCCCACCAGTGATGTATAAACTGGGGAAAAAGTTTTAGCTTGGATAGGAGGGTGACCAAAAAGCATTTCATAAGGAGATATATGAAGTTCTCCTCTTGGTCTACTTCGTAGATAGAATAATGCCAATGGTAGAACATCAGGCCATTTCAAATGGGTTTCAGTACATAATTTGCCAATCATACTCTTAAGCTCTTTATTCATACGTTCGACTTGGCCTGAACTTTGTGGATGGTAGGGCGTGTGGAATTTTGGAGTCACTCCCAAGAAAGAGTAGATTTGGGATAAAATCGAATCAGTGAAATGTGTGCCTTTGTCAGAATCGATGCGGGCTGGTGGGCCAAAACGAGGTACTATCTCTTTAAGAAGAATTTTGGCAACAAAGGCAGCTGTGGCTCGGGGGCTGGGAAAGGCCTCCACCCACCGAGTGAGCTGATCAACTATAACAAGGCAAAATTTATAATGTCCTGCTTTTGGCATAGTAATATAATCAATTTGTAAGTGCTCAAAAGGTGTATATGCTAGAGGACGCCCTCCATAAGCTTTGGCCTTAAAAGCATACTGATTATAAGACTGACATGTGGAGCAGCCCGAGCAGATTCGAGATGCTGTATTAGTCACACCTGGTGCTATCCAGGTTCTCTTAATAGAGTCTACAATGCCTTGTGTACCAAAATGGCCTTTTCTGTGAACAGAGAGGCATACCTGGTGGTAGAATTTCCGGGGAAGAAATGGCTTACCTTCCGGAGACACCCAGATGCCATTGATCTGTTTCGCCTTAAATTTCTTTTTCCACTTTTCTACTTCAGAATCGTCATAGGTTAGGTTGGAAGGAATATCCTCAGAAGGTGAAAGGTTAAATACATGTTCAGGAGCTTCTAATGCAGCAAGCTTGGCTGCAGAATCGGCTCGTGCATTTCCCTTTGAAACAGGGTCACTATTCCCTGTGTGGGCAGGGCAATGTACAACGGCTAGGGAAGAAGGCAGTTTTAGGGCATCTAAGAGGTCCTTGATAAGGTCCCCATTGGCAATAGCCTTGCCCGAGGATGTTAGAAAGCCTCGTTGACGCCAAATCATACCAATAAAGTGGCATATGCCAAAGCCATATTTCGAGTCAGTAAAAATGGTGGCACTCTTATCTTTAGCTATATTACAGGCCTGTGTAAGAGCCACAAGTTCAGCAGCCTGTGCACTAAAATGGGAAGGCAGAGAAGCTGCCCAGAGGGTGTCATAATCAGAAACTACAGCAGCTCCAGTAAAACGGGTTCCCTCTCTCATAAATGAGGAACCATCTGTATAGAGGACAAGATCAGGATTTTCTAAAGGTGTATCAAAAAGATCATCACGGGGTTTTTCAGCCATATCAACTAAAGAAGCACAGTCATGCAACGGTTCCCCCGAGAATGGTAAATTAGGGAGTAGTGTTGCTGGATTAAGAACTGTGCAGCGTTTTAAAGTGATATTCTCATTACCTAACAGGGTTATTTCATACTTAGCCAGCCTTTGATCTGAAAAGGCTTGTGTCCTGTGACGTAGTAAGAGAGCCTCCACTTCGTGAGGGCATTGCACAGTTAGAGGGTTACCTAGGACCAAATCAGAGGCTTTTTCTACCAAAAGCGCTGTGGCCGCCACTGCTCTAAGGCAAGGTGGCACTCCAGCCGCTACAGGGTCCAGCTGAATTGAATAGTAGGCTATAGGACGCTGGTTAGGCCCCAGTGACTGAGTCAGGACTCCAGAAGCCACCCCCCTTTGTTCATGCACAAAGAGAGTGAAAGGCTTACTATAATCTGGCAGTCCTAGGGCAGGTGCTGATAACAAGGCCCGTTTTAATTCTTTTATGGCTGAGAGATGCTGGGGATCCAACTGTAAAATGTCTGGAACAGAACTTTTTGTAAGAGCTATGAGGGGTTTAGTAATTTCACCAAAAGAGGGTATCCATTGTCTACAGTACCCAGCTGCTCCCAGAATGGCTCTCAACTGCCTCTTAGTAGTGGGGGCAGAGAGTTGTTGAATGGCCTGGACTCGCTTAGAAGAGACAGAGCGAGTTCCAGCAGCCAAAATAAATCCTAAATATTCTACCTGGGGCAAACACCATTGTACCTTTGTCTTAGAAACCTTGTGTCCTCTCTTGTGCAGCTCCAGCAGTAAGTGACGGCTATCTTCCTGACAAATTTCAGCATTAGGAGAGGCCAAAAGTAAGTCATCAACATATTGTACTAGTGTGGAGGCTTTAAAGGTAATAGAGGCCAGATCCTGCTGTAAAATTTGGGAAAATAATGTGGGACTGTCTACAAATCCCTGTGGGAGTCTAGTCCAGGTCCACTGTCTATTTTTCCAGGTAAAAGCAAATAAATATTGGAAGTCCTCATGTACTGGTATGGAGAAAAAGGCAGAGCAAAGGTCTACCACTGTGAAACATGTAGATTCATAGGGAATCGAGGAAATTATCGTAGCCGGGTTTGGAACTATGGAATGTCTAGGAATAACATAATTATTAATCGCTCTAAGATCTTGCACAAAGCGATAAACAGGTTTACCATCTGGCCCAGGCTTGGGTTTTTTAACTGGCAAAATGGGAGTATTGCATGGAGAGTGATGACATGGAATAATAATACCCTGGTTTTTCAAAGCCTCAATTATAGGGGTGATCCCTTCTATTGCTTCCCTAGACAATGGATACTGTGGAATGGAGGGGGGTGGTCCCCCCTTAACTTTAAAGGTAACAGGCATGGCAGACTTAAGGAGCCCCACCTCATTAGGGGATGAGGCCCATAAAGACTCAGGAATGTCAGAGGGGATTTTGGATACCTCCCCTGCTGTTCCTTGAGCTTCTGTAAGTAAAATTGGTAATAAATGAACAGTATCCTCTGGCAATTGTAAGGAGACAGCCCCATCTGGAGCACAAGATATGGTTGCTCTAAGCTTGCAAAGGAGATCACGACCTAATAAATTTACAGGGGCATCAGGCATGAGTAAAAATGAATGTTCTACTGTTAAGGGCCCCATAGATACCATGCGAGGATTCAATTTTGCCACTCTCTGGCTCTTTCCTGAGACTCCCACTACATTCAAATATCCTACAGGTCTACACCCAGCATCTGGTTTGCTTACTAATACTGATTTAGAGGCTCCTGTGTCTAGCAGACAATCATAATAAGTCTCCCCCACTTTTAAGGTGACATGTGGTTCATTACTCTGGGGAGGTGAATGGACTGGCACAAGTGCATTCAAAAAATCCGGATCTGGGAATATATGGCTTTCATTATCTATGTTCCATTCCTCCCCAAGACACCATCATTCCTGTGTCCTCTTCTGAGGGGGGTCTTGGTTACCATTATTCTGGTACTGCCTTTCTGTATTCCTCCAAAAAGATCTATTTCTATTTTGATTTCGCCTGTAATTAGAATTAGAATTTCTTCTCCAAGTCCTACATTCTCTCAATTCATGCCCCTCCTTACGACAGTAACAACACACCTTAGTGTCCTTGCTCCGGTATCCACATGGCTGACTAGTAATCGCTGGTGCCAGAATGCTCTGTTTAGGGTGATCTGGATCTTCCTCACGTGAGTCAAAGACATAATTTGCAAGTTCCTTAATTCTATCTACTGAGAGATTTCTCCAGTCTGGACATTGTTTCAGAAAGTATCTGCGTATTTCTGGCAGTGAATTATAAACAAATGTGTTGAGAATGATACAGGAATCTCTTAAATCTACTGGATCCAATCTGGTGTACTGTCTAGCGGCCTCACAAAGTCTATCATAAAATCTGTTTGGTCTTTCATTAGCCTCCTGAGGTAGGCTTAAAAATTTCTGCCAGTTTTCTGGTTTTCTAGAGCAAGATTCCATTCCCTTCAGAAGTGTTTCTCTAGCATCTTTTAATCTTTGGAAATCCCTATCATCATTATAATTCCACTCTGGATCCTTTAGAGGCCATTCCACATCGGCCTTACCTTTCGCAACAAGGGCATTTCCTGCTGAGATAACATCTGTAATCTCAGTTGGGGACAGTAAAGTTTCCAAAAGGCAAGTAACATCAGCCCAACTGGGTTGATATGCATTAAATATAGTCCTTAACTGTGAAATTACAGTGTTAGGATTTTTCTCAAAACTAGGGATGATTGATTTCCATGCGCTCAAGTCACTTGGTCTAAAGGGGCTATATTTTCTGACTTGAATTGGCACTCCCTTCTTACTATGTTCTATAGCTTCCTGCAGAGGGAGTAGTTTCTGCTGATCTGATTCTGAACTTGGATCATCTCTAGTAGAAACAGCCATTTTGAGGTCTCTCTCCATATGTGAGAATTTCATTTCGAGGTCTCTCTCCATATGTGAGAATTTCCCCCATATCATAACAATGATAATAACAAAAACAATGATAATAACAAAAACAAAAAAAAACCAAAAAAAAATAAAATCCTTAGTCGTATGAACTATGGATGTGGTATTAAAAGGTATTTCAATTGCAGGCATAAAATTTCTACTTATATTAAACGTATTTTCCCAAAGATTCTCACGTATACTATTATACAAAAAACTTTTTGCTGCCTGAATGAGGAAAAAACCAATAATGTTATGAAGGACCATTGAGTAAACTATTCCTCTAAGTCGGGATGTTATGCTGTCCCAATACATTCCGATGAGAAAAATCAAAGGGATAGTAGAATATTCGAGCATCTTGCCCTTTAAACTGGGCTGGCTTTTCTGTTTAAAGCAAGACTCTTAGAGGCTTAAAGTCTTTAAGGGAGATTAGACAAAGGGAAAGTCCGTGGGGGGGGGTAATTTGGAAAATCCACCGAATTGGCCGGTTTATGGCCAAACTAGGGAGGGTGGGAGGGTCCTTAAGGTCCCTTTGGGGTCGCCAAAACTGTGAGATTTAAAATTGGATATTAGATCATAAATCTCCCCTACTTAACCTTTCCCTTAATTTATCTCCCAAACTAGTAAATGGAAGCAGGTTTTGGTTTTCTAGATAGACCTTTTTATTTATAGTTATGATAGTCACAAGGTGATGTTGGTTAGAAGGATAGGAAAGTAGAAACACAATACAAATCGTCTTAAGTCTAAGCTTAGTCTATATTCCTTATAACAACTCACCAAACCGACAAGGCCACCAACCGACAAGGCCACCAACCGACAAGGCCACCTTTGGAGAGAGAGAGTCCGTGCCGCGCCGTCAGGAGTCCCGCCAAGCAGGCAAAAAAAAGGCCTCTCTCCTTTTCTCCACCCCGGAAGTCAAAAAAAAAACCCGGCAGGCAGTCTGACATGCGCAGCAGGCGCACTGTACCTGGCAGGCAGTCTGACATGCGCAGCAGGCGGACTGTACCCGGCAGGCAGTCTGACATGCGCAGCAGGCGGACTGTTCATCTCCTCCCCAAAAGGGTGGTCCTTGAAAAACTGGCGTCTTTCAGTTATCCTAACCGACTGTTAAAAAACTTTCATATTTTACCACAATATGTGCCTTCAAAAAAACTGTGAATATGCATGCTGAAACCTAGGAACATCTCTACAATCCCATATTTGTCTCAGATGAATTTATTTGTGGGGTTTTTGTGAGGCAATGGGGGTTAAGTGACTTGCCCAGGGTCACACAGCTAGTAAGTGTCAAGTGTCTGAGGCCGGATTTGAACTCAGGTACTCCTGAATCCAGGGCCGGTGCTTTAGCCACTGTGCCACCTAGCTGCAACCACCAGATGAATTTATTAAGAATTCTAACTTAACTCCAAACACTATGCACTGAACTCTGCATATACTTCTGTTTAATATATGATTGCTGAGCTGAGTTTAATGACTCAGTTGCACATATATTAAAACTAAATGGGTATAATTGAGCACATTGATATATGTCCTTCTTCCTTACATTGAATCACTTGCAAACGCTCACCCTTTCTACCTCAGCAACATGATTGTTATCTATCTTCTATACTTACAGTAGTCACTAATCTAGTTCAAGCCCTCATCACTTTTTGCCTGGAATATTGCAGTAAATATCCGATTGCTCTTCCTGCTTCAATGATCTTCCTTTTCCTGTTCATTTTCCACAAAACTGATAAATTGATATTCATAATATATAGTTCTTACTACATTACTTCTCTACTCAAAAATCTTAAATAGCTCCCAATCACCTTTTGAGGTAAAATATACAATTCTCAGATTGATATTTAAAGGCCTCCAAAATATGATTTGTTACCTATTGAATCTTATTTTGTATTACTCATCTTCCTTTACTCTTGACTCAAGTAAACTGACATTAGATAACTGTTATAAATTACATACCATCTCCTGGTCTGTCCCTTTGTACAGGGATTTTCAATATCTGTAAAACATTTTTTCACTATCTCTACTTCTTCCATTTAATCCTTAACTTCTTTCAAAGCACATCCAAGGTGCTATCTCTTACTTGATATGTTTCCTGATCCTCCTAGTTGTTATTGTACTTTATCACTTAAAATTATTTTGTTTTCCTTAATAATTGCAAAAATGTTTCATGATTGTTTGCACTAATTATTCTTCCTTTCATCTATTTCTCCATATAAATGAAGAAAAGAAATTATAGGGAAGGGAAACTAACTACCTAAGAACACTCAATAAGCCCACAAAAGAGCATTTTGTGCTTAGTCCAATATTTGTC
This sequence comes from Dromiciops gliroides, assembly GCF_019393635.1. NCBI lineage: Eukaryota > Metazoa > Chordata > Mammalia > Microbiotheria > Microbiotheriidae > Dromiciops > Dromiciops gliroides. The sequence goes on from NC_057862.1 coordinate 206,041,166, forward strand.
TGATCATAAGGGTTAAAGATTTGAGCAGTCTGGGGGGCAGCTAGGTGGCACAGTGGATAAAGCAACGGGCCTAGATTCAGGAGGACCTGAGTTCAAATCTGGCCTCAGACACTTAACCAATACTAGATCTGTGACCCTGGGCAAGTCACTGAACCCTCATTGCCCTGGGTGGAGGGGTAGGGGGAGATTTGAGCAGTTTGGAATTGATGGGGTTTCTAGAATAAAAAAGATTAACAGGGTGTCAAGGACTTTAGATGAGCCTTTTCAAAAGTGAAGAGGAAGTCATTGTTACAATAAATTATGTATATAGAAAAGAGTAAGGTGATTTGCTTTACTCTATATCCTCTTAAGTTTGTTTGCCTTATATTTCTACTGCCTCTTTCAGGCAAATTCCTAGAAAAAGAAGCCTATCTTTACTCACATCACTTTCTTTCCTCCTATTCACATCTCATCCTCTTCCATCCAGGGTTCTATTACCCCTTCTCAACTAAAATTGGTTTCCAAAGTTACCATTAATCTCTTCATTACTAAAGCCAGTGGCCTTTACTTAGCCCTCATCTTTCTTGATATCTCTGCAGACTTTGACATTGTTGACCACTCTTTCCTTCTGGATAATCTATTCTCCTTGACCTTCATGGCACTTCTCTGTTGTTTTCCTGATGCCTTTATGTCTCCTCCTTCTTAATCTTCTTTTTAGGAAGAGCATTACTATGGGAAGATGTTCACAATGGGACCCATATTCACAATTTAAAGATTATCCTTGACTTTATTCTTATCTATCCACCTATATCTAAATGAGTTGTAAATCTCCATTATATCTCTATAGGAGCTCTCATATCTGTTTCTCTTCTCCCTACTCACATCACAATGATCCAAGTTCAATCCCTCATCACCTCTCAACTATACTATCTCAATAGCCTCTTTTTTGGCAGGGCAATGAAGGTTAAGTGACTTGTTCAGTAAGTACATGTAAAGTGTCTGAAGCTAGATTTGAATGCAAGTCCTCTTGAGTCCAGAGCTGGTGCTTTATCCACTGTGCCACCTAGCTGCTCCCCCAATAGCCTCTTAATTGACCTTGCACCCAATATCAGCCTTTCAATCCATTTTCTCCATAGCTACTAAATTGATAGTCCTAAAACTCAAGAATGACTATGACATAGTCCTGCTTCAGAATAGTTGTTTACTCCCCATTTTCTATAGGATAAAATGCAAATATTTTGATTTAAAATTTAAAGTACTTTATATGCATGTTGAATTTCTTTAGTAGAACACGAGTTTATTAGGTGCATGGGCTGTATTCTTTTGTTTTTTCGTGTGACTGGCATTTAGTAGAGTGCATGAAATAATAGTAGATGTTTAAAAATATTTTTTATTCTTTTTGTTACTGCTGCTGCTATTGATTACTGCACAGAACTCTGCCATAGAATTTGATACAATTAACAGTTGCTCAACTACTCCAAGTTATAAACCATCTAGAGGAAGGGAATATCTTCTGAAATTATATGGCCATATAAATATATTGCTCTTGAATGTATAAACATAACCATACTCAAACCAACTATATTCTGTAGGGAATGGAAGATTATTTTCATTTTTATTCAACTATTATATTTTCATAACTTTCCAATGTGTCTCCATCACATCAGAATGAAGAAAGGCTCTCAATGCTCTACCAAAATTCAGGCTTCCAGAAGCTTCAAGATATCTTGGCTATGGAAAGTACTCTCTCCAAACCTTTTGACTATTTAGTTCATATGACTGATCTTTATCAAGTCACAAATTATTGTAGTGTTTTTTATTACTTTACAAAATAATAATAATTACCAAATCCTAATAAAAATAATTTGCAAAGCAATGACTTGCATCCCTCAGGAGCCAATAGAAAAAAAATCCTTAACTGCACTTTCTCTAAAAAATCTAGTTACAGCTTAGTGGATTAATGCAAGAGCCATTCTTCAGGTTTAACATGGTTTTTGTATGTTACATTAGTAACATTCAGAGCATCTAGCATCTTATTTTGGAACATTTGTATTTTTCATCTTGGATCTTTCTTGGCACATGGGCTTTCAAACACTCCAATTTATGGCTAAATACAGATCAGTCTACTTCTAAATTGTAATTTGTATGCTCCTAAGAAATGGAAGGTTTCTTATAATGGTCTTTAGGTAGATGATAATGATAGCCTACCTCTCTAAGACTTTTTAACTATCCCAACTCTGTATTGTTTTAGGCAGTTTTTGAAACTTCAATTTTAGATTCTAGCATCATTGAGAAATGTCCTCTCTCTCTCTCTCTCTCTCTCTCTCTCTCTCTCTCTCTCTCTCTCTCTCTCTCTCTCTCTCTCCATATAGATATAAATATAGATATAGATGTAGATGTAGATGTAGACGTAGACGTAGATATATAGATATAGATATAGATATAGATATAGATATAGATATAGATATAGATATAGATATAGATATAGATATAGATATAGATATAGATATAGATATAGATATAGATATAGATATAGATATAGAATGTTTAGCTAATATATACATATGTCAACATAATTCCACTAAAGTCCTGGTTGATAACTCATTTTTCCACAGAGGTGACCCAGAATTATCAAAGTGTGTGTGTGTGTGTGTGTGTGTGTGTGTGTGTGTGTGTGTATTACCTATAAACTATAGCTACTTGAAATTACTTTTTGCTGTTATAACTATTAAATATCTGGTATCTGAACAGTTTTATTTTTTTGGTTTTGTTTGTTTTTTGTGAGGCAATTTTACTTTTTGTGAGGCAATTGGGTTAAGTGACTTGCCCAGGGTCACACAGCTAGTAAGTGTCAAGTGTCTGAGGTTGGATTTGAACTCAGGTCCTCCTGAATCCAGGACTTGTGCTCTATCCAATGCACCACGTAGCTACCCCTGAAAAGAGTTTTCTTTCTCTAGATTTCCTTTTTTTTCTGAGCACTCCAGATATTGTGATAAAAGCAAACCAATGTCCTTCAAGAGTTATTGAACATGTAGGAAACCATTGATAGAAGCAGGCTTCTTGTGGAAAAGTTCACATCCTCTAGTTTCATACTAATAAGTGTTTCTTACTGAAGTGGAAACTTCACCTTAATTCTATTCAAAAGTGTTTAAGATATGTCACTGGAGGCAATAAGTATCAATAAATTCAGTTAAAGCCAAATTATATATAATGACTGATCTTCCTTCCTGAGTACCAAATATTATATAAATTTACCTCCTCTATTGAGACAGATATTAAGAATATGTGTTTGTTTGTTTTTGTTTTTTTATTTTGATAATTGAGTCCACTAAAATCCTGTTTGATAACTCATTGTTCCACATAGGTGACCCAGGGTTATCAAAGCTTATACAAGTGGATCACATGATCCATCAGTTCTTATCAAGCTATTGATGTTTCATAGATGGTTCTAGTAATATAATATATATTTTTCATTGCAGGAAGAAAGTACAGAGAAGTTTCATTAATAGAAAATAAAATATCAAATGATAAAACTTTTGGCCAATAAATGTGAAGAAAAGTATTTAAGGATGTAAAAATGTAATGGTGATGTGTATTACTGTACACACAGCAAAGAAATCACACTTACTCAAAGTCTGTAAATAAGTTTGTATTAAAAAAAAAAACCCTGAAACAATACAACAAAGAAAATAAGGTGTTGTTTTATGATCCTATCACTTTGAGATGCCAAGAATAGAGGAAATAGGTTAAATCTGATCTCCTTTTCCTGTTTAATTCATTTAAAAATGGTTTTTCAATTAATTTGAAAAATAGATTTGAAATATTTACTCTACACCAGGAATTAGTTTCAGTGTTAGATTCTCATAAATATATGACATGTGAACCCTAACTAGAATGAAAGAGTTTACTTTGCATAGTACATTGCCATGCTGTTGATACTATTAGAACTGTGTATTAATATTTTTCCACTTAAGAAATTAATACTAGCATCCTGTTCTTACTGCCTTTTCCTTTGTCCTATATTCCTTATTCATTGCTATATTCAATTCAATCAAACATGTATGGAACATCTTCTGTAGTTCAAAGCCAATATATTAGGTAATGGGGGCAAAAAGAACACCTAAAATGAAACTGCCTGACTTAAGGAATTTCAGTTTTACTGGATTAATATGCTATGTACTCAAATAAGTAAATCCAAGATATTAATAAAGAGTAACTCAAGAATAGCACAGCTGAGATAGGCCACCAAGCTCTGGAGGAAGGAAAACGAATGAGATGCAGGAACCAATGGGCAACAGAGAGCACAGTTTTCTGATGTCCTCAGTGTGGCAGGAGCCGCGGCTTCTGTTTCAGATTGCACAGCCACACTGTGGCCTGTGGCTCTTCAAGGCACTGATCCATGGTCGTCCGTGACTGCCAGAATCCTACTACTAACTCAAGAATAAGGAGCATTGGCCACAAGGTGGATCAGGAAAGAAGAGGAACTTGAGTTATGCTTTGAAGAAGTCAGAGGTTCTAAGAAGTAGATGAGAGAAAGGAATGCATTGCAGACATGAGGGACAATTCAAGTAAAAGCAGAGAGGCCTGATATAGAATTATGTGTATGGGAAACAGCTGGAAAGCCAATTTGATTAGAACAAAGATTACACGAAGCGTAATAATATTATATAAAACTAAAAAGAAAAAAGTGATTCAGAGACATATTGACAAAGTGTTTAAATATCAGGCTGAGGATTTTCCATTTAATGTCTAGGAGGAACAGGGAGGCTCTGAAGAATTTTGAGAAGGTAAGAGACAAGATCAGATCTTTGTTCTAAAAATATTAATTTAACAGCCAAATGGAAGTTATATTTAAAAAGGGCAAGAGTTTGCAAATAGAAATACTACTTAGGTGATTATTATAAGAGTAAATTGGAAAGGTGAGTGATAATGAGGACTTGAATAAAGATGAAAGCTATTTCAGTGGAGGGGCAGAGCCAAGATGGTGGAGGGAAGGCAGTGAATTACCTGAGTTTTCCTGAAGACCCCTTCAAATACCTTTAAATAATGCCATAAGACAATTCTTGGAGCAGCAGAACCCTCAAAAAGCAGGGTGCAATAATTTTACAGCCAAAGACAACTTAGAAAATTAGTAGGAAAAAAACCAAGAGGAGGCCTTGGAAGCCTCTCAATCTCCAGCAACAGCAACTGCTTCTGGAACTCAGCCCACAGATGGTAATGGAGTCAAACAATTGGCCAAAAGGAGATTACAGGGATCTCTTTGTTAGCACTGAGGCAGGACTATGTTGTTTTGCCTGCACTCAGATCCAGGTCACAGTCTTGGGAGACACTCCCAGGTCAGGGAGGAACACAAGCACACCAGAGCTTTGCAACTATAGTGGATTCGATTCTCTTCTGGGTCATAGGGCAAACAGGCCTGTGGTTTCTTGAAGACCAGAGCACAGAACAGGGGTGTGGTGAACATTTCTCTCCTTAAATTGTACCACCTGGGATCCCCTGAAGCTTGGGACAGTGTGCCCTGGAAGCAGTGGTCCACTTTAAAAAGGAGTTAAAAGTCAAGAAGTAGGCTTTCAAAATGAGAAGACAGATAAAGATGCTGACCCTGGCCAATTTATTTGGTGACAAGGAAGATCAAAATACACCCTCAGAAGAATGTAACAAAGTAAAAACTACTACATCCAAAGCTTCCAAGAAAAATATGAATTGGTCTCTGTCCATAGAAGCACAGAAAACAGACTTCGAAGATAAGGTAAGAGATGTAGAGGAAAAAATGTAAAGTGAAATGAAAGTGATGCAGGAAAGTCATGGAAAAAAAGTTACCAGCTTGAAAAGCCAAATGGAAAAGGAGATACAAAAGCTCTCTGAAGAAAATAATTGCTTAATATTTAGTATTGAACGAATGGAATTTAATGGCTTCATGACAAATCAAGACACAATAAAACAAATCCAAATGAATGAAAAAATAGAGGGAAATGTAAAGTATCTCCTTGGTAAAAACTGCTGACCTAAAAAATTATTGGACTACCTGAAATCCATGATCAAAAAAGAGCCTAGAAATCATCTTCCAAGAAACTCAGGGAAAATTGCCAATATTCTAGAAGCAAAATGTAAAATAGAAATTGAAATAATCCACTATCACCTCATGAAAGAGATCCCAGAGTGAAAACTTACAGGAATATTATAGCCAAATTCCAGAGCTCCCAGGTCAAGGAGAAAATATTGCAAGCAACCAGAAAGAAAGAATTCAAGTACTGTGGAGCCATAGTGAATATAACATAAGACCTAGCAGCTTCTACATTAAAAAAGCAGAGGACTTAGGATATGATATTCCACAGGGGAAAGGAACTGGGATTAAAACCACAAATCACCTACCAAGCAAAACTGAGTATAATCTTTCAGAAGAAAAATAGGAATTCAATGAAAGAGAGGACTTTCAGGCATTCATGATGAAAGAACATGAGCTAGGGGCAGCTAGATGGCGCCGTGGTTAAGCACCGGCCCTGGATTCAGGAGTACCTGAGTTCAAATCCAGCCTCAGACACTTGACACTTACTAGCTGTGTGACCCTGGGCAAGTCACTTAACCCCCATTGCCTACAAAAAAAAAAAAAAAGAACATGAGCTGAACAGAAAATTTGACTCTCAAATACAACATCCTAGGGAAACATAAGATGGTAAACAAGAAAAAGAAATCATAATGCATATTAAAAGGTTAAACTGTTTATATTCCTACATAAGAAGATGATACTTATAACTCATAAGAACTTTCTCATTATTAGGGTAACTCAATGGAGTTTATGTAGACAGAGGAAACAGGTGTGAGTTGAATATGAAGGGATGATATATTTTAAAAAATAAAAATAAAGGGGTTAGAGGAATGCACTGGAAGAAAGGGAAAGGGAGATGTGGAATGGAGTTAAGTAGCTCACATAAAAGAAGCAAGAAAAAGTTTATGGAATGGAGGAGAAGTTGGGGGAGGTATGGGGGATTACATGATCCTTACTCTCATAAGAATTGGCTCAAAGAGGAAATAACATACAGACACAAGTGGGTATATTAATTTATCGTACCCTGCAGGAAAATAGGAGGGGAAGGGGATAAGAGGGGAGGGGTGAAAGAAGGTAGGAAAGATTTAGGGAGGGGTCAGTCAGAAGCAAAACACTTTTGAGGACAGATAGTGTAAAAGAAGATAAAAAATAGAGCAATTATCAAGGGGAGGGAATAAGATGGAGGAAAATACAGTACACAATAGTAATTGTGAAAAAACAAATTTGAAGCATTTTTTTCTGATAGACCTCAGTTCTCAAACACATAGAGAACTGAATAAAATTTGTTAATATGGGAGCCAGTCTCCAATTTATAGATGATAAAAAAAAATGAAGTTTTCAGATGAAATTATCAAGGCTATCTATAGCTATATGAAAAAATGCTCTAATTCACCATTCTATTTATTTATTTTTATTAATTAATTAATTAATTAATTCATCCATTTTTTAATTTATTCACTTATTCATTCAATTGTTCATTCATATGTTTGTTTATTTGTTTGAAATTTTCCCTACCTTGCATGTAAAAACAAATAGTGACAACGATTCTTAAAACTTTGTGTTCCTCGGGGCAGCTAGGTGACACGGTGGATAGAGCACCAGACCTGGAATCAGGAGTACCTGGGTTCAAATCTGGCCTCAGACGCTTTACACTTACTAGGTGTGTGACCCTGGGCAAGTCACTTAACCCCAATTGCCTCACTTAAAAAAACAAAACAAAACAAAACAAAACAAAACAAAAAAAACTTTATGTTCCAAATTCTCATAATTCCTCCCTATCCCCCCTTAAGAATTCAAACAATTCAAAATAAGTTATACATGTGCAGTCATGAAAAACATAGCAGACAAAAAACTTTTGAAAAAGGAACTAACAACAATAACAAAATATACTTCCATCTGTATTCAAGTACCATCAATTCTTTCTCTGTTGATGGACCGCATTTGTCATAACTCCTTCAGAGTTGTTTTGGATCATTGCAATACTGTAAATAACTAAACCACTCACTGTAGATCATCTTATAATATTGCTGTTATTTTTTATACATTTCACTTTGCATCAGTTCATATAAGTCTAGATTTTTCTGATAGCATCCTGTGCACCTTTTGTTTAAAAATAGTAAACTACATTTATATAGTTATTTAAATGGAGATTTCCTTGCAAAACACCCATGATGTTGATTATTGCAACTACAATAATAGTTAACATTTATATAGTACCTTATACTTTACAAGGAATTTTCTTTACAATAACCCAGCAAAGTAAATATTCTCAAGATCATCATGATCATCATCTGCCATTACTCTTGCCTCTGCTTGAAATTTTCCCCCATTTATTATTTCTAACTGTCTTTCCCTCAATTCTATTCACTCCCCATGAAATTTTCACTATTTTCTATCTTCTTTTGCCCTTTCCGTTCTTCAAAAGTGTTTTGCTTCTCTCCCAATCTGCCCTCCCTTCATTCACCCCTCCCCACCTTATCCCCTTCCTCTCCCACTCCCCCACAGGGCAACATACATTTCTGTACCCCCTTGAGTATGTATTTCATTCTCTCCTTGACCAATTCTGATGAGAATATGGCTCATTCATTTACCATTCCCCCTGCCCCATATTCCCCTCCATTCCATAAGCTTTTTCGTGCTTCTTTTATGCGAGACACTTTACTCTGTTCCACCTCTCCCTTTCCCTTTTTCTTAGTGAAATTCTCTCACCCATTAATTGTATTTTAAAGATGTCATCATGGGGCAGCTAGGTGACACAGTGGACAAAGCACCTTCCCTGAACCCAGGAGGAGCTGAACCCAAATTTGGCCTCAGACACAAGCCACTCACCAGCTATTCGACCCTGGAATGTCACTCCACACTAACTGCCCTGCAAAAACAAAAAACAGAAAACAAACTAAAACTGAAACAAAACAATAAACCAAAAATAAATGCTTTACATATATCATCCCTTCATCATCAATTCCCACCTGTGCCCTCTGTCTAAGTAAACTTCATTCAGCTGCACTAATAATGAGATAGTACTTATGAGTTAGAAGTATCCTTCTCCCATGTAGGAATGTAAACAGTTTAACCTTTTAATATCCCTCATGATTTCTTTTTCCTGTTTACTTTTTTATGCATTTCTTGTATTTGAAAGTCAAATTTTCTATTTAGTTCAGGTCTTTTCTTCCTGAATGCCTGAAAGTTCTCTTTTTCATTGAAGTCCCTTTTTCTCCTGAAAGAATATATTAAGTTTTGCTGTGTAAAGTGATTTTTGGTTGTAATCCCTATTCCTGTGTACTCTGGAATATCATAGTCCATGCCCTCTGATCCTTTAATGTAGAAGCTGCTAGATCTTGTACTATCCTGACTGTGGCTCCAAAGTAATTGAATTGTTTCTTTCTGATTGCTTGCAACATTTTCTCCTTGACCTGGGAGCTCTGGAATTTGGCTATAATATTCCTGCACGTTTTCATTCTGGGATCTCTTTCAGGAGGTGATAGTGGATTCTTTCAATTTCTATTTTACCTTTTGCTTCTGGAATATCAGTTCAGTTTTCCCTGGTAATCTCTTGGAAGATGATGTCTAAGCTCTTTTTTTGATACTGGCTTTCAGGTAGTCCAATAATTTTCAAATTATCTCTCCTGGAACTTTTTTTCAGGGCAACTGGTTTTCCAAGGTGATATTGTACATTGTGGTATTTTTTAAAAAAATTAATTTGCATTTGCTTTATTGTGTCTTAATTTCTCATAAAATCATTAGCTTCCATTCGCTCAAACCTAATTCTTAAGCAATTATTTTCTTCAGAGAGCTTTTCTGTTTGTCTATTCAGTATGTTGACTTTTTTTCATGACTTTCCTGCATTACTCTCATTTCTCTTGCCATTTTTCCCCTATCTCTTACTTTATCTTCACAATCTTTTTTGAGCACATTTATAGCCTGAGATCAATTCATATTTTTTCTTGGAAGCTTTGGATTTAGGAGTTTTAACTTTTTTATCTACTTCTGAGGGTGTATTTTGATCTTCCATGTCACCAAGGAAACTTTCTATGTCCACAACTTTTTCTGTCCATATTCCTAGCCTATTTCTTGACTTCTTAAAGGGGGACACACTGTTCTGAGCTTCAGGGAATCCCAAATGATACAATTTAAGGAGAGACTTGTTCTCAGATAACTTGGCCTGTGCTGAGGTCTGTAAATACCCTGAAGTCTACTTGTTCTTTAATTAGAAACAAACAAATAAAAAATCTTTTTCACAGTGGTTGTTAGCTCAGTCAAGTCTGGGCCCCTCCCACACCTGGGTCACCACTCAAGATTGCTTCCTGATTCCCAGCTCAGGCAAAACAACTGAGTTCTTCCTCAGCACCAGTAGAGACCCCTCTAACCTCCCTTGGACAACCGCTCAGCCCTTTCACCTGACCATGAGCTTAGTTCCAGAAGAAGCCACTGCTTCACCTAATTCAGAGGCTCCAGAGGATCTCTTTCTATGTTGCAGCTTGTCTGGGGCTGAATCTGTATGGACACGGTGTAGGGCTTTGCTTCACTCTTACCCTGGTACAACAGACCTTTCCTGCTGACCTTGTAAGCTTTCTTTTGTTGGAAAATGAACTCACGCTGTCCTTTTATGGGTTATTGTACTTTAAGAATTGTTTTATGGCATTATTTGTTGGTTTTTGGAGAGATAGTGTGTGGAGCTCAGAGAAATTACTGCCTTTCCTCTGCCGTCTTGGCTCTGCCCTCTAACTCACTATTGATTGGAAGGATTTAGGTCAAAACAATTCTGGGTACTTCTTCATAACTACTAGATTGGATAGTGGGACAGTAGAGGAAAGTGAAAAATGTTGTTGGAAATATGGGGAAAATAAGACATTAATACACTCTTTGTAAACTGATTCAAACATTCTGTGGAGCCATTTGGAGCTGCAGTTTAAGGGCTAAAAAACCATGAATGCTCTTCCAACTGGTAATACCACTACTAAGTTGATATCCTAAAAAAGATTTTAAAAAAGGTTGAATTTGAAATTGGGGTGATGCCCAGCAATAGGGGATGGATTAACAAATTCTGGGGTGAGATTGTAATGGAACACTATTGTGCTGTAAGAAATAATAAACAAGGGGCAGCTAGGTGGTGCAGTGGATAGAGCACTGGTCCTGGATTCAGGAGGACCTGAGTTCAAATCTGCCCTCAGACACTTGACCCTTACTGGCTGTGTGACCCTGGGCAAGTCACTTAACCCCAATTGCCTCACTAAAAAAAACCCAAAAACAAAAAAAGAAATGATAAACAGGATTCTATCAGAAAAACCTGGAAAGACATACATAAGCTTATATAAAGTGAAATATCCTATACACAAAATAATAGCAATATTGGAACATGATCTGTGGCAAATGACTTAGTTATATTTAACAATGTAATGATCCAAGACAACTCTGAGGGTCATATGAAAAATGCCGTCCTTCTATAGAGAAAGAACTAATGGTATCTGAATAAGATAGAAGTACATTTTGTTGTTGTTAGCTCCTTTTTCTAAAGTTTTTTTGTATTTAATGAGATGTTTTACATGACTACACATGTATAATATATTGAATTACTTGAATACTTGCTTTTGCTTGAATTCTAAAGGAGGGAGGCAGAGAAAGAAAAGAAATGTGGAGCACAAAGTTTTAAAAATGGATGTTAGCGGAAAGGCAGTGAGCTCTCAAACTTATGACACTATCACTCCAACAAACATCCAAATAATGCCATAGGACAATGCCTGGAGCAGCAAAATCCACCAAAGAATGTGCTGAAATTACCTTCTAAACAAGAATTGCTTGGAAGGTCAGAAGGAGGGAGCTGCTGTACTGATACAGGTGTAGAGCCCAACCCCACAGTCACCCTGACACAGATCCAGTACCAGGAATGCCTCACCAGAGAAGGAGACCCCCACAGAGCCTCTGAATCACCTGCAGCACCAGTGTCATTTGGAACTAAGCTCACAGTCTGGTGAGAGGGCTGAGCTCTCGGCAGGGGGGAGACTACAGGGGTCTCTGCTGGTGCTGAGGCAGAACTTGTGTTTTTCACCCCTGTTGGGAACCAGCACTGCTTGAGTAGCAGTGGCCCAGGTGGGGAAAGGGCACAGCCTCATCAGAGCTGACAACGACAACACACAAAGCTGGTTGATTAGCAAGTTGGTCTGGGGTCATCTACAGACCAGGGAACAGGCCAGGGGAGTGAAGAACCTGATCCTCCTTAAATGAGACCACCTGGGACTTCTGAGACTTGGGATAATGCAGCCTGGAAACTGTGCCCCTCTTTAAGTAACTAAAAGCCAAGTAAAAGAAAGGCAAGATGAGCAGACAGAGAAAGGTGAGGACCATAGAAAGTTTCTTTAGTGACAAGGAAGATTGAGGTACACCCTCAGAGTTAGATGTCAATTTCAGGGCCCCTATATCTAAAGCTTCCAAGAAAAATATGAATTGGTCTCAAGCCATAGAGGTGCTCAAAAAGTACTTTGAAGATAAAGTTAGAGAGGTAGGGGAAAATGGAAAGAGAAATGAGGATGATGCAGGAAAGATATGAGAAAAAAGTCAACAGCTTGAAAAGCCAAATGGAAAGGCTCTCTGATGAAAATAATTGCCTAAGAATTAGGATTGAACAAATGGAAGCCAGTGACATTATGAGAAACCAAGACACAATAAAGCAAATCCAAATGAATAAAAAGGAGAGGGCAATGTGAAATATCTTCTAGGGAAAATTGCTGAACTGGAAAAAAGGTCCAGGAGAGATAATTTGAAAATTCTTGGTCTACCTGAAAACTATGATCAAGGAAAGAGCTTAGACATCGTCTTCCAAGATATTCTCAGGGAAAATTGCCCTGAAATTCTGGAAGCAGAAGATAAAATAGAAATTGAAAGAATTCACCGATCACCTCCAGAAAGAGATCCTAGATGAAAAAATGGGACTTTAATGAAAAAGAAGACTTTCAGATATTTGTGATGAAAAGACCTGAACTGAATCTGACTTTCAAAAACAAGACCCTAGAGAACCATAAAAAATTTGAGTTGGGGAACATACCTGGGGTCATGAAGTGGTTGACTGTCTTGTGTCTCAGGCCAGATTTTGCTGGGATCCCCCTGGGTACAGGGTGGATGCTTTGTCCACTGTGTCACCTAGCTGGCCCATGATGACATCTTTAGGGTTACATTGAGGGTTGAGGGGAATGCACTGGTGGAGGGGGAAGGGCAGAGGTGAAATCCTACATGAAAGAAATAGCAAAGGACTTATGGAGTGGAGGAAGAGATGGGGGAGGAGCAGGGCAGTAAATGAATTTTACACTCATCAGAATAGGCTTAAAGACCTTAAACTCATCAGAGTTGCCTCAAGGAGTAATTAATACACACACCCAATTGGGTGGAGTAGTCTATTTAATGAGCCTAACACTCATTGGAATTGGCTCAAAGACCCCAATCTCATTAGAATTGGCTCAAAGAGGGAATAACATACACACTCAATTGAGTGGAGTAATTTCTCTAAGCCTGCAGTAAAATAGGAGGGCAAGTGGATAAAGAGAGAGGGCAAAAGAAGGAAGGGCAGATTGGGGGACAGGACAGACAGAAGCAAATCCCTTTTGAAGAAGGATAGGATGAAAAAAGATGGATAATAGAATAAATATCATGGGGAAGGGAATAGGATGGAAGGGAAACAGTTAACAATAGTAATCATGAAAAAGAGAAAAGGGGAATAATTTGTACAAAATATATTTATAGCAACTCTTTGTGGTGGCTAAGAATTGAGAATCAAGGGAATGACCATCAATTGAGAAGTGACAGAAGAAGCTGTTATATGATTGTGGTAGAATGGTCTTGTGCTATAGGAAATGACAAACAGGATGATCCCAGAAAAAGCTGGAAAGGCTCATGAACTGATGTATAGTGAAGTGAACAGAGCTGGGAGGACATTGTGCAGAGTGACAGCAGGTTTTTTCAATGAGCATTCATGAATGACTTAACTACTCTCAGCAATGCAATGATCCAAGACAATCCCAAGGAATCGATGAAAAATCTTACTATCCACCCCCATAGAAAGAACTGATGAAAAGAGCACTTGTGGATAGTACATATATAACCTGTCTGTGTTCTTGTGAAGGGGGGAGGAAAGGGAGGGAGGGAGAAAAAATTTGGAACTCTAAATCTTATGGAAATGAATGTTGCAAATTATCCTTACATGTAACAGGAAAAAATAAAATGTTTGTTGCAGTTTAAAAATATAAATAAATAAAACAAATTTTGAAAATGAATGTTAGAATTTGTATTTACATATAATTTGAGAAAATAAAATTCTAAAAATAAGAAAGATGTAAGTCAAAACAATTTTGGGGGACACTACCTTATACCTATAGAATTGGATATTATGACAGCAGAGAAAAATAACAAATGGTGTAGTGGATATGGGGGAAATGACACATTAATGCAATGTCTGTGGAGTTGTAAAGTGATTCAAAAATTATTATTATTATTATTATTATTATTATTATTATTATTATTATTTTAGTGAGGCAATTGGAGTTAAGTGACTTGCCCAGGGTGTCTGAGGCCAGATTTGAACTCAGGTCCTCCTGACTCCAGGGCCAGTGCTCTATCCTCAAACATTCTTTAGAAAAATTTGGATCTATGGACAAAGTGCTATAACACCATTCATACTGTTTGATCTAGTAATACCAATTTTAGGTCAATATCCAAAAAGAGATTTGAAAACAAAAAGTTAAAGGACCTAGATACATAAAAAAAAAATATATTTGCCGCAGCCCTTTCCTGTTGCAAAGAATTAGAAGGAGATGCCCATCAATTTTGGAATGGCTAAACAAATTGTGGTATGAGATTATGATGGAACACTATTGTGATATAAGAAATGATGAGCTAGATGTTCTCAGAAAAACCTTGAAAGACTTATATGAACTGATACAAAGTAAAATGTAGTGTATACAATATAACAGCAATATTGTAAAATGATCAGCTGTGAATGGCTTTGCTATTCTCAGCCATAAAATGATCCAAGACAACTCTCAAACACCTATGACAAAATTTGTGATCCATCTCCAGAGAAAGAATTTTTTTGTGTCTTAATGAAGATTGAAGCATCTTTCTTCTTAATTTATTTTTCTTAAGTTATTTTTTTTTGCCTGTTTTCTTTCACAACCTGTCTGAGTAGTTTGGAAATGTTTTGCATGACTATACATGTAAAACTTATATTGAATTGCTTGTGTGGTTAAAGGTGGGGTGGGAGGGAGGAAGATAATTTGAAATGCAAAGTTTTAAAATTGGATGTTAAAAATTGTTTTTACATGTACATGGAAAAAATACAATTCCAATCACTGCAAAAAAAATTAAAAAAGTTATTTCAGTGGATAAAAAATTATGGATAGCAAGGGTGTCTTGGAGTCCATGAACTGGTTCTTGCAAGCCAATTGTTAAAATTTTAGTGTCATCATTTACAATTCAGAAATTGACAATTTTTTTCAATATTTAGAATTTTATTTTCCCAGATTACATGTAAAATACAAATTTTGACATCAGTTTTTCAAAAACTTTGTTTTCCAAATTCTCTTCCTTCCTCCCTCCATTCTCCCCCCTTCTCCCCCCCCCCCCCCCCCCCCCCCCCCGCCAAAACCAAAGTAATTCAATATAAGCTACACATGAGCAGTCATGCAAAACATTTCCACATTAGTCAGGCTGTGAAAGAAATCAGACAGAAATACAACTTCAGATAAAGGAACTAACAAAAACATATGCTTTAATCTGTTTTCAGATACCCTCAGTTCTCTCTCTGTAGATGGATTATTGCATTTTTCATAAGACCTTCAGAGTTATCTTGGATCATTGCATTGCTGAAAATAACCAAGTCATTCACAGCATATCATCTCACAATATTGCTGTTATTTTGTATACAGTACATTTTCCTCAGCTTAAGTTCATGTAGTTCTTTCCAGGTTTTTCTGATATTATCCTGCTCATTCTTTTTTTGAATAGTAAACTACATTTATATAGTACTTTAAAGAGGGATTTCTTTATTGCAACAATAGTAATAGATAGCATTTATGTAGTACCTTATATCTGACAAAGAATTTTCTTCACAATAGCCCAGGAAAGTAAGCACCATACGTTTGTCATCATCATCAATAAATCCTCATCTTCATATCATCATCAATCCATCCACCAAACAACCATCATTGTCATTATCATCTTACATGACTCTTACCTCTGCTTCATTTTTTTTCACATTTACTATTGTTAACTGTTTCCCTCCATCCTATTTGCTTCCCATGATATTTACTCTATTTTCTATCTTCTTTTACCCTATTCCTCCTCAAAGGTGTTTTCCTTCTGACTGCCCCCTCACCTACTCTGCCCTCCCTTGTTTCACCCCTCCCTCCTTATCTCCTTACTCTTCAACTTTCCTGCAGGGTTAGATAGATTACTTGACCCAATAGAGTGTATATGTTCATTCCTTGAGTTAACTCTGATGTTTTTGAGCCAATTTTGATGAGTCTAAGGCTTATTCACTGCCCTGCTTAGATAGATTACTCCACCCAATTCAGTGGATCTAATGTGATTCTGAAGAAAGACAACATTAAAAAAGAAAACAGTATGGTCCAGAACAATCTTTAGGAATTCTTTATGAAAATACATACATACTTTGATTCTTTTAAATTGCCTGTGATCTGTGAAATCAGCAAACTGTCATTTAGTTTAGTTTTTTTTCTTTTTTTTCAGGATTTTTGTCATTAACAATTCCAAATAGATGACATGGACATGTTTAGACAGAGAAAAATGTAGTTATCATATTTATTAAAAAAAAACACACACACACACACACTTACTGGAAAACTTCTAGGTCATTATACCTTTCCCTATGTTGGCCTCCCTAAGTCTCTTTTCCATTTTCTCACCATTTTAATTGATTTATTTTGTGACACCTTTTCCTTCACCATAGTTCTCAAAAAGTCATTTTTCTTTTCTTTTTTTTTAATGTATGAGGTATTTTATTTTTTCCATTACATGTAAAGATAGTTCTCAACTTCTGCTTATACATGCTTTACAATTTCAGATTTTTCTCCATCCCCCCCTCCCTCCCCCCTCCCCTAGACAGCAGATAATCTGATATAGATTATATCTATATATCTCTATACATATACATATAGATATATATATATATATACACACACACATATATATACACATAATAACATTAATCCTATTTCTGCATTAATCCTGTTACAAGAGAAAGAATCAGAGCAGTGATGCAAAACCTCAAAATAGAAAGAAAAAAAAACCAACAGCACCCAAAACAAAAGAAATAATATGGTTCAATCAGAATCTATACTCCACAGTTCTTTCTTTCTTTTTTTTTTTCTTGGATTTGGAGATCCTCTTCTATCATGAGTTCCCTGGAACTCTTCTGTACCATTGCATTGGTGAGAAGAATATAGTCCATCACAGTAGGTCAACACTCAATGTTGATGATAAAAGTCATTTTTCTTAATGGACTCTCCCCCAACAAAGTGTTTCCCATCCTTACATTAATATGACACATGGTTTCTGGATTGATAAAGCCAAGAAATTGAACAAATAAATAAATTATAATTTTAAAAACATTTTGCCATGTGCAAAACACTATGCTGAGCACTGGAGATTCACATAGAAAAGTAAAACAGATCCTAATCTCTAGGATTTCATATTCTATTGGCAGAGCCAAAAGATATGGAATTTATTTCATCTAGAAATCAGATGTGAAAATACAATGGTCCTCATGGTATAAAGCAAAACAGATGGTAATGCTTCTTCTTTATTGTCATTTAAACAGATAAATTCATGTCTCTCTTGTTAAACCATTTGGCAGTGTAAAGGATTTTGGTGACGAGGTCTTTTTTTGTTTTTCATTTTGTTTTTCTTTCTTTTTTTTCTTTTATTTGGTCTTCAAAAGATGTAGCTATGGAATGTGTAGGGGAAGTTGCAAGTCTGCATCTCCATGAAGTTGTTTTCCCAGCATGATGGTTGCACATACAATTTTGGAATCATTGCTTTGGAGTTGATCTTCCCAAGCTATCTCCATCAAGATCTGAGAGGAGATGGTGGTTAAGGTGGTTATTGTGATTTGAATTTCTTAACACTTGATGCTCCTTGTCTCTTCCTCTGGGTGCCCTGTTGCTGGGTGCCCTAGCTGGATGTCCAGATAGTCTGGCTTGACTGCCCTGTGGGTGGCAGTTGGTTAGCAATTAGTGTTGATGGCTGGCTTCTCCTCAGGAACAGGATGAAGACAAAGCTATAAGCAAGACCAGTGTCTGGGGGTTGCCACCACTCTCTAGGTTTCTATGCCTAACTCTCTATTGGTGGCAGTTGGTAAACAGTTGTTACCAGTAATGATAAAAAATGTGGTCTCTTCTCTACATTGATTTCTCCTTTCAGTGGCATTTACTAGAGTTGGGTTAGAAGCAGGCCTGGTGGTTTAGGAGATACTACAATTCTCAAGGTTCCTGAATTCACGGTTCTGGGCCACCTCCCTCAGAGTCCCAGTAAAGAGGGTAATCAAAGTGATGCCTTGCTTTCTTGGCATTTTTTGCCTCCTGTATGTCACTAAGGTATAGCTTCTTTTACATTTGCTTACTTGTTCTGTAGGTGATAGTTGGTTGAAATTTGGTCGAGATGACTTAGACCTTTCTCCACAGGATCCATCACATGAATTATACCTGTGAGGGTGAGATTAGAATGAGGATTTTGTATCAGTATATAAAGAAGGGAAACTGAGTGGCCTCTCAGGTGTCTTTCAGATCTAAATCTATAATCTTTCTACATTTATTCATAGATGTTTTGTCTCACTTAGCTGATCTAGAGGCAGTATCCTTATCTATTATTAATATGTATGTAGCTTGTTGTTTTATTTGTTTCAGGTCTTTAAGTTATCTTTCTCCTGATGACTTGGATGATTATATTCTTTTTTTTTTTTTTTGGCTTATGTTTAGTCATTGCACACTTCCTGACTCCTTCCCCTTTAAGTGTGGTTTTCTGGAGGCTGGACCTCAAAGCTCCCTTAGATTCTCTCAACACTGGTCAATTCACATTCCATCAGCCACAATCTCTGTCCCACCTGACTTGGGAGGTCAAATTGGCCCCAGCTAAATGCTAAACTCTTTCCCTCAAACATGGTAGAACTCCATCCCTGCCCCCCCACACACACACCCTATTGTTCTATTATTCCTCAGTTCTATGGCTTAGTTCTGGCAGGGTAACTATTTTCCAGGTAGAAAAAGTTTTTGCCTTATCATTTCTCTCAGCATAGGCACAGGGATAGAACTGAATTCTGTTGTAAGCTTGTGGGACTGCTTGTGCTCCCCTACCACAGTTTGTGGGTGGTAGTAGAAGGTGTGCTAAGTGATAGAATTGGGGTTTAGCTTTTTTTCCTATTAGTTCATCAGTACTGTTATCTCATTAAAGTTCTTACTGTCTTCAACTGTGGATATAGCTGCAATTGCTTAATCACATAAGCATCTTTCTTATTTTAGAGAGATTTGAGAGAATGTGAGGAATGCAAAAATTGTCTTGTGTCCTTGTTAGTCATATGATCTGAAAGTCAAAAATGGTTATTTTTAAGATTTAAAAGCATTATATTGTCAGTGGCTGATTTGCAAAAATATTATATGAAAGTAAAACATCATTTGGTATAGAAAAGCTAAACTAATGAATAATCTTTCCCTCAGGAAGGTTACTCTTAAGACCCTGAGATTACATTATTTTGACACTTAGTTGTGTGGTTTGTCAATACCAACTCTTTGCTGTTATTGTTCAATCACTTTCTGTCATATCTGACACTGTGTACTTATTTCTGGTTTTCTTAGCATAGATAATGGAGTGGTTTTCCATTTTCTTCTCTAGCTCATTTTATAGACGAGGAAACAGAGATAAACTGAGTTAAGTGACTTGCCCAGGATTATACAGCTATTAAGTGTCTGAGGTCAGATTTTAACTCAAGAAGGTGATTCTTCCTGATTCCAGGTCCAACACTATCTACCATGCCACTTAGCTGCCTTATACCCAATGTACCCAACCACAATAGCTACAAAGGCAAAAAGAAACAATCAATACAAAAGCTTAGATATAGGAATTGGAATATAATATGTTAGCAATAGTAAGTAGACTAGTATGAGGGGCCCTTAAAAGGAGGATAAAGGAACTCAGTGTAAGTAGATTGTTAATATAGGAATATGTTGGTTGTAAGAACTTTAAATGCTAAGCAGATGAGTTTATTTTTTTTGATGCTACAGGTAAAAATGAGTCACTGGAGTAGATTGGGTGTCAGACTGACACCTCTGGAAAATCACACTGTCATAGATGTGGAAGATGAATTAGAGTGCAAAGATACTTGAGACAAGGAGACCAGTTAAAAGACAATTGAAATAGTTCAGGGGTAAGATGAGGAGGGCCAGAGTAATTATATCATTAAAAATGAGAGACATGTTAAGATAGAAATAACACATTGTAACAATTGATTGAATATGTGAGTTGTGTGAGAGTGAGGTACCAAGCATGAAACCAAGTTGTTGAATGTGGAAAACTGGGAGAATTATGGTGTCTTCAACAGTAATAGTGTAGTTTCAAAGAAGGATGGGTTTCAAAAGAAATATAATTTCTGTTTTATACATGCTGAATTTGAGATGCCTATGGTGTAAACAGATTGAAATGTTCCATGGGCAGCTCAGAATGTAAATGAATGAGAAACTTGCATTATCCAGAATAGGATATCCAATTGTGTAAAAGTCAGACATGAATTATAGATGGAAAATTAGCTGGTAATTGAGTAGAAGGTAAGTATGAAAATTACATCAAGTGTTCAATGATACCAAGCTCCTATTGGACACAAAGGCCAATTGTTCTAATAACAATGTTCTGTCACATATTCCATAAGGCTGAAAATCATGAAACACTATGATTTTCAAAAATACATAAATGTTCAGGTTACTCAAATAGAAATGGAAAGAAGCATAATGGGTAGAAGCAGAAAAGAATGTAGTTCTAAAAATGATTTCTAATAAGAGGCAAGAACAACAATAGCAACAGCAACTACAACAACAAAATCCCTGTTTTCAAATAACTCATAGTCAAAATCCTCAGTGACTGGAGTAGAGGTGTGTGAATAGATGTTTAGGTGTAGAGAAGGGAATATAAAACCTCAGGATAGCTTACCGTAAGAGGTGAAATCATTTTTTTTGGTGGGAAGAGAGGGTGTTATGACTTAAATATGTCTCCAGATGTTACTAAGAATATGAGAGGGTAAATTGGGGATGTCATGTAGCAGTGAGAGACACAGGAGTAGATATCTCAGGGGAATTTGGGATGAATAATATGAGATCATAATGGATGGATTATCTAAGGTAGGATTCCCCTATAGGGAATCTATGACAAAATAATCACTAATAAGATTTTCTAACTTTGATTTCAAGATTCTTCTAAAACCCTCCTTAAAAGAAACAATTCTCACATATATATATAATTAGTTCAACTCCCAGAACTTCAATCTACATACATACATACAATCATAAACACATATACACTGTAGGGGCCAAATTTTAATTGGGGAGTGTTAGCTAGGTTGTTCACCACAATATTGGGGCAAAGAAGGAGACCAACAGCCTCCCTCAAAAACAGAACAGGGTTTATTAACAAGAATGAACTTAAAAACACAAGCAAGATCAGTAGAATTAAGGGAAAGGAAAAAAAGAAATGGGGGAAGGGAAACTATACAACGTGACTAACACCACCACCCAGGATTCAGCTGAGAACACATGGCTGCATCCTGTCACTTTCCAGCTTCTAGCTAGAATGGTGAAACTCCTCCCTTCTCCTTCCCAGCAGACCCCAGGCTGACCACACACAACCCCAAGCCAATTGGCTAGCAGCCCTGAATGACAGTCACATGAATGCCCTCACTGGGCTTCTAGTCATTATAATTTTGCCAAGGCCATGTAGTCATCTGCAAGTGGTGATGATGTGAGGTGCCAGTGCCATAGTGATGGCTATAACCAGTGAGTAGAGCACTATGCCATTGAGGAGGCATGGCTCCTGAGCCCCAGGCCAGTGTGCATGCTGGGGTTTTTTAAATTCTAGCCAAAAGATGGGGTCATAAAACCCTCAAATAACAATTAATTCTTTACAACACACAAGAGCATAATCCCCATGACTAGGTCTACAAGTCTATTTTATCCTTTTTCAATGCTGCCCTGAATTGTCACATTAACCACTTTCATTAAGTCATTTAACAAATATTTTTAAGCACTTGGGGACACAATGAAATGCACACTCATAAATCAATAGTTCTAGATCTCATGAAGCATAATTTTTTACTGATTTCTCTTGGGTAGGTAGGTAGGGTAGAAAGAGTAGAGTGAGACTTGCCACTGGTCAATATTATCTGAGTAGCATTCTGCCTCTCAATAAGGTTCTTGAAAACTATATTTAGTTGTTAATGACAAGAAAAGGGAAATGTTTGCGCTGAAAGAGGAAAGCTAATCCTGTATTCCTTGTCTCTGTCATGCTTTTAAATGACAGAAGTTATCTCATCTAGGATATTATCAGAGTAATATTAATATGACATTTGTAACATGAAAGTAATTAGAAAATATCAAGAAATGCTTTAGTAATCCAGAAGTTTTCATGGTCATACATTTCTTAATTAAAGTAATGAAGTTATTTTTATTATTTCATACTCTAGTGACTAACATTCTACATGACGTTTCTATTGAAGTCTCTGAGAGCCTGGACTTTACTTTTTTGTGAAATAAATAAATTAGGATTTAGATAGGAAGTACATATTTACTATGGATAAAGAATCAAAAAAGTGTTATATAATCTGTATCTCTCTCTCTCTCTCTCTCTCACATTTAACATGACCAATGGTCTCTTTCCTGCCACAATAAATAGTTCCTCAGGTAAAATATTAACATATAAAGTCCTCATTTCCCTCTCCTCTTTTTTTTTTTTAGTGTCCCAGTATTATAGACTTATTTTTTTACATATAAGGTATTTTATTTTTTCCGTTACATGTAAAGATATTTCTCAACATTTGTTTATACAAGCTTTACAATTTCAGATTTTTCTCCCTCCCTCCCCTCTCTCCCCCCTCCCCTAGACAGCAGGTAATATGATATAGGTTATATCTATATATCTATATACATATATATAGATATACACACACACATATATATCCATAATAACATTAATCCTATTTCTGCATTAATCCTGTTATAAGAGAAAAAATCAGGGCAGTAATGCAAAACCTCAAAATAGAAAAAAAAAAAAACAGCACCCAAAACAAAAGAAATAGTATGGTTCAATCAGCATCTATACTCCACAGTTCTTTTTTTTTTTTCTTGGATTTGGAGATCCTCTTCTATTATGAGTTCCCTGGAACTCTTCTGTACCATTGCATTGGTGAGAAGAATATAGTCCATCACAGTAGTTCAACACACAATGTTGATGATACTGTGTACAATGTTCTTCTGGTTCTGCTCATCTCACTCATCATCAGCTCACATAAGATCCTCCAGGTTTCTCTGAACTCCTCCTGCTCATCATTTCTTACTGCACAATAGTATTCCATTGTATTCATATACTACAACTTGTCCAGCCATTCAACAATTGATGAGCACTCCCTCAACCTCCAATTCCTTGCTACCACGTAAAGAGCAGCTACAAATATTTTTGTACATGTGAGTCCCTTTCCCCCTTCCATGATTTCTTTGGGAAAAAGACCTAAAAGTGGAATTGCTGGGTCAAAGGGTATGCACAGTTTTATTGCTCTTTGGGCATAATTCCAAATTGCTCTCCAGAATGGTTGGATCAGTTCACAGCTCCACCAACAATGAATTAGTGTTCTAATTTTCCCACAGCTTCTCCAACATTTATTACCTTCTATTTTGTCATTTTAGCCAATCTGATAGGTGTCAGGTGGTACCACAGAGTTGTTTTAATTTGCATCTCTCTAATCATTAGAGATTTAGAGCATTTTTTCATATGGGAATAGATAGATTTGGTTTCTTCATCAGAAAACTGCCTGTTCATATCCTTTGACCATTTCTCAATTGGGGAATGACTTGGATTCTTATAAATTTGACTTAGTTCCCTATATATTTTAGAGATGAGGCCTTTATCAGAAGCACTGGCCTCAAAAATTGTTTCCCAGTTTTCTGCCTCCCTTCTAATTTTGAATGCATTGCTTCTGTTTGTACAGAAATTTTTTAATTTAATATAATCAAAATCATCCATTTTGCATTTTATAATATACTCTATCTCTTGTTTGGTCAAAAACTGTTTTCCTTTCCAAAGATCTGATAGGTAGACTATGCCTTTCTCTCCTAATTTACCTATGGTATCACCTCTTATGTCTAAATCGTGTATCCATTTTGACCTTATTTCAGTCTAAGGTGTCAGATGTTGGTCTATGCCTAATTTCTGCCATACTGTCTTCCAGTTTTCCCAGCAGTTTTTGTCAAATACTGAGTTCCTATCCCAGAAGCTGGAGTCTTTGGGTTTATCAAGCACTACATTGCTAGTGTCATTTGCTACTGCATTTCCTGAGCCTAGCCTATTCCATTGATCTACCACTCTATTTTTTAGCCAGTACCAGATAGTTTTGATGACTGCCACTTTATAGTAAAGCTCCAGGTTTGGTACCACTAACCCACCTTCCTGTGCATTTTTATTCATTATTTCCCTGGATATTCTTGATTTTTTGTTTTTCCAGATGAATTTTGTTATTATTTTTTCTAGCTGTATAAAATAATTTTTAGGTAGTCTGATTGGTATGTCACTGAATAAGTAAATTAATTTAGGCAGTATTGTCATTATTACTATATTAGCTCTGCCTATCCATGAGCAATTGATATCTTTCCAATTATTTAGATCTGATTTGATTTGTATGAAGAGTGTTTGGTAGTTGTGTTCATAGAGTTCCTGGGTTTGTCTTGGCAAGTAGACTCCCAAGTATTTTATATTATCTACTGTTACTTTAAATGGAATGTCTCTTTCTATCTCTTGCTGCTGGACTTTGTTGGTCATGTATAGAAATGCTGATGATTTATGAGGATTTATTTTATATCCTGCTACTTTGCTAAAGTTGTTAATTGTTTCAAGTAATTTTTGAGTTGATTCTCGAAGATTCTTTAAGTATACCATCATATCATCTGCAAAGAGTGATAGTTTTGTTTCCTCCTTGCCTATTCTAATTCCTTTAATTCCTTGCTCTACTCTTATTGCTAAAGCTAACATTTCTAGGACAATATTAAATAATAGGGGTGATAATGGACATCCCTATTTCACCCCTGATCTTATTGGGAAGGCCTCTAATTTATCTCCATTGAATATAATACTTGCTGATGGCTTTAGGTAGATACTGTTTATTATTCTAAGGAAAGCTCCACCTATTCCTAAACTCACTAGTGTTTTTATTAGGAATGGGTGTTGTACTTTGTCAAAAGCTTTCTCTGTATCTATTGAGATAATCATATGATTTTGGTTGGTTTTCTTATTGATATGGTTGATTATGTTAATAGTTTTTCTATATGTTGAACCAGCCCTGCATTCCTTGTATAAATCCCACCTGGTCATAGTGTATTATGCTGGTGATCATTTGCTGTAATCTCCTTGCTAATATCTTATTTAAGATTTTAGCATCAATATTCATTAGGGAAATTGGTCTATAATTTTCTTTCTCTGTTTTTGCTCTGCCTGGTTTTGGTATCACCACCATATTTGTGTCATAAAATGAATTTGGTAGACCTCCTTCTTAACCTATTTTTCCAAATAATTTGTAATTGGAATTAATTGTTCATTAAATGTTTGGTAAAATTCACCAGTAAACCCATGTGGCCCTGGGGATTTTTTCTTAGGGAGTTCATTAATGGCTTGTTCAATTTCTTTTTCTAATATGGGTTTATTTAAGGATTTTATTTCTTCTTCAGTTAACCTGGGCAGTTTGTATTTTTGTAAATATTCATCCATTTCATTTAGATTGTCAAATTTATTGGCATACATTTGGGCAAAATAAGTCCTAATTATTGCTTTAATTTCCACTTCATTGGTGGTAACATCACCCTTTTTATTTTTGATACTGGTAATTTGGTTTTCTTCTTTCTTTTTTTTAATCAAATTAAACAATATTTTATCTATTTTAATGGTTTTTTCATAAAACCAGCTCTTAGTTTCATTGATTAATTCTATAGTTTTTTTTGCTTTCAATCTTATTAATTTCTCCTTTAATTTTCAGGATCTCTAATTTAGTGTCTAATTGGGGATTTCTAATTTGTTCTTTTTCTATCTTTTTAAGTTGCATGGCCAATTCATTAATCTCCTCTTTCTCTTTCTTATTCATGTAAGCATTTAGAGCTATAAATTTTCCCCTAAGCACTGCTTTGGCTGCATCCCATAGATTTTGGTATGTTGTCTCATTATTGTCATTCTCTTTGATATAGTTATTGATTGTTTCTATGATTTCTTGTTTGGCCCATTCATTCTTTAGAATGAAATTATTTAGTTTCCAAATGATTTTCATTCTACTTTTCCCTGGCTCTTTCTTACACGTAATTTTTATTGCATCATGATCTGAGAAGGATGCATTTACTATTTCTGCCTTTCTACATTTCACTACGATGTTTTTGTGCCCTAATACATGGTCAATTTTTGAAAATGTGCCATGTACTGCTGAGAAAAAGTTATATTCCTTTCTATCCCCATTCAATTTTCTCCAGACATCTATCATGTCTAACTTTTCTAGTAATCTATTCACCTCTTTCACTTCTTTCTTATTTATTTTTTGGCTAGATTTATCTAATTCTGAGAGGGGGAGATTCAGATCCCCCACTAGTATAGTATTCCTCTCTAATTCCTCTTGTAACTCATTTAACTTCTCCTCTAAGAATGTGGATGCTATACCACTTGGGGAATACATATTTAATATTGATATTACTTCATTATCTATAGTACCTTTAAGTAAGATATAATTTCCTTCCTTATCTCTTTTAATGAGATCTATTTTTGCTGGCTAGGCAAGTTACAAAACCTCCCAGTGTTCTAGGTAACTCTTAAGTTGCAATAAAGTGTCATTGGTAGTGTAATTTTCCACAACTAAGAGTTCCTTATCCCCCTGAGCAAATTCTTACCCCTTTTAGACATTATCTCATATGACACTGAGATCATATGTACATATATATATATATATATATATATATATATATATATATATATATATATATATATTTAGAGTTTCCCTTAAAAGTAGTGTCCCAACATGGACAGCTTTCATTGATCCAAAAATTGTTTGCCTAGGTCAATTAACATTTTTATTCCTTTATTTTGTCCAGCAACTAAAGCCAGATAGAGGATTATTTGTAACTTTTTCTCTGCCAGACAACACACTTGGGTATTGAAGGGAAAATAAACTATGGCACTTCATTTAAATATGCTTTGTGGATTTAAAGAATAAACCAGTCGGATAGGGACTGTACTCTGGGGTTTTGAACAGTCAGTCTTGGACTCATAAAAAACACATGTTACAGCAACACTGCTGGCTTGGAGATATTTTGATGTGTTGGTAGTAAACAGCTCCTCTTATTGGATGCAGTTTTATTGCTTCTGGCATGCTATGATTGGGAATGTGTGTGCCTTTCAAGCCAGAAAAGATTGAATTGCTCAGAACAATGCAGACTGGGAGATGTGGACCAAATGAAAGCTTCATCAGCATTTTTCTTCTTTCTAAATGTAAATGTCATGGTGCACTGTCTTATCAATGATGCTCTTTATCATACAGTGTCAGAGGATGCTGCAAAAATGAATTTCTATTTGTTTCTTGCTTGAGTTTGATCAGGAAAATCAGATTTAAACAGTGGAAGATACTGGCACAAAATTTCAATAAGGGAGGAAGAAGACATAATGACATTTACCAACTGAGCATGACTAAGTTTAGAACACTACTAACTCTATGACCTATGCCATGAGGAAAAACAAATTGTGTAGTCAATCAACAAATTGTCTTCAATGTACCAATTGATGTGTTAGACACTGGTGACACAAAAATAAAATGAACCTGTCCTTGTGAACAGGGTGTGGAGAAATAATCACATTTAAATATATTCAAATTCTAGAGAAAGTAAATGCTAGATAATCTAATGGGAATAGGAGAAAGGATCTGGAATAGTCTCATGTAAGAGTAGGTGATTATGCTGAATTTTGAAGGAAGACAAGGATTTTATAGTTGCCATAATGGATAGAGTGCCTATTCTGAAGTCAGTAAGACTCATATTTCTCATTTAAAATCTGGCCTCAGACACTTACTAGCTGTGTGACCCTGGGCACATCACTTAGCCCTTTTTGCCTCAGTTCCTCACCTAAAAAAATGAGCTCAAGAAAAAATGACAAATCACTCTAGTTAGAATCTCTTCCCAGAAAATCAGAAATGGGGACAGGAAAAGTAGGAAGTGACTGAACACAACAAAGATTTTGGGTTTTGTTTGTTTTGTTTTGTTTTGTTTTGTTTTGGATAGGGAATAGCTGAAGTGGGGTTTTATTTCAGCATAGGAGGATAATCTCCAAATGCATGGAAATGGGGAAAGGATTGTTTGTTGGAAGATAGCAACAAGGCCTGTTTGACGACATTGTAAAGTAGATAAAGAAGAGTAATATGTTACAAGCCTGGAAAAGTGCACTACAGCTAGGTCATACAAGGCTTTAAATGCAAAATAGTGGGGTTTGCATCTAATCTTAGAAGCAATTGGAACTCATGGGAGCACTGATCAGGGAAGTAACAAAAAAACAACCTGAGCTTAAGGAAAAACACTTTAACAGCTGAATGGAGGGTGGATTTGAGTTGGAACAGCCTTGATGCAGAGAAATCATCTAGAAAGCTATGATCAAAATACAGGTGAAAAGTCATAAATATCTGAACATAAGGGACAAGGAGACAATATGAGTGGACAGAAGGGATGACTGCAAGAGGTGTCTCTGATGTAATATCTGTGAGATAGTATAACTGAATGAATGCATGGAGGGAGAGAGATTGAGTAGTGTGAGGATTTCACTGAGTTTACAAATTCCCTCATATCTTGCAATTCATAAGCACAAAATAAATGTTTGTCCAATTGAATTGAATTCATATTCATTCATCGTAACAACAAAATACTATTTTAGAGTTTTTGAAAATGCCATGTCCATAAAGATTTGGACTCTTGAAGTTACTATATGGTTTCAGTGAATTTAGTATCATGATTTTTTTAAGTAATATCTGTATTTCAAAGTAATGATTCTATGCAATGTCTTCCAAATATTAAAACAATGTGTCTAGATATTGCTTTATCTTAACTTTGTTATTCTTCTAATATGTATTTTTATTGGATATGGAATATACACTCCTTGCGGAAATGAAAAACATTCTTTTAGCCTTTATGTTCCCAGTATCTAACATTGTGCCAGGTGTGTGTGTGTGTGTGTGTGTGTGTGTGTGTGTGTGTGTGTGTGTGTGTGTGTGTTGGGTATATACCTTAATTCTTATTGAACTAATTTTATGGTTTATTGTTTCATAAAATTTTATTTTTGCAATTAGATGTAATAAATAACATTCATTTTTTAACAAATTTAAGTTCCAAATATTCTTCCTTCTCCCCCCTTCCCTCATTGAGAAGCCAATCAATTTGATGAGGCTTTTTCTTATGCAGTAATGAAAAACATATTTTCATATTATTCATGTTTTAAAACACCAAAAACACTCAAGAAAAATATTTTTTACAAAATATGTTTGAACTTTTATTCCGATTTCATGAGTTCTTTCAATGAATGTGGACAGCATTTTCATTATGAGTCCTTTGGAACTATATTAATAACAAGCATTTTAATTTATGGTTTGAGGTTCCAATTTTTATCCCTCTTTTTCTTCCTCCCCTCTCCCCTCCCCAAGGTGTCAAACAATCAGGTATGGGTTATTCATTTATGATTATCTAAAACATTGCAATGTTTTTCATTTTCTACAAGACAACTTAATTAAAAGAAAAAAATGAAAGAGAATAGTTGTCATTCACAGTTGATCATCATCCAATATTGCTGTTACTGTGTAAAGTGTTATCCTTGTTTTTTTACTTCACTTTGTACCAGTTATGCAAATCTTTCCAGGTTCTTTTCTGAAAGCATCCTGACCATCTTTTCCTTTAGCACGATAATACTGAATTGTTTAAGAAAGAAAACATAGCATTTAACCAATATACATATTTTGAGTCAAGGTGTCAAAAAAGTCAATACCATTCAAGTCACCTCATCTCTGTTATTAGTCAATTATATTCCAAATGAAATCATTGTAAACCATGCATATCAAGCAAAGGCCTTGAAGTTGACAATACAAAACTGAATGACTGCACAATGATTATGTGCATACAAACTATTTTAAGACAGTGATTTCTGGAACATAGCAAATAATGTAGTTCTTATTGACTGAAACTAATAACAAAAAACATTCTTTCCTTTATTGCAAATGACAACATGCAACAATGACAGTGCATACTTTGCACTTAAGAAATATTGTCCAAATAACCTATAAAATTGTTCAGTGGTACTTGGTAACAAAGAAAGTTTCAAGTTTATACTATTTTTCCTAGAAAATATAATTTTTTTAATAACTCATCCAAATATAACTTATTTTCCAATGCCTAAAATCTGGCACATGAAAAATGTACTTATGGTTGTAGTGACAGCTTTTATTCTCAGTTTGTGAATTCAAAAAATCTTATTAGAATTATGTATTTCAGATTTCTAAAATATTTAGCAAATATTTACCTTTCTTAAGCTGCTAAAAGGCTAACGGAGGGAAGAGGAAGGGAATAAGCATTTATACAGTGCCTACTATGTGCCAGATACTTTAATAAACACCTTTTAAACATATCATCTCATTTGATCCCTACAACAATCCAGTGTTGTAGATATTATTATTATTCTCACTTTATAGTTGTGGAAAGTTGGACAAAGAGTGGTTAAGTGACTTTCATAGGGTCTAACAAACTAGTAAGTGTTTGAGACTGGATTTGAACTTAGGTCTTTCTGCCTGAAGAATCAGGGCTCTATCCACTACTCCACCAGATTTTAGTTTTAGTTTTTTGTTATTTTTGTTATTATCTTGTATCATTAAAAATAATATTTTAATCATTCATTTTGTTTTTAAGTATTGAGTTCCAAATTATCTCCCTCTCTTCCAACCTTTCCCCATGCTCAGAGAAGGCAAGTAAATTATGTTAATTATACATGTGATGTGAAATAATGGAAAACATTTCCATATTAACCATATAGGAAAAAAAGCAAAAAAAAAAGTGATACAATTATACTTTGCACTCAGAGTTCATCAGTTCTTTCAGTGGAGGTATATAGCCTTTTTTTTTCCCTTTTGCATCATTACTTTAGAGTTATCTTCAATCATTGGATTGATCAGAGTTGTCAAGTCTTTCACAGTTGATCATTAAAATATTGCTGTCACTGTCAGCAATAACGTCCAAATTTTTCTCACTTCACTTTGCATCAGTTCTATTAGGCCTTCCCATGATTTTTTCATTTTTTTCCCCAAAACTACACCCCCATCATCAATAGTACTCCATCACAATCATATGCCACAATGTGTTTATCCATTCCCCAATTGAGAGATATCTCTTCAATTTCCAATTATTTACAATAACCACTAGCTCATTTGTCTTTAAGAATATCATATTCTTAGCACTGTGCTTCTTTAATATAGAAGGTGCTAAATCTTATGTAATTTACACTGTGGCTCCACTATATTTGAATTTTTTTCCTGGCTGCTCACAATACTTTCTTCTTTTTTTAAAAAAAGTAATAAACATTTTTATTTATACCTTTGGTTTCCAGTTTTTATCCCTCCTTCCCTCCCTCCCTTCCCCTCTCCCTAAGGCAGTAAGCTATCAGATATTGGTTATACGTGTACAATTCTGTAAAATATTACCATATTAGTCATTTTGTATAAGAAAACTCAAATAAAAGGAAAAATGAAAGAAAGTGAAAAATAGTATGCTTCAGGATGTGTTCCATCAATATCAGTTCTTTCTTTGGAGGTGGATAGTATGTTTCATCAATAGTCCTTTAAAATAAAATTCTTGAGTTTAAAAATAAAGACAATCATCTGGTCTCAGTCAACATTTCCAAACTCATTCATACTACCCTAACTCATGCACCCTTTGTTCCAGTCAAATTGATTATTTGCTGCTTCTCTAATACTGCATCCTTATAGGGCTTAAGTTATTTATTAGTTTGTATGTACATCCTTTCCCGACATCTCTCCTTTCCCCCTCCCCAATAATACTTTCTTCTTGACCAAGAAGTTCTTGAACCTGACTATGATATTTCTGGGAGTTTTCATTTTGAGATCTCTTTCAGCAGGGGATTGGTGGAGTCTTTTAATTTTTATTTCACCCTCCGTCTAAAATATCAGGGAAGTTATCCTTGATAATTTCTTGAAATATGATGTCTAGGTACTTTTTAAATATTTGTGGAATTCAGATATCTCAATAAATTTTAAATGACCTCTCCTCTAACTATTTTTCAGGCCAGTTGTTTTTTCCAATGAGATATTTCATACTTTCTTTTATTTTTCATTATTTCTCATGTGTTTTATTGTTTCTTGATGTCTTGTGGAGTCATTACCTTCTATTTGCCCAATTCAAATCATGTTTTTTTAAGGTATTATATTCTACAGTATTTTTGTTCCTATTTTCACAAGCTGTTAATTCTTTTTTAACATTTTCTTGTGTCATTCATATTTCTTTCCTTGATATTTCCTCTACCATTCTTATTTCTTTTAAAAAAATTCTTTTTAGAAATTCTTGGTGGTCTTGTGTGCAATTAGCATTTTTCTTATTGCCTTTGGTTGTATCTGTTTTCCATGATGTTGTCTTCTGGGTTTTATTCTTGATATTTCCCACCACTTTAATAGTTTTTTATCGTCAAGTTGTTGTTTGCTCATTTTTCCCATCTAATCTTTTTTTTTTCTTTTAACTATGAACTATCTGATAAAGTTTGACTTAGGTAGGCATTGGCTGAAATGTTAGAGTTTTATGCTGCTCTTTTCAGAGTTACTTTGGGGGGGTTTGCAAGTTTTGGTGCTTCCAAGGTGGAGGGATCGATCTGGGGAGAGATATGCTAATTGCTCTCCTGGTCTGTACCCTCTTCTTTATGAAGGAGGAGTCCCTACTCCCCTGAAGCCTCGAACAATAGCACTCCTCTTGGCTTTGAAACTGTGACCAGTTCCCTTGTCCTCTAGGCAAAAGTTGATGGCTTAGAAATCTGATCAGGTCTCCTGGTTCTTTGTGACCAACCACAAGTGCTCTTGTCCACTATGGAACTGTGAATCAGAACCTCCTTGTAAAATTAGAGTTGCCAATCAGTAGGAGCTGCACCCAGTGACAGCAAAGGGTTTATTATAATTTCTGACCAATTTTCCAACTCCCTTGCTATTTGTAGGCTGAGATCCCGAAACTGCTGCTGTTGTGGCCACTTGCAACATTCACAACTTGTATTGCTGCTGTGTTCTTGGTGAATCCCAACCACAGTGTAATAGACCTTTCCTGTCAATCTGGTAAGTTGTCTTAGGCTGGAAAAGAGTCTCACTCTGACCTTTTATTGGCTCCATTGCTCAAAAATTTGATTTGAAGCATAATTGCAAAATTGTTTAGTATGGAATGTTAGGAGAACTCATACCTAGGCTCATGCTTGTATGCAGCCATCTTAGTTCTGCCCACCTACCAGCTGTTTTGAAATTCAGACTGTACAAGATGAGATGAAACAGTCAAAGGAAGAAGTCAGAGAGAGAAATAACAAATTACATATCTGAGTTTGAAATACCCTTTCATTGCTTTTGTTGTTTTATTTTGATGTGTCACTTTCAGTAGGAAATTTTAAGGTAATATGAAGAAGATAACAACAGTGCTAAAGTGCTTTTTTTGTACCTTTTAAGTATGCACGTGGGCTGGAAGCAAAGTTTTCTAGCAAGAGAAAAAGATTAAGGTTTCGGGGTGAAGGAAAAAAAAAGCATGAGACCTTACCTAGACAGTGTAGTTCTTTTTTCCCCCTTTGTATTGGTGAGTGTGGAGCAAGTCTACTGCATAAGCATAGATTTCATTAGCTGTTAATGAGAATTTATGTGCACACCTCCCACATACTACTTTAAAGTATATAATAATGTTAGTGCTAATGGGAGTGCAGGAGAAATATACAGCAAGTTGATATCACATTGTTTTGGCTGCTGGGCAGCACGGGGCTGAGCTCAGGAACTGAGGCTGATGCTCTTGTTACATGCTGTTCTGTACTAATGAAAATCTTTTGGTTTCAAGAGAAAGGGAATAAACCCCCAGCTATTTTCGATTACTTCAGCTCTTTCCAATGATTACCTTGGAAGACTGTCAAATACCACTATGAGAAAATATTCCTGATGTCATTATGGAAACTACATTCTAACACATAAGGATGAAGCCTCTTTTTAGTCTAATAATATATTTATGGATATTCTACACTATTTAGTACTAATATTGTGAGTTTTAAATTTTATTTATAGGAGATTGTTTTAGATCAGATATATCTATTTAGCACGTAGTTAAAGGTTAGGTTGAAAAAAATCGTATGACTGTGTGTGTGTGTGTGTGTGTGAGAGAGAGAGAGAGAGAGAGAGAGAGAGAGAGAGAGAGAGAGAGAGAGAGAGAGAGAGAGAGAGAGAGAGAGAGAGAGAGAGAGATTTTCCATAACAGGAATATTACTAAGATAAATGATATAGAAGAAATAGTTCTAGATTGGGAATCAGCAGAACTGAGTCCTAGTCCTGCCTTTGCTACTTATTAGGAAAATCATTTAACCTATCTAGGCTTCAATTATCCACACCTGAAAATTGAAGGAGCTAAAATAGATGATTATTTTTATATGTTCTTTCCATCTCTACTATTTTATGGTTCTACAGAAAAGGTGGGAATGTATACACTCATAGAAAGACAAAATTTCAACTCAAAAGAATAGCTTCAATATCATAAGAGAAGCAAGGAGTAACATGTCCGAATATCTTTTTTTTTTTTTTTTTGCAGGGCAATGGGGGTTAAGTGACTTGCCCAGGGTCACACAGCTAGTAAGTGTCAAGTGTCTGAGGCCAGATTCGAACTCATGTACTCCTGAATCCAGGGCCGGTGCTTTATCCACTGCACCACCTAGCCACCCCCCATGTCAGAATATCTTACTGAGGATTTTCATATTATTTCATTTTTGTGAACTTTAAGATGCCGAGGAATAATACAGGTTCCTAAACAAAAATGGTCTAACTAATGAGGCATAAATATCCCAGAATATAAAATAATAGAATGTTAGAAATGAAAGAAACTTTAGAAATTATCTAGTCCAACCCTTTTTATTTTATAAGTTAAAAAACAAGAGAGAGAAAGAGTAACTGAGGCTTAGAAACATAAGCCCATGGCCAACTTTATTTATGTGTGTGAATAAGGTTGCTTGACAATTTATTCACTTCTTTTTTGTTGGAAATGCATTTTATTGATTTCTTTTGTTTATTATCACCCATATTTCCTTCTGCATCACTCACCTGCTTTGCATATCATCTAGCATATTTTGGGACTTTGATGCTGAAATTTTCACTTATGGTACTGATAATAGAGGTAGCTCTTGAGCTGTAAAATTTGGAAGGGAAGGATATGGAATGATTGAATTGTCAGGAGGAGACTCATTGTTTGATGAATATGGAAGATGTTTAGTAAATGCTAAGAGGCATAATAACAGCAAGGATTAGTAAGGTATTGGAGAGACTGGATCTACAAGAAGGCAAATTTAAATTATTCCAGAGGATTTAACCTTAGGTTAAATATTTGAACTCATGTCCTCCTGAATCCAGGGCCAGTACTTTATTCACTGTACCACCTAGGTGCCCCTTAAAGTAAACTTTAAAGAAGTGAATGCTTACAGATATGTTGGAGAGTCAGAGTGAGGAGAAAGGAGTACTTTAGAACCTACTGCTATTCCTTTATGCCTAGTTAAGGGGTTTAAGAGAAAAAAAAAACATACAACCTTAGAGAGGATGCCAAAGGATGAAGTATCTTCAAGAGGAAGCTAGACTTCTCTAAGTAACAAAACATGAAAAGAATATAAGGGGAAAATATTGAGATCATATTTAGAACTGGAAGAAACCTTGAAAGATATCTTGTCCAATTCTCTCATAGTATAACCAAAGAAACTGTAGAACTAACAACTGAAATCGCTTTGCCTTAGTTCACACAGGTAGTAAGAAAAAAGTCAGAACAGAAGTTTAGGTCCTCAAGACTTTAAACTAAGCAATATTGTATTGTGCAAATGCAGAGGACAGCTTCAGAAGTCATTTTAAAAGGGGAAAGAAGAGGAAGATACAGTGAATGGTGGGAAAATAGGATTGAGTTTTGTATGGGAAAAGGAAAGTGATATGTATAGTGGTATATAATCTGGATTGCCTTCATGACTAACTACCCCTCATACCACCAATTCTATGGCATTCATGAGTCATGTGTCTCCAGCAAAGGTGTGTTTTGCTATTAAGATTCAAGAACTGTCATTGCGAGTGGTATGATGACTATCTTGAGAAATGAGAATTATGTGCGTATATGTGGGGACTGGGGGAGAGGACAGACACAGGATTATGGGGCAGAATGGAAACCTTCTTCTTTGAGGAGAACCATGCCCTTTGCAAAATCTGCCACTGAAAATAGCCTAGCCCTTTGGCTCCATGATAAAACAAGCTCTATCTAGAAGGATTTTCTTTTGTTCTTTCTTTGTTTGAACTTTTTTTTGGCAATGAAATTAATCAATAATAAATTGCATATGAAAAGAAGAACAAGAGGTAATATGGGAACTACCTGTGTAATGTAAAGTTTTAAAAAAGAACAATATAGAGTATATATAAAATTTAGAAACATAATTATGAAATCATTGAATATATTTTGTCTGCTTCTGTATTTTTCTCTTGTGCATTTTTATAGTGCTTTTAATTTATACTTTTTCTGTGTGTGTATATCTTGGGGGATTTTTGTACATAGCTCCAACTATTCACCAGTCTACCTCCCACTATTAGGCTAAATTTATTCCTTTTTATCTATCTATCTATCTATCTATCTATCTATCTATCTATCTATCTATCTAAATACATACATATGTATAAATACATTATATGG
The DNA here is from genome assembly GCF_019393635.1 of Dromiciops gliroides. Lineage (NCBI taxonomy): Eukaryota > Metazoa > Chordata > Mammalia > Microbiotheria > Microbiotheriidae > Dromiciops > Dromiciops gliroides. The sequence goes on from NC_057862.1 coordinate 206,078,423, forward strand.
CAATATAATATGCAAATTATATCATTAGCCATATATTATATTAATTTATATGTTATTGGATACACAATATAGTATATAAATTATATTATATTACTATATAATATGGTATATAAATTATAGCACCTATTATTATATTTAATATAGAATATATTTATAGTTGTATATTATATATCCATTTATTATATGATTTTTTATGCATTGTAAATGTTGAATAGATATTTGTCTTGTGTCCTCTATTGAGCTGTAAACTCTTAAAGGGAAGAATTATGTCTTTTTTTTTTTTTCTCTTAATCCTAAACTCTTAGTATAGTGTTTTGAATTCTGGAATACTTCATAAATACCTGTTCAATGATTTAGAGATAGTTTTTTTTTTCTTTTCAGGACAGTGAGGGTTAAGTGACTTGCTCAAGGTCACACAGCTAGTAAGCGTCAAGTGTCTGAAGCTGGATTTGAACTCAGGTCCTCCTGAATCCTGGGCTGCTGCTTTATCCACTGCACCACGTAGCTGCCCCCTAGTGCTAGTTTTTGATCCATCCTATTCAGACTCCTGAAAATATAACACCTAGGATGGTAAAACCTTAAACTATGATTTAGACATTCGTATCTGTGTTCTTCCTTTTACAAGATACTCCATTTCTCTACTCCATGAATTTGTTCTGACTGTCCCAATGTCTGAAATATTCCTCTTTCTTACCTCCTCCTCTTAGCTTTCCTGAGTTCATTCAATTCGTATCTAAAATTTTAGGTCCTGCAAGAAGCCTTTGTCTGTTCTTCTTAATTCTAGCACCTTCCCTCTGAGATCACCATCAGTCTTTCCACTACAAATCCTTGATATTCTTGACCTTTTGTTCTTCCATATGAATTTTGTTATTTTTTTTTCTTGCTCGATGAAATACTTTTTGGTAGTTTGAAGGGTATGGCACTAAATAAGTAAATTAATTTGGCTAGAATTAGTATTTTTATTACATTAGTAAGGCCTACTCATGAGCCATTCATATTTTTCCATTTTTTAAGATCTGATTTTATTTGTGTAAAAAGTGTTTTGTAATTGTGCTCATACAGTTCCTGGGTTTGCATTGGCAGGTAGACTCCAAAGTATTTTATATTGTCTCCAGTTATCATAATCAGAAGGGATTTCAAATGTATCCCCCACTGTATTTTCCCAATTTTTCTTCTACTTCTCTTATTTGGTTTATAAAATCCTTTATGAGCTCTTCCAGGAGGGCTTTTTGGTCTCAAGACCAATTCTTCTTTCCCTTTAAAGCTTCACACATATGAATTTTATCATTGTTCTCTTCCTCTGAGTTTGTTTCGACCCTCCCTTCTACCATACTAACTGAATGGTGAGGGTCCTTTTTTTTGTTTGTTTGTTCTTATTCATATTTTTATTTATTTATTTTTTAATTTTAGCCTATTTTGTGCCTTTTAAGGTTGATTTCTGCTCCTGAGGTACACTATGCAATGCTTAGAGCTTCTTTTTCTGGGGACCAAGGGCAAAGTCACTAGCTTTCTTCTCTGAGGGATTAGCACCATTGGGGGTACAGGCCTCATAACTGGCCTGCTGTGCCACTAGCTTGCTGAGCTAGGACGTTGGGTCTTCAGCTGCTGATCTGTGGTGTGACTAAGAGCCTTTTGCTGGCTTGCCCAGACACTGTCTGCCATGAGCTGTGTTCCGCTTTCACCCATATGAAATAAACCTTTCCTCAAGATCTTCTAGGTTATCTTAAGTTGGAAAAATTTTTCACTCCATTTTTTTTTGCATGTTTTATACCTACATAATCTGTTGAGAGGCTTGATTTAACATTGTTTTTGAGGGAAATTTGGGAGAGTTCAGGTAGCTTCCTGGTATCACTCCGCCATCTTGTCTCCACCTCAGGAACAACCATTCCACTTTTCCATAGCTATAATTGTTTAAAACCTTTTTGCCCTCCCCTTTCCCCATTCCCCGTCATTTAGAGCCCAAATTTGTCTCTTTGGAATTTCCACCCATTCCTCCTATTTTGGCTCCTCTGGGGCCAAACAGAACAATTCCTATCTCTTTTCCACATGAGAGTCCTTCAGATACTTGAACATAGCCATCTCTTCCAGTCTTGACTTGAGTCTTGACTTGTTCAGATGAAACATTCCTTCTTCCTTCAACTTATCACTTTGAAGATAATAATGCATGCTGTATCCTCTCTCCAATAATTTATATAAGATCCAATCAAGATACTATAACCATGTTAGAAAGAAAAAAAGTCACAAAGGGGCAGTATGAAACCTGAAGGGTATGTATGGAAGAGGAACAATATCACACTTTGTCTTAACCATTAAATCAGCTATTTTTTTTAAGCTTAAAGGGACACTATGGGTCATTTAGTCCAATCCTTTGATTTTCCACATAAGAAAGGAACTATTAAGTGGCAGACCTGGGACCAGAACTCAGGCCTCTTGATTTCCAGTTCAATGCTCTTCCAAACTTGTGCCACACTATATGGGAGAAATGGTGTCATTTTGGGTTGATTAGCTATGGAACTGTGGCTAAGTCACTTAACCTGATTACATAAATGCATGCAAAGAAGCCCAAAGGTTTATTTTTTTCCACCTAAACTGGCAGACCTACCTTCACCTCTTTTAGGCACTGTACTGAGAAAATGCACAGCTGCCAGTCACCGTAACAGCATGGTCCTCCCTCAAAGCCAAGAGACTATAGAAATGGCTTCAGACCATTATGCACCAGGAATGATTACTGTTATTTGGAATATTTACAGTATTAGTATTATGCATTTAGAAACATGTCAACTTGAGGGAAGATATGTGGATATAATATTGGATGTAAGTCAGGAAGACCTGACTTCAAATCTGGCCTCAGAAAATTACTAGCTCTATGACCCTGGATAAGAAACTTACTTTCAGTTTGCCTTGGAGGCAGCTAGGTGGATCAGTGGATAGAGTGCTGGGCCTAGCGTCAGGAAAACCTGAGTTCAAATTTGGCCTGACACTTACTAGTGGTGTGATTCTGGGCAAGTCATGTAACCTTTATTTGCCTTAATCCACTAAAGAGGGGAATGGCAAAAGGTACTCCAATATCTTTGCCAAAAAAAATCCATAGACAGTATTGACATGCCATGGTACATGGAGTTATGGAGAGTTGGACATGACCAAACAGCTGAACAATAACAAATTATGAGACTGAGAGTTAATATATTATAATACAGTATGAATGAAGCACTAGTGTGAATAATTATACTTCAAAGCCTCATGGTATTTTGGATAGAATGTTGGACCGGGAAACAGGATGACTGAATTTTATTCCTGGCTCAACAACTTACTAATTTGTAAAATACAACATGTTTCTCTTCCCTTAAATTTAAAATGAGGAATTCAGAGTGGACAAGATGATCTAGAACGTCCCCTTAAACTCTAAAAATGTATTATTCTTTGATGAATACTATCTAAGAAAGCAAGCATAAATATAGTGGAGAGATAATATTTATTTCTAGACACCTGGGTATGTAGCCACATATCTGTCCAAATATTTCTTTTATCAGGGCCACCATGTTTGAAATCCAGCTATTTCTTAGCATTGCGGCAGATACTGACATTCTGCAGATAAGTTAGCAATATCAAGTACCAGAGGACAAAGTGATAACTAAGAATGCTGGTATCTCAAGCAGAGAAGTATAGAAAAGAGGACCAGAAGACTATTAGTGGAAGAAAGAAGCCTCTCTAAATGTTTTCACCATAGAGCAAAGGCCCAGTCACTCTGCCCTAGTTTCAGCTCTGCCAGAAGAGGAGGTCAAAGGCAAAGAACAAGGTTTACTTTTAGGAAATGAGAAGCTTTCCTGTAGTAATTGAACTCCATGCCCTGGAGATGAAGAAACACAAGCAGAAGCAAGAGAGAATAATGGGTTATTATGGCTACTCCAGAGTAATGTCTCCATGGACTCAGTTCTTCCTAACGGAGAGCCAGACATTTTGCTGACACAAAGTTCAGGACTTCATTGTCCTGCCAACTCCAATATGTCACTGAAAGTCTGTACTAAAGAATTGTAAACAATAGTTTTTCATTTCTCAGGGAAGACTAAGGTGGAGGATAAAAGGAATTTAGGAGGGAGGCTTTCCCAACTCATTAATTTTTGCTTAATTAAAGAGAAGAGAAAAGGTCTGAGGGCAGGAAGATGGAAGATATCTCCAGTTTCCCAAAATGATAAGGGGAAGGTAGGAAAGGGACCTATTAAAATACCTTCTTATGAGGTACTGTGGGTGGTGGCTGTTTCTAACTTCCACTCAGTTAAATATGTTTCCATCTTGCTGTCTGTACACATCAATGATTTGTGTTGCTGTCGCTGTTGGCATAGCAGGAGGTGTAAATATGTTTTTCAAATCCTCCAGGGGACCGCTGAGGTCTCCCCCCTCCTCCACTTGAAGATTAGTTCAAACTGCAGCCTCTCCCTCCTTGGCGGGCTTCCATCCATGAGCTAAAACCAGTCACTCTCCATCTGGCATTCACACTGATGAAACCTAGACAAGCCCTGGAAAAGGGGGAGAAGAAGAAAGAAAAAAAAATCAATGTTTTACTACTGGTAGTTTTCAACACCATGCTGAGACCATAGGGAAATGTTATTGGATCTGCCTTTTACAATTATCAAACCATAGAAAGCTCTGTTCTCATATATGCCTATATATACCTCCCATCCTTCCTAATGGAAATCACATATGTGCAAAAAAAAATGGCTTGTATACAAAATGAGGAAAGGGTCCTTGCAAAAACAACTACAATCCCACTTTGTATGCTGAGGAATTTTTTCTAAGTATGGTCTCCATTGTTCTGAGCAGCCACCTGGAGATTTGCTTTAATTTTCAGAAACCTCCCAATCTTAGAATGGAAGGGAAATCTTTGCAAGTTGATAGTATTTGCCCAGTGATGTTTAAATCTAGTTAAACAGAAGGAATCCCTGTTCTTTCTGTCTTTCTCTCAAAGACAGACAACAATGACATAGGCAGACAGGGCAAGGATCTACCTACTAGAAAGAGACACCTGGTAACAAAGCCTAAAAGAAATACAGAAGAATTCTCCCTTGAATAGTTGATTCTTGAATATTCATGGAATCACTGGCAAATAAAGAATATCAATTACTGAGGTCCTTTGTTTATTTCTATCTTCTTTTTCTTTCTTTCTAGTACTCCTGTGAAACTAAGCAAGTAGGAGAAACTCACCAAAATAAAGATAAAAATTACATACTTCCAATTACATTTCTTGTGGGATATTAGAATAATTCATGAAAATGTGATTGCTGGGAATATGATATTTCTGCTTTAATAGATGCATTTGGGATTTTTATGAGGTGTAGGTATCCCTTCCACCTTCATAAATCATTGTCCTTTCATTTATCAAAACAGGAGTTCTTAGTATATGGTTTTGTTGCATGTACTACCTTGGCAATCTAGTCAAGTCTGTGAACCCCTTCTCAGAATATTTATAAATGCATAAAATAAAACAAATAGAATCACCAAGGAAGCCAATTATATTGAAATATACAACTATAAATATAGATGTTTTTTCATTTCATGAAGCCCAGTGGTAATGTTAAAAAAAATGAAGGAATGAATGATTGAGTAAATAAACAAACCAACCAACAGACTAATCAATCAATCAATCAATTAACTCATTGATTAATTAAGCAAAAGAAGTCACTACCCAGTAACCCAACTTTTTATAATAAGACCTTCCAAACTTAGCATTGGAAAGCTATGTAACAGTGGATAGAGTTCTGGGCCTGGGGTGAAAATGAGTCATTTTCATGAGTTCAAATATGGCCATAGACAATTACTAGCTGGGCAAGTAACTTAATGCTGTTTACCTCAGTTTCCTCATCCATAAAATGAGCTGGAGGAGGAAATTGCAAATCATTCCAGTTTCTTTTCCAAGAAAACCCCCAAAGCAGTCATGAAGAGTCAAACATGACCAAGAAATGACTGAACAACAAACAGCACACCTAGTCTTCAGAAAAAAAAAAATTACAGATCAGTGCCAGGCCTATAGTTGGAGCCTCCATGGTTTGGTAATGACTAGCAGAGATTACTTTCCCTGTGGCACAGTTTTTGAGAACATAGGGTCATTGGCCTGGGGCTTTATTGGAGGAAATGGAATATTACATTATTAATAATAAGATTTTGTCCTTATATATAGTAGCTTATTTCTGCCAAATAGCCCTGAATATTTTTATTTGCATTATTTTTTCTATCCTTACTTGCTGGTGAGGTATAGAGAGGATGGTGTTGTTATTCTGATCATATTCTGATCATGTAAAATGAAAAAGATTCAGAAGCAAAAGGAATGATTCCTGAAGAAGAAAGGTAATGCAATTTTGTGAAAAGTTTCTTATTTTATAAAAGGCAGTATAATGTCTTAGAGAAAATTTTGGCTTTGAAATCAGGAAGAGCTGGGTCAAATCTCACCTCAAGTATTCACTAGCTGTATTACTCTGGTCAAATCCCCTTTTTTTATAGAATGCAAAGCCATTTAATGTTGAAAACAACATAACAAGACTACACATAATGTAAGGGGTAAAAAGGGATATAAACAAAAAATAAAATTTAAGCAGGAATAGGCAAATATGTGGGAAAATAGAATAAATTTAGAAAAAATAGGAATATGAAATTCTATGCATCAGTTGAGGAAAATGACATTTCTTGGTTTTGAGGAGTTGGATCGGGACACATTTTACAGAGGAGGTGGTATTTATTCTGAATAGTAAAGTATGAGGAAGATGTCAAATAAGTGGAAAACAAGGGAAGGTTAAGCAATTTCAAGCATAAGGAGCAGGATGAACAAAGGCAGAAGCAGAAAGTCATTGGATAAATTTGGCTTCAATATGAAAAAGAATATGATACTCCTTAGGGTGAGTTAACACTAAGATTTTTTATTAGACACTCCGAAGTACAGACTTGATTTAGTAGGCAACAGGGAGCCATAGAAGATATTGGAGCATGAAAGTAAATGATTAAGCTTGATAATTAGAAAAGTTATTCTGGTCATGGACTAGAGGGTTGTTCTGGGAAGCAACTTTGGGGTAAAAAAAAGTTCCCCCTTTTTGGACTTGTTAGTTTTGTTTTTCCTGGGGATTTGGGTAGTATATAGAGTATCTGTAGTACTTAGCACAGTGCCTCATTTATGTTAATTCCTTGGTAAATTTTTGTTGAATTGAACTGAATTAGCTCCAAGGAGTTTGTCATAATGGAGCAGAGACTGAAATAAGTTATAGAAAGAGTAAGGAGGGAGTGAATTAAAACAAAATACGGAGATAAAATTAATAGGACTTGCTAAATGATTAAATGTGTGGCCCATACATTAAAGAAAAAGGAGCTCAAAAAGATTGAACTTTAACATTTATATAACTAGAGATACGTTGAGATCATTGATAAAGCTATTGAGAGCAATGGTGGACATGATAAAGAAGGAAGGAAATATTGTGGAGGATAACTGAGGGCTTCACATTTAGACTTGTGCTGCAGGTATTGATAAAAAGGGTATGTTGTAGATCATTTGAAATGAAGTGGGGTAATGGGAAATGGTTGTATCTGGAGTCAAATGACTTGCATTCAATTATTCTCATTGCCACTTATCTTTGAAGTGGAAAGGACCTTATAGGTGATCTAGTTGAACCTATTCACTTTACAGAAGAGGAAACTGAAATTCAGAAAGGTTAAGTGACCTATTCATGGCAACACAAGAGGAAACAATTTGAACCTAAGTCTTGTTGGCTCCTGAGCCACTAAACCACCATGCCTCTTGAAACCCTGTCTCATATCAACTACACCAAAGGTGTCAAAATTGTAGCTGGAAAACTTCCAAATACCACTAGATAGAAATATAATTGAAAAATCTTTGATAAAATAAATAAGAAATATAAAAAATAGTGTTAATTTATAGTTTTCTAAGTCAATATGCTGCAAGGAGCAATTGTTTCTATTTGAGTTTGATACCACTGTACTATTATACCATGTTACTACAATCAGTGTGACCTCAGGCAAATTACCTCACTATGCTTGAATTTTTTCATCTATATTATAAGTGAGGTGTGCTTGAAATTTTCTTTTTCCTTTTAAGTAGTATTTTATTTTTCCAATCATATTTTTTTTTAGTGAGGCAATTGGGGTTAAGTGACTTGCCCAGGGTCACACAACTAGTAAGTGTTAAGTGTCTGAGGCCGGATTTGAACTTAGGTACTCCTGACTCCAGGGCTGGTGCTCTATCCACTGCACCACCTAGCTGCCCCTCCAATCATATTTAATGGCAATTTTAACATTCATTTTTAAAATAAAATTTGAGTTCCAATTTTTTTCCCCTCCCTACTTCTAGTCCTTTCTTTTTCTCCTCCCTAAGACAGCAATTTGGCATAGGATATATATACATATATATGTGTATATATATATATATATATATGTATGTATGTATAGTCATGTAAATATTTTCTTATTGATCATGTTTTAAAAGAAGAAATAAAATAAAGGAAAAACTAGGGAAAAAAATGAAAATAGTACACTTCATCCTGCATTCAGACTCTCTGTTCTTTCTCTGGATGTGTAGAACTTTTTCCATCATGAATCTTGAAATTGTCTTGGATCATTGTATTGATGAGAAGAGTAAAGTCTCTCATAGTTGATCATTGCACAGATTTGTTGTTACTGTATACAATATTCTTTTCTTTCTGCTCCCTTCATTTTGTACCAGTTTACATAAGTCTTTGTGAGAAAATAATTGTTAATAATGAATTTCTTGGTTGGGAGCCAGATATCAGTTTGTCCTTTTAATCCACCCTCCCCACCTCTCTAGAAAGTTCAGATCTTGTCTGGGAGGAATCCAAGGGAGTAGGGAAAATGGAGATTGATTCTTTTGTTTAGCTAAGTAAATAACCACACCTAGACACTGGGATTTGTCCTTTTGCATACTCTGTAGACAATCATGAAATCATGTTAATCATGCTATAACCAATTGACTTAGATCAATGTTTAGTGACCCACCTCTATCTAAGGATGAAAAAATTGGGGCCACACCAGGGTCAGTCTCTCTTTTTGCCCTCTCTTTCCCCTCTCTCTGGCCTTGCTCTTGCTTGGTATGCACTCTTTCTCTTAGGACTATGTAGGCATGAAGGCCTGAGGCTATGAGAAGTTAAGGAGACACGGGTCAATTCTTTACTGGTATAGAAAATATTAATTAATAATAAATGGTTACTGACAAAATGGGTGCAATAGCTGTTAATATATAAATAGCAATAATATTAAAAAACACAGTTTAGCACAATAATTTAAAAAAACACTTCTTTCCAGGTCTTTCCGAAATCTACCTGCTCATCTTTTCTTATATTTTTGAAAATTTCTAAGATAACATCTAGCTCTAATTCTATAATCCTACCTGTGAGAAACCCCACTTAAAGATTTCTAATTCTATAATCCTACCTGTGAAAAACAACACTTAAAATTTTCTAGGCCTCTGGGTTGGAGAAGTATCAAAGGTCTTTATTTGCATTCCAGAGAGAATGAGCCATTCTTTCATGGAATGAGAGCCAAAGTGGGCCTCTGAGCCCTTTTATCCTTTAACAGGCTGGCCCCTCCTTTCTTCCCCAGTTACAATTTGTGAGCCAAGACACTGGTGCCAAAAGCTAGCCAATCAGAACACTGTATAGACAATGGGGGGAGGTGATGCAGAGACAGTCTTCTAAACTCCTCCCCCATGACCAGCCTTGGGTCTCCCTCATCATGTGATTTGGTTCACTGGGGAGGGGGAGGGGAGGCAGCGCCTTTTGAGACTGGGAGGAGCCTGGATCCCATTTGTGGATATTAGCATTTTTGACTTTTGAAAGGGGCCCCCACATCTTCCTCACTATCTTCCTTTGATTTTTTGAAATTCATGGATAAACCTAAGTAGAGGGGTCAGGGTTAGAGACATAGATTTCAAAATCATCCACAAGAGGTTTTAACTGAAGATATATGAATGAAGGAAATAGGGGACAGCTAGGTGGTGCAGTGGCTTAAGCACCAGCCCTGCATTCAGGAAGACCTGAGTTAAAATCCGACCTCAGACAGTTGACACTTACTAGCTATGTGACCCTGGGCAAGTCACTTAACCTTCATTGCCCCACCCAAAAAGAAAAAAAAGAATGAAGGAAATCAAAACAGGAGAGGATTTAGAGATTAAAGAAGAAATTACATAAAATATTTAAAACAGACTATAAACACTGGCATTAGATAAAAATAATGATTATTTATACCTTTATAACCTCCTTCATTTCAATATAACTCAGTGTGACCTCATGATTTCTTACCACCTTTCCAAAAGGAAGTGATAGATGGCACATTTTGGTATTTTATTAATCTCATGAAAAAAAGTGGAGACTTTATATAACTAAGCTATAAAGTTAGAAAGGTGAGTCAGTGGAAAAATCAGAGTTGCACCCCTTTTTCTTTTCAATCAGACTTGGCCCTGACCATTCAGAAATAACAGATCACCAATGACCTTCACCTCTTCAGTTTGCCTCTTCAGGATGCACATTTTTGCAAGACATACTGGAAATAGTGCTCTAGACATAAAGCTATTTTAATTTCCATAGTTGTTGCTCTCAACACTGCCTTTAACATTTGTTGAATTGAATTGAAAATGCAATCATCTCTTATGAAAAGTACTGGACTGGGAACATGGAAATCAGCAATCTTCCAATGATTAAATACATGATTTTGAGAAATCTCAAAGATAAATCATGGGTACCAATAAATAGAAGCAAAAAACTGCCAAGTTTCTAAGGGAAATGCTTCTAACAATATACCTCTCTCCTCAGAATATGATGATGAATTGAAAGTTCCTCACATCTTCTCCTCTTGTCTCCAATGATTAGAAAGCCTGCCATAGCTTTCCTGCTGATGGATCTTGTGTTCATTTTTTTTTTTTAACCTTTGGTTAGAGATTAGGGGAAAATTCAGTAGAATATCATACCCTACCTAAAACAAGTTTCACGCTATCTGCCATGCAGCATCCTCTTTTACTCTACCCAAAACAACATCCCTCTGGTATCAAAAATCTATAGATAACCCCCAAATTCTTGGAGAAATGTTTCTCATATCTGTGACTCCTTGGTATTATGACTGCTGAAAAGCTGAGTGAAAATACTTACAGCATCTAGTATGCCTCAAATTAAGCTATATATCTTCTACAGCTATCTACAAGGAGACTGAATATTACATTGGCATCTTGCCATCTACTTTGCTACCCTACATGTAGCATTTGTGCTTCTCCTCCCCCCTTGCTCTGAGAATAATAATTGGATCAGTACTATTATTATTACCAGAAAGGGCCAAACAATTTTATGTCCTGAGGCCCTATTCAAAATTCCCTAATTTCCCAAACCAAAATCCCCTTCCCCTCTGGCCACTTCTCCCTTATATTCATTGTATTCCCCATTAGAATGTAGGCTTCTTATGGAAAGGGTTATCTCAGCTTTTCATTTGTATTCTGAGTTCCTACCATAGTGCCTAGCACATAGGAGGCCCAGCAGAATGTTTGTTGGTTTTTTGATTGACAGCAAAAAGGTAACACTTGGATTCATCCAGGGATAGAAAGTTGGGCCCATCTAGGAGAGCTTTCAGTTAGTATGCTAATTAGAGAAATGCCAGCAGAGAGATGGTTTCAGTTTTGTCACAATATTCATCTTGATTTAAACAATCCTCTGAAAACAAAGCATCTTTTCATGAAGTGTGCCTGGAAAGGAGGGATACTGGGTGGGTTTCTAGACCCTATAGCAGAGCACTGGTGGAGTCAGGAGCTCAGAAGGGGATTCAGTGGTGCCATATCAGGGACAAGCCTCTCATGGATAGATTGGGGCTAGTACTCAGCTCTGACAGAATTGTTCTTTTTCTTTTTTTTTCTTTTTTTTTTTTTTTTTGCGGGGCAGTGGGAATTAAGTGACTTGCCCAGGGCCTCACAGCGAGTAAGTGTCAAGTGTCTGAAGCCAGATTTGAACTCAGGTACTCCTGAATCCAAGGCCAGTGCCTTATCCACTGCGCCATCTAGCTGCCCCGAGAATTGTTCTTGTAGAGCTTACATGATTCAATGCCATGAAGTGGGGTAAGCAGTGCAGAGGCTTTGGTCACACATAGTTTTTATGTTACTATGTAAGAGAGAACATACTGAGAGACAGAGGAATGTTTACTCATAGATTGAGAGGACCATGGCACCCTCTCATTTCCTCCCTTTTTATCTCCTGAGGGAACCCATATGCTGGAGTGTGTCCTTGTGTCTTCTATATTATTTCAAGCACAGGCAGTAAAATTTCTGACCATAAAATGTCATTTTATACATTTTTTTCATTCATTAAACCATCGCTATATTTGAGTACTGGATCTTTAGTTATATCTATCTATCTGCACATCTATCTATCTATCTATCTGTGTATATATATATATATATATATATATATATATATATATATATATATATATATATATCTGTCTACCTACTGATCTATCTATCATCTATCATGTCTCTAAAAGTTTAAGATAAATATGCAGTTCTGAGAAGTTGAGATATTATATAACTAGCCTAGACTATGAAATCAATGAACAACTGAATATTAATGTGTACTATTCCCTCCTTCCACCCCAACAGCATCTAGCATAGTGTTTGGTATATGGTAAGCATTCAAGAAATCATTAGTCTATGAAATGGATTAAACTGAACATCATCTGTTAAAATGAATTGGTTTTCTAAAAACAAAATAAAACAATACCAATAACAACAACAACTAGACCTCAAAGGAAAATAGCTCCTTAAGTTGAGATCCAAAGTGTCCCTCCTCAGGAATCCTCTTATATATGCTACCTCTGAGAAGAAGCCTTTCCCATGTCCCACAGGTTCCTGAGCCATCTCTTCCACATATTACCCTGTATTTAACTTGAATATATTTACATTTACTTATATGTACACATGATGTTTCCCCAGAGAGAATGTAAGCTTCTTTAGGTTAGGGACTATTTTGTTTTTTGTCTTTTTATCTCCATCACATAGCATGGTGTCTGACATGTCATAGGTACTTAAGAAATACATATTGATTTATTGCTTAATATTATGATCATCCTGGCCATCCAGCGAAATACAACCTGCCTGAAAAGATTGAGAGAAGTTATTATTTTGCAATTATATTAAGAACTAATCATTAAGTTAGGATTAAGGCTTTCTGCCTTTATTCCCTCATTCAGGGACCAGCCCCTGTAGGTCAGTTAGCCATTCTCTTAAGGGCATGGCTGATAGATGAGATCACTGTAATCCCTGGGAGGGACCCCACCCAACTAGGAGACCTTACTTCTCTTTAGAGTATAAAAAGAATTAGGTGAATTCTTGCCCCAAAGCAATGAGCCCAAATCCTTGCACCCCTCTATTGGAGTTTAGTGGGACCCAGCTCATGATGGAGAAAACCAACCAGAATGGTCTATGCAGAGATAGATATTTCTATCCAGATTTCTGGAGGCACATGAGTCTCATGATCAAACCACATTCTCAGGAATGGAAGACTTCTAATCTATCTCCTCATTTAAATGTCCACAAATCAGGGTTGAATTCTCCTGTCAGGGGCATTTTTTTTTTAATTAAGACATTCAATGTCTTTATTAGGTATCTTTGGTTACTGAGAGAAAGCATTGACTAGATGTTGTCTAATCCATTTGCCTCCATTTCTTTCTTTCTCTTTTCTTTTTAAATTTTTTTGGCAAATAAATGAGCATAAATCATTACAATTTATTGATTATTAGCTAGTCTAATTAATACATTTATTATTAATTACCCAGAAACTTTCTCTCTTGGGATTTTTCATTCATCAAAAGGTAAATGGACAGACTGACTTGATCCTGAGGAAATTCATGTTTCCTTGGGCATTGTTCTTATTCTGTTCTATGACTTGATTTATAGCCAAAGGATCACTATTTGTAGATATGAAATAACCCCAGTCCTGCTTAAATGCAATTTTTTTTAGTACAGGGACAGCTTTTGTTTGTTCTTTGTATCTTTAGTGCCTAGAACAGTGTCTTTTATAGAGTACACATTTAATAAACATTCAAGGAATTTAATTGAATCATGAGAACCTGATGTGGATGATATCCAATGTAGTTCTTGTTCTCAGTAAGAAGCAGTGTTAATATTTTCTCCTTAGAGAACTCAAATTCTTGTTCATCCTCCAAGCTATTTGATGCTGTGTAAATTCATTGACAAGGTTATTACTTACTGTATTAAATAGAAAATGATTACTCAGATGATTGAGCATTTTGCCAGTGGTGGTTAATGGTACCAGTGCAGAAGGGTGAGACTTGTATATAAAATGGGTCATGTCCATTTTAGTAGATTCAGGCCCAATATTATGTGTTCTGTTAATATGTCAGAATTAGAACTTTCAAGAGTTCATGGACAAATGGATATAAAGTTTCTGCAACAATACATTGAAAATTTGATGTTTTGAAAAGTTTCTAAATTCATTAACATCGCCAGTGCATTGAAATTGCAAACACAATTATGTCCATAATAATGTTCACAAAAGGTATTCAAACATGTGCTGTCATCCTGAGCATTACAGTGGAAAGAGCATTGAACCAGGAGCCAGTAGACTATTGGTTCCACCTTAATCATTATCTGTGGCATCTTGAGCAAGTCGTTATAGGCAAATAGGTATTGGGTTAACATAAGAAGAAACTTGGAAATCATCAGAGCTGCTAAAAACAGAATAGACTGAATTGGGAGGTACTAAGGTCTATAGTGGAAAAAGTGTGCTAATAGGAAGAAAACTGTAGGGATGTTGGACCAAATGACCACTATAGTCATTTCTAGGTGAACCAGTGGATAGAGGGCAGGGTATGGAGTTAGAAAAACTCATCTTCCTTACAACAACAACAAATACCAGATACTATTACTCTCTCTAGACTTTAAATTACTCATTTGTAAGATGGGCAGTGAAGATCAGGATATGCATAGGGAAAAATAGGGCTATGGTCATTACCAGTGGCAATAATTCTGTGATTCTGTAAAACATCCACCACAAAGAACCTAACTTCCACATGAATTAATCAGTGACATTTTAATCTAGTTACTGTTTTATCAATATCCTTTTGCATTATATTATATTTTCTTGGTACAGAGTTGGTATTCAAACTGAAGCCTGCCAATTCCAAATCCAGATTGTGTTCCATGGTACAAGTTATAATATCAAAATAAACTTTATTCCTTATATCTGAAGGAGCTAATGGGCACAGTGATGACAGTACTGGACTTAGCGATAATATATACTGAGTTCAAATCCAGCCTCAGACACTTATTATCTCTATGATCCTGGGCATATCATTTAAAACTTGTCTGCCTCAATTTTCCCGTCTGTAAAATGTGGATAATTAGAGCCCTATATCCTCAGCTTGTTGTGTGTATAAAATGAGATGATATTTGTAAAGCATTCTGCAAACCATAAAGTGTGATGTAAAAACTCTTATTATATAATGGAATTTTAAAATATCAGAATCTCCTCAGCCCCATTATTTTAGTCTCAAATTAGTTTTTCTAGTTTGAAAAATCAAATGAATTTAAATTTCTTTAAAATGAATACCAAAACTGTCATTCACTCAGCCTCAACCATATGTTTTCTATGAAAGAGAAATTCAGGAGTTGGTAAACCAATATATTTCCAAAGGTCTTAATTGGCACATTTTTTCATTTTTCCTACCAACTTATTTCTGATCTCCTTTTATGAATATCAGAATTCCCACTTGGCCACAGTGAAAAAGGTGTATTTATAGTATGTAACCCAAACAAGAAATAGGAATACACAATGACGGGAGGAGAAATTTGCCCTGAAATAGGGAAAAAAATGTCTGGGAAAAAAATTCATAGCTAGTCTCTAAAACCTACTGTATAGGTAGGTTAGTCAAGAGAAACTGATCTAGGTTCAGGAAAATTCTGCAGCACTTTCCCCCCTTCTTTTTTTTCCAGACTGTCAGCTTTTTTGCACAGGGAGATGACTTAGGAGATTTGCTTTAGATTCACAATCTTCTGAACATCCTTTAGTGGCTTGGTTCACCAAACAACACTAATTGCTCCCCAACAACTACAATTTGGATATAGCAGTCAGATGGCTATCATTGCTCATGAAAAAGAATAATGTTTATGTTTTCAAAATCTACTATGATGCTCCACTTTGGTTGAAAGCTATTATGTACGTTTTGGAGGCATAGGGAACCTAGGATTTGATTTAATTTTATTCAATTTACCAAATACTGATTAAGTACCTAATATATTCAAGGCACTGAAATAGATGCTAGTCTTACAAAGACAAAAAGAGAATAGTCCCCACCTTCAAGAAGCTTACATTCTACCAAGGGTAATACACCATGTATACAAATAACAAAACACAAAGTGCATACAAAGTTATACAAAATTATTTCAAGAGGGAGAGAATTCTAAATACTAGGGGAAATCAAGAAAGGCTGGATATAGAAGGCGGCGCCTCACTGTGCTTTGAAGGAAGCTAAGAATTCTATGAGGTGGATGTAGCATAGAGATTTGACTTGTTCAGATTCTTTATTATTTCAAATGGATGCTGCCCTGATTTGGAGGATAGAAATAGGCACTGCTGTTACCAAACTTGATGAAAACCCCAAGCTGTGTCAAAGACACTCTTTGAATTCACATAAAACAGTTTTATGTGACTGTTCACCAACTCCCCTTCACTGGTCATGATCTGCCTGTGGCAAACTGTTTCTCCCTGGGACTAGAGAAGATTACTCCCACCGATACTCTTCTGACAGTGTGAATATTGACTTGCACTTATAAAGGTCAGGCAGTTCCACTAGTTAATGGGAGTGAGAACAGCAGCTCCAACAAGTCTCTTTGAAAGGAATTTAACCTTCAAATTGCAAAGTATGCTGCTCTAGGGAGCCAATTTTTTGGCAACTAACGAAACACTTGCTTTTCATTTTTTTCCAAAAATACCAACAGGGGTCAGAATATTAACATTACAAAAGAAAACAGACTCACCATGCAGCAGACAGTTTGTCTATGAGAACGTCATCCAGAAAAGACCTTGTTATTTTTATTATTTAAAGAGAGTTGGTTACAGAGAAGTCACTCTCTAGGCCTTTAACTTTCCCAAATGTATAATAGTCCTCTCTGCTTTTAAGAACCATGTGCTGTAAGATGATAAGCCGCTTCATATATTTTTCTCAGCATCATTCTGACATAAGATCAAGAAAAAAGGTTCATTCCCACTGGAGCACTGCATCTTTGCACCTACCCTTTGAAAAGTCCTTCGCCTTCTGTTATTGTCTTGTGACTGAGTTCAGGGCAGACTGACATAATTTAAGGTCTCTGGGAATGTGGCCTATCTGTTAATAGCAGTGTCCCGAAGTACAATGCAAGAAGGATGAGAGTGAGAAAAACAGGGCTGAAAATGAGAATAAGCCTTCACTTTTCATCCTGATGGAAAGTAAAACCAATATTTTTAATTTTTAATAAAACACATTTATATCATGGCACCAGCAGCTGAAAGATCATGCTGCATATAAATGAAGACGATTCCCTGGTTTGTCTTGCACAGCAGAAGACGGCAGACATAATGATGAAGAGTACCTTTTACAAGTAATAAGTAGGAAGAAGAATAAGTCCTGGGTGTCTTGGAAAGCAAAGCTTTCTTGATTCTGGAACATATTTTAGAAATGGCATTATGGCTTTCACCACTGTAAGTTTGACATCAGCTAGATTTTAGATTGTGCTAAAATCATCCTTAATGTCCTTTCTGCCTCATCAGTGGGAGACCATTCAAGTAACAAAGTGCCAATCAGGGGCTCTTGTTCCTCTTTAGCTTGAAGATATTACTGTAGAGCTTTTCTGAAAGCATGATCTCTCTGCTTGAGATGCCCTTTATTATAACTATAGTTAAAGGTCTGCTGGCTTAGCTATTATAAACCCCTAATGTTCTCGACTGCAAAAATTTGCTCTAGGATAAAGCTCAGCATACTAAATTTGAGCCCAGCGGAATTCGGATTTTGATCAATCTAAACGGGGAAAAATTGTCATTTCAGCTTAAAAGAGAGTAACAAAAATATAAATACCAAAACTATCTAAGCTGCTGTTTTTGGTTGCTTTGTTATCAATGAGTAGCATTGTTAATTAAGACAGTTGCTATGTAATTATTTCATAATGTGAACTAGTCATTTTTGTTATTTTGGAAGGGAAAAAGGTAATTACTCCCAAAAGAACAAGAGAAAATGGGTTATAGGTGTGATCATTTTCTTGATAGAGAAAGTATCATAAGAGGTTTTAAACTCATAAAGAATTCTGAAAACACATAAGGAACCCTAATGGCTTATTTACAGGGATAGAGACTCCTAAATGGGTTTTTCAATGAGGCACATGCCCCCCCGTACCTACATTACTCCCTGAACATTCCATCAGCCATGTTGGAAACCTGATAAAGTGATTTGAACCATCAGGGTCCCCTTCATGCCCAGGTGTGATTATTTATTATATGAAAGTTTTAATGTAGACTTGTTTTCAGACATGGTCTATCTGTTAATACCCGTGACTTTGGCAGGGGCTGGGTCCTCTTTCTGGATTAATGTTACTAGTGTTGGGAATCAGGTGAAAGGGCTGAATGAACACAATGTATTAGATAGTCACAGCCCTTCCTGAAAGCATTAAAAAATGTAATTCTTTTAAAAAAAACACATTGAGAGAATCTGGCTCTTGCTATTCTCTACATAAAATTTCAACACAGAATGTGAAAGTGAATGTGTTTAATGAAGTCACTGCTATATTACATTACATGAAAAAATTACTGACTCAGTACAAGTCCCAGATCTGTCACTTATTAGCCATGTGTTCATGGGCAAGTTGCCTCACTTCCCTGGTTCTCAGTTTATTCTAAGATAAAATTAGAGTGTTGGAATTTATGATTAATAACTTCCTTTCTGTATCTAAAACTAAAGAGTGATGGGCTAGAGGAAAGATCCAATTTTAAGGAAAGAATAATAAAAATAGCTAGCCTTTATGGAGCTCTTTAAAGTTTACAAAGTACTTTACAGATATTTTATCATTTGATCCTCTCAAAAAACCTATCAGGTAGGTACTATTATTTTCCCCATTTTACAAATGAAGAAACTGAGGTTGATAGGTTAAGTTACTTGACAAGGCTCACATAGCTACTATGTTTCTAAGATACTCAGATATTCATAGCTTTAAGTCCATTGTTTTTCACCTAGGTGATAGGCAGAAAAAAAAGGAAGGAAGGAAGGAAGGAAGGAAGGAAGGAAGGAAGGAAGGAAGGAAGACTTGTTAAATGTTTATTATGTTCCAAGAGCTCTGCCAATTACTAGAAATAAAAAAGAGAGTTTTTATCCTCAAAGAGATCACTTTTTCATATAGAAAGATACTTTATATGGGAATGTAGAGGTATGGGAAGGGTATTTTTTGTCTGGGAAATCCCAGGGATGGTCATTGAACCCATGGTGATTTGATTGAGATGGTCTTTCCGTAAAACAAGTTAGTATTGAATTGATTTTTGTTTTCAGAGCAAGAGGTTAGGCATAAAGCCAGGGGTCCTCCATAACATTGCATAAATTAAGATAATGTCTTGGGGTGAAGGGTTAGAAGCACTGATTTCATTGTGTGGCACTGGCTAAGTATATTGGCTATACAAGTTTGCAATCACTGACTCACTTGGCTTGATGTCTTGACCTAAGACCTGGAGTCTCATGAGATGCCCAGGCCATGTTTTCTGTAGGTCTAGGAAACTAAAGGATGCAGGGAGATGGCAGATAGAAAGGATATGGTCCAGGTAGAAGGCTTGAAGTATAATCTGATTGTCTGAATCTGACTAGAGACAATAGTCAGTACTTTTTTCTAATGCATAATTTTGAATGAGCCTTTGAAATCAAAGTTGATTGGAATGGATTATGCATGATAAAGGCTACCTTTTCTTTGGTTCATAAGTAATTTTGCAATCAGAAAGAAAATTTTAGTGACTTCATTGTTTGCTTATATTTTTAACTTCATTCAAAATAAGTAAAGGAGTGAAATACATATATACATGCATGTATGAATGTAAGTATGGATACACATACACAATTCTGAGCATACTCATTTCTTATCTGTGTGATGAGGCAGAATCACAATGTTAAAACAGATTTTCAGCTGTTAGTAAGTTAGTTCATCAACCTCACATTAAGAAGAGATTTCTTGAGTCAGAAAGAAAGTAGCCATGTTTTTGAGAACCAGGAGAAATCATGTCAGACCCAAAAGAAATCAGGCATCAAGGCACAGAAAAATATAATGCATATTTACTTACTTTACTATTTCCTTCTTGTTTTACTTTTATGACATTTTGTGTTCTTGGAAACTTTTGAATTATTTTCTATATTTTTTTTAAATTCTCCTAGCCTACTGATAGAGTTACAGTGTAGAAATGGATACTTCTTGATGAGAAATACATAGAAGCTCAAAGGAAACTATGTAAGATAGATAGATGGATAGATAGATGATAGGAGATAGACAGATAGAATATAGAAGCTTACAATCTAATTGAAGAGAGAAAAATGTATGTAAAATAATTAAAACCATTCAAAGCAGTAGAAAATTAAATTCTGGAAATGTTGGAGCATTTCAGAGCAGAGGATTTCTTCTCCCCATTAATGGTGTACTGAACCATAGGAGTCCTTAATTTGGGGTCATGGAGAAGTAGAGAAAGTCCTAGGTGTTGACTCAAAAGGTCTTAATTTGTTTCAAAGAAATGCATTCATAATCCATATGACACTTTAACAGTCAGTTAACCTCTCTCTTTGCCTCAGTTTCCACATCTGTACAATTGTAACAAAACCATTTTACCACTTACCTCCCATTATTATATG
This sequence comes from Dromiciops gliroides, assembly GCF_019393635.1. Taxonomy (NCBI): domain Eukaryota; kingdom Metazoa; phylum Chordata; class Mammalia; order Microbiotheria; family Microbiotheriidae; genus Dromiciops; species Dromiciops gliroides. The sequence goes on from NC_057862.1 coordinate 206,099,327, forward strand.
GAAAATAAATTCTTTGCAAACCATAAAGAACAACACAAATGCATTATATTATTTCTTTTTATTTTTGTTATGATCTTACTCTACAGTGCAAATCATGACATAAACATAGTTTGCCTTTGCCTTTTTATAAAGATATATATTAATTTCACCACAATAACACTAATATTGACCTAAATATCTCTGTTCCCTCCTGAATTTCCTTTCATTTCATGTGCATTTGTAAACAAACCAAATAAATCATTATTATTTTTTCTTTTTTTTTGTATCATTGTTACTGCCACATAATTTCCTCTACAGAAATACAAATGCACGCACGCACACACACCCATACACACCCATACACACAAACTCTTTCATAATAAATATAATCAATCAAAATGGATTCACATTGGCTATTTATGAAAATATGTTTCAATTCACATCTAGATAATCATCTATCTTCCATGGTGTGGGAAGCATGCTTACTAGTTATTCTCCTGGAGTGTTGATCAGTCCTTACAATGATCAAAATTTTATTTTTCAAATTGTATTCTTTTATTTTACTATACAAATTGTTCCTTTGATTCTGTTGTATTGGTTCATAAAGGTCATCCTGGATTTATTTCAGTCCATTTCTTTTAGAATATCTTGTATCACAATGATATTCCATCCTCCAGGAATTTTCTCTTTTATTGATACTTGATTATATATGATAATTTGTCTAACTATTGCCCCTGTTGATAGGCACCCATTTTTTAAAAAGTCCTTTGCTATGACATACATATGTATGTATGTGTGTCTATGTATATCTATGTACATGTATATCTACACATAAATGTATGTATGTATGCATGCATGCATGCATGCATGTGCTTTGTATATAAAGACATGCATCATATGTCCTCTGTCTGATTTATTAGTTCTGGCTATTATATAGCTAGAACTCTCTGTATGCTGTTTAGTTACTTTTCTGGGTAGAGTTCCAAATTGCTTTCCAGACTGGGTTCACATTTTTAAGGCTCAAAATATTGTGTGTTGGTGTGACTGTGTTACCTTCCCTCTAGCACCCCCCCATTTTTATCATCTTTTCTAATCTGATGGGTATGACATGAAATTTCAGGATATATTTTTAATTTGCATTTCTCTTATTTTTAATTGGAACTTTTTTTCTTATTTTGTTAATAGTTTGTTTTACCTCTTTTTGAGCCTGTTCATAAGTTCTGAACTGTTTTATAATGAGGTGGGACTCTTATTCTTATATACTTGTATCACCTCCCTATATGACATGCATATTGGACTTTTGGCAATAAAAATGGTACAGCAAAGCATTTATCAGTTAACATTTACCCTTCAAGTTCTAATTTCATTGATTGACTTTGTGAAAAAAATCATTCTTTGTTGTTATAATCACTGTTTCTAATGCATTCTACTGTATCCCTATTTTTAAATGGCCAACTTCATCCCATTCACATCACACTATGATTTTTAATTATTTTTCCACCATCAAATCCCCATGCTTTTTATCTCCATTTCCTTCTCCTTAGTCCTTCACTATTTACAAAGAAGAAGGCAGTTAAATAAAAGGATTGTGATTAACATCAGTAATCCATTATTTAAGTGTCCTGAAACCAATCTTCAATACCTCCTTCTTTTATTCAGACAAGACACATCACAGGTTACAATTTATCTCTCCTTTAAATGAAATTCTATATGATCTATTCTCTGAACTTGATATTTCTTTTGCTTAGACTCCTCTGTCTTCAAGTCACCCTTTTATCTACCCTTACAGTTGGCCTATCCCAATTTGTTTCTCTGTTGAATTGAATGTATTTTAAAATCAAAGTTTTTGAATGTGTGTGTATTGATTTTTCCTGCTGAAAGTTCAGATAAGAGTGAAATGCATGTGTTGTTTTCTTTTCCCTTCCCTTTCTCAATATTTGTGGACTCTTCTTCTGTTGTACATCTTTTATGATAAATAGCTACTTACTGTCATTACATCACTAGTGTATACTTTTCCATGCACTCTTTCTTTCTTCCCCAAGAATCAATATAAGAGAAGAGAACCATACCCAGGTATTTTATTTGTAAGTGACCTTGGAAGACAGGGGAATTTTGAAGCAAAAAGTGACTTATCTTTTTTACTAGAATATAAGTGTTTCCTCATTATTTATGTACTTTTTCTTTGCTCAGATATATTTACCTTTCTAGGTTTCTTTTGTACTCATGACTACATTTCAGAAATCCCATCCAACTTTGTTCTTTGCATCAAGAATGCTTGACAATTCCCTTTCCTCTAAAATGTTCATCCCTCTACCATCACTCCCAATCCATAGAGTCAATTTTGCAGATTTTAAAACTTTTTATGCTTGTCTTTTAAAATATCATATCCCAATATTTCTATTTTTTATGAAGTTTCTGCGTAGGCTTATGTGATGTTGACTGTGATTCCTTGGTAGTTAAAATTGATTTTTGGTTGCTTGTAGTCTTTGTTCTTTGACATCAAAGTTCTGGACTTTGGCTATGATTCATGGATGTTTTTAATTGGAGTTTCCTGTTGGTAGGAACTGGTGGATTGTTTATATGCAAATTTCCCCTCTCTTTCTAGAAGATCTGTACAATCTTTTATGATATCTTAAAATATGCCATTCAGACGTTTGCTTCATCATGATTTTTAGAGATTCTTATGATTTTAAAATTATTTCTCTTATTGTTGATAGTAAAAACCTTATATGTTCTAAATAATTTTGTCCTTTGTCTTTTTATCTAATATCTAGTTTTCACAAAAAAATTGAGTAATATGTTTTCCATTTTTCCCCAGGGACTTCTTGGGTAAGATTTTTTTTTGTATTATTCTTTTTTTTTTACTCAAAACCTCTATAATTTCAGTTTTTTCAAATCATGTGCTTTATTTCTTCTAGACATTCTTGATTTCCTTATGTTCAACACATTTTCCTCTGGGAAATTCTCAATTTCTCATTCTCTTTCAAATCATTTATCTAGTAGGCTTCCCCAAATTTCTTTATTCTACATTCACATTATCTTTTTACATTTATGCCCATCCTTCTATTAACATGGCGTATCCTACAGTTCTGGCCCTCATAATCTCTCATTTGGATTATTAAAATATCCTCCTAACTGCTCTCTCTGCTTCAGGATTTTTTCCTCTCTAATCTATCACATAACTGTCAAAGTGACATTCCTAAGGCAGCTGGTGGTACAGTAGATGGAGTGTTGGAGTTAACATCAGGAAGATGAGTTTGAATTCATCTTCAGTCATTTCCAAGTAGTGTGACCCTGGGTAAATCATGTAACCTTTGTTTGCCTCAGTTTTCTGAAATGTGAAATGGAAATAACAATAGCATTTACCTCTCTGGGTTGTTGTGAGTATGCAGTGAGCACTTTATAAAAAGTGCTTCACACAGTGCCTAGCACGTAGTAGGCACTAACTACATAAATGCTTAATCCTTTCCTTTCCTTCCCTTTCTTTTCCCCTAATTTATTTTTTTTTTGGTGAGGCAATTGGGGTTAAGTGACTTAGTGACTTGCCCAGGGTCACACAGCCAGTAATCGTTAAGTGTCTGAGGCCGGATTTGAACAAAGGTCCTCCTGAATCCAGGGCTGGTGCTCTGTCCACTGTGCCACCTAGCTACCCCTTTTCCCCCAATTCTTAAGTCTTATGTAGCATTCACCAGCTAAAGAAATTCCAATGGTTCCTTATTATTTCCATTATCAAACACCAAATCTTCTGCTTAGCATTCAAAGTTCATCACAATATTGCTCCAATTTCCCTTTGAAGGATTATTACACATTACTTACTTTCATTTACTCTCTAGTACAGTCATGTTAGCACTCCTGATTTTTTCAGGCACTAAATTCCATCTCCCACCCCTGTACTTTTGCACACATGGTTTCACATGCTTAGCATGCCTCCTTATTTTATCCCCTTATAATTGCTAGTGTTCTTTAAAATTCAGCTTAAGTACAAGAATTTCTTTTCCACCCCTATCTTGGTTCCTATTGCCCTCCTCTCACTTAAACATTTTATATATCTGTTGTATATATTTACATGTGTATGTGTTGTTTCTCTAATAAAATGTAAGTTCCTTGAGGACAAGTACTACTTAATTATTTGACTTCCTATCTCCAGAACCTACCAATGTATCTGGAATATAGTAGATACTTAACTAAATATTTTTGACATGTTGGTATATAATATTATTTTCTTTGCTTCTATTTTAATGTGTATATACATTGTTTCCCTAAGTAGATAGTAAGATTCTAGAATACAAGTGTCCTGTGTCATATCTCCTCTTATTTCTGCCCTGCCCCCAAGCTTCAAGATTTGGAAAAAAATATAGAGAAGTTATTAACTACATTCAATTAAACAAATATTTATTAAACATCCAGGATCAGAACTGGGAGGGAGAAAAGAGGTTTCCCTAGGGTGCCAAATTTAAAGAGCATTTAATATACTTTTATTGCTTCAGAAACTTTGAAAACAGAGCTTAGCACTTAGTCATCTAGAATAGTAATATCACACTCAAATAAAAATGGAGCCCTGTGAAATTGGGATGGAGGTGTATATAGATTTAGAAAAACACAATTTGACATTACCTGTGTTGTGTTACATTTGTATTTATTTTGTTAAATTACATTAAACATTTCTCAATTCCATTTTATTCTGGTTCTACCCGTTCCAGAATTTCATTGGCCAAGGACTATGAGTCTGATACCTCTGATCTAAATCAATTAGTTCAAAGAAAATGTTAGCAAGATTATTTGTTTCTTCTTACAGATAACCACACTCCAGGTCCATCCCTCTGTCTTTTCCCTGGTGCCTGCATTATGGCCAATATCCAGGCTTAAAAAGGAAATTTGAATATAGAATTCCTGGTGTTTACTATAAGAATATTTTCTGTTGCCTGATAGACTATGTAAACAGCAATGCTTTCGCAAGTTGCTATGTTGAACTATGGCAGTCCCCTTTTTGTAAATTCCATAGGGATAGGCACTATGTCTAGATATAATTGCAGTCCAAATTAAGATTAAAAACATATAAATGAATAACATGAAAAGCATAAGGTTTGGGAAAAGCAAGATCCCCTAGAGTTGTTTGAATCAGAGGACTCCTAAAGAAAGTGGTGCCTTAGTTGAACCTTGATTTTTCTTTTTAATCATGAGTTGGTGATGTGGAGGTCACCTGTTCAAGAAGAAGGGATAGCCCTCAGAAGCAAATGGCAGAAAAATAAAACAGGATGAAATCAGGGAATAGCTAGTAATCCATTTCACCTGGAATGTATAGTGCAATATGAAGAAAAATAGAAGAAATTAAGACATAGACTGGTAGGTTGAAACTAAGCCATGAAAGACTTTAATATTTCAGAAAGGAATTGTTTGTTTTAGTTTATATATAATTTAATAATTTCCATTTTCTGAACAGGGTAAATGATATTTCTAGACATAATATTATAAACATGGCGGCATGTAGGTGGTGCAGTGGATAAAGCACTGGCCCTGGATTCAGAAGGACCTGAGTTCAAATCCAGCTTCAGACACTTGACACTTACTAGCTCTGTGACCCTGGGTAAGTCATTTAACCCCCATTGCCCCACGAAAAAACAAAACAAAACAAAAAAACCCATAATATTATAAACAAAACTTTAATAAAATATGAAGGATGGATATGAGAAAGACTAGAAAAAGGAAACTATTAGTTGGCTCTTAGAATAGATTGGGTAAGAGGTTATAGAAAACCTGGATTTGAACTGTGGTAATAGAAGTAGAAAGGAAAAGAGTTATATTGGAGGCAGACTCTTGTGATTTTGGCATTTAATTGGATATGGGAAGATGAGACTTTAAGATGACTCTGAAAATATGTATTTTTTGAATATACGACATAAAATACAAAAGAAATGGCAAGAAAATGAAAAAAATGGGGAAAACCAAATCACAGTTCAGAAAATAAAGAGTTAAACAGTCCATTAGTGATTTAAATAAGAAAGATTTGTGGTATAGTGAGGCTAACAATATGACACCCTCCAATGGTCTGAAATTCTTCTGTCTCAAAGAATTCTTTGTTTTATGATTATCAGAAAGACACTTAATATTCCTCCAAATAATTCTAGTTGAATAATTTTATTTGAAATAAAATTGATTTAAGGAAAGCATTGCTTAAGCACTTTTTTCTGGAAAAAATGTGTATTTAGAACTGTCATGGCAAACTCATAATTTCCTTCAAATGCGAATTAATTCCTCTCAGAAGAACAAGAGAAGTAATCTTTGTTTATAGAACTTCTTTGTGCTGGTGGGATGATTCATATAGAAATGCGGTTTCTGTCAAAGGTGTCATTATAATCTGGATTTCACAGTTATTTTTGTCAAATTATGATGTTTTAATGTGGGGTGATGCTTCAAGTTTCCTTAATGGCAATATTATTCAGTAAGGCATTATTTCTAATAAGAGATGTAGAATAACTTGGTAAATTACAGTAGTCTATGACATATTCTGAACAACAATGATGTGAGGTGAATGAAATATTAATATTATCACTTTTGCTTGAAGTTGGTTTTGCATTCATAAGACATGATTTTAGAGTAGCTCGGTGTCACACTGGATAGAACACCTGCCCTAGAGTCAGAAGGATCTTAGTTAAAATCCAGTCTCAGACCCTTACTAGCTATTTGACCTTGGACAAGTCACTCAACCCTGTTTTCCTTCCAAAAGAAAAAGTCTTACGATTTCATTGGTATGGCAATGTTCTCTTTTTCTTCTTTTTTTCCAGGGCAATGAGGGTTAAGTGACTTTCCCAGGGTCACAGAGCTAGTAAGTGTCAAGTGTCTGAGGTTGGATTTGAACTCAGGTCCTCCTGATTCCAGGGCCGGGGCTTTATCCACTGCACCACCTAGCTGCACTAATGCCACCTATCTGCCCTGGTATGGCAATATTTTCATGAGGATACTTTGTCTACTAATTCATATCACAATTCAACTGCAACTCAAAGTGTGTGTGTGTATGTGTGTGTGTGTGTGTGTGAGAGAGAGAGAGAGAAAGAGAGAAGGAAGCTAGGTAGCACTGGCCCTGGATTCAGGAGGACCTGATTTCAAATCCAGCCTCAGACATGATGCATACTAGCTGTGTGACTCTGGGCAAGACACTTAACCCTGATTGCCCTGCAACAACAATAACAAAAAAATTAGTGTGTGACATTGAAGTTTAAATGATTTGTTCAGTGTCATACAGCTGGCATGTGTCATAAGCAGACCTTGAACTTAGATTTTTCTTATCTTGAGAGCCCTTCTCTATCCAAAATATTGTCTTGCTTTTCAGTTTGAAGGTACATGTTTAGATACTCAGAATCCCCTTTTAAATCTATTAAATATTGATATCATGTTTCATATTTGAAAGGATATCATTTGCTAAGTACATCCTTCATTTTTGATACCAACATATGTTCAGTTAAAAAAGAATTAAGCACTTAGCATTTGCCATGCAAATATAGTCCATGCTCTCAAAAAGATGACATTTGAATGGGTGATAATGTGTAAATAACAACATATGTACTACATATGTAAAGAATATCTGAAAGATGATCTCAGAGGAGAACTTACCAGTAGCTATGGAGACAATGAAAAGACTCCCGTAGAAGGTAAGATGAAAGCTGAATATTGAACAAAAGTAAGGTATTCCAAGAGGTAGGGATGATGAAGGAAAGCTTTCTAGGCATTAAGGTCAGCTAAGATATAGATATAGAGAAAGGAAATGGAGTATTGTGTGGGAGAAACAGAAATGCAGCCTGTGAAGCTAGATCATAGACTATGTGGAGGAAAAAAAAGATTGGAGGATAACATGAGAGCTATAAGAATCATGGCTTTAGAGATGAAATGAGTTTTTTAGATCATCACTACCAAAAACCTCATTTTGATGAGGAAAAGGACGCCAAGGTAAGTTGAATGACTTGTTCAGTTCACAAGGTTAGCTAATGTGAGACGTAGCTAGAACTCTTCTAGCTTAGCCCAGTATTCTTGCTATTATGTGAAACTCTTACTTTTAGCCTCTTCTGGCTAAATATTGAAGGAAAGGGGATTTTTCTGATTAATATTTTAGAGATAAATCCTTTTGCTCAGCCTTGGAATGATAGGGATACTTATTGTGCTTGAATATGTTCTGAAACTGCCCAGTGGAATATTTCTTAGTATAAAGTTACTTACTTTCTGAAGGTCCATTAACTTATTTAATTCAAGGATTTCAGAACAACAATTTATGAAATTATATTGCCAATCATACTTATCCAAACAAAGCTTATTTTGTTCAGGATTAGAGGTACAAAACGGAGAAATAAGTGACACTTATTTCCATACAAGATGTTGGGGGGGGATTATAATGCCCAAAGTCCCTATGTAGATAACAGAAAACATGGATCATACACAAAGATACCAAAAGGAGTCAGAGAACCTCTCCCAAAGGTATCTCCTGACACTGCCACATACTTTTCTAGATTTTGAAATCTGGGTTTTGACTGAAATTGAGGAGTAGGTGAGGAGAATTATCTCTGGCTTAGTGTTCTGAAATATCATTATTGTTAGCAACCAATCAACGAAAAAAAATATTGAACAATTGAATATACTTTGTGGAAAAGGCACTATGTTAGGCTCTTAGAATAAAAAAGAAACTAAGTTAGGAGTTGGTAATATATTGAGAGAAATGTAATATTCAGATCACAGGTCCATAGGATCATAGACCTCAAGCTAAAAGGAGGATAAGAAGCCATTAAATTCAAGGCCCTTTGTGTACCAAGGAAAAAAATGTGGCCAAGTTACATCTAGTTACCAGGTTAAGTAAATTTCCCAAAGGAACAAAGGTTGTTGGAGTGAGAGACAGGATTTATATCCAGGTCCTCTGAATATTAAATTAATTATCTTTCCATTGAATCATCATATATTGATGGATGCCAATCCCAGGTAGCATCATATATTCATTGTTGAATGAGTAATACTAATAGGCAGAAATAAAGAAGGGCAGAAGCAAACATAAAAACAGTCCTTGGTGTCTCTTCTTTGCTCTCAAATGAGAATCCAAGTTTAAAAAAGTTAAATAATACTTGGGTATCATTAAGGTCACAGTTGCAGGCAGTGTGTCAATGTCAATAGACTTTGGACAGTGATTCTGCTAATTAGTTGTCATTGGGAAGGGTGGAAAAGAATTCTGACAAAGACGTGGAATTTTCAAGACTTGAACAGGGTGGCAACTGACAACTAACATTAGCAAAATGGAGTAGATATGTTAAAGACAAACAAAGGGCAGTCAGTAAACAATGGGGACAAGTTGAACATTTGGACACAGAAGAGCAGATTTCCCAAAATACATCTATAAATCTTGTCTTAGCCCTTTAACCCTTTGCTTTATTGTAGTTTTGAAAGCAATGACTCAGGAACTAAGAGTGTCAAAGGTATAGTATCCATTGTAGCAAATGAAGCAATTGGATTTTAGAGTAATGATAATAAAGGTGCCTTCTCTTCCCATCAGGAGCCTGGGTTAATTTTGAGTTAAAGAAGATGTTTTTAGTGAATAGTCCTATTTGGGCTTTGAAACAGAGTTCAAGTTACCTAATAGATTCCTTCTGAGGAGCTTAGTTTCTTGAATTCTAGCTTACAACCAGGGTAGCAAGGTCACAGGAAATTTGGTGGTTGAATGGAGTGCTTAGAAGAAGTAAGAGGAAAAGAAAAATCAGGCATATCCACATCGTAAAATGGGACTGTGGAAGGAAGTGGAAGGAGCCAGTGAAGGTGGTAGTGATAATGATGATGGTGATGGTCAAAATTATCAGAAGGTTAGTTAGTGTTGACCATTTCAATACAATAAGTAGTAATAATCTGAGTATCATCAGTTCCTTTTTTCCAAAATTACCTCCAACTTTTCTGAAACATGAAATCTCTGCTCTGTTAAAATTACTCCATTCAATATCTGTAAGAAAATGCCCTCCTCATAGCACTTCTTTTCTGTGCCATAGTATAAATATATTGATAAATATATACATTTATACAAACATACATATAGTTGGTCGATCAATAATTTTTAAGTGCCTATTCTTAATCCAACACTGAGAATACAAAGGAAGGCAAAAGAGAGTCCCCTACTTTCAATGAGCTCACAGTCTATTTTGGGCAGAGATGGTAAGGAGAAGAAACAAGTAAGCATCTGTTATGTGCCAAACACTCTCCTAAGTAAGTGCTTGACAAATATCTCGTTTGATATAATGTTTGTAAAGATAACTGGAGGAGAGTTTTGACTTGAAGAAAGCCAAGAAAGCCAGGAGTTAAAATGAGGAAGGAGGATATTCCAACCAGAGGAAATAACCAGTGAAAATGCCAAGAACATGGGAGATAGAGTATATTATGCAAGGAAAATCAAGGAGGCCTGAGTCACTGGATCCCAGAGTAAAGTGAGAGTAAAAACAAATAAAAAGATGACTGGAAATGTAGGATGGGCCCAGGTTAAGAAGGATTTGGAATGCCAAATAGAGGATAATTTATCTTGGAGGTGATAGGGAGCTAATTAAGTTTAGTGAATTGAGATGGGGTAGGGAGGGTGACAGTGGGTAACACAGTAAAATATGTAGTTTAGGAAGATAAACTTGAAGGGGCAGCTAAGTGACACAGTGGATAGGGCACTACTGAATTTAGGAGGACCTGAGTTCAAATTTGGCCTCAGGCACTCATGAGCTAGCTGTGTAACATTAGGCTAGTCACTTAACCCAGATTACATCCAAAAAACCCAATCAAAGAAAATACAAAAAGGAAGATAAACTTGAGTGTAGGATGAACGAACACAAACACACAAATAAACATATACTATATTGGTGAAGCACTTTCTCTATCAATGTGAATCAGCACCTGTTCTGCAACTGATAATCTTTGATAGTGCGTAAGGTACTCAAAGGTGAAAAGATTTGCCACACTCATGCATACACATGTATAGGTATATAGATAAACATGCAAATATGTATATATGCACAATACCTATACCTATGTGCATATATGAATAAACTTGTTTGTATATGTATATATGTATGTGTGTCAACAGCTGTGTTTCATCAGTAGAGCACTAAACATAGCACCTCACTCCCAGGGTTGTTGTGAGCAAAAATTAGGTAATATTTATGAAGTTCTTTACGAAGCTTCAATCAGTATACAAATGCCTGTTGTTACTATTAATTTGCCACACATAATCAGTTTTCCATGAGCATGCACAGGTTTTATGCCAAGCTGTATGAGGCCAGCTCTGTCTTCCAACCTCATCTGAAATAGTGTCAAGACAGCTTCTGTGGAAATTGCTTTTTCTTATTGTTGTTCATGTGTTGTTTTCTTTTGCTTTGGTTTCATGTTAATAACTTACTAAACTTGTCTTTTTTGGTGTGGAGGGGTTTTGATCCACATTAATGGAAGGATATATTTTAAAGGAAAATAGATTTTTTAATCACTTAAGTAACAGATATAAAATGTGTGTGTCTGGAAGGGAGAGAGATGAAATCTGTAAACATGATGGTTATAGGGCTTTATTTATTTTTGTTTCCTGAAGTTGTTCATCTTCTGCTCTAGAATCATAGGCATATATGGCATGGGACTGGTGTATTAGACACTCTGCAGTGAATATTACCATTGGCTCTTCGCTCTTCCTCTAACTCCTTATCCTAACACTTTAGTGGAAGAGGAAGGGGCCATAATGATATAATGTCTGAGAGTACATCTTGGTGCACCTGGTCTATACTCCATTCCTCTCTATTCTTAGACTACTTTCCATTTTAATCAACCAGTTGATCAACAAATAATTATTACACATTTGTTTTATGCCTGACAATTTGTAATACATTGGGATAAAAGTTTAAGGAATAAATAAACCCCTACTTACAAGGAGAATTTCTATATGTCTATGCATTTATACATTCATATGTACATATATGAATATATAGCATGCATATATATGTGTGTGTACATGGATACAAACATGTGTGTATACACAGAAATAACTACAAAATTAAAATTAGGTACTTTGAGAAAGAGTGTGCACAAATTGGATGTATCAGGAATGACTTCACATAGAACAAGTGTTCAGTCATTTTTCAGTCACGTCTGACTCTTCTTGATTCCATTTGGAGTTTTCTTGGCAAAGATAGTTTGCCATTTCCTTCTCTAGCTCGTTTTACAGATGAGGTAACTTAGGCAAGCAGGGTTTAGTGATTTGGCTAAAGTCACACAGTTAATAACTGTCTGAGGTCAGATTTGAACACAGGAAGATGAGTCTGCATCTACTACACCACCTAGTTGTCCAATAGAACAAGATATTTAACCCTTTGTGATTGTGTCATGGACCCATTTGGCACTCTGGCAAGCCTATGGACCACTTCTCTGAATAACATTTTAAATTTATGAAATAAACTACAGTGGATTATAAAGGAAATAAACGGATAATGGAAATAAAATATACATGTACATATAAATCCCATGAATAGGGGACAAATGTCACATATGTGTATATGTGCATGCATGTATATATGTGCACATGCACATTATATACTCAGAAATTATATATTTCTATATTATATATGCATGTACAAAATGTATATTCATGTGTATGTGTGTATGTGCATATTTATGAATGTGTGTGTATGCTTTTTTTATCCAAGTTCACAAAGACCCTAAAATTTCTCCACAAAACCCTGGGGGGAGGGGAGCAGGTAGTCCATGGAATTCAGGTGAAGTACCCCTAATGTTGAAGGTGGTGCCTGTGTTTCCATCTTGAAGGATGAAAAGGATTCTATGAGACCAGGTAGGGAGAAAATGTATTCTTGATATGATACATGGCCAGGGCAAATGCATAGAGTCCAGGGATATTTTGTGGCATATGAGCAACAGTGAAAAGGTCATTTTTGTTGAATCACAAAGTTTGGGAAAGGGAGTAATGTACAATGATTCTGGAAGGATAACTTGGGGCAAGATTTCAAAGGCCTTAACAAGTTTATCAGAGAAAAGTCTATTTAATCCTAGAGACGTGGAAAATCAGCAGACTTTACTAAGCAGAATTGTAAGATGGTAAGACCTTCTTAAACTGAACAAAAGGCACACCAAGACTAAGAATAAGGAAACGCTTTAATGAGGGTTTCAGTTTATGGAAAATAAACACAGGAAGAAGAAAATTCAGACATAATGATCAGGTAATACCATGCCACAACAAAATGGATTTTTTCCCTCTTATTCAATTATTTTATCCTTTTTCCTAGTTGCTACCTTCCTTGCTTGGACCATAGAATTTACCCTGATGGGTTATAGAATATTTTTCCTGATCCCAAATCTCTGCACAGAACGGTGTAAAGATACACATGAAATATTTCTCAATATCTAATCTTTAGACTTTCCCTCTGGTACCAAGAGAATGATCCTTTATGATAATCTCCTCTTCAACCCTGTCTTCTGTTTCTTATCATCCAAATAGTGTGAAACAAGATTTCTACTGCTCAGACTAATTCCCAAGAAATGCATTGGCCTCAATGCAACAACCAGGAAGACAAAAGTAAAAGAATTGATTCAGAAGATCATGTTCACAGCTTTATATAAAGATGTCACTTCATTTATAGACCATTAAAAACAATTATCACCTTCTCCCTGAAGAGAGCAGTCTCCTCCTTTGATGCATGTCTTAAAGATGTAAGTGAGTTCTTATCCATTATTTTGACTTTATCATTTATTATTTGTCATGATATTCAGCTTTTTGACCTACTATCACCCCTTGATAAGAAAATTCCATTAGCTAATGTAACTCAATAGTTTAAATTAGAATAATTTGCATTAATTTTTCACCTGCTACCTAACTACCTCCTCTGCTATCCCTGTGGTATCTTTAATAATTCTTTACCCCAAAATTTTGACAGAGTGGAAATTGCCATAGTAGTTTTCAATCTCAGTGGATGTTATACCATTACCATTTTTATCTAGTAATTTCAAGTGACATCACTGAAATCAGCATCTATTTTAGTTCAACAAATACCTTTTAAGTACTTCCTTCATACACAATATAGGGGAATTTCCTGGAATAGGAGACCTATGAAGAGGAGGCAAGGGAGTGTTTGTCTATGGAAAAAAAATGGTTCAGGCTTGCTCTCAAGGTATTTACTGTGATCCTAGAAAGTGTGATAAGTTCTGTAAGAAAGCCCAAATGTTAGAATGTTAGAAGGTAAGATGGTTCACTTCTGGCTATGGCCTGAGGGACAGCTTTATGAAGAAAGCTGGGTGGCACAAGGTTTAAAGCATTGAACTCTGAGTTAAGAAGACACAAATTCAAATCTTGCCATAGACACTTAATAGCTGAGAGACCTTGTTCAATTCACATGGCCTCCATTCATCTCAGTTTCTTTATTTGTCTAATGTGCATAAGAATAGCTCCTATTGGGCAGCTAGATGGCACAGTGGATAAAGCACTGGCCTTGGATTGAGGAGGACCTGAGTTCAAATCTGGCCTCAGACACTTGACACTTATTAGCTGTGTGAGCCTGGGCAAGTCACTTAACCCTCATTGCCCCACAAACAAAACAAAACAAAACAAACAAACAAACAAGCAAAAAAGAATAGCTCCTACCTCACAGGATTGTCATGAGGATCAAAGCAGATAACATATGCCAAGTGCTTTTTAAATTTTAAGATTCTAGATGTGGGAGATGATGATTATAATGGTGTTGATGAGGAGGAGAAGGAGGAGAAGGATGAAGAGGAGGAGCAGGAAGAGGTGGTGGTGGTGGTGGTGGTGATAGGGATAGTGTTGGTAGTACTCTAGTTAAACCATGAAAGCACAACAAGTAGTCCTTTCACCAAAGCAACTAGGCAAAAGTGGTGCAAATGGGGGAAAAGGCACTTCATGTGAAGGGAAGTATATGAATAAAATTGCTAAGACACATGGAAGAACTTTCCAATTTCACTGGAACTAAAGTGTGGAATAAAAAAGTAGGCAATAAAGCTGGAAAGATTGCTTGAAGTCAGGTCTTATTAGAGCAGATAAAGCTTAAAGCTTGAATTTTCTGCATAGGAGTTCAGACCTTGTTATATAGGTTATATAGGGAGCTATTAAAAACCTTTCTGAACAAAACAATGACAGTGTTTTTATTTAGGAAGATGACAGAATTGTATGTTCTGTATTCCAGCTAAGAACAATCTGGAAACCAGGAGACCCATTCTGAAGATATTATGAAGATACAAGGCAGTCGAGTCAATGGGTCTTTGACTAAAGTATTAGCAGTGGGAAAAGGGGACATAAATGTGAGAAAGATTGATACAGTAGAATGAACAAAACTTGACAAGTGTTTGGATGTGCAAGATGAGGGAGAACTGTGGAAAATCTCTGTAGACTTAAGAAGAATGGTGCCTTAGTACTGCTCTTTGAATTCTCTCTCTGCCATTGTTATTCATGTTCTGACAGTATTCACTTAAAAAAAAAAAAGATCTGTCAAGGGTTATTCAAGTGGCCAAGTGAGTAAAAGAATATAAAGAATATACAAGGTCCATCTCTCTGTTGTCTCCAAGGCTGTCATTAATAGTTCCCAATAGGGAGGCTGCAAAGATACATAGGCTTCTTTTCTCAACACTCCCTCTCCCTCAACACACACACACACACACACACACACACACACACACACACACACACACACACAGTGTTCAATATTAAACTCTTCTCTGAGGTTCTCTGTTCACTTATGATACTGATTCCATCTCCAACTCTAAGTTTGCAGCAAAGGCTGCCTTTTTCCTTTTTATAGTCCATATAGAATTAGGTGGTTTTGATCTAAATTAAAATAAGTAAATCAAATTATCCCTCAATAGTAAGACTGACTCATTATTCCCAAAATAAATATGAATGGTTCTTGATATGTACTTAAAACTCTCGGGTACTAATGGAACTATCCAGACCCTCTATAGGGAGATGCAATAAGTCCAAAAGATTCATTTTCCTGTAACCTAAACCAGTTCAATACCTGTCCTTAGGTAGCCGTCTATAGAGGAAACTCAAAAGTAAGAGGGTGCTTGGAATAATTTGTTGATCATTAAATTCTGCTTTGTATTGAGAGACTACTTCCTACTTGGTTGACTGTCATTACAAATAACAAAAAATTCTTCCTCTTTTCTATTTCTCACCTCAGTTAAATTTGTTTCAGGCAAATCTGGTAAAATAGATTTAAACCAAATGGAATTTTTTATCTCAACATCCAATTTCAAGTTGAAGTCACTGATAGATAGGAGAATATTGGGAAATGAAAACAAAAAAAATGTCAGAAAGAACTACTGTGCCCTTAAATAACTCCAAAAATAAGTTTATTTCCAGAGAAGAAAAATCTTCTCTTTTTCTGAATTATGAAAGAATAAAGGTTACTGGGCAGTATGGATCTTAGACTCACATTCTATTGAGACTTTTAGTTTCCCTGAAGAAATATTTTGAATAATTCTATGCCCTGAAAAAGTAACAGCACACCAGTTACATTGTCTGCCTGTGAAAATATAAATGCAATCTTTACTTAATTTAATTAAAAATAGTATCTAGTCACTACGATACAGAATTGTGAGTAAAAGAAGGAATGCATCTACATCTATATCATCCATCCATCCATCCATCTATCTATCTATCTTATTTCTATCTATCTATCTATATATTTATCTATCATATCCCAGTATCCTTTTCATCTATGCAGGCTCATACCACATTACTGTAAATAACAAGAATTACTTGGTTTCATGTCTTTGCCCTCTCACTGTGTGGCTTGGGGGAAGTTACTTAACCCCTCCAAACCTCAATTTTTTCATCTGTAAAATGAATATGTTGAATTAGATATTCTTTATTATTCTTGCCAGTTCTCAAATTATATCATTCTATATCCCTTTGTTACTAAGGTATACCTGAAGTTCTGATGCTTTCTCCAGAAGAATTGCATTAGCATGAATCCCATCAGTCAAATGATGTTGGTTACCACATGGGCATAAATTTGACAGTCAAATGCATACACCTCATCTACTCTCAATCCACTTTTATGTTTCTGTGTAATAAGGTCTTAAGGCTGAGTTTCTAACTAGAGGGGGAAATACAGACATGGAAATATCAGCAGATTTTATCTCCATTTGCAGCAAGAGTGAATTATATTTGTTCTTTTGTATGCTCTGTTCAGTTTTATAAAGAGCTGCTTGCTCTGCCTCTGGAAAAACCTGCTGACAAAAGGTTAAGTTATACATTTTATTCTACACCACCACTGCACTTTAGCTGCTTTAGACCTTTATTAACTTCTTAAATTACTAGCTCATAGAAGACATCATCTGGTATCTTGAATTGGGAGAAAGTTGTAGTGCTCAGTTTGTGAAGTCTTTGTAGTCTTGGTAGCAAGAACACTCTGGGATGTTTATCAGTGGATCTGGAGTCTGACTCCATTTCTCCTACTAGCAAAGAAAAGTGTGAACATGTCATCTCTAACCTCTACTATGAAATCTTGCATGGTACCTCATTGCTTCTAGGATAAGCTATTAACTCCTTAGCCTGGCATTTAAAGGGTCTCATAATGTGTTTCCTTTATCCTTTTTCAATATTATTTCCTATTTCTCCCCTTGACTCACTCTGTGTGTCAAACTGTGCTGTTAGCAATTCCCTGTACATGATATTCTACCTCCTATCCCCATACATGAACAAGTAGCTCCTCTATGCCTGGAATGCACTGCCTCTTCACGTCTGCCTTTTAAAAGCCCTCATGTTCTTGAAGACAGCTAATTAGCATAGCGGATAAGAGTGCTAGCCTGGGAGTCATATTTGACTTTGAATCCTGACACAGACACTAGTTATATGACCTTGGGTAAGTTACTTTATTTTTCAATTTAAGTTTTCCCATCTGTAGTTAATGGGGATAAGAATTACACCTACTTACCTCACACTTTGTTGAGAGAATTAGACTAGATGGTCTAAGTAAAAGTGCTCCAAAAAGATTAAAATTCTATTGAATAGTATTGATTATTGTTATTAATACATAACTCATACAACTCTTTCTACAGAAGGCCTTTTCAAATATCCTGCTATTATCACACTTTCATCCTTTCTCTCTCTCTCTCTCTCTCTCTCTCTCTCTCTCTCTCTCTCTCTATATATATATATATATATATATATATATATATATATATATATATATATATATGTGAGTATGTCTATATGTGTATATATGAGTTCAAATCTGACCTCAGACACTTGGTAGTTTTATGACCCTGGTCAAGTCACCTAACCAAGTTTGCCTCAATTATTCATCTATAAAATGAGCCAGAGAAGGAAATAGCAAACCACTCTAGTATCTTTGCCAAGAAAACCCCAAATGGAGTCAAAAACAGTAAGACATGACTGAAAACTAAACAACAATAAAACGAATATATTTGTGTATGTACATACTTTATAAAATTTACACACATCAATAAACAAGTATAAGTTGTATCACTCCCCATAGAATGTGAGTTCCTTGGGGGCAGATACTGTTTTTGTTTTTGTCTTTGTATCATCCACATTTAGCACAGTGTCATGCCCACATAGGAGATTCAAACCCCTTTGTGAATTGAATTGAATAATGACTACTTGATGCCTCTGTTTGCCTTTTCTGTGTCAGAGGGAGTGTGCCATTTTTTATCTCAAAGGGGTGTTGTGAAGATAAATAAGATTATGGATGTGAAGACTTTAAATGAAAGGAGCCCTATCATTAATAAAATATTATTGTACTGATAAGGGGTGCAAAGGGAGGAGGGTAATCATGATTACCCTCTGCCTTTCAGTGTTTTCTCTCTTTGTTATTCTTTTCTGCACATCAGGTTATGAGCTTGAAGATATAAAAGAAAATATGTGGTATCCTTGTTTGTCCTTTGCTTTCAGGGAGACAAACTGTTTCTCCCAATTGCAGTAATACATCTTGTAAAGAAGTGTGTACGTGTGTATGGGAGGAAAGGGGATGAGAGGGGGGTGGGGACTTTATACCAAAGCTGTTTTTGAAATTGTTTGGTAGGAGTGTAATGGCTTGAAATGCATCACTAGTGTTGTTATCTTCCGAATCCTATACCCCTGAGAGAAAGTGCTGATCAACTTCAGACACTGCCAGCTGGAAGCCATGTCATTTATAGCACTTAGGCAGCTGTGGTGTTGGGAAAAGAGTCCTGGATCTGGATCCAGAGGGCTGGAGTTTGAAACATGGCTATGCCATCACTGTCTCTGTGACCTTGGGGTAAGTAATTTAATGTCCTCTTCTGTATAATAAGGAGAAGGTATGTAGTACAGTGGGTAGAGCACTGGTTCTGGCATTAAGTAGATGAGTTCAAATCCCACCTGACACTTACTAGCTGTGTGACCACTGTTTGCCTCAGTTTCCTCATATGTGAAATATGAATAATAATACCCATCTTCCTGATTCCAAGGAGAGTACAGTCACATTGACTATAACAGATGTGATTTGCCATAACCAGATACTATATAGCTATTGTACCAAAAGTAAAGCAAAATTATGCCCATGAAGATCCTTTTGTAGCTCAAGAGAGATATGGCCCTCACTACCAGAAAGGGGAGCAATAGGCAACCTTGGAGTAATTGAACTGCTTCTTGACTAATAATATAGTTGGAGTAGTGCTTTATATTTTCTGACTGGCTCCTTCTGCCTCATACACTTTCTCACAGGAAAGTACATAAAGAATAAGACAATTTCTCTTTCATTCCTTAAAATAATAATAATAATATAGTAATTAAATAAAACAATAAATAAAATAAAGCTGACATTTTAGAATCACATTGCTTAGAGTTTTAGAAAGTCTGTTTAGAACTGTACCAGCTACTTAAATATATTTACTTTCCCATTTTTTACTCAAGTTTCAAAAATTCAAAAACTGCTGCTGCTATATTAGGATGACAGATTTAAAGTGCCATTATTCTAAATGTATTTTTTAAAATTTTTATGCTAAGAACCGAACTTCAGTATTGATGGGCTCTGTAAACTAATCATTATGAATACATCATAGTCCATAAATTATGGCCAGTCCCCAAATTCCTAGGCCATAATAAATACTGCACACTTTTCCTATGGAAGGCACTTCCTTTACCATTTCCAGCCTAAGTGAATTAAACTAGTTTAGCATTCCACTCTGTAATACTGTCTCAAACTGGACTTGTACTCATGAATTGGGAACCCATAGAGCAGCTACTAATTTAAGATTTAGAGGGATTATTCTGTGACTATCTGCTCCTAACACTAGGGCTCATAATAGCTTCTGCCACTATGCTTCCCATTAAAAACTAGCCAGTATACACAATTAGCTCAAAGTACATACTTGTAATAATATGTTATATAAATAACATTAACTATAGCATCCAGCCCTATGGGATGTTCTCTACTGCAAATACAAAGATTGTCAGTGAGGCAGATAATTTTAAGGTAAAATTATAAGATACATATACAGTAAACCACAAAGTGAAGAAGTCTTTTCTATCAATTAATCATTCACTGAGAGATCCTAGCATAGAAAGTCTTTAAGCAGGAATGATTTGTATTTAGATGGGAGGATACCTCAGTGATCATCTATAAATTATTGAATCACTTAAAAACTTGTTACTTTAAGAAATGATACTGCACATGACATCTATTTTACCTCCCTGAGAAAAAAATCTAATTGATTTGGGACTTCCTATCTTCCTACCATTCTTCTAGCCTTATTCCCAGATTTGCTGGTGAAAAAGTCTGTTTCAGTAGCCAAGGACAAATGGACAAAGATTCACCATGCTTAACAGAACTTTTTTTATCATCCTGTTGATGGAAAAAGACTTCTAGCCAACAGAATCTTTGAGTTCTTCTCTTTATACAGTGCTCTCTAAACTTGAGTCTTTTTTACATGGATTCAGTATATACTTATGAGAGAGTAGGTCACAGAATTTTTTGGGGGGATGTTTTATATCAACTCTTTTTTATTGTACCACATTAAGTAAATACCCTATTTCTCAAAGCTACTTAAAGCTTGCTGATTAGTATGATGGTGGATTAGAAAATTATCACAACCTCAAACCTTAGAAATAATCCTAGTATGCAGCAGGGAAGATGTAGCCAAATTAGGGCAATCTGATTTGCCAGAAGTGGGATTGGGGATACTCAGAAGCTAAACCTTTGTCAGATATCTGTGTCTTTCTTCCATCTATGGCTTTGAAATCCCAAACTGACTCTCCAAATACTAGAGGGGATGTCCACATTTGAAAGTAAATAATCTTCATGGGGAGGGGGGGGATTGTCTGTATAATTTAGCAGCTAAGGCTTCTAATGACACTCAGAGGCACAACCAGCTTTCTGCTTTTCCAATTAGGTTGCCTCTTCTAACTTAATTAGAGAAAATAGTCTGTAACACACTGAAAAAAGAGAAAAACAAAAGCCTAGAACACCCTAATATGACATTAATATCTGGTTACTTGATCAAAATCTCATCAATTGTGAGTAAATTCTGTGATATCAACTAAGTGGGGAAAGGGGTGTGGAGAATCACATATCATCTTCCCTTAAATTAAACACACACACACACACACACACACACACACACACACATCATGGCTCATCTATGATAATTGAAGCAGGAAAACTTAGATCATTATAATCTACTGGCAACCTAAACCCATTTATTTTTTAACCAATACATAAATATTTTTTTCAAAGTACTTAAATTGATAAGGACAACTAGACATATCCAATGGAAATTATGCAATTCGAAGAGAACCCCTATGTTTGGAAATTCCAACCATATTGGCTGGAGTTACTGTAGAAGATTTAGAAGAAAACATGAGTGAGAATCACACAGGATGAGAGAGGATAGATGGAGAATCTTCTGAATTATTAGAGGAAGTACACACACCAATGAGATCATAGATCACTGGAATATCAAAACACCTAATTTTATATTGATAACTAGAAGTTATAGAGTGCTTTACATTTTGCAAAGCACTTTACATGTGTTATTCAATAGGTACTCACAATGATACTTTTAGATAAGTGAAATCACTGTCTTATGGATGAAAAGAGAGGCTAAGTAATTTGCCCAGAGGTCCAGAGCTACTTATTATCTGAGGCAGGATTTGAATTGAGGTCTTCCTTATTGCAAGAATACAAAATTCTGCAATTACCTATGTGTTAACACCTCCTCTGATGAGGATTGCAAAGTTCTGTCCTCCTGGTCCAATGACTCCCTACTCAAGCCTTTGCTATGAATAATTATGATAAAAAAAAACTCAACAATCTCTAGGTGTCTCTTTTGATGAAGTTCTCTTAGTATGTGTAGTTGTTCTTCAGTTATCAGACAAAGTTTTTTCATTGAGCTTCAACTCAAAGACTTTTCATATGGTTAAAAACTTGCAGGATTTGCTGCTTCCTGCAATGGTCTTCAGTAAACAGGTCACCAGTGGGAAGTAGTTTGGCATCTGGGTGGGAGTTTAGTAAAAGAAAGCACCTACCTACTTAGTAGCCAAATGAAAACATTGGAATCCATCCTCTGAAACATGCTCATAGGATGATAGATGTAGAGCCAGAAGGAGCCTCTGAAAAAATCTTGTTGAATCCCTTCCTTTTAACAGTTAAGTAAAAAGAGATCCATGATGATTTTGTTTTTTTCCAAAGTTATGCAGATAATCAGCATTAAAAACATATCTAGAATATGCAAGCAAGACCTAAGTGAATAGAGTGGGTCTCTAGTCAGGAAGAACTGAGTTTTCATCTAGCCTCAGACACTTACTAGCTGTGTAATTCTGGGCAAGATATTTGACTTCTCTTTGCCTCAGTTGCCTCAATTATAAAATGGGGATAATAGTAAGGATAGTAAGGATAAAAAAGGATAATAATTTCAAAGCACTTTGCAAATCTTAAAACTACATAAATATAAGTATTGCTATTTATCTAAGCTGGTCAATAATTTCCATTTGTATAATATTTGAAAGTTTTCAGAGATCAAGTTTTCAGAAATATGTACATTCCATATTGAACTTCACTATGACCCAGTAATTTGGATTTTATATTGCTATTCCCATTTTACAGATAAGGAAAAAAAAACAGGTTAAGTGACCTGCCCAGCATGAAACTATTGAGGCGGGATTCATACCAATGTCTTATAGTTACAAACTATACCACTAGTGTGTTTCCAAGCTAAGGCTTCCTAAAATGACTAAGGTGACTAAGAGATATCTTGGGTAAACTATAAACTGAAGTAGTAATATTGTAGATCTTTGGATGTAAGTTACAAGATGAAAAGAAAAATCCTCTATATTTTCCATATAGTTTACACAAACACACCCCGATAATCTAGTCCTAGGCTAAAAGGCAGGAATCTGGTCTAAGGAAGCAATTAACTTTTCAGAGGGAGTATCCCTTGCCTATACAACAGAATTTCAAGACTCTGGTGGGTGAGCCATGTAGATGAATCCATATGAAATAAATAGCTAAAGCAAAAAACTTTCTTCCCTCCTCCCCCTATACATAACTAAAGTCTTTGATGACATAATTTCCAGCAGTGCTCCACGCATATACAACTACTCAGACCATGGTGTATAATGCTTCCTTAGAAGTGGTGCTTTTCCATTGTTGTTGTTGTTGTTGTTTTGTCTTTCTTTGTAAAAGAGGACCATGACATCAAGGTGATGTCATGATTTTAAATGATTTGGATTTAAGTGAAGGAGGGCTGTGCAAAGTCACCAACCTCATCCTCTCCTCCAGGGCCATATGAGTATAGTGGCAAGATAAAAATCAGGATGACTGGAGATGGCTCCAGATGTTTTGTAGTACAAAGGCTATAGAAGACAATAGTCACCACTGTGATCAACACTCCCATGAGGTAAAAGGAGACAAAAGAATATCTAAATGCTATGCTTAACCAGAAATAGAACATGGACTACCAGCATGTATCCTTACTCAAACCAAAACTTGAAACCTTATAAGCTCAATAAACCTGTCTTATTATAATCCCTTTGCTTATGCCAGGTAAGTCATTTGAACACAGACACTTGGATTTAGGAATGTTCTCTATGTATCTTAGATCAAATGTTTGGAAATAATCATTTCAATGGTATAAAATATATTAGAATAGGATAAAAGATAAGACCTCATGAAATTTTAAGATATCCCCAAATATTTCATGATTAGACACTAAAAACAGAGGTTTATTTTCTTGGGCAAAGAATAGAGCTTCCTAGAGATGATAACCCATCAAATTAAAAAAAAAAGCCTAATCATGAATGATGGAAGTTTAGATCAGTGTAGAATGATGTTCATTAATAGAATAAAACAGAATATAAATTATCTCTTTTCAGTGATGAGTCATAGATGAGTGGTTTTAAGAGGAAAAGGAGATGTTGGGTTATAAATTCTTTACCTACTCTGTGAAAGATTAACTATTTGACCTAAGGCTGGTCCCTTAACAAGGAGATAGGTGGATAGTTCCTAAAAAGTTAATTTCAGGGTTATTGGATATCCTAAAGTCATTAGTAGTTTTAACAGCACAAGGTGTACTGCATAAGTGAAATGAGGGGTGACAGCAGTGTTGGATGACTTCCTCCAAGCAGATAGGGCAAATTCTCCCGATTCAAGTACATTAGATGAAACTCTCCCATTGGGGCAGGTCACTGCTGGTTTCTCTACACCTGCATCATGGTAGTATAAGTGCTGGATTTCGGTTCAGAGAACCAGCATTCAAATTTTGCTCTTCTATTGACTCTTTTTGTGATATTGGGCAAGTCTTCTTACTCTCTGGACCATAATTCTCCATCTATAAAGTGAGTGGTTTAGAATAAATAACCTCTAAGTCACCTTCCAGTTCAAAACTGCTGATTGTATCATCATTCTCATCCTAAAAGTACAAGTTATAATACAGTTCACTCACAGTCAAATGCTAAGTTTCTCTCTAGGGCAGGGGTTCTTAAGTTTGTGTGTGTGTGTGTGTGTGTGTGTGTGTGTGTGTGTGTGTATGTGTGTAATGGCCCCTTTTGGCAATCTGGTGGAAACTATGAATCCCTTCTGAATAATATTTTTAAATTTATTAATCAAAATACATAAGATTATAAAGGAAACCATTTGTATTAGAATAAAGAGAGGTCCTCCTCCTTCCCCATCCATGTTTATGTATATTCTGAAATCCATCCATGGACCTTATAAATCCAGAGAGAGAAAAAGAAGAGAGGCTATTTGGGATCAAGAGCTTTTTACCAGTAAATGGATGCCTTATAAAAGGTACTGGTGGGAGGTGAAGGGGAGAGAGTCCTGGGCCTAAAGTCAAGGAAGACTCCTCTTTCTGAATTCAAATATGACCTCACATGGTTACTAGTTGTAACCCAGTTTACCTCAGTTTCCTCATCTATAAAATGAGCTGGAAAAGAACAAACCATTTCTTTATCTCTGCCAAGAAATCTCTTCCAAAATAGGGTCATGAAGAGTCAGACATAACTAAAAGATTACTGAACAAAAACAAAGATGGTTCACAAACAACCCAACCAAACCATGTTTGAGGAATACCAGCTGGGGGCAGCTAGGTGGCACAGTGGATAAAACACCAGCTGTGGATTCAGGAGGACCTGAGTTCAAATCCAGCCTCAGACACTTGACACTCACTAGCTGTGTGACCCTGGGCAAGTCACTTACCCCTCATTGACTGACCAAAAAACCAAACAAAGAATACCAGCTGGTTATAGTCTGAGAATAGTATTCTAAGATCATGGATTGGGAGTTGGAAAGAAACTCAGGGACAATCTAATCCAACCCCTCCCTTTTACAAGTGAGGAACCTGACATTAAGAAAGGTTAAATTATTGGCCCAAAGTTATTCAGGGAATAAGCTACAGAAGCTAGATCTGAACCCAGATCCTTTGACTCCAGAGGCAGCATTCTTTCTGTTTACCATAATGCCTCCTTCTGTGTGATTTTTAAGGCAAATATAATTCACAGTTATTGCCTTCAAAGATAATAATGCCATAGAGTGAAGAGAATATTAGGTTGGAGTTGCCTGACCTAGTTTAGTTCCTTAGCTCCATCACTAACTTTATGACTTTGGGCAAGACATGACCTCTCTGTGCCTCCACCTTTAGAACAGGGGAAATAATTCTTGCTTCTGGGTATGTTGCGGAGGTGTAACTAGGATAAATGAGATAACACTTATGAACATACTCTCTGCTATTTGAAAGGTTCTGTATAGAATCCAGTGTTTTATAATGGCTTTAAATTCATTTGCCTGAGGGTCCAACAGGAAGAATGCCAAAATATCTGGCTTAACTCCAATAACTAAGTGATCTCAAGACAGCAGAAAAACTCAAAATTATCACGCCTGACCCCAGTCTCTCTTCTTAGACCTCTAACAGAATTGTTTCAAATTGTGCATGAGGAACAATCATTTTCTTTTAGAAATTGCTGGGCTAGAATTGTGGGAGGGGGATCAAAGAGGACAATATGCAACTTGATGACCCCTGATGTCACTGTTGGAAAACTCTTGGTGGCTTCCCACCCCAACTTCTAAAGCTGCCCTAGAGATCCAGGAAAGGCTGAAGAATTTTGTTTACTCATTCATGTGTGTTATTCTATTAATTCAGTTTGGGGATTATTGTTTTATTGTGAAATAGAGGCTTTTCAAGCTCAAGACTGTTCAGCTGTATGATGGTGAGGCTATCTTCCTGCCTTATTGGGATAAACTCATTCCTCTATCCCTTGGTTACTTCACTGATTAGTTTTCCATCCAAATATTATGTTATCAGGAGATTACACTTTCCTAATACTTCATACAATGAAAAAACTGCACCCTCTTGAAAAAAATATAGATTTAAATACTTCAACTTATTTACCTGCTCTTCCTATTTTATGCTGACCTCTCTGGTATCCTTAATCAAAAAATATCTTCTGTCCATGGTTCTCATTTTTTTCTATTCATTTATGCAGTTTGCATAAATATTAGTATTAGTTGATGTCTTCAAAATAAGAACTTTTCCCCCAGGGATGTCTCTTTATTATTTCACTATTATAATTAATGAAGAGTTCCAGATGAAGACAGGACAATAAGCTATACAAAATTTATCTGGTCATCCTGTTAGTATTCATATAATGGGGATCATTAGATATAGAATGAGGGTTGGTTGGTGTAAGAAACATTAGTTGAATATACTGAATTTCTCATTTCCAAGGATAATTTCTCTCCTAGGTCTTTTGGTTGTCTCAAAGATCCACCCTTTCCTTTGGAACACGTTGTACTTAACATGAGCCACAAGAAAGAAAAGTAAACTTGGGAATAGCTCAAATAGCTCTTTATTAATTCATTTTAATTTTTTCTGGATGGTCAAAATGAATGTTTATGTTTTTGCCATTTAATAAGCATTTTTATTAAAGTTTTGAGTTCCAAATTCTATACACCCTTTCCTCCCTCCCTTCCCCCTTCTCTGATGTGGTAAGCAGCCAGATACAGGTTATAGATGTGCAATTATGCAAACATTACCATATCAGTAATTTTGTATAAGAAAACTGGAATAAAAGAAAAAAATGAAAGAAATAAAGTGAAAATCTCATTTTTCAGTCTGTGTTCAATCAATATCTGTTCTTTCTTTGGAGGTGGATAGTATGATCCATCATTAGTCCTTTGGGATTGTCTTGGATAATTGTATTTCTAATAATAGTTGTCATTCACAGTTCTTCATCAAACAATACTGCTATCACTGTGCACAACATTTTCCTGGTTCTACTCACTTCACTATATTTCAACACATATAAGTCTTTCCAGAATTTTCTGAAATCATCATGCTTGTCATTTCTTATAGCACAATAATATTCTATCACAATCATATACTGCAATTTTGTTAACTATTCTCTACTGGGTGGTCATTCCTTTGATTTCCAATTCTTAGCCACTAAAAAAATGTGATTTTTTTTTACATTTTATTTATATTTATATATTTATATTTTTTTACAAATAGGTATATTTCTATTTTTTGGGATGTCTATGGGCCAAAAATGTAGCAGTGGTTTTGCTGGATCAAAGGGTTTGAACAGTTTTATAACCCTTTGGATATAGTTCCAAATTACTCTCCAAATTGGTTGGATCCATTCACAACTCTGCCAACAGTGGATTAATGTCCCAGTTTTCCCACATCCCCTTCAACATTCAACATATTCCTTTTTTGGTATATTTGTCATTCTGATAGGTGTGAGGTAGTACCTCAGAGTTGTCTTAATTTGCATTTCTCTGATCAATAGTGATTTAGAGCATTTTTCATACGACTATAGATAGTTTTGATTTCTTTGTCTGAAAACTGTGAGTTCATATCCTTTGACCATCACTAATTCACTTCAACTAGTGAATTGATATAGCAAGGATTCACTGAGTACTTACTAAGCACAAGGTGATGTGTAAAATGTTCAGATTACAAGGACAAACAAATGAAACCCTTCCTGCTCTAAAGCTTCATCTAGTCTCTTGGGTTAAGGGTTTAAGGGTACAAAGTTATATCCACCAGTAAATGTAAAGTTTGTCCCTTGGACCAGAGGAACCTGAAGTCTCTGGGCTCACAAAGACTAGGTCCAATTCTTCAGACCTAAGCCAAGAGGACCATTTCCTCTTTTTGCTTCACTACCTGAAAAGCCTGTCTCTATATTTATCCTATAGTTTGCATGTAGGTTTTTCCAAATATCAGTAATAGGCTCTCTTGCTAATATATGGTTTTTCAATTTCCCAAATGGAAATTGAGTATGAGAAAATCTTTAATTCATACATGCACCCAAATATAAGAGATGCAATGAAGCCACAGGAGCCCCCAAACAGACACAGAACTGCTTAATGAACTCAATTAGCCTATTAGCTCCCCTTGGAAGGGATTAAACATGGGGTTACTAATAGATCAACTCTTTGAAATCCGAGAAATCTTTCTTTTCCATGGAGTCCTTCACAGCCCAACCTCCCCACCAAGTTATAGAATGTAACATATTTCAACTCTCTTCCCAAATTCTCCTGCTCTACCCTGCCCCATCACCACCACCAAACATGCACTATTCAAATAACACACTAGGTTTTGTTTCCAAATAGAACATTAATCTGGAACTACTAGGAAATTCTCTTTGTTATCTAAGGAACAGAATTAATGAGGAAATTCCTTCTTTATGTAGATGAGAGATTCTGTTCCATGCTCTGTGTGTGTGTGTCTGAGAGAGAGAGAGAGAGAGAGAGAGCGA
This sequence comes from Dromiciops gliroides, assembly GCF_019393635.1. Classification (NCBI taxonomy): domain Eukaryota; kingdom Metazoa; phylum Chordata; class Mammalia; order Microbiotheria; family Microbiotheriidae; genus Dromiciops; species Dromiciops gliroides. The sequence goes on from NC_057862.1 coordinate 206,128,548, forward strand.
GCAAGCTTCTTTTTGGCAGTTTGATGAAACCTATGGACCCCTTCTCAAAATAATGTTTTGAAATCTATAAAATAAAATGCATAGGATTATAAATAAAGCCAATTATATTAAAATTTAGTATTCAAAATATTTTGTAAGAGGTTCACAAACCCCAGGTTAAGAAGCTCTGCCCCAGATATCCTAATACCCAAATCTTTGCCTGGTGCGGCATTCTCTTCATCCCATCATAGTATTCATTCTTTGAGAGCAAAAACTACCTCTCATTCTCTTCACCAGTACAGAATATGACTCTTTGGGGTATGTCTATAAGAAAATTGAAAGCAAGATCTAAATAGAATCTATATAGACTGCTAGCCTCCACCCCTCACAACTCTGATTCCTCAAGGCAGAGGAGAGAAATTGTAATCTCTCTTTAATTCCAATTCAGATTCATAAATGCACAGTATTCTAAATAGGATGTGTCTAATTGATAGGTTATGTAAGTGCACGAAAAAAAATGGCCCAATTTTAAAGATGTTTGGCATTCTTATGTAATCGCCTTAGAGGATAAAAACTCTAGGTTTGGCTTTGTTGGTAACTTCAGCCATAGTAAATCACTGATAGTACTTGCATCTGGATTAGATCAAGTTTTAGAAAGGAACACCAGGTCTTACAACCCATCACTCAATTCTAAGGTAAAATGGGGGGAAATGGTCCTTAATAAAATGAGTTTTTAACATTCAGTTTCTTGCCTGTATTTTTAGGGCACATAGCTCAGGAACTAGAGGCTCTTAATTAGACATTGGACATCCTTAGACTGATGGGAATTTGGGGCACTTTCTGTGATTGCAACAGCCAAAGCCCAAAGTATGAAGTCAGAAAAGCCATGGAGAATGTCAGCAGAAGTACACAATGATTATAATTCTCAGGGCTCTAGGAATAACAATGAATATTTTTTCTTGTATCCACAATATCAACATGCTTTCCCAATTCCTCTGGCCAGAAACACATATAGTCAGAGGAAATTTTGAGTGACCTAATAGAAGTTTTGAAACTTAGGAAATTGATTTATAAAGTTCATAGCTGACACATCAGTGACCCTAGTGCAGAGGTCAGAAAACAAAATGAATATGCTATTGAAATAATTGGTGACCTTCAGAAACTTTGTGGAGGAAGATGTTTGAAGCAAAAAGTATAAACTCAAGAGACAAGCTACATATTTGTTTATTTTATTGGAGGGGATGAGAGAATGATGAAAAGCAGATTATCCAAAAATATATTCTTGTTTATGACACAGGTTTTGGACTGGAAAAACTCAAAGAAATTGATATTAATCAAGCTTCAAAATATAGTAAATATAGTAATTTTAGGGGATATTACTATTAGAGACAGATTTGGGGGGAAAGAAGGTATAAGTCCTTCAAAATGTGTTAATTAAAGGGATAGACACAACACAATGAAGAAATATTGTGTTTGCTTTTTGTTGTTGTTTTACTTGCTTATTTATTTATTTATTTATTGCATTTTGTCCTCAATATATCAAAACAATTCAATTAAGCTAGAAGATATTTCTTTGACAAAAGCAATCCATATAAGTTGTTGTGGTTGTTGCCTAGACAAAAAATTTCTTTGGAAATACACTCTTCTCTAGTCTCTAAGTACTGACATGAGCTCCTATATTTTCTTTCTTAAAATAAAATTGTTTTTGTTCCATTAAATATTTTCTAATTACACTCAAAAATTACGTTCATTTTTGAAAATTTTGAGTTCTGAATTCTCTCTCCTTGCTCTTTGGGTAGACAATCAATATGATATTGATTATGCATGTGAAGTCATATAAAACATATTTCCATATTATAGATGCTGTAAAATCAATATATATTTGAAAAAACAAGAAATATAAAGTTTTAGAAAGCATGATTTGATCTACCCTCAGAATTCTTCATGTCTCTCTCTGGAGGTCGATAATATTTTGCATCTTGGGTGCTTTGGAATTGTTTTGCATCATTGTGTCTTCTTTTTTGTGAGGCAATTGGGGTTAAGTGATTTGCCTAGGGTCCACACAGCTAGTAAGTGTTAAATGTCTGAGGCCGGATTTGAACTCAGGTCCTCCTGACTACAGGGCTGGTGCTCTATCCACTGCGCCACCTAGCCACCCCATCATTGTGTCTTTTTTTTTTTTTTAAGTGAGGCAATTGGGCTTAAGTGACTTGCCCAGGGTCACACAGCTAGTAAGTGTTAAGTGTCTGAGGCCGGATTTGAACTCAGGTACTCCTGACTCCAGGGCCGGCACTCTATCCACTGCGCCACCTAGCTGCCCCCATCATTGCGTCTTAATCAGAGTAGCCATATCTTTCCTAATTGATCTTATGATATTTCTGTTACTGGGTAGAATGTTCTCTTGATTTTATTCACTTTCAGTATATATAATTCTCCCCAGGTTTTTCTGAAACTCATAGCCATCACAATGATGTACCACAACTTGTTCGGACATTCCCAAATTGATGGACATCCTTTCAATTTCCAATTCTTTGCCCTAGGCAATAGTTCTAAATGTTTCCCAGAATGGTTGCACTAGTAGGTAGCTTCACCAGTAGTGTATTGGTGGCCCAATTTTTTTACATCCTTTCTAGCATTTTTCATTTTCTGTTTACGTCATGTTAGCCCATCTGATAGATATGAGTATCTCAGAGTTGATTTAATTTGCCTTTCTCCAATCAGTAGTGATTTAGAATATTCTTTAATGTGACCGTTGATAACTTTGATTTCTTCTTTTCTTCTTCTTCTTCTTCTTCTTCTTCTTCTTCTTCTTCTTCTTCTTCTTCTTCTTCTTCTCCTTCTTCTTCTCCTTCTTCTTCTTCTCCTTCTTCTTCTTCTTCTTCGTCTTCTTCTTCGTCTTCTTTTTCTTTTTCTTTGTTTTTTCAGGGCAATGAGGGATAAGTGACTTGACCAGGTTCATGCAGGTAATAAGTGTCAAGTGTCTATGGCTGGATATGAACTCAGGTCCTCATGAATCCAGGGATGCTGCTTTATCCACTGTACCACCTAGCTGACCCATATACTTCTGCTTCTCAAAATTTCCTGTTCATCTTCTTTGATCTTTTGTTCTTCCCAACAAATTTTGTTATATTTTTCTAGTCATTTTAAAAAATGTTCCAGTAATTACTATGTTTTTATTAATGTTTTAATAGAAATAGGTGTTATGTTTTATAAATTTTTTTTCTGTATCTCTTGATATAATCATATATTATTTGATTTTTGTTAGTGATATTGTCATTTATCCTTATAGTTTTTCTAATTTTGAATGAACCTGGCATGAATTCCACTTTATCTTTAGTGTGTCACTTTTGTGATATATTGTTATAATCCCCTTGCTGGAATCTTATTCATTTTTTAATTTATATTCATTAAGGAAATTGATATTTAGGTTTTTTTTTTTCACCCTGGTCTTGCTCTCCATGGTTTAAGTATCAAAACCATATTTGTATCATAAAAGGAATTTACTAGGACTTCTTCTTTTACTACTTTTTCAACTAGCTTATATAGTTGAGATTAATTATTCCTTAAATGTTTTGTAGAATTCACTTGTAAATCTATCTGGTCCTCAGAATTTTTTTTTTTTTGGTAGGGAGCTCATTTATGGCTTGTTCAATTTCTTTTTCTAAGACAGGATTATGTAATTATTCTATTTCTTCTGTTAATCTAGGCATTTTTTTTTTTACATATAAGGTATTTTATTTTTTCCATTACATGTAAAGATAGTTCTCAACTTTTGTTTATACAAGCTTTACAATTTCAGATTTTTCTCCCTCCCTCCCCTCCCTCCCCCCTCCCCTAGACAGCAGGTAATCTGATATAGGTTATATCTATATATCTATATACATATACATATATATTATATATATATATACACAGGCATATATATACTCATAATAACATTAATCCTATTTCTGCATTAATCCTGTTATAAGAGAAAAAATCAGAGCAGTAATGCAAAACCTCAAAATAGAAAAAAAAAACAACAGCACCCAAAACAAAAGAAATAGTATGGTTCAATCAGCATCTATACTCCACAGTTCTTTTTTTTTTTCTTGGATTTGGAGATCCTCTTCTATAAAGAGATCCCTGGAACTCTTCTGTACCAGGCAATTTTTGTTTTTATGAATATTCATAGATTGTCAGTTGTATTGGCATATATTTGGGCAAAATAACTCCTAATTGATTTAATTTTATCTTCATTATGACATACTCACCCTTTTTATTTTACAAGATGGTAATTAAATTTTCTTCTTTTTTTAAAAAATCAAATTAGGTGCAGCTAGGTGGCACAGTGGATAAAGCACTGTCCCTAGATTCAGGAGGACTTGAGTTCAAATCTCGCCTCAGACACTTGAGACTTCCTAGCTGTGTGAACCTGGGCAAGTCACTATGTTTAAAAAGCTAAATGTGGGTTCTAATATCTCCCCCCATTTTGGGGGGAAACTGGCTAAAATCACTGATAAATTCAGTAAGAGTTTAGGCTTTTAAGGATTTATTTAAAGATATAAGATAATGAAGAGAGTGAAAGATTGAGAACAGATTCATTATAGCATGGAAATCCTAGCTTTACTGGCAGCCCACGTGAAGGTCTGCTGCCAAGCTGATGTCTCAAACCAAAAGAGCAAGCTCCAGTCTGCTAGCTCCCGCTTCCTGCTTCCTGTCCTCCTCCTCAAAATGGGAGGTTCTTCAAGTTGATTGGTGAAGAGTGGTCTCCTGTTGATGTTACAGTCCATAGCCTCTGAGAACAGATTTTCCTCAGGGTTGGCCATGTGTGATCTGAATTTAATCAACCTTAACTAGGTTCAACTTCCGAGAACAACACCTTACTCAGGGCCAGCCAGGTGTGGTCCTGATTTAATCATCACAAGTAGGTAGGTAGTCTCTCAGTCTCACTCAATTCAATCAATTCCAAATCAAACTCAGGTGGGGGTTCCTTGGTGTCTGCCATGTCCCATTATTTTATCACATCACTTAACCCTTCTTGGCCCTGCAAAAAAAAAAATCAAATTAACCAATTACTTATCTATTTTCTTTTTTATAAAATCAACTCCTAGATGTATTTATTAGTTCATTTTTTGCATTTTTAAACTTTACCTTATTAATATTTCCCTTGTTTTTTAAGATTTTCATTTTAGCATAAAATCGGGGATTTAATTTCTTTCAAGTTTTTTATAGTTGCATTTCTAATCTATTGGTCTACTTCCTTTCATTCTTATATCAATTCCATTTATCAATTCATTGATTCACATCTAGTTTATGGACTGCACTTGATGCTACTCATCAGGGTCCATGGTCCCTTGCAACCAGACTTGATACTGCTCCTCAGGGTCCCCTGGTCCCTCTTGACTAACTGTGTCCTTCTCTGCTCTTGAACTGTGACCCAGAAGTACATATGGCAATGGAGTTAGCAAAACTGTATCCAACCCTGAATTCAGTGCTACCAGTCACAGATCTTTCCTTCCAACCTCCTAAGTTATCTTGGACTGGAAGAATATCTTACCCTCACTTTTTATTGGTTCTACTACTTCAGAATTTGACTCAAAGTCTTATTGTAAAATCATTTGGAGGGGAATGTTGGAAGACTTTGTCTGAGTGCTTCTTCTCTTTCACCATCTTGGTTCTACTCTTTTTTTTTTTTTGGTGAGGCAATTGGTGTTAAGTGACTTGCCCAGGGTCACACAGCTAGTAAGTGTTAAGTGTCTAAGGCCAGATTTGAACTCAGGTACTCCTCACTCCAGGGCTGGTGCTCTATCCACTGTGCCACCTAGTTCCCCCCTTGGTTCTACTCTGAAGGCCCCTCTATTTTATTTTACTTGTAAAATGTCTCTAAGTACTATTCTCAAACTCAACATTCCTAAACCTCAACATTTTTGTCTTTTAAATCAAACAATTAATAAATGATCATGCATTTATCACCTTACAATGTACCAGATGCTGTGCTAGGTACTGGTTATACAAGTATGAAGAAGAAAATTATAACTACTCAGAAGGAGCTATACACATTCTACTGGGGAAGCACAAAATACACATAGAAGTATATACAGAATAAATATAAATAGGGCAAAAGTAAAGTAATTGGAAATGTTGCATCTTCCAATTTGATGTAGTCCTCTTTCAATATGTCTCTTAAAATCCTCTATTCTCTATTTCTACTGTTAACCAACCTCCCTTACAACAAAATCACTTCAATTCTAGATTACTATGAAAAAAGGGATGCCAATAAGTTTTCCTTGATTTCAGTCTCTCTACCTTCAACCAATTCTACTTACCATTAGCCTAATTTATCTAAAACACAGCTTTCATCATCTCCCTCTTCTATCAAATGTTTATCAGATCAAACTCAAGATCCTGATCCCAGCATTAAAGTCCCCCATTAACTGATTCTGTTTTCTTATCTTACCACACTTGTCTCACTACCCTTCAACACAAACAAACTCTTCTTGTTAGTCTTGTCTCCTAATAGTACATGTATTCCATGGTAATTATTAATTTCTATATCTTTGCTGTTAATCTTGTTAAAACTCTCTCATTTAATCCAAATTCTTTTTTCCATTTAATACTTAGCTATGAACATATCTTTTCAGATTTTCCTAAACTGACATCACATCCCAAATGACTACATTCATACTTTGAATATATATGAAACTTTTGTTATAGAGTTACTTCATAAGTTTCATATATCCAATCCAGCCCAACTTTAATGCAGGCTTCTAAGGGGTAGAAAATGTCCTTTAAAAAATTCTCCGAAGGGCCTAGTTAACTTATTTATTAGTTGCAATCAATTAAAAAATAAAAATGTAACTATATGAACAGGAATTTGGACATTATTGGTTTGCGTAGTTATCTGGAATATCCCCAAGTATTCTGCTTCCTCGTGAATTTATATAAAGTATATTTTGTTATGTCACTGGATGGATACAGTACATAATACAGGGCATCTCTAATATAATATCTATTAAGTAAGCTAGATGGCATGTGCTCAAAGAAGTACCTTTGTTTGCTCACAACATTACATTTTGGCAACTTAAGTTTTTATCGTCAATAATTTTCAGATAACTTGATATGACTAAGTTAAGTTTAGGGTTGCATGACTTCTAAAATTTACCTTGAGTCAAATTCATATAATGTCAATGTACTGAATAGAATTTCTATAAGTTATCAGGTTTTGTTTCTTCTTGCCTGACTCACTAGAAAAATAAAAGTTTCAGTTTCCCCTAGAAGCCACTAAGTACCTGTTTTACTTTTGGGTAGTGTAATCCATACTCCCATACTCCATGAACTGACATCAACAGGTTTAATTGAAAATCTACAACTATTAGCAATATTAACCATGAAAAATATATGCATCCTTTCTTCAAAATTAAAGATTGTGTCTCAACTAATTGAAAACTTTATAATCATCCATTCAGTCTCTCTGTGCAGAGACCGAAGCCTTCCTCTTTATGTCCTTGATGTCATCAGGAATTACTGAGCCTCTCTAAATTTAGCTAGATGGCCTTTTGTGAAATTGATACTGCAGTGCCTATATTTGAAATCTTTTCAGTTTGGTAAGACTATAAGACAGATTTTGCATTGTGATAGGGATAACTTTAGAGAATCCAAGGATTTCTATACTACAAATAAATCTGTATTTTAATGGAGATGTTTTGTTCCAGAGCTATGACTTCCATCAGTATAAAGTGTTCCCAATGAGGAAACTTCTTCTATTAATGAAAACTAATGATTCTTCTGAAACTGACAGCTTTAGATCAGTCCTGACAGAGTAGAATTAAAAAAAATCTAGAAGAACAAAGCTTCATTGCTTGACAACATTTTATTCATAAAGGAAAGAAAAATATAAACAATAGTATGAAAATGTCTAGTTCAAAGTAAAATTATGATATACATTTGTGATTATTTGTATTTAACATAAATTTGCACAAGTAGGACAAAGTAGAATAAATTAGAGTAAAAAATATTTTTTTAAATTGCATCAATTAATGAGTTTTTTCCCAGGGTCTAAGAAACAGTAGTACCAGGGGAAGTACTTAAATTGAGATCTTTCTGACCTCAAAGATAGTCCTCTGTTCACTAAGCCTTGCTATATTGCTTTCCCAGTATCAGTTCAATATTTCAAACATCTTCTTCTTTTAAGGCAAAAGAAATAGTACAATCTTGGGTTATATAGTTGTTTTTTGTGTGTTTGTTTTAAAAGAAACAATGTTTTTTGGGGCAGCTAGGTGGCACAGTGGATAAAGCACCAGCCCTGGATTCAGGAGGTCCTGAGTTGAAATCTGGCCTCAGACACCTGACAGTTAATAGCTGTGTGACCCTGGGCAAGTCACTTAACCCTCATTTCCCCACAAAACAAAAACAAAAGCAGAAACAAACAAAAAAATGAAACAATGTTTTAGAAAAAAATTAAAGCTTATGGTTCTCTTCCAATATGGTCTACCTTTCTACCCACACCTAGTCCCTAAATTAACATTGAATTATTTAAATTTTATAATATTCTTCATTTATATCTTTCAATTAATTTTCATAAGATCCTCCTCTCCACAAGAATCCAAAAATGTAGTGGGTGTGGACATGTTTTTGCAATTGTATATCTATCCCTTTGAGAATTATTGATTCAATTATAATATCCAGCCTAGAACAGTCACTTTTGGGGGGGGGGCAGTGCTAGAAAACATTAAGTTCACAGAGCATTCTGCTCTGGAGATACTGAGTCTTATACTTTTAAGTATCAACTTCATTAAATAATAAGGCTTAAGGATTTCTATTTTGAATTTCAATTTTCACCCATTTTGTGGAAAGGCTAAGGGCTATTATTTACAACCTTGTTTCCCACAATAGTGGAGAAGCTGGCTCACATTACTATATACATAGCTCTAATCTCACCCCTGAGCTCTAGCCCTACATTAAAACAATAGCAACAACCACAACCACAACCATAACAACAACCACAAACATAGCAACAACCACAACAAGAACAAAACTTTTTTTTGACATTCCAACAAGATGTTGTGTTAGCATAACAAACTCAACTTATTAAAAAAATAACTAATTATTTATCCCTTTAAGATAAAAATTTCTTCTTTTATAATAGTCTATATCAACTACAGAACCACCATTTGATTTTTCTTGAAACCTTGGCATCATGCTTAGTTTCAATGATACATCCAATCGGTTGCTGAAACTTATATTTTTTATCTCCCCCTACATCTCTTATATACTCACATGGCCCCTAACCTAGTTCAGGCTCTCATTACCTTTCACATGAACTATCTTGGTAGCCTTCTAATTGGTCTTTCTGTATCTCCTTTCCCTTACTCCAAGTCAGTCTCCAAATAATGACCAAAATTATTTTTTTCTAATGCTGTCAGACTATGTAATCTCACAACACCCTCATACACTTGCATGTTCAATCAACCTCAAGAGTTCTAATTTACCTCTGCTATCAAAAAGAAATATTTGACATTTAAAACACTTCACCCTTCAAGACCCATTCTATCCTATCTTTTCAGTCTTATTAATTCCTCTCTTATTAATCCTCTACCATTTAGCCAAACGAATCTTATTGCAATTTCTTACCCATGATATCTCTATACCAATTATTTCTGTGACATTAATATATTTGCTTCTCACCTGGTTTACTTCAACATGCAGTTCAATGGCCTCCATCAGCATGTGGCCTTTCCTTGTTCCAATAAGCTCTTAGTAGAGCACTCTAAAGGTCCATAGGTTATTAATGCTCTCCCAGGTTTCTTTGTATCTATTTTACATATATGCCTATGTAAACTTAAGTATATGCATATTATTTCATTTTCATGATTAAAATATAAGGTCCTTGAGGGGAGGGATTTTTTCACTTTTGTCTGTGTATCCAAAATACTTGGTCCAGAGCCTGGAATATAAATTCTTTATAAATGTTTTTTGATTGGCTGATGGAAGCATTTATTCCCATGTGAATGTACTTCTGATTATATAATATTTACCACTGAAAAAACTGGGATTAGCAATAAAAATCTTCTCTATAGGAAATTATACTTAGATACATTTATTCTTTAACAAAAAGATTCCTTTGAACACAGGAATCTGTGGAATTTTAGTTACAAGCATGTAACTTCTTAGTTCTCCAGGGAACTATATAAAAGTATAAATTGGAGAGCAAATACTCATCCGCATTTGTGATGTTTAAAAAGTTCAAGAGACATGGTTTCTTGGTAATTAATCATTCTTAAAATAAAACTAGCAATTTATTAATAAAAGATGTCAGTGGTACTCTTGACTGTCAAATACCCTTCATGGGTGTGGGCTCTCAGTTTATATGCCCTTGGAAGAGTGGGTGTTCCTGAGGTTGGCAGTCAACTCTGATTGAGAAAATGAATATTATAAGAACTAGATTTATTCCAATTAGGGGTTTAGAGAGTGATATCATATCTCTCTTGGACAAAGAGACTATCTCTACACCCATACCACCCCCAGCTTTAGACAGTTTAGACAAAGGACCTACCTCTACGCAAATTTTTTTGAGTGGAACACAATGTGCAGGAATTCATCTTAGATAAGATGATCTTGGTGGGGAAAATTTTTTATAGGAGGTAAATAATGTCCTTCAAAGGCTGAGCTTTGAATAAGGAAATATGACAGGTAAAATACCTGGATGTCCCCCATAAATGGTTATTAATAATAATTTCTGTCAAATTGATTGGGGAGTTTCCTCAATCAAGAGTTTCTCTTACTAATGAAATCACATGTTCAATCTTTATGACTATCCCTCAAATACCAGCAGAATTAGAATCCTCTATAACATTACAAGATGATAATTAAGGTTATTTTTAGCCTCAACATTTTATGATTCACAGTTTCCCCAGAAATAGAGGTCTTCAAGCAAAAGCTATTAAGACCATTTGTCAGGAATGTCAGACAGAGACTTCTGTTTATATATGAGAATCAAAGAGTCTAACCCTGAGATCCTTTGATGCTATAACTCTTTTACAAATGTGTGCCTATGGCCTAGGGAATAAAGTATGACTCTGAGATTGAGGCCTTAGGTTCAATCCCTGCTTCATACTCACTTCCTGCTTTACTTTTGACAAATAATTTCTTCTTCCTCAACCTCAATTTACATACTTAAGATGAGAGGATGAAATTAATAGGTGTTTTTACTCCCTTACAATTCTAGATTTCTGACCTTATGCTCCCAGGAGATGTGAAAGCATGAACAAGTTTCTTAAGAAAGTAAAGCTTATCCCATTTCTGATTAACAGAGAAACAGAACGACTTCTATTAAATTTGATTTTTTTCAGCACTATGGATTCAATCAAATATGCCAAGAAGTTACTAATGTTTCAATGCTTACTCATCTTCCATTAACAGAAAATTAGGGGTAGCCAGGTGGTGCAGTGGATAGAGCACTGGCCCTGGATTCAGGAGGACCTGAGTTCAAATCCGGCCTTAGACACTTAACAATTATTAGCTGTGTGACCCTGGGCAAGTGACTTAACCCCAATTGCCTCACAAAAACAAAACAAAACAAACAAACAAAAATACCCCAGAAAATTAGGCTGATGTGAAAAAATTGATTTGTTTTGTTTTTTTAAATCTCAATTTGTGTAAGTAATCATCAGAATTCCAACCCTCCAGAGGTAACAGTTATCTCTAGGTAGAGGTGCCTCCCCTATTCCCATAGTCCCTGTGAAATGTAAATTTTCTTTTTTTTAATATTTGTGGTAAATTTTCTTTACATTGAACAGACATGGTATTACAAACACATAAAAGAAAGAAATATCCAAACAAAGAGTGGTTCATGGAGATTTCATTTCATTATATGGGGGCAAAGTCAGCGCATGTGCAATTGTAGCAGAGAACAGGCTTCAAAACTATACTATCATGGAATCTACAATTCTACATGAACTTGGAGAATATTTTAATGGAAAGATTGCAAGGTGTGAGGCAGGAAAACCTGGGATTAAATATTGCCTCTGTTATATATTAGCTTTATAACTGTATGTTTCATTAAGACTCTATGAGCTTTGGTTTTCTTATTTATAAAATGATCAAATTAAATAATCTATCTAAATAAAAACTTAACAGTGATGCACAAATTTCATCTAGTGTTATTAATTTATTTCAATTTATTCATCTTACTTATAAAGCCCAAAGTAGTCAATTTATTTGCCCATGGTTAGAAAGTTAGAATTTAATGAATCAAATAAAATAATGGATATAAACTTTAAAGAGTCATGTAAATTCTGGTTATTATTATGTAAGTAGTATAGTAGTGGGAGAATAAGCCTTAGATTCAGACTATAGGTTCATATCTCTCCTCCTCAAACATACTGATTGTATGAATTTGGGCAAGTCACTCAAACTCCCAGTGCCACAGGAAACTATTTAAAGTTAAGGAGATGGGGGAAGCTAGGTGGTGCAGTGGATAAAGCATTGGCCCTGGATTTAGGAGGACCTGAGTTTAAATCCAGCCTCAGACATTTGACACTTACTAGCTGTGTGACCCTGGTCAAGTCACTTAACCCTGATTTCCCACCAAAAAAATTCAAAAAACCCCAAAACAAAACAAACAAACAAAAAAACAAACCATAAATTTAAGGAGACAATGGCTATCTTCACGTATAGAGGGAGTTTTCTACACTTGGAGTTCCTTGTAATCATATGATTACAGGTCTTCTAAATATATTTTCCTTAAAATGTTAAGTTGGGAAAATTATAATTCTTTTTCTAGGTTACTCTTGGAATTGCCTTATAAAAATGAGATCACAATTCTTATAAAATTATTAATAAAATGTTAATAAGAGTTAGGAAAATTATAGTTGTCTTTCAAGGCTACTCTTGGTTATATGGATATTAAAGATTGCATTCAAGAGAAATTGTGGAAACTCTAGTGGAATTCTACTTCTACAAAGGTCAGATTTGGAACATTCAAACATTCCCTCTTTTGTAAGAAAGGTAGAGGATAAAATGAAAATGATGTAGGAAAGTCATGAGAAAAAAGTCAACAGCTTGAAAAGACAAATGGAAAAGCTCTCTGAAGAAAATAATTGCCTAAGAATTAGGATTGAACAAATGGAAGCTAGTAACTTTATAACAAAATAAGACAAAATAAAGCAAATCCCAATGAATTAAAAAATAGATGGCAATGTGAAATGTCTTTTTGGAAAAACAGCTGACCTGGAGATAGATCCAGGAGAGATAATAGGAAAATTATTGGACCACCTGAAAAACCCTGATCAAAAAATCAGCTTAGACATCATCTTCTAAGAGATTGTCAGGGAAAATTGTCCTGATATTCTAGAAACAGAAGGTAAAATAGAAATTGAAAGAATCTACCAATAACCTCCTGAAACAGATACCAAAGTAAAAACTCCCAGGAATATTATAGCCAAATATCAGAGCTCCCAGGTCAAGGGGAAAATATTGCAAGGAGCCAGAAAGAAACAATTCAAGTACTTTGGAGCCACAGTCAGGATAGCATAAGATCTAGCAGCTCCTATGTTAAAGGACCAAAGGGCATGGAATATCATATTCAGGAGGGCAAAGGAACTGGGATTACAACCAATAATCACCTACCCAGTAAAACTGAGTTTAATCCTTCAAGGGGAAAAATGGGACTTCAATGAAAAAGAGGACTTTCAGGTATTCGTAAAGAAAAGATCTGAACTGAATAGAAAATTTGTCTTTCAAATACAAGAGCTTAGACTAGGATAATAAGGTCAACAGGAAAAAGAAATCATGAGGGATATTCAAAGGTTAAAATGTTTACATTCCTACATTGGAAGATGATATGTCTAACTCATAAGAACATTCTCAGTATTAGGGTGGATGATAGGAATAAATTTAGAAAGAAGGCACATGTGGGAATTGATTATGAAGGGATGGCATCTGTAAAGCATTTATTTTTAGTTTATTTATTTTTTGTTGGGTGGTCAGGGTTGGGTAGCATGCCTGGGGTTGTAGAGTTGGTGAGTGTCTTGTATCTGAGGACAGATTTGGGCTTGGGTCCTCCTTGGTCCAGGGTGGGTGCTTTATCCACTGTGTCACCTAGCTGCCCCATGATGACATCTTTACAATTAAATTGAGGTGTGAGATGACTGCACTGGGGGAGGGGAAAGGAGAGAGGTAGAATGGGGTGAAATCTCACATGAAAGAAGCAGGAAAGGGTTTATAGAGTAGGGGAACAGATAGTGAAGACTGGGGCACTGAATGAGCCCCACACTCATCAGTATTGCCTCAAAGACCTTAATCTCAGCAGAATTCGCTCAAGGAAGGAAAAACATACACAATTAGGTAAAGTAATCTATCTAACACTGAAGGAAAATAGGAAGGGAAGGGGATAAGCAGGGAGGTGGTGGGGAAATAAGGGAGGGCAGAGTGGTGGAAGACGCATTTAGAAGTAAAACACTTTTTGAGGAGGGATAGGGTAAAATAATATAGAAAATAGAGTAAAGATCACGGGGAGGGAATCGGTTGGAGGGAAGCAGTTAACAATAGTAAATGTGAGAACAATTTTTAAAGCAGAGGCAACAGTAATGTAAGATGATGATAGTGATTGATTGATTGATATATTGACTGATGATTGGAGGAAGATGAGGATTAATCGATGAGGAGGAGGAGGATTGATAGATGATGACTGATTTATTATGATTGATGAAGATGACAAAATTATGTTACTTACTTTGCTGGGCTATTGTGAAGAAAATTCTTTGTCAGGTATAATGTACTTTATAAATGTTATATATTATTGTTGTTGCAATAATCAGTCTCATGTTTTTTGTAAGGAGTATAAGGGGATAAAATTCTTGCTAAACTATCTAAAATCTAATGAGTGGTCACCAATAAATTATAAGCTTTAGCAGGAGTATTTAAGTGTTTAAGTATTTATTACAGAGCATTAGGATCAGAGAGAAAGGTAAAAATCTAACTATTTCTAAGAGACCCTAACATCTGACCCACCATGGCGAGGTCAGGAACCAAAAGAGACCGAACCTCCCACCAGCATCTGCTTCCTACTTCGTGTCCTCCTCCCAGAAATTGGAGGCTCCTCAAGTTGATTGGCTGGTAGCCTTGATAGACAGTACCCACGAGCAAATGTCACTTCCTGACACTAAGGACCTTGAACACATGGCTTGCCCTTAGGGTCCTTCACCTCATGGGGGCGCTTTGCTACAGCAAGTCTCCAGCAGGTGGAGTCATTCCAGTCATCACATTAGATAACTCTTTAAAGTACTATATAGGGGCAGCTAGGTGGCTCAGTGGATAAAGCACTGGCCCTGGATTCAGGAGTACCTGAGTTCAAATCCAGCCTCAGACACTTGACACTTACTAGCTCTGTGACCCTGGGCAAGTCACTTAACCCCCATTGCCCCCCAAAAAACAAAACAAAACAAAACACACACACACAAATAAAGTAGTACATAAATGTAGTTTACTATATAAAAAAATGATGAACAGGATACTATCAGAAAGACCTGGAAGGACCTGCCTGAGCTGATGCAAAGTGAAATGTACAGTGTGCAAAGTAACAGCAATATTGTCAGATGATCTGCTGTGAATGGCTTGATTATATTCAGCAGTGCAATGATCCAAGGAAATTCTTATGAGGTCTTATGAAAAATGCAATCCATCTACAGAGAGAGAACTGATGGTATCTCAATACAAATTGAAGCATTAAAAAACAAGCAAACAAGCAAACAAAAAATGGTTGTATGGAAATTAGAGTGGGACAGGGAGAAACTCGAGGCAAGGAAATCAAATAGGATGTCACTATAATGGTCTAGGTAAGACATGATGAAGGCCTAAATTAAGATGTGTGATTTGAAGGAAGAGTTGCTTGTGAGAGATGTTTTGGATAAGGGACAGAAATTCTCATTTTATGGGAGAAATATCTTCTAGCTGAATTCCTATAGTAGGTAACTGCTCTTATTTATATATTAACCACAAAGCAGAAAGTATAGTAAAAAACCGAGGTTTCATTATTATGCTCAAGCATAGGTTCATGCCTTAGTGAAAACTTGAATGTATATTAGGGACACTAAATAAGGCTTCTTACAGGCAAAATTATGTAAAAGTGACAAAGAAATAATTATTTTTACATATTTCAATCTTGTATATTCCTCTTAGACCATAAAAGTTAAAGAGAAGATAGGTTCGTAATCCCATACTTCCTTGATTGTTATAAAACTTGAACAAAATTAGATAGTCATTATAGTATATATCCCCTAAGATGAGAGAGGGTGCGACCTTCATCTAAAAAACTCTATAGGTAAACTATGTCAGGTTATAGAATGAAAGACATTTAGAGGATTCACAAATAACCTGATTGAGCAGGAGGATTTCCATGTCACCAAGAAGTCAGGAAGAGTTGAAATTCTTCCTCTGGCTTCTTATCTAAGAAATCTTTAAGGCCCTATGTAAATGTCCACATTATATGGGACAGTTTTTGGTCAGGTGAATATTAAGGCAAACTTTTAGTTAACCGAAATTTGCAGAAGCAATTGCCCTGACTACTGAGTAATTAAGGAAATTAAAAATTCTCATGACATTAACAACATATGTGGGTTCAGGTTGTCTATTCCTGAAATAAATCAAACTCAAAAGTGGAAGACTAAAAAAAAATAATCAAGATAATAGACTAGCAAACCTGACACAATGGGGTATGTCTCACTAGGATTTTATGCTTTTAAGAGAAAAGTGGGCCAAGATGGCAGAGAGGAAGCAGCAAGCTGCCTGAGCTCTCCTTCTGTTCCCTCAAAACAAACATTAAATCAAGCCTCTGGATGGATTCTGAAACTACAGAACCTGCAAAGAGACAGAGAGACGCAGTCCTCCAACCAGAGATAAGTTAGAAGACTTCAGGGAAAGGTCGGTCTGACTCGGGCAAACGGGAGGCCCAGCGCAGGGCAGCAACCCAGCGCCGAGGGGGTCGGGGCAAGTCAGCAGGAGTTGTGGGCCACAGCCGAACAACTGAGGCCCCTGGAACTTGGTTCAAAAATCTGGTGGCCAAGAAGGACAGTGGAAAAACCTATCTGCACCGGCCGAGAGGGCCACGAACTGGTCAGGCGGGATCAGACGCCGGGGTCCGGCACCTGGCTGGCCGAGCACAATCAGACAAGAAGTGCAGGGCGGGGAATCTCTACACACCATAAAGGCCTCAGAGTAAAAACCTAGTCACACAGCACCTATACCCCTGCACAAGAAGCCCAAAACAGGTACCCTGGTGCCCCCAGAGCAGACCTCAACTTAAACAATAAATAAATAAGCTGCAATAATGAGTAAGAAGCAAAAAAGAGCCCTCTCCATTGAGAGCTTCTGTATTAATAGGGAAGAAGCCAACACAAACTCAGATGAGGACAATAGCCTCAAATTGTCTACATCTGAAGCCTCACGAGGGAAGGTGAATTGGTCTCAAGAACAAAAAGCCTTCTTGGAAGAGCTCAAAAAGGATTTTAAAAATCAATTGTGAGAGGTAGAAGAAAAAATGGGGAGAGAAATGAAAGCAAAACAAGAAAACTATGAAAAAAGAATCAGCAGCTTGGAAAAGGAAGCACATAATTTTACTGAAGAAAACAAAGCCTTAAAAAATTCATTTGGCCAAATGGAAAAAAAGGTGCATAATCTCACTGAAGAAAACAATACCTTAAAAAATTCATCTGGCCAAATGGAAAAAAAAGGTGCATAATCTCACTGAAGAAAACAATGTCTTAAAAATTAAAGTGGGACAGTTAGAAGATAAGGAATCCATGAGAAACCAGGAATCAGTCAAGTAGAATAAAAAAAATGAAAAAATAGAAGAAAATGTGAAATACCTCATTGGAAAGACAAGTGATCTGGAAAACAGGTCGAGGAGAGACAATTTGAGAATCATTGGACTGCCTGAAAGCCATGACCAGAAAAAGAATCTAGACACCATATTCCAGGAAATTACTAAGGAGAACTGCCCTGATATCATAGAATCAGAGGATAAAATCATCATTGAAAGAATCCACCGATCACTTCCTGAAAGAGACCCCAAAAGGAAAACTCCAAGGAATATTGTAGCCAAATTCGAGAATTATCAAGTGAAGGAGAAAATACTCCAAGCAGCCAGAAAGAAGCAATTTAAATATCATGGAGCCACAGTCAGGATTGCTCAGGACCTGGCAGCTTCAACATTAAAGGACCGCATGGCTTGGAATATGATATTCTGGAAGGCAAAGGAACTTGGATTGCAGCTGAGAATCTATTACCCAGCAAAAATGTGCATTTTCTTTCAGGGGAAAAGATGCACATTTAATGACCTTGGGGACTTTCAATCTTTCCTGGTGAAAAGACCAGAACTGAATAGAAAATTCGATCTCTACATACAAGATTCAAGAGAAATTTAAAAAGGTAAAAAGAGGGGGGAAAAAAAAAGGTTACCCTATTAGGTTAAACTGTTTATATCCCTACACAGGAAGATAATACTCATAACTTTTAAGAATTGTAAATGTATTTGGGCAGAGAGAAGGACTTTACATAGAGGGTATAAATTTAAATTGTCTTTGATGTGATGATACAAAAGAATTAAGGGGTTAAAAAGGGAGTCTATGGGGAGGAGAGGAAAGGGGAGGAGGAATGGGATGAATTATATCATATGAAGAGGTAAAAAAAAAACCTATTACAATAGAGGGAAAGAAAGGAGGGGGGAACATTGTTTCAACCCTATTATCATTAGATTGGACTCAAAGAGGGAATAACATATGTTCATTGGGATAAAGAAACTTAACTCATTCTTTAGGGAAACAAAAGGGGAAGGGAAAGGGAGGGACTGATAGAAGGGAGGACAAAAGCAAGGGAGAAAAGGGTAAAGAAAAGAGAGGGGGGTGATAAAAGGGAGGGCAGATCGGGGGAGGCAGGGGTAAGAAGTAAATCGTCAGTGAGGAGGAATAGGGTGAAAGAAGGGGGGAAAAGTACAAAGGGGGTAAATAGAATGGAGGGGAATAGACAGTCAGTAATAATAACTGTGAATGTGAATGGGATGAACTCTGCTATAAAATGGAAGCTAAATGCAAAGTGGATTAAAAACCAGAATCCTACAATATGCTGTTTACAAGAAACACATTTGAAGCAGAGAGATACACACAGAGTAAAGGTAAAAGGCTGGAGCAGAATTAATTATGCCTCAGCTAAAGTAAAAAAGGCAGGGGTAGCAATCCTTATCTCAGACAAAGTGCAGGCAAAAATAGATCTCATTAAAAGAGATAAGGAAGGAAATTACATCTTACTTAAAGGTACTGTAGATAATGAAGTAATATCAATATTAAATATTTATGCACCAAGTGGTATAGCATCCAAGTTCTAAGAGGAGAAGTTAAATGAGTTACAAGAGGAATTAGACAGTAATACTATACTAGTGGGGGATCTGAATCTCCCCCTCTCAGAATTAGATAAATCTAGCCAAAAAATAAATAAGAAAGAAGTGAAAGAGGTGAATAGATTACTAGAAAAGTTAGACATGATAGATGTCTGGAGAAAATTGAATGGGGATAGAAAGGAATATACCTTTTTCTCAGAAGTACATGGCACATTTTCAAAAACTGACCATGTATTAGGGCACAAAAATATCATAGTCAAATGTAGAAAGGCAGAAATAGTAAATGCGTCCTTCTCAGATCATGATGCAATAAAAATTACATGTAAGAAAGAGCCAGGGAAAAGTAGAATGAAAATCAATTGGAAACTAAATAATTTCATTCTAAAGAATGAATGGGCCAAACAAGAAATCATAGAAACAATCAATAACTTTATCCAAGAGAATGACAATAATGAGACAACATACCAAAATCTATGGGATGCAGCCAAAGCAATGCTTAGGGAAAAATTTATAGCTCTAAATACTTACATGAATAAGAAAGAGAAAGAAGAGATTAACGAATTGGGCATACAACTTAAAAAGCTAGAAAAAGAACAAATTAGAAATCCCCAATTAGACACTAAATTAGAGATCCTGAAAATTAAAGGAGAAATTAATAAGATTGAAAGCAAAAAAACTATAGAATTAATAAAACTAAGACCTGGTTTTATGAAAAAACCAATAAAATAGATAAAATATTGGTTAATTTGATTAAAAAAAAGAAAGAAGAAAACCAAATTACCAGTATCAAAAATGAAAAGGGTGATGTTACCACCAATGAAGTGGAAATTAAAGCAATAATTAGGAAATATTTTGCCCAAATGTATGCCAATAAATTTGACAATCTAAATGAAATGGATGAATATTTACAAAAATACAAACTGCCCAGGTTAACTGAAGAAGAAACAAAATCCATAAATAAACCCATATTAGAAAAAGAAATTGAACAAGCCATTAATGAACTCCCTAAGAAAAAATCCCCAGGGCCAGATGGGTTTATGGATGAATGTTACCAAACATTTAAAGAACAATTAATTCCAATATTATACAAATTATTTGGAAAAATAGGTGAAGAAGGAGTTCTACCAAATTCGTTTTATGACACAAATATGGTGGTGATACCAAAACCAGGCAAAGCAAAAACTGAGAAAGAAAATTATAGACCAACTTCCCTAATGAATATTGATGCTAAAATCTTAAATAAGATATTAGCAAGGAGATTACAACAAGTGGTCACCAGGATAATACACTGTGACCAGGTGGGATTTATACCAGGAATGCAAGGCTGGTTCAACATTAGAAAACTATTAACATAATCAACCACATCAATAAGAAAACCAACCAAAATCATATGATTATCTCAATAGATGCAGAGAAAGCTTTTGATAAAGTACAACACCCATTCCTAATAAAAACACTAGAGAGTTTAGGAATAGGTAGAGAGTTTAGGAATAGGTGGAGCTTTCCTTTGAATAATAAACAGTATCTACCTAAAGCCATCAGGAAGTATTATATGCAATGGAGATAAATTAGAGGCCTTCCCAATAAGATCAGGGGTGAAACAGGGATGTCCATTATCACCCCTATTATTTAATATTGTCCTAGAAATGTTAGCTTTAGCAATCAGAGAAGAGAAAGCAAATAAAGTAATTAGAATAGGCAAGGAGGAAACAAAACTATTACTCTTTGCAGATGATATGATGGTATACTTAAAGAATCCTAGAGAATCAAGTCAAAAATTACTTGAAACAATTAACAACTTTCGCAAAGTAGCAGGATATAAAATCACTCCACATAAATCATCAGCATTTCTATACATGACCAACAAAGTCCAGCAGCAAGAGATAGAAAGAGAAATTCCATTTAAAGTAACGGTAGATAATATAAAATACTTGGGAGTCTATTTGCCAAGACAAACCCAGGAACTCTATGAACACAACTACCAAACACTCTTCACACAAATCAAATCAGATCTAAATAATTGGAAAGATATCAATTGCTCATGGATAGGCAGAGCTAATATAGTAAAAATGACAATACTGCCTAAATTAATTTACTTATTCAGTGCCATACCAATCAGACTACCTAAAAATTATTTTATAGAGCTAGAAAAAATAATAACAAAATTCATCTGAAAAAACAAAAAATCAAGAATATCCAGGGAAATAATGAAAAAAAATTCACAGGAAGGTGGGTTAGCGGTACCAAACCTGGAGCTTTACTATAAAGTGGCAGTCATCAAAACTATCTGGTACTGGCTAAAAAATAGAGTGGTAGATCAATGGAATAGGCTAGGCTCAGGAAATGCAGTAGTAAATGACACCAGTAATGTAGTGTTTGATAAACCCAAAGACTCCAACTTCTGGGATAGGAACTCAGTATTTGACAAAAACTGCTGGGAAAACTGGAAGATAGTATGGCAGAAATTAACCATAGACCAACATCTTACACCTTATATTAAAATAAGGTCAAAATGGATACATGATTTAGACATAAGAGGTGATACCATAGGTAATTTAGGAGAGAAAGGAATATTCTACCTATCAGATCTTTGGAAAGGAAAACAGTTTTTGACCAAACAAAAGATAGAGTATATTATAACATGCAAAATGGATGATTTTGATTATATTAAATTAAAAAATTTCTGTGCAAACAGAAGCAATGCATCCAAAATTAGAAGGGAGGCAGAAAGCTGGGAAACAATTTTTGAGGTCAGTACTTCTTATAAAGGCCTCATCTCTAAAATATATAGGGAACTAAATCAAATTAATAAGAATCCAAGTCATTTCCCAATTGAGAAATGGTCAAAGGATATAAACAGGCAGTTTTCTGATGAAGAATCCAAAGCTATCTATTCCCATATGAAAAAATGCTCTAAATCTCTAATGATTAGAGAGATGCAAATTAAAACAACTCTGAGGTACCACCTGACACCTGTCAGATTGGCTAAAATGACAAAAAAGGAAGATAATAAATGTTGGAGAGGCTGTGGGAAAATTGGAACACTAATTCATTGTTGGTGGAGCTGTGAACTGATCCAACCATTCTGGAGAGCAATTTGGAATTATGCCCAAAGGGTGATAAAGCTGTGCATTCCCTTTGACCCAGCAAAACCACTTTTGGGTCTTTTTCCCAAAGAAATCATGGAATGGGGAAAGGGACCCACATGTACAAAAATATTTATAGCTGCTCTTTACGTGGTAGCAAGGAATTGGAAGTTGAGGGGGTGCCCATCTATTGGGGAATGGCTAGACAAGTTGTGGTATATGAATACAATGGAATACTATTGTGCTGTAAGAAATGATGAGCAGGAAGAGTTCAGAGAAACCTGGAGGGTCTTACGTGAGTTGATGATGAGTGAGATGAGCAGAACCAGAAGAACATTGTACATAGTATTATCAACATTGAGTGTTGACCTACTGTGATGAACTATATTCTTCTCACCAATGCAATGGTACAGAAGAGTTCCAGGGAACTCATGATAGAAGAGGATCTCCAAATCCAAGAAAAAAAAAAAAAGAACTGTGGAGTATAGATGCTGATTGAACCATACTATTTCTTTTGTTTTGGGTGCTATTGTTTTTTTTTTCTATTTTGAGGTTTTGCATTACTGCTCTGATTTTTTCTCTTATAACAGGATTAATGCAGAAATATGATTAATGTTATTATGTGTATATATATGTGTGTGTGTAGATATATATCTATATATCTATATGTATACGTATATAGATATATAGATATATAGATATAACCTATGTCAGATTACCTGCTGTCTAGGGGAGGGGTGAGGGAGGGGATAGAGAAAAATCTGAAATTGTAAAGCTTGTATAAACAAAAGTTGAGAACTATCTTTACATGTAACGGAAAAAATAAAATACCTTATATGTACAAAAAATTAAAAAAAAAGAAAAGGGGTAGGGGGTGGTTCATAATAGGTAGCAAGGCCTGGTCAAGAGATGCCAACCCCCCATAACAATCCAAGCAAGGAAAACCACTTCACTCTGGCTGTTTTGCCATTCATGCATTGAATGTCAACTGAAAAGGGTAAGGACATCAGATGCTACTTTGTGAGCTGGTCTGGCTCATGCTGGCTTTGCTTATGAGAAAAGATCCCAGGGTGAGGTCTTAGGGTGTGGCTCGATTCAACCTAATCAAAAATATCTCAAAAGTAGGAATGCAAGGGCATTACTGGAATTCTGACATTACTATTAAGAGGGAGTGGCAGGTAGTATAAACACTGATATTAATAATTTTTATGTCATTATATTAACAATTTTTCTGTCAAGGGCAAGTAAGGAATCAAAGACATTACTGAAGTTATAAATATGAAAGACTGTATTAATTATAGCTTTTGGCAGAAATATGGAAGTTAGAAAGAGGGATGGGTTCTGGGGAAAATATTATGAGTGCTATTTTGGACATGTTGAGTTTGAGATGTCTCCAGTTCAAAACATCTAATAAGTAAATGTAGATGGAGGATATAATTCAGGGAAAGAAGGAATATGGAGTGGAGGATTATAGCTTTTTCATCAGCAACTTCTTCAAAGTACAACAAGGTTGTACTGGTATTTATTTTAGCATTATTTAACACCTCTTCAAACTGGTTTCCAACTGTATGGTACAACTCTGAGCATGGACAATATAGCTTATCACCTTCTGTTATTCTACTCAGGGACATTAACCCACTCCAATATGAACAGAGACTTATGAAGAATACTTATTTCTCCCACATTAGCTTTCATCTTGTCCCCAATCAATCAATCACCAGAGACAGCAGTACAGAGAAAATAACGTGACTTTCAGAATTAGAGGATATGGATTTGAATCATTTTCTACCATTGTCCTATAACTCTGATTAGGGAAGGCATTTACATGCTCTAGGCCTCAGTTTAATTATCAGTAAAAATAATAGGGATAGTTTAGGTGTTTGGTTAAGTCACTTTCAGCTCTAAATAAATGATGCAATGATCTCAAGATAGTTCCTCTTCACAAAATACTGAGGGCAGTGATGTCAAATGACAAGCCAATTTGGCAGTATTGATTCTAATGTTGTTTTTGTTGTTGTTCATTTGAATAATCGTGGCTGAATCTTTTTGACACCTTTTGTTGTTTTTTGTTGTTTTTGTTGTTGTTTTGACAAAAATACTGGAGTGGTTTACTATTTCAAATGTACAGACACACAAAATTTAGAGAGGAAGTTAGCACAAAGTCTGACTGTTAAAAAATTGGAAGCTGTGAAAATGGTAGGAGGATTTGAGATGATTTCAATCAGAAAAGAGAAGGCAGAGCGTCTATATTACCTTCATTCATTCAGCAAATATATACTAAGCACCTACAAAATGCAAAACAATGTGTGTAGTACTGGAGAAACGGCAATATTGAGATAAGATATTGCCATGGTTGTTATGGAATTTACAGTTTGTTACATGGTAAACACAGGTGTCCAACATCAAAGTATTTTGCAAAAATATTCCAATTTTGTTTCTTTCATTATTTTCTTCTCTCAGACTTCTGCCATTGGCAGAAGCTGGAGAAACAATGGATCACAAACCTTAGCTTTCAAAAGTAAGTGAGTAGAGATAATGAGATGCAGTGTTACACTTTTCAGAGAGTTTTCTCTTTTATTTGTTAAGTTTGTGATTGTCAAAACAATAGTGTTTATGGTTTTGACACAAAGTCAATAAATCCATGATTTCAAACTTAAAGGAATGATACTTGGTAAGCACTTACTTGCATACCCTTATTCTAGAGAAAATAACAAAAGGGAATTAAGTTACTCTCTTCTTTGAAGTAATGCACCTTCCCCAACCCTATCCCAATGATTTGATTGGCTCTCATCTACAAATAATTTCCATGAAAAAAGTTTGGAAAATTCAAGGTGATTCATTCATATTTGCTAGTTTTTCTATGGATCATTCATATGCAAGTACTATGATCACATTGCTATGAATGTTCACTATACAGATCGCAACTAATGTGTGTCTGTTCATCCTTTTCAAATCCTGGCAAAGTACTGCCCTCTCTTTCCACATTCACCACCAATGTGTTAGACCATCCAAATTCTATAGGCATTCTTTACCTTCTCCTACACTGAGATAGCTAATGAATACTTCAGATAGTCTTCTGTTCATCTCAGGCCATTTTTTTCTTCCTATTATAAAATTCCTTCAAAACAACATTTACTCCTGTTTTTCTTTGCAGCCTAATCCCCCCACCCCCTTGCATACCAAGGATAAATAAGGCAAACATAGAATCATAGATTTAGAACTCAAACAGAACTTGGAGATCCTTTGGTCCATCCAATTTTACAGTTGATGAAATGGAAGTCCTGAGAGGTTAAATAACTTCCCTGGGGTGACATAGGGAGTAAACAACAAAACCAGGAAATTAATCCCTGATGTTCTGATCCGAAATCCAGCACTCTTTCTAAGATATCACACTGTTTCCAGGGATCACAGAAAAGGGAAGTTTTGTGCCTACTATGTACATATGGTTGTTCTATGTGAAAGGGAGAGATGTTATAATAATAAGTAACAGAATAAAACAAATATTGATTCAAAAGTCCTGCATTCAAAATATTTTTTTTTAAAAAATCTGAGACAATTTAACCACCTTGGGTATGTTTAGCAAAGTAAGAGCATTAAAATGAGCAAATTTAAAATAATAATACAAACTGTTGTGGAGTGGATTGCTTAATCCCACTGGGCTTTCTGTTTCTGAAATCAGGAACTCATTTAATTAAAATGGGATTATTTCTCAGATTTTCCACACTCGATCAGGCATTGGTGCTCTTTTTCATGCTCATCTTGCAGTAGCCCCTGTGGGAAACAGGAATTAGTGGAGCATGGTTCTTCTAACCTTATAAGTCAGGGACACTGTGGAATCAATCAGTAGGCATTATACTTTTGCAACAATACCAAAAATACA